>NC_047113.1:103086154-103686154 GCF_902500255.1 Thalassophryne amazonica
GTAACGTTACCAATTTAGATTCCTACTGTGCCATGTTGCTGAGCATAAATCATGCAGGCTTGTTGTCAAACATTTTATACCGTGTACACAATTGAATAAAACTATACTGCTCAAAGAGCACATGTGAACAATTAAAAGAAAAAAAAATTCTCATTACAGCCTGGCTGCAGCTCCTCACCACTCACCTCCTCAAGTTCTCTCACAATTGTGTTAAATAAAGTCCATTAACTCCTGCTCACAGACTGATTGCCAGCGACAGGACATGTCCACATCCAGTATACCTCATGGAGGACATCTCCATGTTCACTCACAGACGGTTCGCAAGCACGTGTGCACGAACGCCGGCTGCAGCTCTGTGGCCACAGGAAGAATGATAGAATATGACAGAATCAGCGTGCATGCCTGCAACGCTGCACAAGAAGAAATCTATACTAGAAGAGAATCAGAGTGGACCCCTGCAGGGCTGAACAAGAAGAAAGAAAAACTAGAACACACATCAGAGCGCACACCTGCAGCACGGCACTGGAAAAAACGATAAACCAGAAGAGAAATCAGATAAGACAAATCAGTAATAAAGAACATTAACTCCTGGAAATAATGTATTCTGTATTTTTCCAATGTATCAACTCCATCTGCATGTCCAGGCAGTCTGCTCTCCAGCCTGCTCTTTCCCCTGCTGTGCACACGACGCAGAAATTCCTGCATTATTAGATACACAGCATATTTTAAAAAATTATATCATTCAGTCCATGGTAGTCAGTGCAAGGTCATAGGGTCTTATTTTTTCTCCATAAAGAAGAACCCTGCTCTGGCTGAAGAGGACAATCAATCAATTCAATCAATCAATTTTTTTATATAGCGCCAAATCACAACAAACAGTTGCCTCAAGGCGCTTTATATTGTAAGGCAAGGCCATACAATAATTATGTAAAACCCCAACGGTCAAAACGACCCCCTGTGAGCAAGCACTTGGCTACAGTGGGAAGGAAAAACTCCCTTTTAACAGGAAGAAACCTCCAGCAGAACCAGGCTCAGGGAGGGGCAGTCTTCTGCTGGGACTGGTTGGGGCTGAGGGAGAGAACCAGGAAAAAGACATGCTGTGGAGGGGAGCAGAGATCAATCACTAATGATTAAATGCAGAGTGGTGCATACAGAGCAAAAAGAGAAAGAAACAGTGCATCATGGGAACCCCCCAGATCTACATCTATAGCAGCATAACTAAGGGATGGTTCAGGGTCACCTGATCCAGCCCTAACTATAAGCTTTAGCAAAAAGGAAAGTTTTAAGCCTCCTTGTAGTCCCCGTCAGTACTCTAGCTGCAGCATTTTGAATTAACTGAAGGCTTTTTAGGGAACTTTTAGGACAACCTGATAATAATGAATTACAATAGTCCAGCCTAGAGGAAATAATGCATGAATTAGTTTTTCAGCATCACTCTGAGACAAGACCTTTCTGATTTTGGAGATATTGCGTAAATGCAAAAAAAGCAGTCCTACATATTTGTATCCTGATCAAAATGACTCCAGATTTCTCACAGTATTACTAGAGGTCAGGGTAATGCCATCCAGAGTAAGGATCTGGTTAGACACCATGTTTCTAAGATTTGTGGGGCCAAGTACAATAACTTCAGTTTTATCTGAGTTTAAAAGCAGGAAATTAGAGGTCATTCATGTCTTTATGTCTGTAAGACAATCCTGCAGTTTAGCTAATTGGTGTGTGTCCTCTGGCTTCATGGATAGATAAGCTGGGTATCATCTGCGTAACAATGAAAATTTAAGCAATACCGTCTAATAATACTGCCTAAGGGAAGTATGTATAAAGTGAATAAAATTGGTCCTAGCACAGAACCTTGTGGAACTCCATAATTAACTTTAGTCTGTGAAGAAGATTCCCCATTTACATGAACAAATTGTAATCTATTAGACAAATATGATTCAAACCACCGCAGCGCAGTGCCTTTAATACCTATGGCATGCTCTAATCTCTGTAATAAAATTTTATGGTCAACAGTATCAAAAGCAGCACTGAGGTCTAACAGAACAAGCACAGAGATGAGTCCACTGTCCGAGGCCATAAGATCATTTGTAACCTTCACTAATGCTGTTTCTGTACTATGATGAATTCTAAAACCTGACTGAAACTCTTCAAATAGACCATTCCTCTGCAGATGATCAGTTAGCTGTTTTACAACTACCCTTTCAAGAATTTTTGAGAGAAAAGGAAGGTTGGAGATTGGCCTATAATTAGCTAAGATAGCTGGGTCAAGTGATAACTTTTTAAGTAATGGTTTAATTACTGCCACCTTAAAGCCTGTGGTACATAGCCGACTAACAAAGATAGATTGATCATATTTAAGATCGAAGCATTAAATAATGGTAGGGCTTCCTTGAGCAGCCTGGTAGGAATGGGGTCTGATAAACATGTTGATGGTTTGGATGAAGTAACTAATGAAAATAACTCAGACAGAACAATCGGAGAGAAAGAGTCTAACCAAATACCGGCATCACTGAAAGCAGCCAAAGACAATGGGCAAATGATGCCAGTTGTCAGTCCCTACTGGATGTAGGTGTCATTGCCTCTCATTCTGACCAGGATAGGGAGAAGATACGGCCTTTGGGAGGTGTTGAACCATTCAGGAGGTGGTCACAATCATGTGCTCATTGGGGAGGTAGGGCGAGGACTAATCTCCCGCAGATCTTGATCCTCTTCAGGAACCCCAGAAACACCCACTGATGGGATAGTGGGGATTTCACTGAGACCTACCCAAGCTGACAACATGACTAACACTTGAAACTCACCCAGTTTTCTGACTAGATGACCAGGTCATTTGGGGATTATGCTTCTGCAGCCAGGGAAGACCCCAAAACCACAGTATTTTGTGGAGATTAAATAACATAGAAGGTGAGAGTTCTCAATGGTTACCTGGCATCAATAAGTGGTCAATAAGGCTTTTGTCTGTACCGTTGTCCACCTTGACACAAGTGTGTTGAAAAACTATAGGCCAATATCAAATCTATCATTTTGCTCTAAATTTCTTTAAAAGGTGGTTTCACGGCAGCTCGCGGACCACCTTACTGACAATAACCTTTTTAAGCCACTGCAGTCTGCTTTTAGAAAATATCATTCCACAGAGACGGGTCTCACTAAAATGGTGAATAAGCTGATGTCGGGAGGGACACATGGTCGGGCAGGCATGAACGATCCCACTGCGACAGTTTCGTGCATGAGTGTGCACAAATCCGTCGCAGTGGGAACACAGTGCGAGCAGCTGGAGCATGTGTAACCATATTGCACAGCTGCTGTGAAAAAAATAATAAATGCCACCTATGGGACTCGTACCTGCAATTTACAAAAGTTCTGATTGCCAGGCAGAAACATCATCTCTTATCATCTCCACATCTACTGCTCTGGTGTGTCCAGGAGGCTCCACACATGCGTCCGGCCTGACACACATGTCCGATTGATGGTGCACCGCAGGACAGACACTGTGTCATGTGGAACAGAGCTCACATGGGTGACGTGAAATTCAGATCTCCTGCTGCGTGTTCTGATCTGACATTCCATTTCACCTCAAGCAGCCTGTGTGCTTGCTTGCTGCAACCCATCACAACAGCAATGTATGTTTTTATGTATGTCCACGTGAGGACAGCAAGCAGACACACACGTGTCACAGTGGACAGTTGTAATTTCATGTCCATCCAAACACGATACATGTTCCCCAGCTGTGATGTCCAGAACCAGAGATCTCAGCAGCTGTGGCTGTTGGCAGCCATGCCCCGTCAGTTCAGTGCACACAACAATGTGTCACGCTGAGTCTGTGTTATGTGATCATTTCTTTTTAGTTATTTTTACTGCTATTTGGTTATTTCCCACCCCATCCGCAACACATTCGCCACATGTGCTGCGGATGGTGGGGGGGAAACACACGTGCGATTCACTCGCACGGCACATGTGTTGTGGGGGGAGCTGACACTCTGGCACATCATATGTGCGCTGCTGTTTTACAACGCCACTCTTGTGGGGGCATGTAGACAAATTTCACAGCCAAATCAAATCAAATCAAATCAATTTTATTTATATAGTGCCAAATCACAACAAACAGTTGCCCCAGGGTGCTTTATATTGTAAGGCAAAGCCATACAATAATTACGGAAACAACCCCAACGGTCAAAACGACCCCCTGTGAGCAAGAACTTGGTGACAGTGGGAAGGAAAAAGGAAGGAAATCCTCGAAAGCCAAGTGATCATCTGCTGACTGTTTTCGTGATGATAGTGCAAATTTTCTAAGTGCCAAGCAAGCTATGTTAAATGTTCGTGTATGTCACCTGGAATTTGGCTGACACCTGCCCCAAGAGAGATCCAATGGGCTCTCACAGGGCACACTCTGTCTTTCAGCCGCTGGTGTGCGCAAATAGTTGTAGCAACAGGTATACGAGGAGTTAGAGGCAGCTCCGATTTTACCGTGTTGCATACGATTCCTGGTTTGTGCGCAATTCAGCCACATTCGTACTATGTGTGAAGGGGCCCTTAAAAGCATAAGTAAAATGTTCACATAGACATCCTTCCCTTGGGGTCACTAAAGGTGTTGCTTGCCAGCAAACAGAGCAAGCAAATATTTGAGGATCTCCTGGCCAGTAGAAGGCCACAAGGGCTGATCGCTGGTAAGGTTAGACCTTACTTGTGTGAAGCACCTTGAGGCAGCTTTCTTGTGATTTGGTGCTGTCAATGAAATAAATTGAATTGAGTCCACTCACTGCCATTACAACTGAAAAAAAAGGGGGGGTTATCCTTCAATGAAAAAGAAAATGAAAAATGCAAAACAGTGGAATGTGGAGCTGATAATAATAATAATAATAATAATAATAATAATAATAATAATAATAATAATAATAATAATAATAATAAGCTGCTGTTGAAAAGCTGAATTTGAGGAATTTTAATTCCATAACATGAAAGCTTTTGAACTCAGCCACATGGGGTACGCAGCCAGTACACTCTGAGTGTCAGTCTCAAGCCTGGATAAATGAGGAGGATTGCATCATGAAGGGCATCCGGCTTAAATCAAGACAACCCAACCTTACAGACTAAGCATCAAATTTCCATACCAGATCAGTCGAGGCCCGGGGACGGAGACAGTCCTCCCTAAAAATCAGGCCACCCTGCCTTCACTGCCCATGTGTCATTTGGGACCACAGCAGCACATCTGAGATGGACTCTCTACACCCAAAGCGATAAAATGGATTCATTGGATTATTTACCATCAGATGACAAGATAAAAACTCTAAAATGATTCTAAAGTCAGTTTTAAGCAGAAACAAGGCTGTTTTTAAGCAGAAAACAAGGTGATAATTGGCGAGTCATTGCTGATGCTCTGAAATGATGTAGGTGCTGCAGCAGCTGATGTGTGCTCTGATCGGTCCGCCATCTTTTTTTATGAAATAATGCTGAATTTATGTGGAAATGATTGCTGTACAAAAGCTTCAGATATCTGTTGCTGAGATAGATGATGATTAGAGTGCAGTTTTAAGCAGAGAAACGAGGTGATAATCAGTGAAACCTTGGAAGTTGAGCTTCAAAATGATGCATGCTCAGTGAAGGCAGGGCAGACCAATTTTTAAGGGGTGCTGACACTGGGTTAACAATGTCCACCACCGGGGTTGATGCCCTAATAGGGTGTAATTGGGCTACTGCGGGCGAAGAAGAAGAAGAGGAGGGAGAACATGTCCACAGACAGCGGGAGAAGAGGAAAACTAGCAGGGGGAAATGAGAGTGGGGACTTGATGTTGGCAGTGTGACTGGTAAAGGAGAGAGCTGGCTGATATGATGGAGAGGAGGAAAAGATAGACATATTGTGTGTGCAAGAGACCAAGTGGAAAGGAATTAAGAGCAGGAGCATAGGTGGTGGGTTCAAGTTGTTGTATCATGGTGCGGATAGGAAGAGAAATGGTACTAGGGTAATTTAACGGAAAAGTATGTTAAGTGTGTGTTGGAGGTTAAGCGAGTGTCTGACAGGGTAATGAATATCATCAGTGCATAAGCCCACAGGTAGGTTGTGAGATGAAGGAGAAAGAAGATTTTTGGAGTGAGTTAAAAGATGCAAATGGTAATGTGTTGACAAGCAGGAGTATGTGTTTAGAAGGTGGAGGGAATAGTTTTAGGAGTTGATGAATGAAAAAAAATGACGAGAGAGAAAAAGGCCTTATGATGTGGTGAGAGTAAGTCAAGAAGTACAAGATATTAGTAAGGAAGAAGTGAGGCAGCTATGAAGAGGATGAAGAGTGGAAAGGCAGTTGGTCAGATGACATTACAGTCATCTGTACAGTGGAGGCAAGGAAATGTCTAGGAGAGATGGCAGTGGAGTTTCTAACCAGATTGTTTTATAAAATCTTGGAAAGTGAGAGGATGCCTGAGGAGTAGAGATGAAGTGAGCTGATTCATATTTTAAAGAACAAGGGTGATGTGCCAGAGCTGCCTAATTAGTGAGACACCATTTCCTCTCCAACTTACGGGTTATCTGCTTTAAGCTACGAGTTTGTGAGTTATACCACGGAGTCAGACACTTCTGATTTAAGCTCTCTTTTTCAGAGGAGCTACCGCATCCAAAGTTGTCTTCAATGAGGATGTAAAACTATTGACGAGATACTCTATCTCCTTACAGAGTTAGGTAGCTACTCTGCACTGTGTTGGTATATGGCATTAGAGAACATAAAGAAGGAATCATATCCTTAAACCTAGTTACAGCGCTTTCTGAAAGACTTCTAGTGTAATGAAACTTATTCCCCACTGCTGGGTAGTCCATCAGAGTAAATGTAAATGTTATTAAGAAATGATCAGACAGAAGGGAGTTTTCAGGGAATACTGTTAAGTCTTCTATTTCCATACCATAAGTCAGAACAAGATCTAAGATATGATTAAAGTGGTGGGTGGACTCATTTACTTTTGAGCAAAGCAATAGAGTCTAATAATAGATTAAATGCAGTGTTGAGGCTGTCATTCTCAGCATCTGAGTGGATGTTAAAATCGCCCACTATAATTATCTTATCTGAGCTAAGCACTAAGTCAGACAAAAGGTCTGAAAATTCACAGAGAAACTCACAGTAACGACAGGTGGACGATAGATAATAACAAATAAAACTGGTTTTTGGGGACTTCCAATTTGGATGGACAAGACTAAGAGACAAGCTTTCAAATGAATTAAAGCTCTGTCTGGGTTTTTGATTAATTAATAAGCTGGAATGGAAGATTGCTGCTAATCCTCCGCCCCGGCCCGTGCTACGAGCATTCTGACAGTTTAGTGTGACTCGGGGGTGTTGACTCATTTAACTAACATATTCATCCTGCTGTAACCAGGTTTCTGTTAGGCAGAATAAATCAATATGTTGATCAATTATTATATAATTTACCAACAGGGACTTAGAAGAGAGAGACCTAATGTTTAATAGACCACATTTAACTGTTTTAGTCTGTGATGCAGTTGAAGGTGCTATATTATTTTTTCTTTTGAATTTTTATGCTTAAATAGATTTTGCTGGTTATTGGTGGTCTGGGAGCAGGCACCGTCTCTACGGGGATGGGGTAATGAGGGGATGGCAGGGGGAGAGAAGCTGCAGAGAGGTGTGTAAGACTACAACTCTGCTTCCTGGTCCCAACCCTGGATAGTCACAGTTTGGAGGATTTAAGAAAATTGGCCAGATTTCTAGAAATGAGAGCTGCTCCATCCAAAGTGGGATGGATGCCGTCTCTCCTAACAAGACCAGGTTTTCCCCAGAAGCTTTGCCAATTATCTATGAAGCCCACCTCATTTTTTGGACACCACTCAGACAGCCAGCAATTCAAGGAGAACATGCGGCTAAACATGTCACTCCCGGTCCGATTGGGGAGGGGCCCAGAGAAAACTACAGAGTCCGACATTGTTTTTGCAAGTTACACACCGATTTAATGTTAATTTTAGTGACCTCCGATTGGCGTAACCGAGTGTCATTACTGCCGACGTGAATTACAATCTTACCAAATTTACGCTTAGCCTTAGCCAGCAGTTTCAAATTTCCTTCAATGTCGCCTGCTCTGGCCCCCGGAAGACAATTGACTATGGTTGCTGGTGTCGCTAACTTCACATTTCTCAAACAGAGTCGCCAATAACCAGAGTTTGATCCTCGGCGGGTGTATCATCGAGTGGGGAAAAACGGTTAGAGATGTGAACGGGTTGACGGTGTACACGGGGCTTCTGTTAGGGCTACGCTTCCTCCTCACAGTCACCCAGTCAGCCTGCTTTCCCGACTGCTCGGATCTGCCAGGGGGAACTAACGGCGGCTAAGCTACCTGTGGTCTGCACTGACTACAGGGGCCTGGCTAGCTGTAGAATTTTCCATGGTGCGGAGCCGAGGTCTCCAATTCGCCCAGCCTGGCCTCCAAAGCTACGAATAAGCTACACTTATACAAGTACCGTTACTGCTAAAGGAGGCCGAGGAATAACTAAACATTTCACACTCAGAGCAGAAAAGTGCGGGAGAGACAGGAGAAGCCGCCATGCTAAATCGGCTAAGAGCTAGTAGCTACGCTAACCTAGCGGATTCCTAAAAACACGCAAAGTGAATAATGTGTAAATAATTTAGAGGTGATTCAGCAGAAGGAGTGCTTTAGTTAAGGCACCAGACAGGCCATGAAGCAGCACAGGTAACGCACGGCAACGGTGCTAAAAAATAAAATAAAAATCCACCAGACAGGCTGTGGAGCAGCACAGGTAACGCACAGCAACAGTGCTAAAAAAATAAAATAAAATAAAAATCCACCAGACACGCTGTGGAGCAGCACAGGTAACGCACGGCAACAGTGCTAAAAAATAAAATAAAAACGAAAGCGTTAGCAAGCTAGTTAGCTTGCTAAAAAAAAATTGATATGGCCAAAAAATTTAAAAAAGTGCTCCGTCGGGACGTTTCGACCATTAGAGGTCTTCTTCAGGCGTTGGAGCACGGTGAAAAAGTCTTGAAAAAGACTGTTAGTTCAGAGTCCAAAGCAGCAGGTAGCAGTCTCTGTGTAAACAGTTCGGCGTTCGGTGCGGAAAGACACAGGAAGTCGGTGCGGAAAGACCGCAGACGTGTGACAACACAATTTATGACAGTAATGTTTGTTTTCATTTGTTGTTATTGCAATTTGTGTCGACATCATGCACTGTGTCCTCTGCATCCTGGATCTGTGTCATACCAGAGTGGTTGTTACTGACACCCTATTTTAAAAACAGTTGTCTAAATCAAGATACTCACCTTGTTACATTGGACATACAAAATTTGTTCACCAATGTGGATCACATAGGAGGCTTCGAAGCACTTACAACCTTTTTCAACAAGATACCTTATGGAACACTTCCCTCCACTCAGTGTATAAGAGAACTGGCAGAAATCGTGCTTTCGAAAAATATTTTTTATATTTGAGCAAGTGTCCAACATATACAAACAATGTAAGGGCCCAGCCATGGGAAGAAAAAGTCTCCAAACTTCAGCTTATTGTATGTGGCCATGTTTGAAGATGAATTTGTGCTCAATCAGATTAATCCATTCTATAGCCACATAAAATGTTGGAAAATATATGTTGATGATGTTTTCATGATTTATGAGGGTTCAATTCAAACTCTTATGAACTTTTATGAATTATATAATATAACTCATCAACACTTAAAGTTTACTTTGAGCCATAGTCAGTCACAGATAAGCTTCTTGGACATTTTAATGAAACGTGAGCAAAATACACTTATCACAGATCTATATAGAAAAGACTGATAAATGTTCCTTTTTGCATGCTGACTCTTTTCATCCCCCACACCTGAAGAAAAGTTTACCAATTAGTCAATTCAACCGGGTCGGGAGGATTTGTACAAAAGAGACTGACTATGTAAAATAAGCAGATGAACTGGAATATCGCTTCAAAATGAGAGGCTACAGGGAAGAGTGGATAAGAGGAGCAAGACACAGCTTTCACTCAATTACACAAGAGGACTGTCTTAAAAACAAAAGATACAGAAGGATGTCAAATGTACCTCGATGCTATTTGAAATACTCAGCTCAGGGTAAGGATATTGAAAAAATCCTGAAGAAACATTGGCACATTGTGAATACAGATCCACAATTGAAAAATATTTTTAATGAAGCTCCGCAGGTGGTCTATAAACGGCAGCCTAACTTGAGACAAATGCTTGTCCACTCAGATCTGGTTCCAAGAAAACAGACAAGTTTCCTGGATCTGTCAGAGAAGATGACTTTAAGCTTGGGTTCATCTCAGCATGAGGTGACGTGCTGTTGGATTAACAGGCAGAGAGTTTGATACTTTCCAGAAGCAAGTAAAGATCAGACTGGACTTTCCATGATTAATGGGGATTTCCAGAGAGTGGCTGCATTAGTAAAAACAATCATGTGTGCTTAAAACATTAAGGGTGTAACTGTTGTGTGCTGGGTGTTTGGCTGGCTTGGTTTTTGTTTTCTGTTTCTCCCACCAGGTGGTATGCATTCAGGACTGAGTGGCTGAGCATTAGGACCTCACCCTGAACACCTGAGGCTTGTTTTCACATGCAGGTCATCAGGACTCACAGCTGTGGTGTATTTTGTCATAATCAGAGATTGCTGCATTTAAACCTTGAATGCACAGTGTGTGATTGCCAGAGACTCAACCTTGTGAGCAGACATGTGAGATCGACGTCAGGAGAACAATCTCACCATCACGAACGCAGAGACCGCTCCAGGTTTGACGCCACAGTCTGTGAAGGAGGATTGGGTGAGGTCTCACGCTCTTCAGCACACTTCCTGAGGTAATTCGGTTTTTGGTGACATTTATGAAGTAATGACAGTGGATTTGGTGTCCCTCACACCTTGTGTTAGTGAGCTGTCACGTTATGCTAATTGTCTAATCAGCTTCTGCTGCAGTGGAGATTTGAACTGAGTTGTTCTGTGCCTGCAGGGTGAGAAGCTGATGTATAGATTTAAGCCAGGAAGTGTTTGCTGATTGCGTGCACCTTTGAGTTGTGTCTCTCTGTGTGGAGTTGGACTCACCTCATGTTTTCTTTCTTCACAGACTTGGTTTGTCGCGGCCACCTGGGGGGTGTCGGCGGGGTCCCTGGGTCCGAACTGCTGTGGCTCCGGACAGTTTGCGCTGTTGAGAGCGCGCCGTGTTTCCACCTCACCAGGCCGCGGACTTTTTAGTTGTTTAGCACTGCACACACTGTTATGTTTATTAAATTCTGTTATCTTTTGAACCGTGCTCTGCTTATTGTATGCTGGGTCCTTTCAAACGCTGGGTCGGTGCTCCGACCGCGTCCGAAACATAACAGTAACAGTATTCTAACCAGACCAAGTATTAATGTGGTAAGATTAAAGATGTGTTTTATGAATGATTAATAATGAGGACATAATATGAGTCATTTCTGATTAAGCATGTTGAGAAGTGTTGTTAAAGGGGTAAGAAAATCTGACTTGGAAAATGATTGAAATAATCAATGATTATAATGTTTTATTTGTTTAAAATGATTTGTGTTATGATGATCATATGAATTGTTTTTAGTACATGTAAGAATCAAAAATGAGAGGAGTAACAAAAACTGATTGGAAACGGTTACAATGACGTGATTAACTGATGACTAATTTGTTTTGACTTGAATAAATGATTTATAAATGACTGTGTTGATTATAAGGTTTTAAAGAATTAAAGTGTAGGCAGACTGGACTGTTTTAAGAGAAAAACAGGAAGGGTGTTTCACTGTTAGTTAACATGGACATTTCCAGAACAGATGAGGGAGGGGGTGGATCTGAATCAATACTCCCTGGTGACTAAGGACCAAAAGTGTATAAAAGTGGACTAAAAACAGGAAGATACAGATGATGGATGTAGGTTGGCTATTACCAACTGAAGAGGAATTTAGTCATCAACCGAGGTCAAGATCCCCTGGCCAGGGAGCACGATCTCAGACTCATACTCTCACCTCAAAAGGACTTTTAGGAGATTAGGTCAATCCCCATTAAAGTGAGTGATTAGGTTAGAGTGTTAAGAATAATTGTTATCTGCCAATCAAATTTCTAATCATATTCTAATCAGTTTTGTATTATCATTTTAAATATAATCCACTGTAATTATGTTATCTGCACTTGCATATTCTGCAATAAATTCCTAAACTGCAGTTAAAGTGCTGATTCTGGACATTGGATTATTAAATCTCCTTAAGGTGTAAAAATGGAGTACATTGGGTGTATAACATCAAACCGCTCTTAAAGGTTGGTCTGGTTTAACGGAAATAAACACATCCCTGAGGTCCCTTGTACGGACTGCTAAAACTTAAATCTAGCAATTTTCCAAGAGCCCTGATCTATTAGAGTGAGAGCTGCCGTTAACGGGCGTGGCCGGCTTGTATCCTGGTTCCAGTGGAGGCTATTCGACCGGGGTGCGAGTCCAGCTTCAGCGGGGTGGGCGTCCGGATGGCGGCAGTGAGCAGCTAGATGAATCTCCTCGCCACCAGTTTAAACAGCCTTCGTGCAGCCCTGCCGGGTAATACCCTTGGGGACCCGAGGGTCGGACCCTTGTGACGGAGAGCTGGTTCGCGACTGTATAAGGAGCGTGTGTGGGATCTGACAGATCCTACCAGGAAACTACCACTGTGCCTCCTGCATACAGTGCAATTTTACTTACAAATGCAAGACCTACACACACCCAATGTAATTAAAAATTAAAGGGACAATTACATGTTCAACAAAGAATGTCATATATCTCTTAAAATGCCCCTGTGGAATGGGTTACGTAGGTAAAACATCTAGAGCATGAAAAACTCAAATAGCAGAGCACAGATGCAGTATTCGGAATGAGGACTTAAGAAATCCCGTTGCTGCTCATTTTCAAGAAGCACAGCACCCTGTCTCCTCTCTAAAATACATTTGGATTGAGTATATAAAACCCCCAAGAAGAGGTGGGGACATAAACAGGCTGCTCTTACAAAGAGAGAGCATCCGCATTTATACATTAAAAACTCTAACACCTTATGGCCTTAACCAGGATTACGATATTAACCCTCTCGGGTCCGAGGGCATTTTTTGGACAGTTCACTTGCCTGGCATAAATGTTTTATTATTGCTGTTAACAGCTCTCCCTGCATCCCACAATCAATCAATCAATCAATCAATTTTTTTATATAGTGCCAAATCACAACAAACAGTTGCCCCAAGGCGCTTTATATTGTAAGGCAAGGCCATACAATAATTATGTAAAACCCCAACGGTCAAAACGACATGCTGTGGAGGGGAGCAGAGTTTTATCAATTTTATCAGTTTTTATCAACAATCAAGTTTTATGTTTCTTTTTTTCAGGACAACCTGTTCTTTCATAATATATATGCTTTTGTTGTGTTTTATAAGTGAAATAAAGGTTTACTATCAGAAATAAGAAAGGAAAAAATAAAGTGGAAAATAATTTTCCACACATTTATTCAAAACACACAGCAAACTATAATAAACAACTGTTTTGACACTTTATAAAGGTAATTTGAGGTCTTGTGTGAAAGACTGGACAACAAAAAAGTTCAAACAATAAACACAAATGCACATTTTGAACAATATATACAAAATGGTCTATATGTTTTGTTTGTCTTCAACTCAAAGCAATTTCTGTCTGCTATTACACAAAGGTCACATCACACATTTCTATTTCTACTGTGTTTTGGAGTCTTCTGTCTGACTCTGCAAGCAGCTTTCATTTCACACTTTGGCTCCTTGCAGTCTGAGGAGCGGCCCCTCTCCCTCATCTCATTGATATGGTAAACAGTGCTTTACGCCAGAGGGACAGAGCCACAGAGTTATGAAGTAACATTCAAATGCAAACTAGTGGAGCAATCCTGATAGTTCCACACTCTTTGTTTGGGCACATGAGATTGTCATGTGAGGCTCTTGTGTGCTTTCACTTTCACTGTGCGTAATGGCACAGGGTGCATTGGAAGAGTTAGGGGGCTATTCAAACAGGCCAACTAGTAAGATATCACTCCTGAAAACGATCTTTGGTTCATCACGTGAGGTAAATCTATGATTGGATTATCTCCTGAACAAAATAAATTTGTATCATCTGCAGAGGACTGCTTTAAACAGATCTGAGACTCTACATAAATCATTGATATACAATATGAATAACTTTGGTGCCAACACAGAACCCTGAGGAACCCCACAAATTATGTCCAGATATGAAGAACAGCAGTCCCCAAGTTTAACAAACTGTTTCCAGTTTTGTAAATAGCTTTTAATCCAATTCAAAGCCACTCCTGATCCCATAAAGCTCCATCTTTTGAAATAATATGTTGTGATTGATTGAGTCAAAAGCCTTTTTTAAGTCAACAAATAATCGTATCACTATTTTCCTTTGGTCCACATGTTTATTAATCTCTTCTACTGCATCTAACAAAGCCAGTGTTGTGGAGCTTTTTGCTCTAAACCCATATTGACTATCATTAAGCAAGTTGTGTCATTGTTGACCATTGATATGGTGTGTATTTATGTGTGCCAAACTCCTTCTGCCACCTGGGGGATGGGCAAGTGTTATATATGGGAGGGGCATACTCAGTGAAATTATGACCAGAGGAAGATCCAGTGGGATCGAAACGTTGTCACATTAAAGAAAGTAACAACGGAGTTAGCGTGCAGGCTTATTTTTTTGTTGTATGTTTATTGATGGTGAAACTAGAGCTGCAGAGCTTCTTAATAAGCCCCCAATTGTCTCCCTGTGTTCAGAAGTTTTTTTTTATTTAATTAGCTTATACTGCGCCAAATCACAGCAAAAGCCGTCTCAAGGCGCCTTACATAAAACAAGTCAACATAAAATTTAATAAATAATTAAAAATTTTAAAAATTCTAATACATAAATAAAAATAGAAGTAAAAGAATAAAACAAATAAAAATAAAAACTATTCATAAGAAAGAGAATAAAAATAGGTTTTCAGTCTTGACTTAAAAATGTCCACGGACTCCGACTGCCTCACGGTCGCAGGAAGACTGTTCCACAGGGTGGGCGCACGATACGAAAAGGCTCTTTGACTTGCTGACTTCTTCTTCACCCTGGGAACACAGAGAAGTCCCGCATCCTGCAACCGCAAAGCCCAGGCCGGCACGTAGAGTTCCACCAGATCAGCCAGATAAGATGGTGCCAGTCCATGAACAACCTTATAAGTCAATAGCAAAACCTTAAAATCTGCTCTCACAGAGACAGGGAGCCAGTGCAAAGATGCCAAAATGGGTGTGATATGTTCAGACCTTCTGCTACGTGTCAGAAGTCTGGCGGCAGCATTCTGAACCAGCTGAAGACCCCTGATGCTGTACTGCGGTAACCCTGAAAATAGAACATTACAATAATCTAGTGTAGAAGAAACAAAAGCATGAATCAGGGTCTCAGCATCAGCCATGGACAGGATGGGGCAGATCCTCGCTATATTTCTCAGATGGAAAAAAGCAGTCCTAGTAACATCCCTGATGTGGAGGTCAAAAGACAACATGGGATCAAAAATTACCTCAAGGTTCCTCATTTTGTCCGTATGATGTATGACACATGAACCCAGGCTGAGCGCCAGCTGGTCAAACTGATGCCGATGTCTCGTTGGACCAAGAACCATCATTTCAGTCTTATCAAAGTTTAAAAGTAGGAAGTTAATAGACATCCAACTTCTCACTGATAGAAGACAGTCCTCCGGGGATTTTATGGGAGTGAGATTTCCCGCAGTTATCGGCATGTACAGCTGAGTATCATCAGCATAACAGTGAAAGACAATCCCAAAACTCCGCAGTATACACCCAAGGGGTGCCACATACAGGGAGAAAAGCAAGGGGCCTAAAACAGATCCCTGTGGAACCCCAAATCTCATGTCAGCAAGGTCAGAGGTAGTGCCATTATACAAGACACATTGAGAATGACTGGACAGATATGATGTCAACCAGGCAAGGGCACTTCCAGTAATCCCCAAAAAAATTCTCCAACCTATCGAGCAAAATATGATGATCCACGGTATCAAATGCAGCACTGAGATCTAACATCGCCAAAACCGTAGTGGTGTCTGAGTCCATTGCTCGCAGAAGATCATTCACCACTTTAGTGAGCGCTGTCTCTGTGGAGTGATATTTCCTAAAAGCAGACTGCAGTGGCTCAAAAAGATCATTCTCAGTGAGGTGGTCTATAAGCTGCCGTGAAACCACCTTTTCTAAAATTTTGGAACAGAATGATAGATTTGATATCGGCCTGTAATTTTTCAATACACTAGGGTCATGATTAGATTTCTTAAGTAATGGTTTAATCACTGCTGATTTAAAACATTTCGGAACAGATCCAGAGGTTAATGACAAATTAATAATTTCCAGCACAGTCGGCCCAAGAGTGGGCCACAGGACCTTAAACAAGTTGTCAATAAATGTGTACATAATCAGTCGTGGTGCACCTCATTTTTTTTACTTCAATGTGTGTGCGCTGCTCTGAGCCCACAGCATTTATGGGCTCACACACATGCTCCCACTCACTTATTTTCCATTTCATGTTTGTTCTGGTTGACAGGGTACCAAATACATTATCCCTGTGTGTCTCAACTTCATTATTCTGGTATCACTAGCTCACACTTGGTAAAGTTTCTTTTCTTTGTTCATGCTGAATGATTGGACAGAGAGGGAAACCCAGGTCCCAGGGCCTATTTAAATAAATTTACATATTTAAATGCAGGCATGGACAGGGAGGAGCTTGGTATGTGTGCTCAATTCTACATTAATTGGGATGTACACAAGAAATGTGCTTGGATTCATGCGTGCAGATGTGGATTTTGGTACAGGTGAACTGGGCGGCTGCCTGGGGTAGCATTTTTTCTTAACACATGGGGGATGGCACAAGCACTTAAAAAAATATCTGCACTTCAAAATGTTTTTTTGTTTTTGTTTTTTTCCCCATTATGTGTCACATCACTGTGTGAAGAATTGTCAAACTGGTGCCCCCTGCAGCTTACTAAGAAGGTGCACAGAAGCAGTGAGAAATGAAAAGGGGAGGGATGGCACATTGAGGAAGAAGAGTTCCATTACACAGACAGTAGTGATATGATGAGCTGGAGAAAATGGTCATGTGACTCGTCGTGTGTTCTTGGAGACGAATTTGCATTTGCTGTTAAGCTATCTGCTTGTATATTGAGTTTATTTATTTATTTGCTGAGAATTCCATATTGTTGTGCATTTGGATGTACAGACATAAGAAGGTGATGAGGATGGACAGATTCCCTTCAGGTCCCAACAGATGAAAAATTTGGGAAAATAAAGTCAGCTATGCAGGATGGAACTGACTTTGTCATATTCATGTAAGTGTGTGTACATGTGCTTGTGTGTGTGTGTATGTGTTTGTTTGTTTGTGTGTGTGGTGGTACCTGTACATGAATCTGTTGGTTGTTGTGGTTAACTGATAAAAAAAAAAAAAAAAAATGTTGAAAAGGTTAATTTACTATGTGCATTGACCAAGTACCTCTGTGTGTGTTTATCCTGTGTGTGCATGTGTGTCTTAATGTGTTATTTTTGTATGTATGAGTTTCTTGCCTCTGAAAACACATTAAATTTACTTTTTAATGAAAAAAAACAAAAGCGTATTTTTAAAGCCCCTTATATACAATTAATCAAAGCAGGAAAAGATTTTAAGTTACAATTCCTACTTTGTTACATGTAGTATGTTCAAATTCTCTCCAGGCATCATGACATAACCCAAATTATGATTACTACTATCATGGATAATGATAGTACCACAGTCATTAATCTTCTCACTTCTTATTTGTTGCTCAAACTTTCAAATGCTCTAATATCCCTTTAAAAGCGGTCTGATACTTATATATAGGGCTTATATTCATAAACCGACCTCTTGGGTATCCATGGCGTGAATGAAGCGCTGTCAGTGATGTGTCAGCATGTACTTATCAACCTGTCTTAAAGTCTGCTGCAGAAAACACACTGTGCTTTGCTTGAGGGCACTACAGTAGACACAAATCTTTTTCCTTTTTCACATCATTTTTGAAGTCATGAAGATGAACACTGAACAGTTTTTTTTTTACTATTTCACCCTCTCTCTGTGTGTGTGTTAAGCTTGCCCCAACATGATTTTTTAGTGAAAATGCATATCTTTTTTCCCATCTGAATGGAGTCAAATTCTATTTGCCACTTTTATGTATATGGTGTGTATTTATTTAAGTTCTGATAACGTAGACTGTTTTGTGCAGAACTGCTTCATTGTCTTTTGCCAATGTTGGAGGTGGGAGGAGATTGTGCCTCTTTAATAAAAATGGCTCTTAGTGCAATTTTTCTTTTTTTGGGGGGGGGGGGGGGGGGGTCGAAGTAGATCCTACCTGGGGAGTAATTCAGTGTAGAATTGCCAATAGAATAGAATAGAATAGAATGCTTTTTATTGCCATCATACACAAGGTACAACAAAATTAAAAGACAACTCCTGTAGTGCAAAGGTGTAAAAGTAAATATAAAAAAAAAAATGCACGTGTATGCACACTTTGATACATCTGACTTTTTTGTGCATATGACAGTTTCTGGGTTTTAGTGTGCACCATGTTTCAGTTGAAAATCCATGCAAATCTTTGTACATGAGGCCCCGCGTGCATCTCACAAGATTTCTGAAGTGTGAAAGGTACAGGTAGAATTATTTCAAAGAAAATAATAAGTAATGGACTCAACCACTATGGTAGGGATGAGCGAGTACACCACTATCTGTATCTGTTCAACCATCTAAATTATCGAAATGTGTAATTGGAGTGGGTGGGGCCTAAACTGAAAGTGGATGTGGTTTAAATGGACATGGGTGGGGCTTAAATCTGTTCATTATTTTAAGCATGAAATTGGTATGGATTGATCAGAAGTTGCTGTAGTTATTGTTTATTTGAACACTATTTACAGAACAGCTTCAAATTTGAGATTCAAATCAATGATTTTGATAACAAAAGTAAGAGAACTATGTACAGAACAAGTTTTCTTATGAACTCAGAACATGAATATTCTTAAATGCATGAATGAATATTTACAGAGCAGCCTCAGAATTGAGATTCAGATCAATAATTTTTTTTATGAACACAGGACATGAATATTCATAAGTGTATGAATGAATATTTACAGACCTGGGCAGTTATAAAGTTTCCAAGCCACCTAACCTGCATGTCTTTAAATGTGGGAGGAAACCGGCGCACCCATAAGAAACCCACCAAACATGGGGATAACATACAAACTCCACACAGAAAGGCCACAGGTGGGAATCAATGCCATGACCTTCTCGCTGTGAGGCAGCAGTGAAAACCACTAAGCCAGTGTGCTACCCATAATTTAATTTCTGAACTTATTTGTTTTTGGTTTCTTTGCATGTGTAGATTACTTGGATTGTTACCGACATCTGGTGAACATTTCATATCAATAGAGCCTTTAGAAATATATTTTCTGAGAAAAATGTTGATGTGTTCAATACCTATTTTTCCCGCCCTATACAGTATATTCTAAAAATACATGCTTTCCAAGATATCTCTACCTGGGTTGAGATGACAAATAAAAATCATTAGTCAACTAACCCGATGCCATTTGTTGTTGATTGGTCAGCTATTCAATGAGGAATCTTGAATATAAATTGATAAGGTCAAATCTAATCAATGAAACTCTAAATTAACTTTAAAAAAAGGAAAAAAGACAACAAAGTTGAAAATTTATAATTCTTCTCTAAAACCCTTTGTTCCAAGGTTTTTAGGAACCCTTGGTTCCAAGCCCAGCTGTCATTGAGTGAAAGGTCAGGTACACCCAAGACATGTCTTCAGTCAACCACAGGGTCAATATACTATATCAAAGAAAGAAAGGCACACTTAACCAACTTGAAATTTCTAGTAGACCTAACATTTATGACTTTGGAGGAAGCTGGAGCACCACTGTGCTGGAAGATATACGCAACAAAAATATAAACGCAACACTTTTGGTTTTGCTCCCATTTTGTATGAGATGAACTCAAAGATCTAAAACTTTTTCCACATACACAATATCACCATTTCCCTCAAATATTGTTCACAAACCAGTCGAAATCTGTGATAGTGAGCACTTCTCCTTTGCTGAGATAATCCATCCCACCTCACAGGTGTGCCATATCAAGATGCTGATTAGACACCATGATTAGTGCACAGGTGTGCCTTAGACTGCCCACAATAAAAGGCCACTCTGAAAGGTGCAGTTTTGTTTTATTGGGGGGGGGATACCAGTCAGTATCTGGTGTGACCACCATTTGCCTCATGCAGTGCAACACATCTCCTTCGCATCATCCGTGAAGAGAACACCTCTCCAACGTGCCAAACGCCAGTGAATGTGATCATTTGCCCACTCAAGTCGGCTACGATGACGAACTGGAGTCAGGTCGAGACCCCGATGAGGACGACGAGCATGAGATGAGCTTCCCTGAGACGGTTTCTGACAGTTTGTGCAGAAATTCTTTGGTTATGCAAACCGATTGGGTCAGCAGCTGTCCGAGTGGCTGGTCTCAGATGATCTTGGAGGTGAACATGCTGGATGTGGAGGTCCTGGGCTGGTGTGGTTACACGTGGTCTGCGGTTGTGAGACTGGTTGGATGTAATGCCAAATTCTCTGAAACGACTTTGGAGACGGCTTATGGTAGAGACGTGAACATTCAATACACGAGCAACAGCTCTGGTTGACATTCCTGCTGTCAGCATGCCAATTGCACGCTCCCTCAAATCTTGCGACATCTGTGGCATTGTGCTGTGTGATAAAACTGCACCTTTCAGAGTGGCCTTTTATTGTGGGCAGTCTAAGGCACACCTGTGCACTAATCATGATGTCTAATCAGCATCTTGATATGGCACACCCGTGAGGTGGGATGGATTATCTCACCAAAGGAGAAGTGCTCACTATCACAGATTTAGACTGGTTTGTGAACAATATTTGAGGGAAATGGTGATATTGTGTATGTGGAAAAAGTTTTAGATCTTTGAGTTCATCTCATACAAAATGGGAGCAAAACCAAAAGTGTTGCGTTTGTATTTATTCAAACATTTAACTGTCTGTATGTATTTTTCAAAAAAGGCTTCCAATATTGAGCGCTCCAATGTGTACACTGGGGATGATGAACTGCAATTAGTTAAAGAATTCAAATATTTAGGAGTGTTGCTGGACTCGACACTCTCCTTTAAAAATCACATTAAAATGATAACTAAAATAATTAAATACAATGTGTTTAACTTCAATCAAATAAGGAGGTCAATGACAGATCAAGCAGCTATGATGTTCTTGCACTATATGATTTTTTGTCTCATGTAGGTTACTGCATAACCAGCTGGTCTCTTACAGGTGTGACAATTTTAAAACCGATTGAAAGGCTTTATAAAAGAGCACTGAAAAATTTTAGATAAAAGACCATTTTTGTATCATCACTGTAACATTTTAACAAAGTATAACTTATTTAGCTTTGAAAATTTTATCAAATTTAAAAATGCTTGTCTAATATATAAAATTTTACATGGATTGGCTCCTCCACCTCTTGCAAATTATATTAAATATAGAACACTTGGTCCAAGGGTCACCAGGGCTATCAGAAGAGGGGACTGTGAAGAGTCTGTGCAAAAAACAGCTTTTGCACAAAATGTTCTGTCCTACAAAGGCAGTCTCCAGTGGAACGCTTTGTCAACTACAGTGAGAGAGGCTCCAAGCTTTAAAGCCTTCAAAAGTCACTTAAAGGATTGGCTCAAACCAACTCAAAAATGTGAGCACTATGAACTCACTTGTAGAAACTAAGAAGAACTGTAGGGAATGTGTAATGCACTACAGCACTTTATAAATTATTGTTCTTAAACTTATGGTTTCTAAAATATATAAATGTATGAAAATAGACTTGCAATTTTAATTAACTTATTCAAATTAAATTGTACATGTAATTTTTTTTTGTTTGTTTGTTTTGTTAACTGTGTCCTCCTTTGACTCAATTTGTGTAAGCTAACCTTCATGCTCAGATCATGTCAGTGTCCTTTTGTTTCCTGTCTTTTGTCTAGTCTGTGTCTTGTTGTAGTAGTTAGTGACCCCTATGTAATGTAGTCTGTTGTTGTATTGTAAGCTCTTGTGAAGTTTGTGTGTGTTTTATTGCAAATTGTTTAATTCTTATAGTCTGTCAGGGATAGGGGCGTAGCACCAAATTCTGGGCCCTAGGTACTAGCCATATTGAGCCCCCCCCCCCCCACACACACACACACACATCCATGGAAACACCAAATTTCTAATACATAGTCAAACCAGGTCTACATCATGTATACCTTAGATCACACCTGGGAGTCAGAACCCTTTTTAAAGTTGGGGGAACAATATTGAGTTGGGGGGTCTGGGGGACCAAATTGCAGCATTTTCTAGAAAAATGGTGCAATTTGGTGCATCCACGTGCATTTTAACAGAGATATACCCCAATGTTAACTTGACTACAAATTAGGGTTTGGGATATAAGATCTGCAGTCATAGCAAAATATCTAATTTAACACAATTTTTAAAATAAGTAATTAAATAAAAGTAAGTGTAATTCATCACTTAACAGTGTGTAATTCTCTTTGTGAAAAAAAAAATACATAATACAGTATTCTACAATCAAAACATTTAAGAACAGATTACCCATCTTATAGTCAATGTCATTCACTAAACAGTCCATATTAATAACAAACAGACTTTCAGAATATTACTCCCTTAACCTGCAACTTGTAGGATAAGGGAGTACTAGACTGCCTTATGAAGTAATATAAAATAATGGAATAATAAAAATAACATTTTATAACCCTGTATTTGAAAAAATAAGTTAATTCCTGTTATTTCTTAACAATATTAGACTGAATAAATCAATGCAGTATATTTGTGTTTGTTAAAAAAATAAGGAAAAAGGATCATTCATATTATATACTCTCTACATTCATACCATAATAGCCCTATTCCTTTTCTGTATACTTTGTAATTCTCTGTAATATTGTATAGTGTGTATAGTCATCTTCTATTTGTCCCTCGGTTCCTGGGACTACAAAGACACACCAATTATTAGGTAATCCTAAAAAGCAAATAGACAAAACAGGAAAAAAATGTTGTAAAGGTTACTAAAATTTAATTACATGTTAGTTAAATAATTTGTTGTAAAGTGGCTCCATAAGCTCACCTTCACTAACATCCTCATTGCTTGTGTTCTTTTATGGTTTTGTCTTTTTATTGTGTTTTGAAATTTTGAATTCGATTTTCTCTGTTTTTATTATGCTGTGTGAAGCACCTTGAGGCAATCTCATTGTGACTTGGTGCTATATAAATTAATAAATTTGATTTGATTTGACAAGATGAGGGACCAGAAGCTAGACCAGCACCTGCTGCTTTGTCTGAAACTAAAGGCCATGGCGTTCATAATGTTAATATTACATTCTGATAATACATTTTTTATTGTAAAAAGTTTAACCAATTTGTGTGTGTGCATGTGTTTTTGTAGGCAGGTGTGTGTGCAGCTGGACTGTGGTCATATTATATCCCACAGCAGGCTAATGCATGTTTTTTCTGTCATTGTAATAAAACAGACTTTTCCAAATCTGCACATATATAATGAAAGGGACAGCTGAATGCACGCAGTTATTTTTAGCATTTGGGTAATTAATTTGCCATAAATGCGCTAACAACCAGTGGAAAGTCAGGGGAGACTGGGTCAAGACATTTGATTTTCTTGCAGCAGAAGTAAGCTGTCCTGCTCCTGTCCTGCTCCTGTCCTGCTCCTGTCCTGTGTGTCGTCACAGCAGCTCCCTCCCTCCATCTCTCCATCCCACGTGGACTGTGTGTCCCATGGGGGGAGATGAGCAGAGCTGCGGCTGCTTGTTTTGTTATTTTGCCACCAAAACCGGCGTGGGTTTATCATGTCTTTCCCTGTTAAACTGTGAAGTTTCTATGTCCTCAGTGCTGATATTAGCAAGTTTCCTGCATGCACATTAAGATAGTTTTGGAGCTCACCTCTCTTCTCAAAGAATTTGGTTAGCAGCTCTTTTCCCTCATTTAGTTTTCTTTTGTCTCTTCTTTTTTGAAATCCGGACTTTAATTTTTTTTTTTTTTTTTTTAGTAAAGACATGTCTTATTTCAGCCTAAAAATCTCTCCTCATGCTGTCAGATCCCGTTTGGGATATGTGTGTGTGTGTGGGGGGGGGGGGGGGGGGTGCCTCCTGTGCGCCTGGACTAAACCATTGTACAACTGTGCAGAGGTGGAAGGACCCTCAGAGATCTTTCAATATTATTGTTAGAGCAGAATTATGTTTCGCAACATTTATACATTGATTCTAATTATATTCTTTTACAACATGAATTGTATGGACATTAATAAAATGCAACACAAAAATGTATTTAATGCCAGTTTTTTGTGGGCCCCCTCCCATGCTCTGGGCCCTGGGTACATAGTACCCTTTACCCCCCCAGTCCGACACCCCTGGTCAGGGACTATAGATGGAAATTAGCCCCTGGCTATAATCTGAGATATTTACATTTTACGTGTTCATTAATGTGTGTTGTCCCTTTTAAATAAATAAATGAAATGAAAGTGACAGGAGTTCTGGCTGCTTGTGGATATTAGACTGTGTTGGTCACTGTGTTGGTTCTTTGGTGGAAAGGTTAGTATCTCACTGGGCTGTGACATCCTGCGAAAAACATCTGCAAGAAAAGTAGTGCAGGTCAGAGTGAGGTTCGCAGCCGTTCTCTGTCCCCTCGCCTCAGTCACAGAGCGGCGCCCATGTGTCGCTTGATTTGAAAAAAAAAAATTGCTGCGATGAACTCCCTGGCCAAATCGTCAGTTGGACACCTCGTACTCCTCATCATGTCGTCTCTGTGACTGAGAACGTGCACAACATATAAGACAACTTGTGAGGGGTTAACACACAGTTTCCCCTTCATATGATCAGAGAGGAACAGCGCTTCTGGAAGTGACTGAACACGGCAGCAGCCTCCAGCCACCCCGCTCTGCAGCCACCCAATGTGCACGCTCATAAGGAAGCTGGATGCATGCTCTCCACCCATAGACGAGCTGCACAGACTTGATTTATTGTGTTTGTTACCTCTGCCAATGAAGTTAGAGTAGGTTATGTTTTCAGCCCCATTGTTTTTCTGTAGGTCTGTTTGCTTGTTTGTTTGTCTGTTTGTATATTTTTCATATGTCATTAGGACGTTTTTACTGAAGATTCACATCCCGATGGGCAAGAATTGATTCAGTTTTCAAGGTCATAAGTCAAATGTCAAAGTAAGGAAAAATCTTGGAAAATTTGAAAAGTGCTTATCTTTGACCTTGAATGATTTTTCAACCATTCATAACACCGTCAAAAAAGATCAAATATCTTTCTGTTATGTTTCGGACGCGGTCGGAGCACCGACCCAGCGTTTGAAAGGACCCAGCATAAAATAAGCAGAGCACGGTTCAAAAGATAACAGAATTTAATAAACATAACAGTGTGTGACGTGCTAAACAACTAAAAAGTCAGCGGTCTGGTGAGGTGGAAACACGGCGCGCTCTCAACAGCGCAAACGGTCTGGAGCCACAGCAGTTCGGACCCAGGGACCCCGCCAACACCCCCCAGGTGGCCGCGACAAACCGAGTCTGTGAAGAAAGAAAACATGAGGTGAGTCCAACTCCACACAGAGAGACACAACTCAAAGGTGCACGCAATCAGCAAACACTTCCTGGCTTAAATCTATACATCAGCTTCTTACCCTGCAGGCACGGAACAACTCAGTTCAAATCTCCACTGCAGCAGAAGCTGATTAGACAATTAGCATAACGTGACAGCTCACTAACACAAGGTGTGAGGGACACCAAATCCACTGTCATTACTTCATAAAAGTCACCAAAAACTGAATTACCTCAGGAAGTGTGCTGAAGAGCGTGAGACCTCACCCAATCCTCCTTCACAGACTGTGGCGTCAAACCTGGAGCGGTCTCTGCGTCCGTGATGGTGAGATTGTTCTCCTGACGTCGATCTCACACGTCTGCTCACAAGGTCGAGTCTCTGGCAATCACACACTGTGCATTCAAGGTTTAAATGCAGCAATCTCTGATCAAGACAAAATACACCACAGCTGTGAGTCCTGATGACCTGCATGTGAAAACAAGCCTCAGGTGTTCAGGGTGAGGTCCTAATGCTCAGCCACTCAGTCCTGAATGCATACCACCTGGTGGGAGAAACAGAAAACAAAAACCAAGCCAGCCAAACACCCCAGCCCACAATAGTACCCCACCCTCACGGGAAGCCTCCCGGCGACCACACGGACCTGGGCCAGAAAAAACAAAGCCGCCATCCAGGGACCATGGCTGGAATGTTGGCTGGGAACAACAAACACCTCCTGCAGCTTCAGTTTCAGCTCCTTGTGCTGACGATCCAGCTGGGAAAAGCCCGTCTCCAGGAGCTGTGCGTTACTGTGCTCTGATGACAGCTCCATCATCAGCTGCTCCACCTGCAATGTTAATTTCTTCATGCAGTCATTGATCATCTCAGTGTTGAGCCTCTCCAGCTCTTCCCTCAGCTGGATAACGCACGCTTCCAGCCGCCTCTTCTCTGTCAACAGGGAACTCCGTGCCGAGACCATCACTCTCATCCTGGAGCTCATCCTTTCCCACCCTGAGCCTGTCTGCAGCGGACTGCTCCGCAGCTGACACTCCAGTGCAGAGACATCCTTTGTTGACTTTAATGGTCTTGCCCTCTGTTTCATTTAGCAAACCTGTTAGAGTCTCCACCTTTGCGTCATGACTAACAGACCCAGCCCTGGCCATCTACAGCTAGATGGACCCACAGCCCTCTCCCCCCCAGAGGACACCACAGTCACACCCTGAGGGCAGAAACTGGGGGGGAAAAAAAAACAACATATAAACAAAACAACAACCCCAACCCCACCCCCTCAGTGCATTGGAAACTGGAAGTACGTCCAGTGTCACCAATCACTACTATACCCCAAAAGTCAACCGGGAGGAGTGGAACAGCGGTAATGGCGTATGGCACAAGACGGCGCCACCCCTCCAACTTTTAAACCAGCCACCAGCTGCGGGTATATTCCACTGCCCCTAACCTCAGCTACGCCGATGGCATACGGCTCAAAGGCGCGCTGAAGCCGGAGGTGGAACAGGGAATCAACAAAAAAAAACAACACCCCGAACCCCCCCCCCTCCCGGATGCAGAGGTCACCTGGGAAACGCCCAGCACAACCAAATTGCACCACCCCAGCAATGCCGACAACCTACGGCTCACACGCCTGGGGCCAGAGGAGAAGACAGGGAAGTAAAAAAAAAAAAAAAGAAAAATACCCCAAATCCCCCCCCCTCCCGGGTGCAGAGGTTACCTGGGAAACGCCCAGCATAACCAAACTGCACCACTCCAGCAACGCCGACAACGTACGGCTCACACGGCTGGAGCCAGAGGAGAAGAGAGGGAACAACAAAAACAAAAAAAAAAGAAAAAAGAAAAAACAACCCAATTACCCCCCCCCATCACCCCCCCAGAGGACTGTCCCATCAAACCCTGGGAGGTGAAACCAAAAGAAATAAAAAAGACCAACAGACTAACATAAAGTCACCTGGGTCAAACTATGCTCCAGACAGCCTGCATTTTCAACTCCACCAGACCACAGACAGTGCTTTAAAACCCACAAAAACAACAAATTAACCCCTGATAAAAACACCTCATACTAAAACAAGAAACATATAATAGACCAATAAAAAAACTACCATTGGCCTACATCATCAAGTGCAAAGAATGGAAAAACATTGTTTTCCATCCTTTGAACCTGAAAGGTAATGTGACTCTGTCACCAACAGAGGGAGCCAAAGTGCCAAATAAGAAAATCCCCGTGGTAACAGAGTAAAAACCAATACACACTGCTGTAAATGACAGCAGGTTATAACAAACAGCTTAAAGTGCAAACTAAATACCACCGGGGCTGCTACAACAGGTGTCGGAGCCAGCTGCACGGGAGGAGACGGGGCTACAGCCGTAACAGCGGGGTGCGACGCGACCCAAGCTGTAAACTCCACCATGCGCGCACCAACGGGCACAACCTGGGCGGAGAGCACCCGCAACTGATCCCGGATCAACTCCAACATCTGCTGCAGCCTTCCCGGCAAAAATACCGTCTCTGCTTCCGCTGGTCCATTGTTAAATGGCCAGAGACTACTGTTATGTTTCGGACGCGGTCGGAGCACCGACCCAGCATTTGAAAGGACCCAGCATAAAATAAGCAGAGCACGGTTCAAAAGATAACAGAATTTAATAAACATAACAGTGTGTGACGTGCTAAACAACTAAAAAGTCCGCGGTCTGGTGAGGTGGAAACACGGCGCGCTCTCAACAGTGCAAACGGTCCGGAGCCACAGCAGTTCGGACCCAGGGACCCCGCCGACACCCCCCAGGTGGCCGCGACAAACCGAGTCTGTGAAGAAAGAAAACATGAGGTGAGTCCAACTCCACACAGAGAGACACAACTCAAAGGTGCACGCAATCAGCAAACACTCCCTGGCTTAAATCTATACATCAGCTTCTTACCCTGCAGGCACGGAACAACTCAGTTCAAATCTCCACTGCAGCAGAAGCTGATTAGACAATTAGCATAACGTGACAGCTCACTAACACAAGGTGTGAGGGACACCAAATCCACTGTCATTACTTCATAAAAGTCACCAAAAACCGAATTACCTCAGGAAGTGTGCTGAAGAGCATGAGACCTCACCCAATCCTCCTTCACAGACTGTGGCGTCAAACCTGGAGCGGTCTCTGCGTCCGTGATGGTGAGATTTTTCTCCTGACGTCGATCTCACACATCTGCTCACAAGGTCGAGTCTCTGGCAATCACACACTGTGCATTCAAGGTTTAAATGCAGCAATCTCTGATCAAGACAAAATACATCACAGCTGTGAGTCCTGATGACCTGCATGTGAAAACAAGCCTCAGGTGTTCAGGATGAGGTCCTAATGCTCAGCCACTCAGTCCTGAATGCATACCACCTGGTGAGCCAGCCAAACACCCCAGCCCACATCTTTCATACTTCAGAGGGTTATGTAATATGGTATCCTTTATTGACTGACAACGCTTGATCCAGATCTAATTCAGATTACAGCACACACACACTCTCCCATCGCAGTGGAGGATGTCAAACATGAGGTATTTGTTCAGCAGCTGAAGAGAAAGGTAGCAGAAGACAGGACGTGTTTCCGACAATGAACTGTCCTGTTTGGGTCCTCAGAATAGCCTTAACAAGCTGTACCACGGAACAACTCTTTTCAACTGTCGATCAGTTTCTAAACTAGCACCACAGCACAGTCTGAACTCTTTCTCCCTGCTCTCCTTGAACAGAGTGTTGAATGAGCCTTTGTACAATAAAGAATTCCCTGCAGTGTTCAACACTCTGCTGCTGTAATCATCAAAAGTGAGCCCAGTTTTTGACTACTTAAGTAGCTGATGAGAGTCCTTTTGTCTATTCCATGTGTGGTTGAAGTGGCCACAGAGCCAGGCTTTGTTCAAGTATTGGTGTTAACCCTCTAGGATCAAGGGTATAATAGACTGTTTTTGAGTACTTTTGGTTTTACCTTCATAATTTACCTGGTTTATTTGGTTGCCAGGATCTCCTAAACAACCAAATATGTGGGTTGATGATGATCATTTTTAATTGGTTTAGGTTGTGCATTTTTCCACCAATGATACCCCCCCACCCCCAAACCGCTCCAGCAATAAACGGGAGAACAAGGAATTGAAAGTCCTATTTGCTGTGCATTTCTGCAAAAACATGGACTAAAATTGACCATAATATTCAGGAAAAAGCATGGTGGAAATTATTAATTATGATTCAAGTTATAGTACTAGACCTATCAACAGAATTTAAAAACTGGTATGTAGTTTGAAGTCTGCCCTTTCAACATACATGCATTCAATCAGAAACTAAGAATGTTTTGTGTTGGATGGTAGGTTTGCTTAATTCAGTAGTGTGGCTTTGGTGCATCTCCCCATCAGATGACTCTAGAGTGTTAAACATACTGTATGTGTGTGTGTACACATGCACCTAGTGTGTGCATATTTGTCTGTTTGTCCACGTTTCTGTATCTGTGTGTCTGTGGACAAGATAACTCAAAAATACCTGGATGGATTTCCTTCGAATGTGGTGGGGCTTTTATTTCAGTAGATATTGAGAGATGATTAGATTTTGGAGTAGTTCTGCCAAAGGTCAAGGGAAACATGGTATACAAAATTACCCTTTTGTGTTGCTCCATAACCTAAAAGCATAAATGGACCAAACCTAGTGGGAATATTACTGAGATAGACATCAAGAGGTGATGGGTTTTTGGAGTAGTTTGGTCAGTGCTCAAGGTAAAAAAATATGGCGCAGAAAGCAATTTTTTTTTAAATGTCTTAATGAAGAAGGCAAGATGAAACATATTGATGACACGGATGGCAGGCAGAAAGAACACACTTGAATCTGAGTCATCAGACCCAGGAGGACGTGTGTGCTGTGGTCTCTTAACAAGCTGTAACATTCATTGCATTTTATATGTTTTGCATTTTCCATATGGTCCTAACCTTTTCTGGTTTGGGGTTATATGAGACAGGTAAAGACCACACTTTTCCTCACCTTCCTGAATTGGTATCATGCCTTTTTGGCATCTGGGCCACAGTTTGTGCACTCACTGTTACAGACATTTCCTTTAAGAGAAAATGCACCAACAACTGGTACGTTGATACAGAGATCAGAAATTCAGAAGTGAGAGGTTTTCTTGTGAGGAAAAGTTTCTGCATCCAAAGCATCAAAACAGTAGAAACATGTCTACCTCACACATGCTCATGTGTGCAGACACCTGTGTGCTCATGTGTGTCAGAGCAGAGACATACATATGACAAAAGTGTGTTTTGATGTGATACGTGAAATATGGCACTGATTACTTATTTCCAGAACAGGAGTACTTGGATTTCTTTGAGAAGAAAATAGAAGACTTAACCCAGCCACTACACCTTGCTTTTGAGGTGGGTGCCATTACTGAGGTATTACCTGGATTTGCAGAATTTGAAAGTATCTTACTAAGCAGGCTGACAAAACGCGTAACGTCTATAAAAAGCACAATCTGCTTATTTGATCCTATACCAACAAAATTGTTTAAGGATCTATGGCTCACTCTCGGACCGACTGTGCTGGAAATGATTAATCGCTCACTAACTTCTGGATCTGTTCCTAACTGTTTCAAATCTACAATGATTAAACCATTACTTAAAAAATCTAATTTTGGCCCTATTGTATTGAAAACCTATAGGCCGATATCAAATCTATCATTTTGCTCTAAAAACCTGGAAAAAGTGGTTTCACAGCAGCTCATGGACCGCCTTACTGAGAATAATGTTTTTGAGCCACTGCAGTCTGCTTTTACAAAATATCATTCCACAGAGACAGCACTCACAAAAGTTTGCACAATAACACTACCTCTAACCTTACATGAGATTTGGGGTTCCATAGGGGTCCATCTTAAGCCCCCTGCTTTTCTCCCTTTATATAGCACCCCTTGGGCACATATTGTGCCGTTTTGGGATTACCTTTCACTGCTATGCTGATGATACTCAGTTACACATGCCGAAAACTGCTAGTAATCTCATCCACATAAAATCCTTACAAGATTTCCTTGCATCAGTGAGAAGCTGGATGTCTAGCAACTTCCTAGTTTTAAACTCTGATAAGACTGACATGATGATTCTTTGTCCAGTGACACACTGACATCAATTTGACCAGCCAACGCTTAGCCTAGGCTCGTGTGTCATACATCACACTGACAAACTGAGGAACCTTGTGGTAATTTTTTATCCTGCGTTGTCCTTTGATGTCCACATTAGAGATATTACAAGGACTGCTTTCTTCCACCTGTGAAATATTGTGAAGATTCATTCTATCCTGTCTGTGGCTGATGCTGAGACCCTGATTCATGCATTTGTCTCTTCTAGATTAGACTACTGCAATGTTCTATTTTCTGGTTTACCGCAGTCTAGCATTAGGGTTCTCCAATTAGTTCAAGATGCTGCTGCCAGGCTTTTGACACGAAGAAGAAAGTTTGACCATATTACACCCATTTTGACATCTCTTCACTGGCTTCCTGTCCCAGTGAGATCACATTTTAAGGTTCTGCTACTAGCCTATAAAATTGTTCATGGACCAGCACCTCCCTACTTAGTTGACCTAATTAAACCCTATGTACCAGCCCGGGCTTTGCATTCTCAGGGTGCAGGACTACTTTGTGTCCCTAGGGCGAATAAAAAGTCTGCAGGTCACAGAGCTTTCTCTTGTCATGCACCTGTTCTGTAGAATGATCTCCCTACATCAATAAGTCAGATTCTGTAGCGACTTTCAAGTCCAGACTTAAGACACACTTATTTTCCCTTTTGTGTGGCTAGTATACTGGTATAGTATGTTACTATGCTTTTTACTCTTTTAAATTAATTTTATTAGTAAACAGAGTGGGCCGCGGCCTCAAATTACCCAAATTCTGGGTCTTTTAATGAAGTTTAGGGATAGTGGTCGGCAACCACCTTAGTATTTCTTTTGTTCTTCTTGTTGCTTAATCTTGACAAATTATGCTGTATTTGTTGTCTTTCTGATGCCTGATTCTGTTTTTTTTTGTTTTTTTTTCTCTGAGATGTGGCTCCATCCAGGGATAGGTGTGGTGTCTGTTTTCTGAGGCCCCCCTGTCCTGTGCACTGGCAACATCTCCTATATATGTATATTCATTTTTTGAATTGTTTTGTAATTTGTGTCAGTAGCATGGCCCAAGCAGAGGGTCACCCCTTTGAGTCTGGTTTGCTTGAGGTTTCGTCCTCACAGGGAGTTTTTCCTTACCGCTGTAACCTGTGTGCTTGCTCTGGGGGTTGGTAAGGTTAGACCTTACTTGTGTGAAGCACTTTGAGGCAACTTTGTTGTGATTTGCTGCTATATAAGTAAAATAAATTAATTAAATTAGGAGTTTTCTGGTTCAAGACCACCCCTACTCAGTCCTCATGTAATGTGTACTTGTGTACTTGCAACAGGAAAGGCATCTGGAGTAAAGTCTGCCAAATCAACAAGCAGATCCATAGTACATCTCCTGTGATGACCAAGAGTGAAAAGGGGAGAAGACAAGAGACTTACTCTTAAGTGCCCAACTTGTTGACTGTATCATACACGTGATATAGCAGAAGCATATATAAAAATCAGAGAGCAACAAACAGTTTATTGGCCTTGCGCTGAACCCCTCCACCGCTCAGTACCTCTACATGTAATACCTTTCCACCTTAGGAACCACTACTTAAGACCATGGATCATCAAGAGAGAGTTCATCAGTGTGGACTCAAGAGTAATCAGAGATTTATGATACAGTATCTGCCAATCCGGATCTAGATCACCTCGAAAATTCAGTGGAGTCTTCCATGCAAATTTGGTGCAAATTTGATGAGAATCTGTGATGTAATTTTGACATTAATCCTTAAAAGTGTATAAAGTGAAATCCTGAGTGAGAGTCCAGATCTGGATCACCTCCAAAATGTAATGGAGTCTTCCATGGCCTCATATGTATCTGAGGTACAAATTTGGCGGGAATCCGTGAAGTAGTTTTGATGTAATCGTTCAAAGCCTATATAAAGTGAATCTTGATCCAAAATCTGGATTCGGATCCAGATCCCATTCAAAATTTACTGGAGTTGTCCAAGGCCAAATATGTATCTGTGGTGTACATTTGGTGAGAATCCATGAAGTAGTTTTGACGTAATCTTTCAAAGCCTATATAAAGTGAAACTTGATCCAAAATCCGGATTCAGATCCAGATCACCTCCAATATTTACTGGAGTCTTCTATGGCCTAATATCTATCTCTGGAGAAAATGTCATCGAAATCTGTGCTGTAGTTTTGACATAATCCTGCTAAAAGTAATCTTCAAAGCCTATATAAAGTGACACTTTATCCACAATCTGGTTCCAGATCACCTCCAAAATTTTGTGGTTTCTTCCATGACCTAATATCTGTCTGTGGTGAAAATTTTGTCAAAATCCATGTAGAAAAATAAGATTCCTTTTTTATAACGCCAACATTATGATGGAATAAATATTTCACCTGTGGCTTTAAGAGCTGCTGCTTTGGGTTTTTGAACTAAAAAGAACAAATGACACACAGAAAAACAAAAGACTGCTTCTGGCATAAATGCACTGCATTTGATAAGTAGATCTGTAATTTCTGTGCTTCGAAGTCACTGAAAGCAATGTATGAAGAGTAAAGGAAAGTAAAAAGTGCCTTTTATTGTCATTGTACATACATATATACAACAAAATGTGTCCTCTGCATTTAACCCATCACAAATGCAGTTAGACACAATCCAACTACTACGAGCAGTGTGCAGCCACAGTTTGGCACCCTGGGCCCAACTCCAGATGTACAGTACTGTTCAGAATAATAGTAGTGCTATGTGACTAAAAAGATTAATCCAGGTTTTGAGTATATTTCTTATTGTTACCTGGGAAACAAGGTACCAGTAGATTCAGTAGATTCTCACAAATCCAACAAAACCAAGCATTCATGATATGCACACTCTTAAGGCTATGAAATTGGGCTATTAGTAAAAAAAAAGTAGAAAAGGGGGTGTTCACAATAATAGTAGCATCTGCTGTTGACGGTACAAACTCAAAACTATTATGTTCAAACTGCTTTTTTAGCAATCCTGTGAATCACTAAACTAGTATTTAGTTGTATAACCACAGTTTTTCATGATTTCTTCACATCTGTGAGGCATGAAGTCAACCAACTTGTGGCACCTTTCAGCTGTTATTCTACTCCAAGATTCTTTAACAACATTCCACAATTCATTCACATTTCTTGGTTTTGCTTCAGAAACAGCTTTTTTGAAGTTCTCAATTGGATTTAGGTCCAGGGATTGGGCAGGCCACTCCAAAACATTACTTTTGTTGGTTTGGAACCAAAATTTTGCTCGTTTACTAGTGTGCTTGAGGTCATTGTCTTGTTGAAACACCCATTTCAAGGGCATGTCCTCTTCAGCATAAGGCAACATGAAGTATTTTGACATATACAAACTGATCCATGATACCTGGTATGCGATATATAGGCCCAACACCATAGTAGGAGAAACATGCCCATATCATGATGCTTGTACCACCATGCTTCACTGTCTTCACTGTGAACTGTGGCTTGAATTCAGAGTTTGGGGGTCGTCTCACAAACTGTCTGTGGCCCTTGGACCCAAAAAGAACAATTTTATTCTCATCAGTCCACAAAATATTCCTCCATTTCTCTTTAGGCCAGTTGATGTGTTCTTTGGCAAATTGTAACCTCTTCTGCACGTCTTTTATTTAACAGAGGGACTTTGTGGGGGATTCTTGCAAATAAATTAGCTTCACACAGGCATCTTCTAACTGTCACAGCACTTACAGGTAACTCCAGACTGTCTTTGATCATCCTGGAGCTGATCAGTGGGTGGGCCTTTGCCATTCTGGTTATTCTTCTATCCATTTTGATGGTTGTTTTCCATTTTCTTCCACGCGTCTCTGTTTTTTTTTTTTTTTTTGTCCATTTTAAAGCTTTGGAGATCATTGTAGATGAACAGCCTATAAATTTTGCACCAGTGTATAAGTTTTCCCCTCTCCAATCAACTTTTTAATCAAACTACGCTGTTCTTCTGAACAATGGCTTGAACGTCCCATTTTCCTCAGGCTTTCAAAGAGAAAAGCATGTTCAACAGGTGCTGGCTTCATCCTTAAATAGGGGACACCTGATTCACAACTATTATTGTGAACACCCCCTTTTGTACTTTTTTTTTTTACTAATAACCCAATTTCATAGCCTTAAGAGTGTGCATATCATGAATGCTTGGTCTTGTTGGATTTGTGAGAATCTACTGAATCTACTGGTACCTTGTTTCCATGTAACAATAAGAAATATACTCAAAACCTGGATTAATCTTTTTAGTCACATAGCACGATTATTATTATGAACACTACTGTAGATGTTACGACTGTGCGTTTGTCAGGGGCAGATAAAGGAGCAGACGCAAAATAAGCATGTTTTTGATTGTAGGTGGAGTGTTGTTTCTTGACAAAAATTGCCACTTTTCAAATACTTATGTACGTGAGTTTACAGCAGAAATTCACTGCAATCAAACTCAAATTACAAATGAACTTTTGGGGAAGAAAATACACGTCTGACAAATTCTGTGCAAACACCTTCAAATAGCTGTGATTAAAACAAATACACAAAGACACATCCTCAAGAAAATGATAATACATTTTGAAAGTAGTTGGAGAAATCTGATTAGAGCAGGTGCTTAAAGGGTGGGTGTCTGTCAGAAATGTGGATCATTTGGTGTGATGTCTGTGAAATGGAGAGGTGCAGAAACAGACACACAGTGTACTGTGAGGGATGGCACACTGGGATCATACAGTCCATGCACACACAAACACACACACAAACACCATTATCATGAAATTGCTGCTTACGAAGCACATACCAGCTCTTGATTCAGCACGGAGACGCACGAGCACAGCAGCTTTGTGATTGCCTGGAGACAGCCAGCTGCTCAGGTCACATGGATTTCTCTTTTGGTCACAACACGCAGGAAAACTGCTTTTTGTCTGTTGTTTTATTTCTGTCACTTTACATACCCATACATATGAGACAAAAAGAGTCTGACATGAACAAATTTTCAAAGGGACACTCATCCCTTCCAGTGCAGCAAAAACGAGTCGTTTCCAAAAGCATGCATGAGCGCTAGTGTACCTGTCACTGTGTGTCACAGCATGTCACAGCGCATCGTGGTCACACGGGACAAGAATGCCAAATTAGCAGTGGCAAAGAATCAAGCTGATGTTTGCCTGGGGACAACATGATTTAGTAGTCAGTCATGGAAAATGTGTGCACAGGAACGCAATGTCAGCATCCTCTTGCTGATGACACACCTGGCAGTGAAACACTATATATATGAAGACAAATCCTACACATTCCCTTCATGTCAGCGTGTAGAATGTTTAACAGTCATTCTAATGGATCTGTCGGGTTCCTACACTGTAAAAACAAAAAAGTTGTGTCAACTTAAAATTTCAAGGCAACAGTCTCCACTAGATTTTTGGGTTTTGAGGCCAACTAAAAATCTTAAGTTTGAATAAACAAATAAGGTTTTGTTGAGATAACTTATTATTCATGTGTAATGTAACTTACATTTTTGAGCTGCACACACAAAGAATTCAGATAAATGAAAGCTGTGGCAACTCATTTTTTGTTCAGAAAATGTACCTTTCATATGTATAATAACTTCAAATTTCAAGTTCTACAAACTAAGAATTCTGAAAAATTAAAGATGTGCAAACATTATTTTTTCTTCAGAAAAAGTACCTTTCATATGTATTAAGACATCAAGTTTTGAGTTCTACATACTAAGACTCATTTTGTCAACATGTCTGTCACACAGATAACAAACAAAACCAATCAGTTCAAATGTTTATTAACCTTAACTGTATAACTATAAACACTTTTCTGTATCATACAGAACAACACACTTGACAGTCAACAACCTAGTTGTTCAACTGTTCTACTTGACAGTAAAAGCTCAAATGCTTTTTAATAATCACAGTACCAACATCCTGGTTTTCAGCTCTTAAAAGCTTAAATGGTTTTAAACAGTCACAGTGCCAACAACCTGGTTTTCAGCTCTTAAAAGCTCAAATGGTTTTAAACAGTCACAGTGCCAACAACCTGGTTTTCAGCTCTTAAAAGCTTAAATGGTTTTAAACAGTCACAGTGCCAACAACCTGGTTTTCAGCTCTTAAAAGCTTAAATGGTTTTAAACAGTCACAGTACCAACAGCCTGGTTTTCAGCTCTTAAAAGCTTAAATGGTTTTAAACAGTCACAGTACCAACAGCCTGGTTTTCAGCTCTTAAAAGCTTAAATGGTTTTAAACAGTTACAGTACCAACAGCCTGGTTTTCAGCTCTTAAAAGCTTAAATGGTTTTAAACAGTCACAGTGCCAACAACCTGGTTTTCAGCTCTTAAAAGCTCAAATGGTTTTAAACAGTCACAGTACCAACAGCCTGGTTTTCAGCTCTTCTTCTAAACAGTAAAAGCTCAAATGGTTTTAAACAGTCACAGTACCAACAGCCTGGTTTTCAGCTCTTAAAAGCTTAAATGGTTTTAAACAGTCACAGTGCCAACAACCTGGTTTTCAGCTCTTAAAAGCTCAAATGGTTTTAAACAGTCACAGTACCAACAACCTGGTTTTCAGCTCTTCTTCTAAACAGTAAAAGCTCAAATGGTTTTAAACAGTCACAGTACCAACAGCCTGGTTTTCAGCTCTTCTTCTAAACAGTAAAAGCTCAAATGGTTTTAAACAGTCACAGTGCCAACAACCTGGTTTTCAGCTCTTAAAAGCTTAAATGGTTTTAAACAGTCACAGTGCCAACAACCTGGTTTTCAGCTCTTCTTCTAAACAGTAAAAGCTTAAATGGTTTTAAACAGTCACAGTGCCAACAACCTGGTTTTCAGCTCTTCTTCTAAACAGTAAAAGCTCAAATGGTTTTAAACAGTCACAGTGCCAACAACCTGGTTTTCAGCTCTTAAAAGCTTAAATGGTTTTAAACAGTCACAGTGCCAACAACCTGGTTTTCAGCTCTTCTTCTAAACAGTAAAAGCTCAATGGTTTTAAACAGTCACAGTACCAACAGCCTGGTTTTCAGCTCTTAAAAGCTTAAATGGTTTTAAACAGTCACAGTGCCAACAACCTGGTTTTCAGCTCTTAAAAGCTTAAATGGTTTTAAACAGTCACAGTGCCAACAGCCTGGTTTTCAGCTCTTAAAAGCTTAAATGGTTTTAAACAGTCACAGTGCCAACAACCTGGTTTTCAGCTCTTCTTCTAAACAGTAAAAGCTCAAATGGTTTTAAACAGTCACAGTACCAACAGCCTGGTTTTCAGCTCTTCTACTAAACAGTAAAAGCTCAAATGGTTTTAAACAGTCACAGTACCAACAGCCTGGTTTTCAGCTCTTAAAAGCTTAAATGGTTTTAAACAGTCACAGTGCCAACAACCTGGTTTTCAGCTCTTCTGCTAAACAGTAAAAGCTCAAATGGTTTTAAACAGTCACAGTACCAACAGCCTGGCTTTCAGCTCTTCTACTAAACAGTAAAAGCTCAAATGGTTTTAAACAGTCACAGAACCAACAACCTGGTTTTCAGCTCTTAAAAGCTTAAATGGTTTTAAACAGTCACAGTGCCAACAACCTGGTTTTCAGCTCTTCTGCTAAACAGTAAAAGCTCAAATGGTTTTAAACAGTCACAGTACCAACAGCCTGGTTTTCAGCTCTTAAAAGCTTAAATGGTTTTAAACAGTCACAGTGCCAACAACCTGGTTTTCAGCTCTTCTACTAAACAGTAAAAGCTCAAATGGTTTTAAACAGTTACAGTACCAACAGCCTGGTTTTCAGCTCTTAAAAGCTTAAATGGTTTTAAACAGTCACAGTGCCAACAACCTGGTTTTCAGCTCTTCTTCTAAACAGTAAAAGCTCAAATGGTTTTAAACAGTCACAGTACCAACAGCCTGATTTTCAGCTCTTAAAAGCTTAAATGGTTTTAAACAGTCACAGTGCCAACAACCTGGTTTTCAGCTCTTAAAAGCTTAAATGGTTTTAAACAGTCACAGTGCCAACAACCTGGTTTTCAGCTCTTAAAAGCTCAAATGGTTTTAAACAGTCACAGTACCAACAGCCTGGTTTTCAGCTCTTAAAAGCTTAAATGGTTTTAAACAGTCACAGTACCAACAGCCTGGTTTTCAGCTCTTAAAAGCTTAAATGGTTTTAAACAGTTACAGTACCAACAGCCTGGTTTTCAGCTCTTAAAAGCTTAAATGGTTTTAAACAGTCACAGTACCAACAGCCTGGTTTTCAGCTCTTAAAAGCTTAAATGGTTTTAAACAGTCACAGTGCCAACAACCTGGTTTTCAGCTCTTCTTCTAAACAGTAAAAGCTCAAATGGTTTTAAACAGTCACAGTACCAACAGCCTGGTTTTCAGCTCTTCTTCTAAACAGTAAAAGCTCAAATGGTTTTAAACAGTCACAGTGCCAACAACCTGGTTTTCAGCTCTTAAAAGCTTAAATGGTTTTAAACAGTCACAGTGCCAACAACCTGGTTTTCAGCTCTTCTTCTAAACAGTAAAAGCTTAAATGGTTTTAAACAGTCACAGTGCCAACAACCTGGTTTTCAGCTCTTCTTCTAAACAGTAAAAGCTCAAATGGTTTTAAACAGTCACAGTGCCAACAACCTGGTTTTCAGCTCTTAAAAGCTTAAATGGTTTTAAACAGTCACAGTGCCAACAACCTGGTTTTCAGCTCTTCTTCTAAACAGTAAAAGCTCAAATGGTTTTAAACAGTCACAGTACCAACAGCCTGGTTTTCAGCTCTTAAAAGCTTAAATGGTTTTAAACAGTCACAGTGCCAACAACCTGGTTTTCAGCTCTTAAAAGCTTAAATGGTTTTAAACAGTCACAGTGCCAACAGCCTGGTTTTCAGCTCTTAAAAGCTTAAATGGTTTTAAACAGTCACAGTGCCAACAACCTGGTTTTCAGCTCTTCTTCTAAACAGTAAAAGCTCAAATGGTTTTAAACAGTCACAGTACCAACAGCCTGGTTTTCAGCTCTTCTTCTAAACAGTAAAAGCTCAAATGGTTTTAAACAGTCACAGTGCCAACAACCTGGTTTTCAGCTCTTAAAAGCTTAAATGGTTTTAAACAGTCACAGTGCCAACAACCTGGTTTTCAGCTCTTCTTCTAAACAGTAAAAGCTTAAATGGTTTTAAACAGTCACAGTGCCAACAACCTGGTTTTCAGCTCTTCTTCTAAACAGTAAAAGCTCAAATGGTTTTAAACAGTCACAGTGCCAACAACCTGGTTTTCAGCTCTTAAAAGCTTAAATGGTTTTAAACAGTCACAGTGCCAACAACCTGGTTTTCAGCTCTTCTTCTAAACAGTAAAAGCTCAAATGGTTTTAAACAGTCACAGTACCAACAGCCTGGTTTTCAGCTCTTAAAAGCTTAAATGGTTTTAAACAGTCACAGTGCCAACAACCTGGTTTTCAGCTCTTAAAAGCTTAAATGGTTTTAAACAGTCACAGTGCCAACAGCCTGGTTTTCAGCTCTTAAAAGCTTAAATGGTTTTAAACAGTCACAGTGCCAACAACCTGGTTTTCAGCTCTTCTTCTAAACAGTAAAAGCTCAAATGGTTTTAAACAGTCACAGTACCAACAGCCTGGTTTTCAGCTCTTCTACTAAACAGTAAAAGCTCAAATGGTTTTAAACAGTCACAGTACCAACAGCCTGGTTTTCAGCTCTTAAAAGCTTAAATGGTTTTAAACAGTCACAGTGCCAACAACCTGGTTTTCAGCTCTTCTGCTAAACAGTAAAAGCTCAAATGGTTTTAAACAGTCACAGTACCAACAGCCTGGCTTTCAGCTCTTCTACTAAACAGTAAAAGCTCAAATGGTTTTAAACAGTCACAGTACCAACAACCTGGTTTTCAGCTCTTAAAAGCTTAAATGGTTTTAAACAGTCACAGTGCCAACAACCTGGTTTTCAGCTCTTCTGCTAAACAGTAAAAGCTCAAATGGTTTTAAACAGTCACAGTACCAACAGCCTGGTTTTCAGCTCTTAAAAGCTTAAATGGTTTTAAACAGTCACAGTGCCAACAACCTGGTTTTCAGCTCTTCTACTAAACAGTAAAAGCTCAAATGGTTTTAAACAGTTACAGTACCAACAGCCTGGTTTTCAGCTCTTAAAAGCTTAAATGGTTTTAAACAGTCACAGTGCCAACAACCTGGTTTTCAGCTCTTCTTCTAAACAGTAAAAGCTCCAATGGTTTTAAACAGTCACAGTACCAACAGCCTGGTTTTCAGCTCTTAAAAGCTTAAATGGTTTTAAACAGTCACAGTGCCAACAACCTGGTTTTCAGCTCTTAAAAGCTTAAATGGTTTTAAACAGTCACAGTGCCAACAACCTGGTTTTCAGCTCTTAAAAGCTCAAATGGTTTTAAACAGTCACAGTACCAACAGCCTGGTTTTCAGCTCTTAAAAGCTTAAATGGTTTTAAACAGTCACAGTACCAACAGCCTGGTTTTCAGCTCTTAAAAGCTTAAATGGTTTTAAACAGTTACAGTACCAACAGCCTGGTTTTCAGCTCTTAAAAGCTTAAATGGTTTTAAACAGTCACAGTACCAACAGCCTGGTTTTCAGCTCTTAAAAGCTTAAATGGTTTTAAACAGTCACAGTGCCAACAACCTGGTTTTCAGCTCTTAAAAGCTCAAATGGTTTTAAACAGTCACAGTACCAACAGCCTGGTTTTCAGCTCTTAAAAGCTTAAATGGTTTTAAACAGTCACAGTGCCAACAACCTGGTTTTCAGCTCTTAAAAGCTTAAATGGTTTTAAACAGTCACAGTGCCAACAACCTGGTTTTCAGCTCTTCTTCTAAACAGTAAAAGCTCAAATGGTTTTAAACAGTCACAGTACCAACAGCCTGGTTTTCAGCTCTTAAAAGCTTAAATGGTTTTAAACAGTCACAGTGCCAACAACCTGGTTTTCAGCTCTTAAAAGCTTAAATGGTTTTAAACAGTCACAGTGCCAACATCCTGGTTTTCAGCTCTTAAAAGCTTAAATGGTTTTAAACAGTCACAGTGCCAACAACCTGGTTTTCAGCTCTTCTTCTAAACAGTAAAAGCTCAAATGGTTTTAAACAGTCACAGTACCAACAGCCTGGTTTTCAGCTCTTCTACTAAACAGTAAAAGCTCAAATGGTTTTAAACAGTCACAGTACCAACAGCCTGGTTTTCAGCTCTTAAAAGCTTAAATGGTTTTAAACAGTCACAGTGCCAACAACCTGGTTTTCAGCTCTTCTGCTAAACAGTAAAAGCTCAAATGGTTTTAAACAGTCACAGTACCAACAGCCTGGCTTTCAGCTCTTCTACTAAACAGTAAAAGCTCAAATGGTTTTAAACAGTCACAGTACCAACAACCTGGTTTTCAGCTCTTAAAAGCTTAAATGGTTTTAAACAGTCACAGTGCCAACAACCTGGTTTTCAGCTCTTCTGCTAAACAGTACAAGCTCAAATGGTTTTAAACAGTCACAGTACCAACAGCCTGGTTTTCAGCTCTTAAAAGCTTAAATGGTTTTAAACAGTCACAGTGCCAACAACCTGGTTTTCAGCTCTTCTACTAAACAGTAAAAGCTCAAATGGTTTTAAACAGTTACAGTACCAACAGCCTGGTTTTCAGCTCTTAAAAGCTTAAATGGTTTTAAACAGTCACAGTGCCAACAACCTGGTTTTCAGCTCTTCTACTAAACAGTAAAAGCTCAAATGGTTTTAAACAGTCACAGTACCAACAGCCTGGTTTTCAGCTCTTAAAAGCTTAAATGGTTTTAAACAGTCACAGTGCCAACAACCTGGTTTTCAGCTCTTCTTCTAAACAGTAAAAGCTCAAATGGTTTTAAACAGTCACAGGACCAACAGCCTGGTTTTCAGCTCTTCTACTAAACAGTAAAAGCTCAAATGGTTTTAAACAGTCACAGTACCAACAGCCTGGTTTTCAGCTCTTAAAAGCTTAAATGGTTTTAAACAGTCACAGTGCCAACAACCTGGTTTTCAGCTCTTCTGCTAAACAGTAAAAGCTCAAATGGTTTTAAACAGTCACAGTACCAACAGCCTGGTTTTCAGCTCTTCTACAAACAGTAAAAGCTCAAATGGTTTTAAACAGTCACAGTACCAACAGCCTGGTTTTCAGCTCTTCTACTAAACAGTAAAAGCTCAAATGGTTTTAAACAGTCACACTACCAACAGCCTGGTTTTCAGCTCTTAAAAGCTTAAATGGTTTTAAACAGTCACAGTGCCAACAACCTGGTTTTCAGCTCTTCTGCTAAACAGTAAAAGCTCAAATGGTTTTAAACAGTTACAGTACCAACAGCCTGGTTTTCAGCTCTTAAAAGCTTAAATGGTTTTAAACAGTCACAGTGCCAACAACCTGGTTTTCAGCTCTTCTTCTAAACAGTAAAAGCTCAAATGGTTTTAAACAGTCACAGTACCAACAGCCTGGTTTTCAGCTCTTAAAAGCTTAAATGGTTTTAAACAGTCACAGTGCCAACAACCTGGTTTTCAGCTCTTAAAAGCTTAAATGGTTTTAAACAGTCACAGTGCCAACAACCTGGTTTTCAGCTCTTAAAAGCTCAAATGGTTTTAAACAGTCACAGTACCAACAGCCTGGTTTTCAGCTCTTAAAAGCTTAAATGGTTTTAAACAGTCACAGTACCAACAGCCTGGTTTTCAGCTCTTAAAAGCTTAAATGGTTTTAAACAGTTACAGTACCAACAGCCTGGTTTTCAGCTCTTAAAAGCTTAAATGGTTTTAAACAGTCACAGTACCAACAGCCTGGTTTTCAGCTCTTAAAAGCTTAAATGGTTTTAAACAGTCACAGTGCCAACAACCTGGTTTTCAGCTCTTCTTCTAAACAGTAAAAGCTCAAATGGTTTTAAACAGTCACAGTACCAACAGCCTGGTTTTCAGCTCTTCTTCTAAACAGTAAAAGCTCAAATGGTTTTAAACAGTCACAGTGCCAACAACCTGGTTTTCAGCTCTTAAAAGCTTAAATGGTTTTAAACAGTCACAGTGCCAACAACCTGGTTTTCAGCTCTTCTTCTAAACAGTAAAAGCTTAAATGGTTTTAAACAGTCACAGTGCCAACAACCTGGTTTTCAGCTCTTCTTCTAAACAGTAAAAGCTCAAATGGTTTTAAACAGTCACAGTGCCAAGAACCTGGTTTTCAGCTCTTAAAAGCTTAAATGGTTTTAAACAGTCACAGTGCCAACAACCTGGTTTTCAGCTCTTCTTCTAAACAGTAAAAGCTCAAATGGTTTTAAACAGTCACAGTACCAACAGCCTGGTTTTCAGCTCTTAAAAGCTTAAATGGTTTTAAACAGTCACAGTGCCAACAACCTGGTTTTCAGCTCTTAAAAGCTTAAATGGTTTTAAACAGTCACAGTGCCAACAGCCTGGTTTTCAGCTCTTAAAAGCTTAAATGGTTTTAAACAGTCACAGTGCCAACAACCTGGTTTTCAGCTCTTCTTCTAAACAGTAAAAGCTCAAATGGTTTTAAACAGTCACAGTACCAACAGCCTGGTTTTCAGCTCTTCTTCTAAACAGTAAAAGCTCAAATGGTTTTAAACAGTCACAGTGCCAACAACCTGGTTTTCAGCTCTTAAAAGCTTAAATGGTTTTAAACAGTCACAGTGCCAACAACCTGGTTTTCAGCTCTTCTTCTAAACAGTAAAAGCTTAAATGGTTTTAAACAGTCACAGAGCCAACAACCTGGTTTTCAGCTCTTCTTCTAAACAGTAAAAGCTCAAATGGTTTTAAACAGTCACAGTGCCAACAACCTGGTTTTCAGCTCTTAAAAGCTTAAATGGTTTTAAACAGTCACAGTGCCAACAACCTGGTTTTCAGCTCTTCTTCTAAACAGTAAAAGCTCAAATGGTTTTAAACAGTCACAGTACCAACAGCCTGGTTTTCAGCTCTTAAAAGCTTAAATGGTTTTAAACAGTCACAGTGCCAACAACCTGGTTTTCAGCTCTTAAAAGCTTAAATGGTTTTAAACAGTCACAGTGCCAACAGCCTGGTTTTCAGCTCTTAAAAGCTTAAATGGTTTTAAACAGTCACAGTGCCAACAACCTGGTTTTCAGCTCTTCTTCTAAACAGTAAAAGCTCAAATGGTTTTAAACAGTCACAGTACCAACAGCCTGGTTTTCAGCTCTTCTACTAAACAGTAAAAGCTCAAATGGTTTTAAACAGTCACAGTACCAACAGCCTGGTTTTCAGCTCTTAAAAGCTTAAATGGTTTTAAACAGTCACAGTGCCAACAACCTGGTTTTCAGCTCTTCTGCTAAACAGTAAAAGCTCAAATGGTTTTAAACAGTCACAGTACCAACAGCCTGGCTTTCAGCTCTTCTACTAAACAGTAAAAGCTCAAATGGTTTTAAACAGTCACAGTACCAACAACCTGGTTTTCAGCTCTTAAAAGCTTAAATGGTTTTAAACAGTCACAGTGCCAACAACCTGGTTTTCAGCTCTTCTGCTAAACAGTAAAAGCTCAAATGGTTTTAAACAGTCACAGTACCAACAGCCTGGTTTTCAGCTCTTAAAAGCTTAAATGGTTTTAAACAGTCACAGTGCCAACAACCTGGTTTTCAGCTCTTCTACTAAACAGTAAAAGCTCAAATGGTTTTAAACAGTTACAGTACCAACAGCCTGGTTTTCAGCTCTTAAAAGCTTAAATGGTTTTAAACAGTCACAGTGCCAACAACCTGGTTTTCAGCTCTTCTTCTAAACAGTAAAAGCTCAAATGGTTTTAAACAGTCACAGTACCAACAGCCTGGTTTTCAGCTCTTAAAAGCTTAAATGGTTTTAAACAGTCACAGTGCCAACAACCTGGTTTTCAGCTCTTAAAAGCTTAAATGGTTTTAAACAGTCACAGTGCCAACAACCTGGTTTTCAGCTCTTAAAAGCTCAAATGGTTTTAAACAGTCACAGTACCAACAGCCTGGTTTTCAGCTCTTAAAAGCTTAAATGGTTTTAAACAGTCACAGTACCAACAGCCTGGTTTTCAGCTCTTAAAAGCTTAAATGGTTTTAAACAGTTACAGTACCAACAGCCTGGTTTTCAGCTCTTAAAAGCTTAAATGGTTTTAAACAGTCACAGTACCAACAGCCTGGTTTTCAGCTCTTAAAAGCTTAAATGGTTTTAAACAGTCACAGTGCCAACAACCTGGTTTTCAGCTCTTAAAAGCTCAAATGGTTTTAAACAGTCACAGTACCAACAGCCTGGTTTTCAGCTCTTAAAAGCTTAAATGGTTTTAAACAGTCACAGTGCCAACAACCTGGTTTTCAGCTCTTAAAAGCTTAAATGGTTTTAAACAGTCACAGTGCCAACAACCTGGTTTTCAGCTCTTCTTCTAAACAGTAAAAGCTCAAATGGTTTTAAACAGTCACAGTACCAACAGCCTGGTTTTCAGCTCTTAAAAGCTTAAATGGTTTTAAACAGTCACAGTGCCAACAACCTGGTTTTCAGCTCTTAAAAGCTTAAATGGTTTTAAACAGTCACAGTGCCAACAGCCTGGTTTTCAGCTCTTAAAAGCTTAAATGGTTTTAAACAGTCACAGTGCCAACAACCTGGTTTTCAGCTCTTCTTCTAAACAGTAAAAGCTCAAATGGTTTTAAACAGTCACAGTACCAACAGCCTGGTTTTCAGCTCTTCTACTAAACAGTAAAAGCTCAAATGGTTTTAAACAGTCACAGTACCAACAGCCTGGTTTTCAGCTCTTAAAAGCTTAAATGGTTTTAAACAGTCACAGTGCCAACAACCTGGTTTTCAGCTCTTCTGCTAAACAGTAAAAGCTCAAATGGTTTTAAACAGTCACAGTACCAACAGCCTGGCTTTCAGCTCTTCTACTAAACAGTAAAAGCTCAAATGGTTTTAAACAGTCACAGTACCAACAACCTGGTTTTCAGCTCTTAAAAGCTTAAATGGTTTTAAACAGTCACAGTGCCAACAACCTGGTTTTCAGCTCTTCTGCTAAACAGTAAAAGCTCAAATGGTTTTAAACAGTCACAGTACCAACAGCCTGGTTTTCAGCTCTTAAAAGCTTAAATGGTTTTAAACAGTCACAATGCCAACAACCTGGTTTTCAGCTCTTCTACTAAACAGTAAAAGCTCAAATGGTTTTTAAACAGTTACAGTACCAACAGCCTGGTTTTCAGCTCTTAAAAGCTTAAATGGTTTTAAACAGTCACAGTGCCAACAACCTGGTTTTCAGCTCTTCTACTAAACAGTAAAAGCTCAAATGGTTTTAAACAGTCACAGTACCAACAGCCTGGTTTTCAGCTCTTAAAAGCTTAAATGGTTTTAAACAGTCACAGTGCCAACAACCTGGTTTTCAGCTCTTCTTCTAAACAGTAAAAGCTCAAATGGTTTTAAACAGTCACAGGACCAACAGCCTGGTTTTCAGCTCTTCTACTAAACAGTAAAAGCTCAAATGGTTTTAAACAGTCACAGTACCAACAGCCTGGTTTTCAGCTCTTAAAAGCTTAAATGGTTTTAAACAGTCACAGTGCCAACAACCTGGTTTTCAGCTCTTCTGCTAAACAGTAAAGCTCAAATGGTTTTAAACAGTCACAGTACCAACAGCCTGGTTTTCAGCTCTTCTACAAACAGTAAAAGCTCAAATGGTTTTAAACAGTCACAGTACCAACAGCCTGGTTTTCAGCTCTTCTACTAAACAGTAAAAGCTCAAATGGTTTTAAACAGTCACACTACCAACAGCCTGGTTTTCAGCTCTTAAAAGCTTAAATGGTTTTAAACAGTCACAGTGCCAACAACCTGGTTTTCAGCTCTTCTGCTAAACAGTAAAAGCTCAAATGGTTTTAAACAGTCACAGTACCAACAGCCTGGTTTTCAGCTCTTCTACTAAACAGTAAAAGCTCAAATGGTTTTAAACAGTCACAGTACCAACAGCCTGGTTTTCAGCTCTTAAAAGCTTAAATGGTTTTAAACAGTCACAGTGCCAACAACCTGGTTTTCAGCTCTTCTACTAAACAGTAAAAGCTCAAATGGTTTTAAACAGTTACAGTACCAACAGCCTGGTTTTCAGCTCTTAAAAGCTTAAATGGTTTTAAACAGTCACAGTGCCAACAACCTGGTTTTCAGCTCTTCTACTAAACAGTAAAAGCTCAAATGGTTTTAAACAGTCACAGTACCAACAGCCTGGTTTTCAGCTCTTAAAAGCTTAAATGGTTTTAAACAGTCACAGTGCCAACAACCTGGTTTTCAGCTCTTCTTCTAAACAGTAAAAGCTCAAATGGTTTTAAACAGTCACAGGACCAACAGCCTGGTTTTCAGCTCTTCTACTAAACAGTAAAAGCTCAAATGGTTTTAAACAGTCACAGTACCAACAGCCTGGTTTTCAGCTCTTAAAAGCTTAAATGGTTTTAAACAGTCACAGTGCCAACAACCTGGTTTTCAGCTCTTCTGCTAAACAGTAAAAGCTCAAATGGTTTTAAACAGTCACAGTACCAACAGCCTGGTTTTCAGCTCTTCTACAAACAGTAAAAGCTCAAATGGTTTTAAACAGTCACAGTACCAACAGCCTGGTTTTCAGCTCTTCTACTAAACAGTAAAAGCTCAAATGGTTTTAAACAGTCACACTACCAACAGCCTGGTTTTCAGCTCTTAAAAGCTTAAATGGTTTTAAACAGTCACAGTGCCAACAACCTGGTTTTCAGCTCTTCTGCTAAACAGTAAAAGCTCAAATGGTTTTAAACAGTCACAGTACCAACAGCCTGGTTTCAGCTCTTCTACTAAACAGTAAAAGCTCAAATGGTTTTAAACAGTCACAGTACCAACAGCCTGGTTTTCAGCTCTTAAAAGCTTAAATGGTTTTAAACAGTCACAGTGCCAACAACCTGGTTTTCAGCTCTTCTACTAAACAGTAAAAGCTCAAATGGTTTTAAACAGTTACAGTACCAACAGCCTGGTTTTCAGCTCTTAAAAGCTTAAATGGTTTTAAACAGTCACAGTGCCAACAACCTGGTTTTCAGCTCTTCTACTAAACAGTAAAAGCTCAAATGGTTTTAAACAGTCACAGTACCAACAGCCTGGTTTTCAGCTCTTCTACTAAACAGTAAAAGCTCAAATGGTTTTAAACAGTCACAGTACCAACAGCCTGGTTTTCAGCTCTTCTACTAAACAGTAAAAGCTCAAATGGTTTTAAACAGTCACAGTACCAACAGCCTGGTTTTCAGCTCTTAAAAGCTTAAATGGTTTTAAACAGTCACAGTGCCAACAAACTGGTTTTCAGCTCTTCTGCTAAACAGTAAAAGCTCAAATGGTTTTAAACAGTCACAGTACCAACAGCCTGGTTTTCAGCTCTTCTACTAAACAATAAAAGCTCAAATGGTTTTAAACAGTCACAGTACCAACAGCCTGGTTTTCAGCTCTTAAAAGCTTAAATGGTTTTAAACAGTCACAGTGCCAAGAACCTGGTTTTCAGCTCTTCTACTAAACAGTAAAAGCTCAAATGGTTTTAAACAGTTACAGTACCAACAGCCTGGTTTTCAGCTCTTAAAAGCTTAAATGGTTTTAAACAGTCACAGTGCCAACAACCTGGTTTTCAGCTCTTCTACTAAACAGTAAAAGCTCAAATGGTTTTAAACACTCACAGTACCAACAGCCTGGTTTTCAGCTCTTCTACTAAACAGTAAAAGCTCAAATGGTTTTAAACAGTCACAGTACCAACAGCCTGGTTTTCAGCTCTTCTACTAAACAGTAAAAGCTCAAATGGTTTTAAACAGTCACAGTACCAACAGCCTGGTTTTCAGCTCTTCTACTAAACAGTAAAAGCTCAAATGGTTTTAAACAGTCACAGTACCAACAGCCTGGTTTTCAGCTCTTTTACTAAACAGTAAAAGCTCAAATGGTTTTAAACAGTTACAGTACCAACAGCCTGGTTTTCAGCTCTTAAAACCTCAAATGGTTTTAAACAGTCACAGTACCAACAGCCTGGTTTTCAGCTCTTCAACTAAACAGTAAAAGCTCAAATGGTTTTAAACAGTCACAGTACCAACAGCCTGGTTTTCAGCTCTTTTACTAAACAGTAAAAGCTCAAATGGTTTTAAACAGTTACAGTACCAACAGCCTGGTTTTCAGCTCTTAAAAGCTCAAATGGTTTTAAACAGTCACAGTACCAACAGCCTGGTTTTCAGCTCTTCTACTAAACAGTAAAAGCTCAAATGGTTTTAAACAGTCACAGTACCAACAACCTGGTTTTCAGCTCTTAAAAGCTTAAATGGTTTTAAACAGTCACAGTGCCAACAACCTGGTTTTCAGCTCTTCTGCTAAACAGTAAAAGCTCAAATGGTTTTAAACAGTCACAGTACCAACAGCCTGGTTTTCAGCTCTTAAAAGCTTAAATGGTTTTAAACAGTCACAGTGCCAACAACCTGGTTTTCAGCTCTTCTACTAAACAGTAAAAGCTCAAATGGTTTTAAACAGTTACAGTACCAACAGCCTGGTTTTCAGCTCTTAAAAGCTTAAATGGTTTTAAACAGTCACAGTGCCAACAACCTGGTTTTCAGCTCTTCTACTAAACAGTAAAAGCTCAAATGGTTTTAAACAGTCACAGTACCAACAGCCTGGTTTTCAGCTCTTAAAAGCTTAAATGGTTTTAAACAGTCACAGTGCCAACAACCTGGTTTTCAGCTCTTCTTCTAAACAGTAAAAGCTCAAATGGTTTTAAACAGTCACAGGACCAACAGCCTGGTTTTCAGCTCTTCTACTAAACAGTAAAAGCTCAAATGGTTTTAAACAGTCACAGTACCAACAGCCTGGTTTTCAGCTCTTAAAAGCTTAAATGGTTTTAAACAGTCACAGTGCCAACAACCTGGTTTTCAGCTCTTCTGCTAAACAGTAAAAGCTCAAATGGTTTTAAACAGTCACAGTACCAACAGCCTGGTTTTCAGCTCTTCTACAAACAGTAAAAGCTCAAATGGTTTTAAACAGTCACAGTACCAACAGCCTGGTTTTCAGCTCTTCTACTAAACAGTAAAAGCTCAAATGGTTTTAAACAGTCACACTACCAACAGCCTGGTTTTCAGCTCTTAAAAGCTTAAATGGTTTTAAACAGTCACAGTGCCAACAACCTGGTTTTCAGCTCTTCTGCTAAACAGTAAAAGCTCAAATGGTTTTAAACAGTCACAGTACCAACAGCCTGGTTTTCAGCTCTTCTACTAAACAGTAAAAGCTCAAATGGTTTTAAACAGTCACAGTACCAACAGCCTGGTTTTCAGCTCTTAAAAGCTTAAATGGTTTTAAACAGTCACAGTGCCAACAACCTGGTTTTCAGCTCTTCTACTAAACAGTAAAAGCTCAAATGGTTTTAAACAGTTACAGTACCAACAGCCTGGTTTTCAGCTCTTAAAAGCTTAAATGGTTTTAAACAGTCACAGTGCCAACAACCTGGTTTTCAGCTCTTCTACTAAACAGTAAAAGCTCAAATGGTTTTAAACAGTCACAGTACCAACAGCCTGGTTTTCAGCTCTTCTACTAAACAGTAAAAGCTCAAATGGTTTTAAACAGTCACAGTACCAACAGCCTGGTTTTCAGCTCTTCTACTAAACAGTAAAAGCTCAAATGGTTTTAAACAGTCACAGTACCAACAGCCTGGTTTTCAGCTCTTAAAAGCTTAAATGGTTTTAAACAGTCACAGTGCCAACAAACTGGTTTTCAGCTCTTCTGCTAAACAGTAAAAGCTCAAATGGTTTTAAACAGTCACAGTACCAACAGCCTGGTTTTCAGCTCTTCTACTAAACAATAAAAGCTCAAATGGTTTTAAACAGTCACAGTACCAACAGCCTGGTTTTCAGCTCTTAAAAGCTTAAATGGTTTTAAACAGTCACAGTGCCAAGAACCTGGTTTTCAGCTCTTCTACTAAACAGTAAAAGCTCAAATGGTTTTAAACAGTTACAGTACCAACAGCCTGGTTTTCAGCTCTTAAAAGCTTAAATGGTTTTAAACAGTCACAGTGCCAACAACCTGGTTTTCAGCTCTTCTACTAAACAGTAAAAGCTCAAATGGTTTTAAACAGTTACAGTACCAACAGCCTGGTTTTCAGCTCTTAAAAGCTTAAATGGTTTTAAACAGTCACAGTACCAACAGCCTGGTTTTCAGCTCTTAAAAGCTTAAATGGTTTTAAACAGTCACAGTACCAACAGCCTGGTTTTCAGCTCTTAAAAGCTTAAATGGTTTTAAACAGTCACAGTGCCAACAACCTGGTTTTCAGCTCTTCTACTAAACAGTAAAAGCTCAAATGTTTTAAACAGTCACAGTACCAACAGCCTGGTTTTCAGCTCTTAAAAGCTTAAATGGTTTTAAACAGTCACAGTGCCAACAACCTGGTTTTCAGCTCTTCTTCTAAACAGTAAAAGCTCAAATGGTTTTAAACAGTCACAGTACCAACAGCCTGGTTTTCAGCTCTTCTACTAAACAGTAAAAGCTCAAATGGTTTTAAACAGTCACAGTACCAACAGCCTGGTTTTCAGCTCTTAAAAGCTTAAATGGTTTTAAACAGTCACAGTGCCAACAACCTGGTTTTCAGCTCTTCTGCTAAACAGTAAAAGCTCAAATGGTTTTAAACAGTCACAGTACCAACAGCCTGGTTTTCAGCTCTTCTACTAAACAGTAAAAGCTCAAATGGTTTTAAACAGTCACAGTACCAACAGCCTGGTTTTCAGCTCTTCTACTAAACAGTAAAAGCTCAAATGGTTTTAAACAGTCACAGTACCAACAGCCTGGTTTTCAGCTCTTAAAAGCTTAAATGGTTTTAAACAGTCACAGTGCCAACAACCTGGTTTTCAGCTCTTCTGCTAAACAGTAAAAGCTCAAATGGTTTTAAACAGTCACAGTACCAACAGCCTGGTTTTCAGCTCTTCTACTAAACAGTAAAAGCTCAAATGGTTTTAAACAGTCACAGTACCAACAGCCTGGTTTTCAGCTCTTAAAAGCTTAAATGGTTTTAAACAGTCACAGTGCCAACAACCTGGTTTTCAGCTCTTCTACTAAACAGTAAAAGCTCAAATGGTTTTAAACACTCACAGTACCAACAGCCTGGTTTTCAGCTCTTCTACTAAACAGTAAAAGCTCAAATGGTTTTAAACAGTCACAGTACCAACAGCCTGGTTTTCAGCTCTTCTACTAAACAGTAAAAGCTCAAATGGTTTTAAACAGTCACAGTACCAACAGCCTGGTTTTCAGCTCTTCTACTAAACAGTAAAAGCTCAAATGGTTTTAAACAGTCACAGTACCAACAGCCTGGTTTTCAGCTCTTTTACTAAACAGTAAAAGCTCAAATGGTTTTAAACAGTTACAGTACCAACAGCCTGGTTTTCAGCTCTTAAAAGCTCAAATGGTTTTAAACAGTCACAGTACCAACAGCCTGGTTTTCAGCTCTTCAACTAAACAGTAAAAGCTCAAATGGTTTTAAACAGTCACAGTACCAACAGCCTGGTTTTCAGCTCTTTTACTAAACAGTAAAAGCTCAAATGGTTTTAAACAGTTACAGTACCAACAGTCTGGTTTTCAGCTCTTAAAAGCTTAAATGGTTTTAAACAGTCACAGTACCAACAGCCTGGTTTTCAGCTCTTCTACTAAACAGTAAAAGCTCAAATGGTTTTAAACAGTCACAGTACCAACAGCCTGGTTTTCAGCTCTTAAAAGCTTAAATGGTTTTAAACAGTCACAGTGCCAACAACCTGGTTTTCAGCTCTTCTTCTAAACAGTAAAAGCTCAAATGGTTTTAAACAGTCACAATACCAACAGCCTGGTTTTCAGCTCTTCTACTAAACAGTAAAAGCTCAAATGGTTTTAAACAGTTACAGTACCAACAGCCTGGTTTTCAGCTCTTCTACTAAACAGTAAAAGCTCAAATGGTTTTAAACAGTTACAGTACCAACAGCCTGGTTTTCAGCTCTTAAAAGCTTAAATGGTTTTAAAACAGTCACAGTGCCAACAACCTGGTTTTCAGCTCTTCTGCTAAACAGTAAAAGCTCAAATGGTTTTAAACAGTCACAGTACCAACAGCCTGGTTTTCAGCTCTTCTACTAAACAGTAAAAGCTCAAATGGTTTTAAACAGTCACAGTACCAACAGCCTGGTTTTCAGCTCTTCTACTAAACAGTAAAAGCTCAAATGGTTTTAAACAGTCACAGTACCAACAGCCTGGTTTTCAGCTCTTAAAAGCTCAAATGGTTTTAAACAGTCACAGTGTCAACAGCCTGATTTTTCAACTGTTCTATATAACAGTAAAAGCTCAAATGTTTTTTTTCATTAAAAAAAGAATAGAGGTCCAGCATGAAGAAGAAAAAACAAAAAAAAAAAAACAAGCAAAAATGCAGGACAATAACAGTACAAATGTTGGCCAATGCCATAAAACGTTTTGGAACTCCAACTTTAAGTCATTTAGAGGCCTGAAAGACAGGCAAACCAGTGGGGAGCACTTTAAAATCTATGAGGACAATTTCCATCTCCGTTTTATTGTAAGAGCTTAGTTTTCAAGCTCCTGATGCGCTGTGAGCAACTGGTCGAAAGTCCCATGAAGATGTGCTGAATAGTTTCAAAAGTGTACCTGAGTTCCTTTGGAAACTCTATGCTCAGGGCATAGAGTAGGCCAAAAAGGTAGGCAAATGCAGTGGGAAGGTCAGGTAGATCTGTGAGGACGATGGCCTCTTCCAAAACAACAGCAATACTGTTGATCGTTTGAAATGAAGTACGTGCATCATCATCTACGACAACAGTGAGGATACCCATCTTCACACCAGCAGTATGCCTATCAACTACATCAGAGTCCTGTTGAAAAAATGTGAACCAAATTAAAATAAAACCACAGGGGTTCTACATATCAACTGCCTCACTAATAACTTGGTAGCAGGTCTAGTGATCATAACACTTAACATGAATTTATTATATATGGAAAAAGTATTGATAATGTACACACCAAGCATTTCAGGAAAAGCTTCTCTGGAATGTCACGGACAAATAAGGGCAGACCTTCCAGACAGGCTCTCTTCTGATGCTGTGCAATGTCAGATGTCTGGAAATCAAAAATAAACAGAAATAGGACTTTTAAACAAGTGGTTTCAGGTCATTGTCAGCATGTGGGTCATTCCACCAAATGGGTGCCATTTCCATGTTGCAAGTCCACCAAATTAAACTATTTTTTAAAGTTATTTTTCAAAACTAAATCGAGCAGCACACATACACTCAACAAAAATATAAACGCAACAGTTTTGGTTTTGCTCCCATTTTGTATGAGATGAACTCAAAGATCTAAAACTTTTTCCACATACACAATATCACCATTTCCCTCAAATATTGTTCACAAACCAGTCGAAATCTGTGATAGTGAGCACTTCTCCTTTGCTGAGATAATCCATCCCACCTCACAGGTGTGCCATATCAAGATGCTGATTAGACACCATGATTAGTGCACAGGTGTGCCTTAGACTGCCCACAATAAAAGGCCACTCTGAAAGGTGCAGTTTTGTTTTATTGGGGGGAATACCAGTCAGTATCTGGTGTGACCACCATTTGCCTCATGCAGTGCAACACATCTCCTTCGCATAGAGTTGATCAGGTTGTCAATTGTGGCCTGTGGAATGTTGGTCCACTCCTCTTCAATGGCTGTGTGAAGTTGCTGGATATTGGCAGGAACTGGTACACGCTGTCGTATACGCCGGTCCAGAGCATCCCAAAAATGCTCAATGGGTGACATGTCCGGTGAGTATGCCGGCCATGCAAGAACTGGGACATTTTCAGCTTTCAAGAATTGTGTACAGATCCTTGCAACATGGGGCCGTGCATTATCCTGCTGCAACATGAGGTGATGTTCTTGGATGTATGGCACAACAATGGGCCTCAGGATCTCATCACGGTATCTCTGTGCATTCAAAATGCCATCAATAAAATGCACCTGTTTTCTTCATCCATAACAGACGCCTGCCCATACCATAACCCCACCGCCACCATGGGCCACTCGATCCACAACATTGACATCAGAAAACCGCTCACCCACACGATGCCACACACGCTGTCTACAATCTGCCCTGGACAGTGTGAACCGGGATTCATCCGTGAGGAGAACACCTCTCCAACGTGCCAAACGCCAGCGAATGTGAGCATTTGCCCACTCAAGTCAGTTACGACGACGAACTGGAGTCAGGTCGAGACCCCGATGAGGATGACGAGCATGCAGATGAGCTTCCCTGAGACGGTTTCTGACAGTTTGTGCAGAAATTCTTTGGTTATGCAAACCGATTGTTTCAGCAGCTGTCCGAGTGGCTGGTCTCAGACGATCTTGGAGGTGAACATGCTGGATGTGGAGGTCCTGGGCTGGTGTGGTTACACGTGGTCTGCGGTTGTGAGGCTGGTTGAATGTACTGCCAAATTCTCTGAAACGCCTTTGGAGACGGCTTATGGTAGAGAAATGAACATTCAATACACGAGCAACAGCTCTGGTTGACATTCCTGCTGTCAGCATGCCAATTGCACGCTCCCTCAAATCTTGCGACATCTGTGGCATTGTGCTGTGTGATAAAACTGCACCTTTCAGGAGTTTTATTGTGGGCAGTCTAAGGCACACCTGTGCACTAATCATGGTGTCTAATCAGCATCTTGATATGGCACACCTGTGAGGTGGGATGGATTATCTCAGCAAAGGAGAAGTGCTCACTATCACAGATTTAGACTGGTTTGTGAACAATATTTGAGAGAAATGGTGATATTGTGTATGTGGAAAAAGTTTTAGATCTTTGAGTTCATCTCATACAAAATGGGAGCAAAACCAAAAGTGTTGCGTTTATATTTTTGTTGAGTATATTTAACTATTTAAAATGAACATTGGTCAATCTTAAGTGACTATTTAATTTTTTTACACGTTTTAGGACAAAGATGGCTGCAGTCCTGTTACCAAAACTCATGTTACATTTTAAAAGCATGTTTAGAAGCATGTTATTTAATTCCTTCATATGCCCCTCAAGAAAGAGTCTCTTTTCATGGAATGGTTGGATTTATGTTCAAATAATTAATGTTTGTTACTAAAAAATTAATACTTTCCAACCAAAGTTGTATTTTTCCTAGAACATCCAAAGCCATATTTATCATTTCAAGGAGACCCAAAGCTCAATTAAAATAAATGTACTATCATGTAATCTAATAAACAATTAGATAAATGATGGCCCAAACATAATTGATATATATTTTTTTTTTTTACCTTTTTTTTTTTTTTTTTTTTTTAATAAAATGATTAAGTAACAGGAATGCGCAAGGGGTAACAGGAATGAAAAATATGTAAAAGGAATGAACAATGAACAACAGAAAGATGTGCCATGTGTGCATGAATGTGTAGATGCGAGTGTGCATGTGTGTCTGTGTGAATTTAAAGAAACTTGTGAGTTGGAATCAAAAGAAGTTGTTTCCAACTCGGGAACCATGACATGGTTCTCAGGCTCCAAACGGTTGGTGACCCCTGCTCTACAGAGGAGCATCTCTTCATCTTGCTTGTTGCTCATCAGAGGATCATCAAATGATCAGTCAGTAAATGACATATATTTATAACTTAAGTTCTGACCGGACAGCGGCCTGCAACTGTGGTGTAAACTCCCTGTTGTTTGTGTTGACTTCACAGTAGGGATGGGTATTGATAAGATTTTATTGATAGATAACATTATCGATATCTCTTGTGAATTTTCTGTGTACTAAATGTAGGCTTTACAGGTTTTCTTTGTCAACAACAGTTTATTGAGTCTTAAATAAATATGAAAATGGTAACTGAATCCTTAAACTCTGGGCATAAATAAACTCCACGTGGTGGATTCTTGATCTCTGGACATAAATAGAAATAAACAAAATGTGTAGTTTTTGTCAACAGCATTTCCTTTCAGACATTATTGGGATGCATGTCACACCATACTTCTGAGCTGAGCTCTTGCTGTGCTGCACGTCAGCATCAATGTAATTCATAAAGAATGCAGGATGTCTCATTTTGGGAGGGAAAAAACATTTTAGTCGATTGCAACAGCAGTGCTACAGTAATTTCATAGTTGTTGTTACCTTTAAGAAATAACGACTGTTTTATTCATAGACATACAATGGGAAATTTGTCCAATCTCATGGTAAACAGTAAAAGTGGCTTTTTTGTGAGTATTTTCATAACTGCTGGGTAGATTGGAAAATGCTGCTTTCAGTGTCTGCTGGCTTCCTGCTCCAGCGCCATGTAGCGAATTCTCCACTTTCAGTTTGTTTTTGTTCCCCACGGACAGATGTGATGTTGCACCAGGTAGTGTGTCGAAGAAAGCATTTCGCTCTCTGCTGCGAAAAGCGGTAACTTTTTACAAACCTGGCTGATAAACGGAGTCTAAAATGAAGCATTCAAATTTATAAAAATGTCAATAGTTTTGTTAAAAAAAAATTTAATAACTGTAAAAGAAAAAAATTGCGATCCTTAAGTGAATCGATTTTTCTCCTAACCCTATTACATTTTATTCTAATGTGTAATGTTATAGAGTAGGGACAGGTGGAAAATGACATTTTTCACTGTTCAGGCTCATTTTTATTAACCTTAACTGTCATATTTGTTAAATTTACAATAAGATTATTGTGCAGGACACTTTACTGTATAGGAAAATGTATTTAACAATTAATTTTCATGCATATTCACGCATATTTATACATAAAATTTCCTGGGGATGGAAAAGGCACCCACTCCGTGGAATGGCCCATGTATGACACTAAAGGTCTTAAAATTGGTAGTTTTAAACTCACAGCCCAGGAAGGGGCAATGCACAGTATGTTGATTTTTTAAATGATTTACAAGATGAGTGAAAAAAAGCTTGTTGTGTACAATTTTCTCTGAAATCACATAACTCACAAATAAAGGTGCAAGTCTCTTTCCTATTTACAGTCCTGCAGTGGGATCTGGTGAGGTGTGACCTTAATGCTCCATGGGTTTTAAAGGTGCACACACAGTCACTGTACACACAGGGCCAGTAAACACCTCTTCTGTGTCTTAGTCGATGGTGCCTTAGTAGAACCTCTTGACTTGAGCTGACAAAAATACAGAATTTGCATCTCATGGGATAACTGTGATGAGAAATAAAAGGCAAATTAGTTGATTTACCTTTAGTTTCTTTTTTCACTACAAAATACAGTGTGCTTATTCTATTCAAGTTACGCATCTACAAAAATTTACTAATATATTACTTACAGTGAATAAAACTTTAGTATAACACAAAAGCCCTGCAAGAAATCCCCTCTTCATGATGAAAAACATTAAATTATTAATTACCTTTTTCCAGACTATAAGTTGCATTGGTCTAAAAATTTATCATGAAGAGAGAGAGAGAAAAAAAACAACACACACAACCGCACCACACCAGACTACAACCCCTGGCAAAAATTATGGAATCACCGGCCTCGGAGGATGTTCATTCAGTTGTTTAATTTTGTAGAAAAAAAGCAGATCACAGACATGACACAAAACTAAAGTCATTTCAAATGGCAACTTTCTGGCTTTAAGAAACACTTTAAGAAATCAGGAAAAAAAAATTGTGGCAGTCAGTAACGGTTACTTTTTTAGACCAAGCAGAGGGAAAAATATATGGAATCACTCAATTCTGAGGAAAAAATTATGGAATCATGAAAACAAAAGAACGCTCCAACACATCACTAGTATTTTGTTGCACCACCTCTGGCTTTTATAACAGCTTGCAGTCTCTGAGGCATGGACTTAATGAGTGACAAACAGTACTCTTCATCAATCTGGCTCCAACTTTCTCTGATTGCTGTTGCCAGATCAGCTTTGCAGGTTGGAGCCTTGTCATGGACCATTTTCTTCAACTTCCACCAAAGATTTTCAATTGGATTAAGATCCGGACTAATTGCAGGCCATGACATTGACCCTATGTGTCTTTTTGCAAGGAATGTTTTCACAGTTTTTGCTCTAAAGCAAGATGCATTATCATCTTGAAAAATGATTTCATCATCCCCAAACATCCTTTCAATTAATGGGATAAGAAAAGTGTCCAAAATATCAACGTAAACTTGTGCATTTATTGATGATGTAATGACGGCCATCTCCCCAGTGCCTTTACCTGACATGCATCTTTATAAATCTCATTGGAACGGCACCAAACAAAAGTTCCAGCATCATCACCTTGCCCAATGCAGATTCGAGATTCATCACTGAATATGACTTTCATCCAGTCATCCACAGTCCACGATTGCTTTACCTTAGCCCATTGTAACCTTGTTTTTTTCTGTTTAGGTGTTAATGATGGCTTTCATTTAGCTTTTCTGTATGTAAACCCCATTTCCTTTAGGCGGTTTCTTACAGTTTGGTCACAGACGTTGACTCCAGTTTCCTCCCATTCGTTCCTCATTTGTTTTGTTGTGCATTTTCGATTTTTGAGACATATTGCTTCATGTTTTCTGTCTTGACGCTTTGATGTCTTCCTTGGTCTACCAGTATGTTTGCCTTTAACAACCTTCCCATGTTGTCTGTATTTCATCCAGAGTTTAGACACAGCTGACTGTGAACAACCAACATCTTTTGCAACATTGCGTGATGATTTACCCTTTTTTAAGAGTTTGATAATCCTCTCCTTTGTTTCAACTGACATCTCTTGTGTTGGAGCCATGATTCATGTCAGTCCACTTGGTGCAACAGCTCTCCAATTCCTCAGAATTGAGTGAGTCTCCTTTTTAGATGCAGACTAATGAGCAGATCTGATTTGATGCAGGTGTTAGTTTTGGGGACGAAAATTTACAGGGTGATTCCATAATTTATTCCTCAGAATTGAGTGAGTGCATATTTTTTTCCCTCTGCTTGGTCTAAAGAAGTAACCGTTACTGACTGCCACAATTGTTTTTCCTGATTTCTTATAGTGTTTCTTAAAGCCAGAAAGTTGCCATTTGAAATTACTTTAGTTTTGTGTCATGTCTGTGATCTGCTTTTTTTCTACAAAATTAAACAACTGAATGAACATCCTCCGAGGCCGGTGATTCCATAATTTTTGCCAGGGGTGTATAAGTCGCATTTATTTAGTACTCTGATAGAGAGGTGGTTGCTTTGTAGAAAGTGTTGGCATTGTTGTTAACCAAACATCCACCAGGTGGGGCTGTCAACAAATCTGTCTTGCCCAGACCTCCTCTTCTCCTTCGCTACTGACCAATGATGTTTAATTGGTCTCCAATCTCTTTACATTTCTTTTAAGACTGTATTTATACTTGATTACCGCTGCATATTTTACTACCTGTAGTTTGTTAGAATAGGGTTTTTATTTTGGGGGCATTTTGTTTTAGTCTAGCCGAGCCTAGAGTGCCTTCTCGTGGCTGTAGATGGTAATGATTACGCCTTGGTTCATGTTGATCAGTACGAGGGTCAGTGACGTGACCCAATTTTTTTGTGTTTCCATGGTTTAGTTAAATTTTAAAAGATTAAAATTTGACAATAAATTCATAAATTACTTGAATACATTCTCTTCTTTGAAGACCTTGCCTAAAATTTCTGCATTTGATCAATTTTGTGAGACTTTTTATGGGATAATGGCAAAAATGACTAGTGGTGTAACCAAAAAAACGTAGTACCAAATTCTTTAACTTGTTCAAAAAAGGTGAAATTCTTAATTAAACACATTATCAACTAGTTTGGCATAATCCTGCATTTGTATTGATTAACAATGAATAAAATGTTCTGAATATTATGGCAAATTTGGGGAATTTGTGGACTATATAAATTGTCAATGCAGTGTAACCAACATTCAAGGAGCCATTTTCTTAATTTTTATTAAAAGATCAAGTGGTAGGAAATGATATCATAATGAAGGCTCCCTTATTAACCTAAACTATGCATGCTAAGGTTAGTTCTCTTTGAAATCTTGATAATTTGGCATTTTTAGGGTCAGGTGTGTTTAGGGTTACATGTCAAATGGTATGACCTTAGAAAACCAATTCTAATACAAATTAAATTTTTTTAATGTAAAAATGAGTATTTATTTTTTTTAAAAATGAGTCTGAAATCTTCACATCAAGGCCAGGTGCTTATGTAAGTGTCCATCATAATGCCTCTAAATTTGAATTTTAATTGAAATATTAAATGGTGTAATCAGTTACACCATTTGATGTTGTGAAATAACACAAGTTTTTGATGCCGATTTTAGATGTAATGTTTATTTTATTTTATTTATTTTATTTATTTATATTTATATAGCGCCAAATCACAACAAACAGTTGCCCCAAGGCGCTTTATATTGTAAGGCAAAGCCATACAATAATTACGTAAAAACCCCAACGGTCAAAACGACCCCCTGTGAGCAATGTGAACTAAGTTACTAAGTGGAACTATTTTTAAGTGTTATATTTTACAGATATATATATATATGTGTGTGTGTGTGTGTGTGTGTGTGTGTGTGTGTGTGTGTGTGTGTGTGTGTGTGTGTGTGTGTGTGTGTGTAAAATTACATTTATTAACTTTCTCTTGTTTCATGATTATTGCAATGTAATGGAGCATCTTTATCTCCAATAGATTTCATATAAAACAAAGAAAAAGTGGCTCAACACAGACCATGATTCCATGCAGATCCTGCAACAAGGGCCATTTATTTAATTATTAAATTAATTAATAGAAAACACCCTAATCTTGTTGAAGAAAATAATAAAAAGCAGTTCAGTTGAACTTTCTGTCATGTTTGAATTTTAGTGCTAGTTTCTTCTGTAAAAGCAACATGGTCATATATTGTAATTGTTTTCGTCCATTTTGTAACCAGTATTTTTCATAAAAATAATATAATTTTCAGGAAAATGCATGGGAAGTAAGATGTAACCCACTTTTGCAATGTACTAACAGTTACACAATTTCTCAAACGTTATTTAGAAAAAGCAAAGCAATTTCAGTTATTGGTCCTGCTCAATATGGCAAAAATGCATATAACTGAATTTTAAAATAATCCTTAAACATGTATTTTCAAGTGATAAATTAAAATTGAGTCACTGATTTTATAGGCACACTTGCATACACTCCAGGTGTAAATAAATATTTAATATTTATCATTTTGTTCTGGTAACACCACTTGACATTTTCAGGGGAAAACCATCTTTTCTTTTGTAAAAAGAAAAGGTTCAAAAACAATTAAATTTACATGAAACTAACCAGCCAAACTATGATAAAAGTGCAACTTTTAGTCCAGGAAATACGGTAATCTGTAGCACAGTAGGTTGTATTTTATTTCCTGATACTTGTCTTTTCATGAAGTAATGTGTTTAATGTCAGACTGACATTACTGACATAATTATCTTTAGAATCAGGAGTAGTATTGGGATTTTTTTTTTTTTTTTTTGCTCCAATTGTATTATAGATTTAATAATAAAGGAACATGACCTTCTTCATGAAGGGGAAATTCCTTGCAGGGCTTTTGGTTCACAGTTAATGTTGTATCACAATAATTCACTACTTTAGATTAAGAACTTAAAAGAAACAATTTTGAGTGGGAACTTACCTTCGTATTGCAAATGACAGGAGCCAGCTGCTGCATCAGTCAAACTTTGCCTCCTAAGTGGCCTGGAGAAGCAGCCAAACCTCCGCAGCGCGTTTGTGCCAACACAACCCTCTGCACTGTACTGGAGAAAGGGTCCTCTTAATACATTGCTACCGTAATTTCTCTTTTTTTTCCCCTCTAAAATAAGGTCTAATTTTCGGGTACTTATCATGCACAAGTTCAAGCAAAATATGTCAAATATTTAGTCTCCACAACATCACCACTACAACACATCTGATACAAAAGGCCAAAATATTCTCTTTTATTATCACCAAACTTGCATAATTTGTATTAAACTTGCTATCAAACTGTTCTCATCCAATATTTTGGGTCAATTAGTTTACCTTTGTGTAATGATCGTGTAACTCTAGTGTTGCAGTACCACTTACGTGTAAACACAAGGGCATTGCCATGTTGTTTTTGAAAGGCACATTGATAGCTGTCTCTGATTGGTTGGTATACTGCGGCAACGCATGCTGGGACATGAAGTGAAATCATTGCTCCATGTACCTTAATGTCTTTAACAGGTGTCGCCTGGCTGGGAGACAATGGCCGGAGAACAGACCCCTGCAGATATGAGTTGGAAACTCTGTTCTTTGTGAAAGCAAACTCAAATAATTCAGTCATAGCCTCAAACCTATGCCTTTGCCAACCTAACTTTTGAAATGAGACCAACATTACACAACAAACTTATTACAGGTAGTTGAGATAACTACTTTGATGTTGTTTGCAACACAATAAAACATTTTATGTTTACGTGACCAAAAAAACCTTTTCAGGCCAACAATTTTAAGTTTTCATTTTTACAGTGTACCAAACAAAAGTGAACAGGCTTTTTTAGGTTCAGCCACATGTTTGACAGCAGACTAAGATCAGGACTCTGACTTTGACATGGGGTCCCACTGTTAGGTGTGCAGATGGCATGACTTAAAATAACACAGGCAATGTTGACCCTGAACTTGAATCGCCAAGCTCCAGACTCAAACTTCTGAATGCAACTCAGTGTAGTTTATTGTACAGTCGCAAGTTTTCCTTGTCATATGGTCACAATTAGAACTGACACATGCCCACTGCCAAACTTCTAGACTCAACATGCCCATGTAGGCTTGGCGGTCAACCATATCAAATTCTCTCCAGGTGTCCCCAAACACACGACTCCCCTCCAGGATTGTCATCTCCAGTAAAATTCCCTCAATTGACTCTGGTAAAAAGAGTTTGGAAGCTAAAAGGAATAAAGTTTAATGGTAAAAACATTTGTAAACCCTAAAATCATAGATGTTGCTTCCTGTCTGTTGTGTGTCTGCAACAGTCAGGCTGGTGTTCTATCGAGATGAGCGCCCATAGCATAAATCAACAGTTAGTGTGTTTGCTTTAAGGACAGCATGTACATGCAAATCTTTCAATTTTTAAAGTGAAAAGACACTTATTACTGCATTTTTATGTAAAGACAAAACTTACATGGGATTTCTTTGGTGGGGAAGCTCAGTGCAAAGGGTGAGGTTGAGATTTTACCAGTCGCGTTGAACGCAACACAGATGACCTGTTCGTGTACAACCTGATCTCACGGCAAGTCGTGATTCAGCAGCACGAAATATACATTAAACTACTGGTTTGTGACACTGTGACGAAAAGTGCCTCATTGTCGTCACGGCAGCATGAATTCATTCTAATGCATTCCGTGATGGCTGCACGAAATTAATAGTGAAGCAGAGGGTTGGGTGGTTATGGTTAGAATAGGATTAAGTTATGGTTAAGGTTAGGGTTGGGGGTAGGAGTAGGGTTAGGAAGAGTCCCGTCAAGAATATTTGACTCATTTTGTCACGAGAGCATGAAAAAAAAAAAAAAAAAAAACTGGGCTGTCCTGTAACAGTTTATAAATATAATTCAGAGATAAACTGTGACTATTAATACTGCGATTTACTGCTTTTTATAAAGTCTCAAAGACACTGTGGACTCAAAATTTGGCACTTCCTGTTTGGGACTCAGTGTTCCATGAGCGAGTGTCACTCGTATTAAACTTACGTGGCACCCACACTCCCCATTATACTCCCATTAGTCCCATTATATTCCATGCTCTGCCAGGCAATATCAAGGTACAAAAGTTGATGTTGAACATATCATAATGCCACCTTGGCATTTGCATGAATGTGATCCCCACACTGTGCTGCACAATTCGTCATGCCAAGGAGACCCACTTTTGTCCCGCGTGACGCCACGCTATATAAAAATAAAATAAAATTATCATTTTGTAGCTGATGACACATTTGCTCTCAGAACGTGGCTGATGAAACCATTCAGAATCAGAGAAATGAACTACAGCTACAGGTTGTTTTGTGCACATGCATTTGGAATTTTGTCTCAAAGGTAATTATTTATAATATATATTGTAATGGATTGGTGAAACAGTTGCGTTTTCATTCCTTCTTATGACTTACAACCCCTGGCAATAATTATGGAATCACCGGCCTCGGAGGATGTTCATTCAGTTGTTTAATTTTGTAGAAAAAAGCAGATCACAGACATGACACAAAACTAAAGTCATTTCAAATGGCAACTTTCTGGCTTTAAGAAACACTATAAGAAATCAGGAAAAAAAATTGTGGCAGTCAGTAACGGTTACTTTTTTAGACCAAGCAGAGGGAAAAAAATATGGACTCACTCAATTCTGAGGAATTGGAGAGCTGTTGCACCAAGTGGACTGACATGAATCATGGCTCCAACACGAGAGATGTCAATTGAAACAAAGGTGAGGATTATCAAACTCTTAAAAGAGGGTAAATCATCACGCAATGTTGCAAAAGATGTTGGTTGTTCACAGTCAACTGTGTCTAAACTCTGGACCAAATACAAACAACATGGGAAGGTTGTTAAAGGCAAACATACTGGTAGACCAAGGAAGACATCAAAGCGTCAAGACAGAAAACTTAAAGTAATATGTCTCAAAAATAGAAAATGCACAACAAAACAAATGAGGAACAAATGGGAGGAAACTGGAGTCAGCGTCTGTGACCGAACTGTAAGAAACGGCCTAAAGGAAATGGGATTTACATACAGAAAAGCTAAACAAAAGCCATCATTAACACCTAAACAGAAAAAAAACAAGGTTACAATGGGCTAAGGAAAAGCAATCGTGGACTGTGGATGATTGCATGAAAGTCATATTCAGTGATGAATCTCGAATCTGCATTGGGCAAGGTGATGATGCTGGAACTTTTGTTTGGTGCCGTTCCAATGAGATTTATAAAGATGATTGCCTGAAGAGAACATGTAAAGTTCCACAGTCATTGATGATATGGGGCTGCATGTCAGGTAAAGGCACTGGGGAGATGGCTGTCATTACATCATCAATACATGCACAGGTTTACGTTGATATTTTGGACACTTTTCTCATCCCATCAATTGAAAGGATGCTTGGGGATGATGAAATCATTTTTCAAGATGATAATGCATCTTGCCATAGAGCAAAAACTGTGAAAACATTCCTTGCAAAAAGACACATAGGGTCAATGTCATGGCCTGCAAATAGTCCGGATCTTAATCCAATTGAAAATCTTTGATGGAAGTTGAAGAAAATGGTCCATGACAAGGCTCCAACCTGCAAAGCTGATCTGGCAACAGCAATCAGAGAAAGTTGGAGCCAGATTGATGAAGAGTACTGTTTGTCACTCATTAAGGCCATGCCTCAGAGACTGCAAGCTGTTATAAAAGCCACAGGTGGTGCAATCAATCAATCAATCAATCAATTTTTTTATATAGCGCCAAATCACAACAAACAGTTGCCCCAAGGCGCTTTATATTGTAAGGCAAGGCAAGGCCCTTGCAACAAAATACTAGTGATGTGTTGGACCGTCTTTTGTTTTTCACGATTCCATAATTTATTCCTCAGAATTGAGTGATTCCATATTTTTTCCCTCTGCTTGGTCTAAAAAAGTAACTGTTACTGACTGCCACAATTTTTTTTTCCTGATTTCTTATAGTGACTTTAGTTTTGTGTCATGTCTGTGATCTACTTTTTTTCTACAAAATTAAACAACTGAATGAACATCCTCCGAGGGTTGTAGATCTGTAAAATTATGTTTATTATTATAAGAGCTATTTGTTATTCATTTTCACTTTATAATTTTGTTTTTTATTATTATAGTGAGTTGCAGTCCAGAGGTGCACTGGGTGTACTCTGTGCACCTGGGGCTGACGCCGTCTGGGGCCGATGCCATCGTATACGACAGCTGAGACCAAGCTTTACTAAATTATAAATAACTTTTTAATGATATGATATAGAAACTTACTTTTTTCCTGAAAAGTTAACTCTGTGGACTTTCGAGCCACTGTCCACCATCTTTGTACTCCTCATAGAACCTGTGTGATGACGTGCGCAACGTGTCCAATCAGAATTGGTTCACCGTCACATAGTTTTCCAAAATCCAATCGCAGGGCAGATTCACCTCACGTGACACACCAAAGATTGTTTTTAGGAGTGATGTGTTACTAGCTGGGCCGTTTGAATAGCCCCCTGGCTGCTCCAATGCGCCCTGCATCATTACGCACAGCGAAAGTGAAAGTGAGTAGATGGAGCAGACGGAGAGCCTTTCATACAATCTCACGTGCTCAGAGTGTGTGACTATCAGGATTGCTTGACTGATTTCCTGTGAATGTAAGTGGATAAGCCTGTGGCCAGCTCTCTCACTCCGGTGTAAAGCACTAGTTACCATTTCAATGGAGGGAGGGGGAGGGGCCGCTCCTCAAACTGAATGAGCCTCAAAGTGTGAATGTTGCTTTCAGAGCAGGAGAGAACAAAAACACAGTCACCTTCATAGTAGAAGTTTGTGATGTGACCTTTGTGTAATAGCACACAGAAATTGGTTTGAGATGAAGACAAACAAAACACATAGACAATTTTGTATATTGTTCAAAATGTGCATTTATGTTTATTGTTTGAAACTTTTTGTTGTACAGTCTTTCACACAAGAGCCCAAATTACCTTTATAAAGTGTCAAAACAGTTGTTTATTATAGTTTGCTGTGTGTTTTGAATAAATGTGTGTGTAAAATTATTTCCGCTTTACTTTTTCCTGTCTTATTTCTGATTGTAATCCTTTATTACACTTATAAAACACAACTATAGCATATATATTTTGAAAGTACAGGTTGTCCTGAAAAAAGAGACATAAAACTTGATTGTTGGATGCAGGGAGAGCTGTTAACAGCAATAATAAAACATTTATGCCAGGCGAGTGAACTGTCTAAAAAAATGCCCTTGGACCCCAGAGGGTTAATTAACAGCTACATGTGACGCAAGGTTTTTTTATTAGCTTGGGTGTGGGACAGACACACAGTTTTTACCGCTGCCACTTTCACTTTTTTTTTAATTTTTGTTATACATACTTTGTAGTTTAAGTATAATTATTATTGAAAAATCTCAAATAAATCAACCGTTCTGCCAAAATCATGTATTATTCAAACAAGTGACTCACTCATGCACTCATCTTCAACTACTTGCTCCAAAAAAGGGTCATGGGGGGGGCTGGAGCCTGCCCCAACAGTCATAGGGTGTGAACCAGGGTACTCCCTGGACAGGACGCCAGTCTGTCACAGGGCCACATAAAGACAAACAAGCACATTCACACTGACCTACAGACAATTTAACATTTCCAGTCCACCTAACCTGCATGTCTTTGGATGTGGGAGGAAGCTGGAGCACCAGGAGGGAACCCACACAAACACGGGGAGAACATGCAAACTCCACACAGAAAGGCCCCAGGTGACAAGTGATCCCATGACCTTCTTGCTGTGAGGCAACAGTGCTAACCACTAAACCAACATGCTGCCAACATTATGAATTATTCAAACAATGCAATACAATATTATTTATATTATGCCAAATCACAATGCAATTGCAATCGCCACAAGACACTTCAGAAGAATGAGGTCCAGCATTAGTCATCCAGATTCACTGGGGTGACCACCCACTGTGGCCACCACAACAACAATAAAACTAACAATAAAATAAACTGCTGCCTTCAAGCTGCATCAGAGACAGCTGCAGTCCCTGAGCTTGCTCCAGGTTCAGCTGCAGTAACTGAAGCCCTGTTCATGTCCCCAAAGCAGCCGTATATCAACATGTAGTGTATGCTGAATGCTCAATAAGAAATGTTAACTTACACAATACTTGTGTTCTTCATCAATGTCTTTAGGCTAAATTATTCGAGGTTGTGAATGGAGAATCTGTTTAAATACTGCTGCTGCAAGGAATTTTGGGGATACATTATTTTCCTTTCTTTCACATAGGAATTCCTTTTGTTTTCATAAAGAATGGTCAAGTGCTCAAGGCAAAGGAAGCAGTCCTAAGCATTTAGAGATTTCAAAGAGGTGTTATCATTGCTGCCACGTTGCTCCCCCTGGGCCATTTAATTCATTTAGGAACCTTCCTCAGCTAAAAGAAACTATTAAAAACCAACCTTAATCTGCGTGGTTTAATTGTGCATCGATCCATTGCTAATGTCTTGAGGGTCCAGTTGGGAGAAATCATGATTCTGTTCCTCAATCAGTGCAGATGACATCATTGGAAGGCAGTGGGAGGGTTTCCTCAGCATTCTCCCCTCACTGTTCCCCTTTTTCAGGCAACAATACATGTGTTTGTACCCCCTTTCAAACCATATTAAAAAAATGATTGATTTTGATTTAGATATAGGATGAGAAGTTTGGTCATTTGTGGGGAGCTCAGAGTAAAGCCACTGCTCCTTCACGTTGAAAGGAGCCAGCTGAGGTGGTTCAGGCATAAGGTAAGAATGCCCCCTGACTGCCTCCCTAGGGCGAGGTGTTCCAGGCGCATCCATCTGGGAGGAGACCCCGGGGAAGACCCAAGACTAGGTGGAGAGATTATATCTCCACACTGGCCTGGAATGGAAGTCTGGCGCCCCTTGCTGGAGCTGTTGCCCCCATGACCGGATGCTGTATAAGTGGTTGAAGATGAGTGAGTGATAATAAGAATAAAACCATAACCATACAAAATCTCAAAGGGGTGAATACAAGGTGCTGTAGTGCAACATCACCACAAATAGACCTTTCACTCAACTTCTGTATATTTGACTGGAAATATTCAGTCGTTATGAAATCTTTTTCCGACAATAAGTAAAAAAAAATACAGTAAAACCATAGAAATCTATGAGTAAAACATGCCTAAACCATCATCGTTTAAACCAGATATTTGCACTCGGACAAAAACAAAAGCCCCAATACTTTTTAAAATTGTTTTACAAGTAATAAACACTGTATGTAGTGGATTTTGTATAAAGGATTTTCACTCACATTGGACAAAATGTCCTGTCTGATCACAATGCATCTTCACTGAAAAACCCCTTGCATGTATGGACAGAGCAGTCTGGATTGATGTGCTCAGTAACAGGGGTATGAAATTAAGTTCAGCACTGACATTCACCAATTTGAGGAAAGTGGGCACGTTATTTCTGTGACTAAAAAAAAATGTTTTTGTTTTTTGTTTTCAAACCATGTTCAGACACGGGACCCACAGCCTGATGTGCACCTGCTAAATCAGACACACAAAGGCTGTGATTTGTCACTTTTCATTCCTTCATCTCCCAAAGATTAGCAGCAATCTTCCATTCCAGCTTATTAATTAATCAAAAACCCAGACAGAGCTTTAATTCATTTGAAAGCTTGTCTCTTAGTCTTGTCCATCCAAATTGGAAGTCCCAAAAACCAGTTTTATTTGTTGTTATCTATCGTCCTCCTGGTCGTTACTGTGAGTTTCTCTGTGAATTTTCAGAACTTCTGTCTGACTTAGTGCTTAGCTCAGATAAGATAATTATAGTGGGCGATTTTAACATCCACACAGATGCTGAGAATGACAGCCTCAACACTGCATTTAATCTATTATTAGACTCAATTGGCTTTGCTCAAAATGTAAATGAGTCCACCCACCACTTTAATCATATCTTAGATCTTGTTCTGACTTATGGTATGGAAATTGAAGACTTAACAGTATTCCCTGAAAACCCCCTTCTGTCTGATCATTTCTTAATAACATTTACATTTACTCTGATGGACTACCGAGCAGTGGGGAATAAGTTTCATTACACTAGAAGTCTTTCAGAAAGCACTGTAACTAGGTTTAAGGATATGATTCCTTCTTTATCTTCTCTAATGCCATATACCAACACAGTGCAGAGTAGCTACCTAAACTCTGTAAGGGAGATAGAGTATCTCGTCAATAGTTTTACATCCTCATTGAAGACAACTTTGGATGCTGTAGCTCCTCTGAAAAAGAGAGCTTTAAATCAGAAGTGCCTGACTCCATGGCATAACTCACAAACTCGCAGCTTAAAGCAGATAACCCGTAAGTTGGAGAGGAAATGGCGTCTCACTAATTTAGAAGATCTTCACTTAGCCTGGAAAAAGAGTCCGTTGCTCTATAAAAAAGCCCTCCGTAAAGCTAGGACATCTTACTACTCATCACTAATTGAAGAAAATAAGAACAACCCCAGGTTTCTTTTCAGCACTGTAGCCAGGTTGACAAAGAGTCAGAGCTCTATTGAGCCGAGAATTCCTTTAACTTTAACTAGTAATGACTTCATGACTTTCTTTGCTAACAAAATTTTAACTATTAGAGAAAAAATTACTCATAACCATCCCAAAGACGTATCGTTATCTTTGGCTGCTTTCAGTGATGCCGGTATTTGGTTAGACTCTTTCTCTCCGATTGTTCTGTCTGAGTTATTTTCATTAGTTACTTCCTCCAAACCATCAACATGTCTATTAGACCCCATTCCTACCAGGCTGCTCAAGGAAGCCCTACCATTATTTAATGCTTCCATCTTAAATATGATCAATCTATCTTTATTAGTTGGCTATGTACCACAGGCTTTTAAGATGGCAGTAATTAAACCATTACTTAAAAAGCCATCACTTGACCCAGCTATCTTAGCTAATTATAGGCCAATCTCCAACCTTCCTTTTCTCTCAAAAATTCTTGAAAGGGTAGTTGTAAAACAGCTAACTGATCATCTGCAGAGGAATGGTCTATTTGAAGAGTTTCAGTCAGGTTTTAGAATTCATCATAGTACAGAAACAGCATTAGTGAAGGTTACAAATGATCTTCTTATGGCCTCAGACAGTGGACTCATCTCTGTGCTTGTTCTGTTAGACCTCAGTGCTGCTTTTGATACTGTTGACCATAAAATTTTATTACAGCGATTAGAGCATGCCATAGGTATTAAAGGCACTGCGCTGCGGTGGTTTGAATCATATTTATCTAATAGATTACAATTTGTTCATGTAAATGGGGAATCGTCTTCACAGACTAAGGTTAATTATGGAGTTCCACAAGGTTCTGTGCTAGGACCAATTTTATTCACTTTATACATGCTTCCCTTAGGCAGTATTATTAGACGGCATTGCTTAAATTTTCATTGTTACGCAGATGATACCCAGCTTTATCTATCCATGAAGCCAGAGGACACACACCAATTAGCTAAACTGCAGGATTGTCTTACAGACATAAAGACATGGATGACCTCTAATTTCCTACTTTTAAACTCAGATAAAACTGAAGTGATTGTACTTGGCCCCACAAATCTTAGAAACATGGTGTCTAACCAGATCCTTACTCTGGATGGCATTACCCTGACCTCTAGTAATACTGTGAGAAATCTTAGAGTCATTTTTGATCAGGATATGTCATTCAAAGTGCATATTAAACAAATATGTAGGACTGCTTTTTTGCATTTACGCAATATCTCTAAAATTAGAAAGGTCTTGTCTCAGAGTGATGCTGAAAAACTAATTCATGCATTTATTTCCTCTAGGCTGGACTATTGTAATTCATTATTATCAGGTTGTCCTAAAAGTTCCCTGAAAAGCCTTCAGTTAATTCAATTTTGTGCGCAATCCATATGCAAATCCTCCTAAACACCAGTGGGACAGGGCCCTAAAAAAATGTGATTGGACAGCACAGATCATATATAACCTTGTCCAAATCAGACAAGTCCAATTTTGCTTTCAAAGGTGTTTTTTTTTTTTTCTTGTGAGTTTCTGCACTTCCTCAACATGTTGTGACCACAGCCTGTGAAAAACAGCCTCATGTCAGGCTGTGAAGTGGAACAGCTGCACTGATAAATCCATCCTGTTCATGAACATATGAAAGTGCTGATGAAATCTGATAAGAATCCCTCCGATAAAGGTGTTTAGATTAGTGAGTTGATTCGCTTTAAAAAAAAATGCAAGTTCTCATGCTCCAGGGCATTGACACACAGCACCATGTTTTTTGTTTGTTTGTTTGTTTTTTTTATACATGAACAAACTGTGTCACTTTACATACACAATGATTTAATTTAAGGCCATCTATCTCATAGTCTATGAGCCAGTCATCAATTTTGACCTAATCAGTACCACTTAAGGGGACTAAACAACACTTACAATCCAACCTCAGTGTACCATGGCTTACACAAAAATGAATGATAGCCATCCCCAGGGTGGCAGTTACAGCCAGGTAAGGGTCTATGTAGAATTAAATGTTGTATGTATGTACATACATACATGTGATCCACATGTATTCTTTCACAGTAATCCTATCCAACCTTGAATATACCACATATTTATCTGATCAAAACAATTCCAAAAAAGGTATAGTTTGGACTAACCATGAATGAATTCTATGGAGTTATGGTGTAAAGGGGGTCAAAAGTTAAAGTTGGTGTCAAAAGTTGAAGTTGCTCCAATTTCAGTAAAAATGATGCAAATTATTTGTTGAAATAGAAGGATTAATAAATGGAATAGGTTTGACCATGATGAATGTTTGGTCTCCAAAGTAAAGGTCAATTAAGGTCAACGTACATTAGATACTGTAACATATGTTACCCAGTAATATGATAACTAAGCATGACAAATGATGAAAACTATTTCTTTTTAAAACCCCATTATTTCAACCAATTATTTGCATCACTTCATACCAAAACTGGAGCAACATTAACTTATGACCTCTTTACAGACTAAAAGTAACCTTTGTCACCATTTTTGCTGTTTTTACTCCATAACCCGATAACATTCAGCCATAGTTAGTCCAAACTATACATACACTATATACTATATACATGAATCTTAGTTTGAAAAAAATATTAATGTAATTTGTGTAGTGTATTATTTCAAAAATGACTGTATAAATTAAAGATAGATATAGAGAAGAAATCCTACTCAGAGATATTTCACGTGATGTCAATAATCATAACGGAGCTGCACAGCACCATGACACCCCCCCCCTGTGACAGGTAGACATTTAATGTAGACCAGATTTGGATACAATTTTCAAGGATTCAAAGGATTCAAAAGGAGTTTATTGTCATATCAAATCAAATCAATTTCATTTATATAGCGCCAAATCACAACAAACAGTTGCCCCAAGGCGCTTTATATTGTAAGGTAAAAGCCATACAATAATTACAGAAAAACCCCAATGGTCAAACGACCCCCTATGAGCAAGCACTTGGCGACAGTGGGAAGGAAAAACTCCCTTTTAACAGGAAGGAACCTCCAGCAGAACCAGGCTCAGGGAGGGGCAGTCTTCTGCTGGGACTGGTTGGGGCTGAGGGGAGAGAATCTGGAAAAACACATGCTGTGGAAGAGAGCAGAGATCAATCACCAATGATTAAAAGCAGAGTGGTGCATACAAAGCAAAAAGAGGTGAATAAAAGAAACATGCATATCATATGCACATAAGGAACATGTTCCCTGCACAATGAAATGTGTTTACTGCATGTTTACCCATCCTAATTGCCAGTTAGGTGCAGAGGTCACCTTTTAGTGTGCCTGGGGACCCAGCTCTAGATGTATATCCTTGCCCTAGGTCACGAGCAGGGCTGAGCAAACCTTGACCGGCCTCATGACACACTTAACAAACAACAACACACATAAGCCGGTCCGGTACATGAACACACATAAAAGCACACACACGGAAAGAATTGGGAAAAGAAAAACCTCCATTGCTGCTGTGTTGAACTCACGCAGCACCACTGGAGAGCAAAAAAAAAAAAAAAAAAAACCATAAGCACAGAAAAACAGTCATAACAAAAAACAAATCACAACAGACGACAGCCAAGACTTGGATGTGTCCAGTGTCCAGACAGACAGCCTGGAAGGGCACACGTGAGGCACCATCGACAGGCCTTATCTGTCCATCCTGGGGGGATCCCAGTCCTGAATCAGTCCACCAGAGTCTCAAGGTCCCACAGTCAACATCTCAGGACTGGGAAGGGAGGGAGGGAGGGGGAAGACGAAGGGGGGGAAGACGAGGAGTGAGGCTATCAGGAGTGTTCCTCGAGGGGAGGATTTTATCCTAGCGGCCTTGAAGGACAGCTGGCGTTAGGAAACCAAATAGATATCCACATTAACAGACGCCTGGCAGATTCCACAGTCTGAAACTTCAGAGTGGCTCCCAAATACATCTGAATAGAGGAGATGTGGTCTTACTGATGATCAAAGCGGTTTTCCAGTGCAGCCATTCTCCCCGAGATGGATTCCAATGTGCGGTTGACACCCGCCGACTGAGCTGACACTGCCCTTCCAATCGAATCAATCATGTGGGGCAGCCTGGACGGGCCAATTAATGCCGCCTCCAACTTCTTAATTTTCCGGTAAACCAGTGCTATGGCCACCCCACACAGCAGAAACCCGGTCACCACAGCTGCAAATAAGTAAACATCTTCAATGTCCTCCACAGACAACGTGTACAGGCACATGACTTGCCACCTCCACCAGCTGTCCATCACGTAACCCGCCACATGTGTCCCGACAGGACAGGTCGGGTCCTTCGCTCCTGAGTGTCTTGTGGAAAAAATAGTATCAATTGCGTTCAGAGACCATTGATCAGATCCATTTTGCCGTTTTCCAGAGGAGCAGGGCTGGCAGCCTCACAGACAAAACATGCTACAGTAGCAGGAAAGTTGGGGAGGGAGGAGTAGAGAAAAATGCGACCGTCCCGGCCGAGAGCAAGAAGGCAAAAAAAGGCAAAAAAAAAAAAAAAAAAACAACAGAATGTGCAATAGAAACTGTTAATGAGTCATCACCTTTTGGTGCTACATCATAGTTTTATTAACTTGTTTGCACATTCTGCTTCTATAAGGCCCATTGTTACCAAATACCAATGCAAAGTATTCAGTGACCATTTTCATGGCCTGCTCATCTGCCTTGTCTGGCCCTGTTGTCTCTCTATTTTCCCTCCAGGTGGTGCACAAGCAGTGCTGAGAACCCTTAACAGCACCTGCAGTGCATTTGCACCTCATCAGCTGTTTATTTAAACCCTGGTCTTTCACCTCATTGTCGCAAGAATCTACAGCGTTTTACAGCATTCTCAGCAGGTAACCTAGCCTCCTGGGAATGCCAAAATAGCAACCTAGCTTGCTATTTTGTTGTTTCTACACGGCTTCCTGTTTGAGCCCCATGCTCAGTACCTGTGTTTTTCCCTGACTGCTTCCTCGCCAATTTTTGGACGATCAGCTGTCCAGGTGTCACCTGCAACCTGCCTCCGCAGCGTCCACGTTCTGCACCTGCCAGGTAAGTTTGCAACTCAAGAGCCTTTATTGTCATTGTACATATACACTACAAAATTTGTCCTTTAACCCGATTCCAGTTAAATACAATACAACTACTAGGAGCAGTGGGCAGCCGGTGACTAATTCCAGATGTGGAGATGCTGCCTTGGGTACAGGCAGAGAAAGGAGCAGACCCTAAAGAAGCATGTTGTTGATTGTGGGAGGAAAGTGCAGTGTTCGGAGGAAACCCACACAGACACGGGGAGAACATGCAAACTGTGATAACACGACTTTCTTGCTGTGAGGCACCAGTGATAACCACGAAGCCACTATATGCTGCCCGCTACAAGTTTTGCATTCCATTTTTATATTATATTGAACTGTTTTGTATTGTTTTAACAGAGCACCATTTTATTATTATTCATGTTGTGGTTGCTGTCAGGACAAATATATACACAAAATCTGAACAGTTTTATTTTTGTTATTTAATTTATATTTTTTATTTTTTTATTTATGTTATTTTAGTGTGTTTGTTTGTGTGTTGTGTGTTTGATCAACAATTAAGCCTTAAAGGTCTGTCATATGGCTGTTGGCCATTAATGCATGGAGGTGGTGTGTGCGGTGCCAAACTATCTTGTGGAGGGCACCAAAATAGCATCAAGAGGACAGAAAAAGTTTTGTAATAGACCCTTTGTGCTGTTGCCAGAAATAAAATAAGTTCAATGTATCAGATTTCAGTGGGCCCCCTAATGTGGTGTAGGGGAGAAATGTGGTAATTAATCTTTGTCGAGGGTCTATATCAAGAGCATATTAAACTACACTCAGAAATGAGATAACAAATCATGTTTTCAAATTTCATGTAAAGCTTATCTTTCATTCAATGGTGTGAAACAGTGTTGCCAAATTGAATTTTATTTTGTGTGTAAAAATAGTATACTGTTGTTATATCATCATTCAGTGGAAGGCAGCAGCTGAAGTTACATCCCAGTGGAGCAATGACAGCCAGCGGCCTCTTCTCTGAATCTCTCACAAACACTGCCACAGACACCAATTAACCATCTGGTAAAATTAGCGTAAGTGCCAGAATTGAAATAAATAGGCAAACCTGAATCAGAAAAAGTTGAGAAGGTATGAAAGAATGCAAAATAAATTAACAAAAAATGTATATTCTATTTCACTGCAGACCATATGACCCCAGGATAGTCCAAGCTTTGTCTGATCAGCTTCATTTCATTTGTTCATTCGCTATAATGTGGTTCACCTTTTGCGGCCTCGCAGTTTCACTGATTTTTTTAGTCCAATGTTGCATGCTTTTTTTTTTAAAGCAGCGCATTGTGTTCTGCGTCCTCATCAAGAAGGCCGGTCGTGGCACCGGTCGGCATCACCGCGAAGGGAGAGCATGCGCATTGTGTTCTGTGTGTGTCTATTTATAAGAATCCTCTCACCCAGAAGAAAAAAGAGCGCCAACAACTACCCATAACTGTGTTCTTCACTCGGAAAAAGACACCTGCACCGAGGTGTCACTCAGTGGAGAAAGACGCGACAGCGAAGCGATGCCAGGACGCAGAGGGGTGATCAGAATAACTGTGAAATACTGGTCAGTCACTATTAATAATTTCTTATGTGTCCAACCTCGTAGGTTGTTGGTTAAAATTAAATTTGTTAGTTCTAAAAGCCATCATATTTATTTATAGGAAAACGTTCTATTTTTATTTCTCAAACAAATGTTTGGGCCTGAAAACAGGTTTTGATCTTTGGTTTCATTCTATAATACTGGACTTATTTTTCTACTAAGGTTTGAACTTTGAGAGTGTTTACACAGGAGAGAAAAGTGAGAAAATGTGAATGTCTGTTTGAGAAAAGTGGATAAAGTGTGTAGTGAGGGGTTTTACAGCCTTAAAACATCTATAATAATTGTAAAAAAAATAATGCTGACTACTTTGCGGATTTCACCTATTGCGGGTTATTTTTAGAACGTAACTCCCGCGATATACGAGGGACCACTGTATATGTCCATTCCTGGTGAATCCATGGTGTCGTGGTTAGCACTTTTGCTTTACCACAAGAAGATTATGGGATTGCTTCCTGTCTGGGCTTTTCTGCCTTTTGGCTCAGCTCCCTTTTCTTAACAACAGTATGGTAGAGTGAATGAAATACTGCCTCTGCTGCAACAATTCTTCAGCCAATCTCAAGCTCCACTGTCTCTCACTCGTGAACAAGACCCAGAGGTACTTGAACTCCTTCACTTGGGACAAGACCGCATTCCGACCCGGAGTAGGCAATTCATCAGTTTCCTGTTGAGAACCATGGCTTCAGATGCAGAAGTGCTTCTCCTCATCCCAGCTGCTTCACACTCAGCTGCAAACTGATCCAGTAAGTGGAAGCCAACAGGACCACGTCATCTGTAAAAAGCAATGATGAGACCCTGAGACTACAAAATTGGAAACCCTCCTCCCCCCAACTACGCCTTGATATCCTATTCATGACTATCACAAACAGGACTGGTGACAAGGCACAACCTTGGCAGAGGCCAACATCCAACAGAAACAAGTCTGACTTACTACCGAGCACCCAAACACAGCTCTCGCTTTGTGAGTACAGAGATTGGATGGCTCTGAGAAGGGATCACCTCACTCCATACTCATGCAGTACCTCCCACAGTTTCCCCCATGGTACCCGATCATGCAACTTCTCCAAGTCCACAAAACAATGTAGACTAGATGGGCATACCAAGCCCCCCCCACCCCCCAGGAACCTTGTGAGAGTCCACTATCAGGACGGAACCCGCATTGTTCCTTTTCAATCAGAGGTTAGACTATTGGCTGAACCCTCCTTTCCAGCACCCTGGAGTAGACTCTACCAAAGAGGCGGAGTCATGTGATGCCCCTGTGTTTGGCACACACTCTCTTGTCCCTTTTTTTTTAAATATGGGGACCACCACCCCAGTTTGCCACTCCTTAGGCACTGTCCCAGACCTCAACACAATGTTGAAGAGTCTCATATAAAACAGTCCCTCCACACCCAGAGCCTTCGGCATTTCTGGACGGATCTCATCAACCCCCGGGGCCTTGCCACTGCGGATTTGTTTGACTACCTCAGTGACTTCCACCAGGAAAATTGATGATCATCCCCCATGAGCTTTCGGCTCTGTCCCTATTATAGAGAGTGCTCCAGTCTGATGCAGGAGTTCCTCAAAGTGTTCCTTCCTGTACCGGATTACCTCCTCAGTTGAGGTCAATTTATTTTTCAATTTAGTTATGATTGTCATGATCACAGACACAAATTGGCATGACACAATTGCAGGACTCTGAGACCAAAGTGGAAATTCAAAAGGCTTCACTCAGTTTTCAAGCAAGGCTCGGTACACAGGACAGCAAACAATACACAGCAACAGTGTCCAAAACATAAGGTTGCAGGTGAGGTGAAACAACAGATGGACAGTCGCTACACAGCAAGACATGAACAGATCAGTAGTACGCTGAGATCAAAAGGCTTGAAAACACAAACAATCTGGCAGAGACATGAGGGAAATGTGAGGCTTTAATAACAGGTGTGATGAGGGATAATAAGACACAGGTGCAGGAAAACAAGCAGGAAGAGGGCATGGCACACAAAGGAACAGACACACCCAGACCAAACCACAACAGAAAGACAAGAGCATGCAGACAGAAAAACACAAACCAGAGGGAGTCCTGTTAACATCTGAGAGGAATATCAGTATTTGACTGCTTAAAGTATCATACTACTGTAAAATGTCATTGTGTATCTGTTAAAGGGGTTAAACTATGGAGTGACTGCCTGATAGTATTAAATTATCTGGTACTTTGGCTGGCCTGAAAAGATCGTATAAAAATAACAAAATTGCTTATTATAGTACAGTAAATTAGATAAATTGCTTTTGTTTCTGTTCTTCTGTTTAATCTGTGCATCATACTGCTGATTGTTCTGCTGGTTGCCCCCCCCCCGAAACATATGTGGCATACGTGTAGTTCAGGCCCCCTCGCTCCCCCAACACATGTAGCATGCCTGGGGGGGGTTATGCTTGCATAAAATGCTGCACAGACATGATCACATGGGGGCCGGACAGGCAGGTCTGAGCGCACACAGCACAGTGAGGTGCCTGTCAGCTGCTGACCAGAGACTCACTGGCAGCTCACATAACACAGACGCAGTGACACGTTGGTGTGTGAGCAGGACGGACAGGGGTTGTGTCCGCTGACAGAAACTGCAGTGGAGATCTCTGGTTCTGGATGTCCCAGATGGAGAACATGTACCATGTTTGGACGGACATGAACTAACAACTGTACTAACTAACTAACTAACCTGTGATGCACGTGTGTCTGCTTGCTGTCGTCATGTGGACATACATAAAAACATATACTGCTGTTGCGATGGGCTGCAGTGAGTGAGCGCACAGTTGAACAGGCTACCTAAGCACTTCTCCTGCTTGTTCACAAAAAGCAGACAACTTAATAATTCTGAAAGTCTTTTTTTACACATTTGTGGATCTGATTATGGTAAGTGGTAAATGGACTGCATTTATATAGCGCTTTTACATCTGCATCAGATGCTCAAAGCACTTTAAAATAATGCCTCACATTCACCTCATTGTCAGGGTGCTGCCATGCAAGGCACTCACTACACACCAGGAGCAACTAGGGGTTTAAGGACCTTGCCAAGAGCCCTTAGTAATTTTCCGGTCAGGCTGGGATTGGAACCAAGGATCCTCTGGTCTCAAGCCCAACAGCTTAATCACTAGACCATCACCACCCCTGCACACACCTCTGATTACATACACACAGGTGGAAATTCACATTTACAAATACTTTTGTTACAATAATAGCTCTATGGAGATGATGGAGTCAATGTTGGCAGTGTAGAAGTTCACGATCATTGTTTTTGGCAGGTTTAATGAGAGAGAGAGAGAGAGAGAGAGAGAGAGAGAGAGAGAGAGCTGATGTTTAACTCTCACTTGAGGTCTTGGGTGATGGTAATCCCCAGGTAACAGAATGACTCCACAATGGCAACTGGGGAGTCACACAGAGTGATGGGGTTGCCCAGGACTGGGTTTTTTCCAAAGACAACAACCATCTCCACTGTCTTGAGGGCATTGAGGTCCAGATTGTTCGGTTTGGACCAGGGTGCCAGGTGATCGCTCTCACATCTGTAGGCAGATGTGAGAGCGATCAGAGATAAGTCCGATGAGGGTTGTATCATCCATAAATTTCAGGAGCTTTACAGACTGATGACTGGAGGTGCAGCTGTTGGTGTACAGAGGGGGAAGAATGCGCCTTGGGGTTAGGGATGAGCGGGTACACCACTATCTGTGTCTGTATCTGTTCAACTATCTAAATTATCTGTATCCGTATCTGTACTCAGAGTGGGTGGGCCTAAACCAGAAGTGGGCGTGGTTTAACCAGAAATGGGTGGGGCTTAAATTGGTACATTATTTTAGGCCTGAAATTGATATGGATTGATCAGAAGTTGCTACATTTATTGTTTATTTGAAAACTATTTACACAACAGCCTCAAATTTGAGATTCAAATCAATGATTTTGATCACAGAAGAGAAAGTTTTTTTTTTTATGAACTCAGACATGAATATTCTTAAGTGTATGAATATTTACAGAGCAGCCTCAGAATTGAGATTCAATGTTTTTTATCACAATAGAAAAGGAACTATTTACAGAACAGCTTCAAAATTGAGATTCAAATCAATGATTTTGTAATGCAAAGTTTTCCAACTGACTTTATATCACCAGCCAAACTTATATCACCGGCCAGGCACTGTGAGTGACTGGCCAATCACAAAGCATGAAGACAGTCAGTTCGCCAATCAGGATTTTCCTTCAGCACAAGCACAGATATTGACGAGTTTTATTCGTATCATGCTCAAGCTCGTTTATCCGTACCGGATATGCATCTGAAACAAATATCTGGCACAACCCTACTTGGAGGATCCAGTACTGCTGGACCATGTGTTGGAGATGTGCTCTCTGAGCTTTACATGCTGCCTCCTGTTGGACAGGAAGTCAGTGGTCCACCTGCAGGTGGAATGGGACATGCCAAGCTGAGAGAGCTTGTCCTGCAGCATGACTGGGATGATCATATTAAAAGTACAGCTGAAGTCCACAAACACAATCCTGGCATAGGTTCCTGGGGTGTAAAGATGCCTGAGGATGAGGTGGAGGGCCATGTTGACAGCATCGTCTACCGACCTGTTGGCTCTGTAGGCAAACCGCAGGGGATTCAGGTGAGGGTCAGAGATGGCCTTGAGGTGTGTGAAGACAAGGTGCTCTAAGGTGTTCATCACCACAGAGGTCAGTGCAATGGGTCTGTAGTCATTAAGTCTTGAAGTTCTTTGTTTTTTGGAGATGTGTATGATGTTGGAAGCATTGAAGCATCCTGGCATCTGGCATGTCTCCAGTGAGGTGTTGAAAATATTTGTGAGAACCAGGGACATTTCATCTGCACAGTTCTTCAACATGGATGGGGAAACAGAGTCAGGTCCGGGTGCTTTGCGTGAGTTTTGCCTCTTGAAGAGCCTGTTAATAATAATAATAATAATAATAAATTTAGTTTATAATGTACAATGCCTGCTGACATCTCTCTCATGAATGGAGAGAGGCGCGGTGGGGGAGGAGGTGCTGGTGGATTGGATCTGGTGGTTGTCATTGGGGATGGTAGTAAGACTGTCCCATTGCCTTTCAAATCTGCAGTAAAACTTGTTCAATTGATTTGCTATACGATGATCCTTGGCAGAGTGGGGGGGCTTGGTTTGTAGGTGGTGATTTGGCTGAAACCTTTTCTGACAGCAGTGGACTTGTTGGCTGAAAACCTATGGAGTTTCTCTTGACCACCTTCTCAAACTTGCACTTTAACTCTGTTAACCTGACCTTATCCCCGCTGTTGAAAACCTTCTTCTGCATCCTCAACTGTTTGAGTTTAGGACTGAACCAGGGTTTGTCATTGTTATACCTCACTGTGGATTGTGATGGAATGCAGCTATCCCCACAGAAGCCAATATATAAAGTCACAGCCTCTGTGTATTCATCCAGACTGTTGGTGGCAGCCTTGAACACATCCCAGTCTGTTTTTTTATAAACGGCTGTAGATCCTCCACAGCTTCAATGCTCCACTGTTTAGATGTCCCCGCTATAGGTTTACAGAGCTTTAGTTTCTGCCTGTAGAAAGGAATCAATTAGTGGACCATGGTATGGTCAGAGTGGCCGAGAGCGACACAAGGGATGGCATGATAAGCATTGTTCATCATTGTGTAACAGTGATCCATAATTCTGTCCTCTCTGGTCGGACACTGGATGAGCTGTCTGTATGTTGTTCCATGGGAGAGAATACCTTTGTTAAAGTCACCCAGGATAATAACAAAGAAGTCCAGGATAGTCCGCTCCACATGCAGTATCTGGTCGGTGAGCATGTGTTGTGCCTCTTGCATGTTGCATCTGAGTGGTGTCCAAAAAATGAGGTGGGCTTCATAGATAATTGGCAAAGCTTCTGGGGAAAATCTGGTCTTGTTAGGAGAGACGGCATCCATCCCACTTTGGATGGAGCATCTCTCATTTCTAGAAATCTGGCCAATTTTCTTAAATCCTCCAAACCGTGACTATCCAGGGTTGGGACCAGGAAGCAGAGTTGTAGTCTTACACACCTCTCTGCAGCTTCTCTCCCCCTGCCATCCCCTCATTACCCCATCCCCGTAGAGACGGTGCCTGCTCCCAGACCACCAATAACCAGCAAAAATCTATTTAAGCATAAAAATTCAAAAAGAAAAAATAATATAGCACCTTCAACTGCACCACAGACTAAAACAGTTAAATGTGGTCTATTAAACATTAGGTCTCTCTCTTCTAAGTCCCTGTTAGTAAATGATATAATAATTGATCAACATATTGATTTATTCTGCCTTACAGAAACCTGGTTACAGCAGGATGAATATGTTAGTTTAAATGAGTCAACACCCCCGAGTCACACTAACTGCCAGAATGCTCGTAGCACGGGCCGAGGCGGAGGATTAGCAGCAATCTTCCATTCCAGCTTATTAATTAATCAAAAACCCAGACAGAGCTTTAATTCATTTGAAAGCTTGACTCTTAGTCTAGTCCATCCAAATTGGAAGTCCCAAAAACCAGTTTTATTTGTTATTATCTATCGTCCACCTGGTCGTTACTGTGAGTTTCTGTGTGAATTTTCAGACCTTTTGTCTGACTTAGTGCTTAGCTCAGATAAGATAATTATAGTGGGCGATTTTAACATCCACACAGATGCTGAGAATGACAGCTTCAACACTTCATTTAATCTATTATTAGACTCAATTGGCTTTGCTCAAAATGTAAATGAGTCCACCCACCACTTTAATCATATCTTAGATCTTGTTCTGACTTATGGTATGGAAATTGAAGACTTAACAGTATTCCCTGAAAACTCCCTTCTGTCTGATCATTTCTTAATAACATTTACATTTACTCTGATGGACTACCCAGCAGTGGGGAATAAGTTTCATTACACTAGAAGTCTTTCAGAAAGCACTGTAACTAGGTTTAAGGATATGATTCCTTCTTTATGTTCTCTAATGCCATATGCCAACACAGTGCAGAGTAGCTACCTAAACTCTGTAAGTGAGATAATAGAGTATCAATCAATCAATCAATCAATCAATTTTTTTATATAGCGCCAAATCACAACAAACAGTTGCCCCAAGGCGCTTTATATTGTAAGGCAAGGCCATACAATAATTAGGTAAAACCCCAACGGTCAAAACGACCCCCTGTGAGCAAGCACTTGGCTACAGTGGGAAGGAAAAACTCCCTTTTAACAGGAAGAAACCTCCAGCAGAACCAGGCTCAGGGAGGGGCAGTCTTCTGCTGGGACTGGTTGGGGCTGAGGGAGAGAACCAGGAAAAAGACATGCTGTGGAGGGGAGCAGAGATCGGTCACTAATGATTAAATGCAGAGTGGTGCATACAGAGCAAAAAGAGAAAGAAACAGTGCATCATGGGAACCCCCCAGCAGTCTACGTCTATAGCAGCATAACTAAGGGATGGTTCAGGGTCACCTGATCCAGCCCTAACTATAAGCTTTAGCAAAAAGGAAAGTTTTAAGCCTAATCTTAAAAGTAGAGAGGGTGTCTGTCTCCCTGATCTGAATTGGGAGCTGGTTCCACAGGAGAGGAGCCTGAAAGCTGAAGGCTCTGCCTCCCATTCTACTCTTACAAACCCTAGGAACTACAAGTAAGCCTGCAGTCTGAGAGCGAAGCGCTCTATTGGGGTGATATGGTACTACGAGGTCCCTAAGGTAAGATGGGACCTGATTATTCAAAACCTTATAAGTAAGAAGAAGAATTTTAAATTCTATTCTAGAATTAACAGGAAACCAATGAAGAGAGGCCAATATGGGTGAGATATGCTCTCTCCTTCTAGTCCCCGTCAGTACTCTAGCTGCAACATTTTGAATTAACTGAAGGCTTTTTAGGGAACTTTTAGGACAACCTGATAATAATGAATTACAATAGTCCAGCCTAGAGGAAATAAATGCATGAATTAGTTTTTCAGCATCACTCTGAGACAAGACCTTTCTGATTTTAGAGATATTGCGTAAATGCAAAAAAGCAGTCCTACATATTTGTTTAATATGCGCTTTGAATGACATATCCTGATCAAAAATGACTCCAAGATTTCTCACAGTATTACTAGAGGTCAGGGTAATGCCATCCAGAGTAAGGATCTGGTTAGACACCATGTTTCTAAGATTTGTGGGGCCAAGTACAATAACTTCAGTTTTATCTGAGTTTAAAAGCAGGAAATTAGAGGTCATCCATGTCTTTATGTCTGTAAGACAATCCTGCAGTTTAGCTAATTGGTGTGTGTCCTCTGTCTTCATGGATAGATAAAGCTGGGTATCATCTGCGTAACAATGAAAATTTAAGCAATACTGTCTAATAATACTGCCTAAGGGAAGCATGTATAAAGTGAATAAAATTGGTCCTAGCACAGAACCTTGTGGAACTCCATAATTAACTTTAGTCTGTGAAGAAGATTCCCCATTTACATGAACAAATTGTAATCTATTAGACAAATATGATTCAAACCACCGCAGCACAGTGCCTTTAATACCTATGGCATGCTCTAATCTCTGTAATAAAATTTTATGGTCAACAGTATCAAAAGCAGCACTGAGGTCTAACAGAACAAGCACAGAGATGAGTCCACTGTCCGAGGCCATAAGAAGATCATTTGTAACCTTCACTAATGCTGTTTCTGTACTATGATGAATTCTAAAACCTAACTGAAACTCTTCAAATAGACCAATCATCTGCAGATGATCAGTTAGCTGTTTTACAACTACCCTTTCAAGAATTTTTGAGAGAAAAGGAAGGTTGGAGATTGGCCTATAATTAGCTAAGATAGCTGGGTCAAGTGATGGCTTTTTAAGTAATGGTTTAATTACTGCCACCTTAAAAGCCTGTGGTACATAGCCAACTAACAAAGATAGATTGATCATATTTAAGATCGAAGCATTAAATAATGGTAGGGCTTCCTTGAGCAGCCTGGTAGGAATGGGGTCTAATAAACATGTTGATGGTTTGAATGAAGTAACTAATGAAAATAACTCAGACAGAACAATCGGAGAGAAAGAGTCTAACCAAATACCGGCATCACTGAAAGCAGCCAAAGATAACGATACGTCTTTGGGATGGTTATGAGTAATTTTTTCTCTAATAGTTAAAATTTTGTTAGCAAAGAAAGTCATGAAGTCATTAGTAGTTAAAGTTAATGGAATACTCAGCTCAATAGAGCTCTGACTCTTTGTCAGCCTGGCTACAGTGCTGAAAAGAAACCTGGGGTTGTTCTTATTTTCTTCAATTAGTGATGAGTAGAAAGATGTCCTAGCTTTACGGAGGGCTTTTTTATAGAGCAACAGACTCTTTTTCCAGGCTAAGTGAAGATCTTCTAAATTAGTGAGACGCCATTTCCTCTCCAACTTACGGGTTATCTGCTTTAAGCTACGAGTTTGTGAGTTATACCACGGAGTTGGGCACTTCTGATTTAAAGCTCTCTTTTTTAGAGGAGCTACTGCATCCAAAGTTGTCTTCAATGAGGATGTAAAACTATTGACGAGATACTCTATCTCACTTACAGAGTTTAGGTAGCTACTCTGCACTCAGTTGGTATATGGCATTAGAGAACATAAAGAAGGAATCATATCCTTAAACCTAGTTACAGCGCTTTCTGAAAGACTTCTAGTGTAATGAAACTTATTCCCCACTGCTGGGTAGTCCATCAGAGTAAATGTAAATGTTATTAAGAAATGATCAGAAGAAGGGAGTTTTCAGGGAATACTGTTAAGTCTTCTATTTCCATACCATAAGTCAGAACAAGATCTAAGATATGATTAAAGTGGTGGGTGGACTCATTTACTTTTTGAGCAAAGCCAATAGAGTCTAATAATAGATTAAATGCAGTGTTGAGGCTGTCATTCTCAGCATCTGTGTGGATGTTAAAATCGCCCACTATAATTATCTTATCTGAGCTAAGCACTAAGTCAGACAAAAGGTCTGAAAATTCACAGAGAAACTCACAGTAACGACCAGGTGGACGATAGATAACAAATAAAACTGTTTTTTGGGACTTCCAATTTGGATGGACAAGACTACGAGTCAAGCTTTCAAATGAATTAAAGCTCTGTCTGGGTTTTTGATTAATTAATAAGCTGGAATGGAAGATTGCTGCTAATCCTCCGCCCCGGCCCGTGCTACGAGCATTCTGACAGTTAGTGTGACTCGGGGGTGTTGACTCATTTAAACTAACATATTCATCCTGCTGTAACCAGGTTTCTGTAAGGCAGAATAAATCAATATGTTGATCAATTATTATATCATTTACCAACAGGGACTTAGAAGAGAGAGACCTAATGTTTAATAGACCACATTTAACTGTTTTAGTCTGTGGTGCAGTTGAAGGTGCTATATTATTTTTTCTTTTTGAATTTTTATGCTTAAGTAGATTTTTGCTGGTTATTGGTAGTCTGGGAGCAGGCACCGTCTCTACAGGGATGGGGTAATGAGGGGATGGCAGGGGGAGAGAAGCTGCAGAGAGGTGTGTAAGACTACAACTCTGCTTCCTGGTCCCAACCCTGGATAGTCACGGTTTGGAGGATTTAAGAAAATTGGCCAGATTTCTAGAAATGAGAGCTGCTCCATCCAAAGTGGGATGGATGCCGTCTCTCCTAACAAGACCAGGTTTTCCCCAGAAGCTTTGCCAATTATCTATGAAGCCCACCTCATTTTTTGGACACCACTCAGACAGCCAGCAATTCAAGGAGAACATGCGGCTAAACATGTCACTCCCGGTCCGATTGGGGAGGGGCCCAGAGAAAACTACAGAGTCCGACATTGTTTTTGCAAAGTTACACACCGATTTAATGTTAATTTTAGTGACCTCCGATTGGCGTAACCGGGTGTCATTACTGCCGACGTGAATTACAATCTTACCAAATTTACGCTTAGCCTTAGCCAGCAGTTTCAAATTTCCTTCAATGTCGCCTGCTCTGGCCCCCAGAAGACAATTGACTATGGTTGCTGGTGTCGCTAACTTCACATTTCAAAAAACAGAGTCACCAATAACCAGAGTTTGATCCTCGGCGGGTGTGTCGTCGAGTGGGGAAAAACGGTTAGAGATGTGAACGGGTTGGCAGTGTACACGGGGCTTCTGTTTAGGGCTACGCTTCCTCCTCACAGTCACCCAGTCAGCCTGCTTTCCCGGCTGCTCGGGATCTGCCAGGGGGTAACTAACGGCGGCTAAGCTACCTTGGTCCGCACCGACTACAGGGGCCTGGCTAGCTGTAGAATTTTCCACTGTGCGGAGCCGAGTCTCCAATTCGCCCAGCCTGGCCTCCAAAGCTACGAATAAGCTACACTTATTGCAAGTACCGTTACTGCTAAAGGAGGCCGAGGAATAACTAAACATTTCACACCCAGAGCAGAAAAGTGTGGGAGAGACAGGAGAAGCCGCCATGCTAAATCGGCTAAGAGCTAGTAGCTACGCTAAGCTAGCGGATTCCTAAAAACACGCAAAGTGAATAATGTGTAAATAATTTAGAGGTGATTCAGCAGAAGGAGTGCTTTAGTTAAGGCACGTAAAGATTACACTGGGAAACAAATCGTAATCTAGATAACTAGATCAATCTAACTGCGCAGATTAAACAGCTAACAGATACATAAAAACACCGCTGTGCTCCGGAACAGGAAGTGATACAATACCGCAGTGAGAGCCAACCACCAGACTATTGACGAGTATCTCGTCAATAGTTTTACATCCTCATTGAAGACAACTTTGGATGCTGTAGCTCCTCTGAAAAAGAGAGCTTTAAATCAGAAGTGCCTGACTCCGTGGTATAACTCACAAACTCGCAGCTTAAAGCAGATAACCCGTAAGTTGGAGAGGAAATGGCGTCTCACTAATTTAGAAGATCTTCACTTAGCCTGGAAAAAGAGTCCGTTGCTCTATAAAAAAGCCCTCCGTAAAGCTAGTACATCTTACTACTCATCACTAATTGAAGAAAATAAGAACAACCCCAGGTTTCTTTTCAGCACTGTAGCCAGGCTGACAAAGAGTCAGAGCTCTATTGAGCCGAGTATTCCTTTAACTTTAACTAGTAATGACTTCATGACTTTCTTTGCTAATAAAATTTTAACTATTAGAGAAAAAATTACTCATAACCATCCCAAAGACGTATCGTTATCCTTGGCTGCTTTCAGTGATGCCGGTATTTGGTTAGACTCTTTCTCTCCGATTGTTCTGTCTGAGTTATTTTCATTAGTTACTTCATCCAAACCATCAACATGTCTATTAGACCCCATTCCTACCAGGCTGCTCAAGGAAGCCCTACCATTATTTAATGCTTCGATCTTAAATATGATCAATCTATCTTTATTAGTTGGCTATGTACCACAGGCTTTTTTAGGTGGCAGTAATTAAACCATTACTTAAAAAGCCATCACTTGACCCAGCTATCTTAGCTAATTATAGGCCAATCTCCAACCTTCCTTTTCTCTCAAAAATTTTTGAAAGGGTAGTTGTAAAACAGCTAACTGATCATCTGCAGAGGAATGGTCTATTTGAAGAGTTTCAGTCAGGTTTTAGAATTCATCATAGTACAGAAACAGCATTAGTGAAGGTTACAAATGATCTTCTTATGGCCTCAGACAGTGGACTCATCTCTGTGCTTGTTCTGTTAGACCAAGCCAGAGGACACACACCAATTAGCTAAACTGCAGGATTGTCTTACAGACATAAAGACATGGATGACCTCTAATTTCCTGCTTTTAAACTCAGATAAAACTGAAGTTATTGTACTTGGCCCCACAAATCTTAGAAACATGGTGTCTAACCAGATCCTTACTCTGGATGGCATTACCCTGACCTCTAGTAATACTGTGAGAAATCTTGGAGTCATTTTTGATCAGGATATGTCATTCAATGCACATATTAAACAAACATGTGGGACTGCTTTTTTGCATTTGCGCAATATCTCTAAAATTAGAAAGGTCTTGTCTCAGAGTGATGCTGAAAAACTAATTCATGCATTTATTTCCTCTAGGCTGGACTATTGTAATTCATTATTATCAGGTTGTCCTAAAAGTTCCCTGAAAAGCCTTCAGTTAATTCAAAATGCTGCAGCTAGAGTACTAACGGGGACTAGAAGGAGAGAACATATCTCACCCATATTGGCCTCTCTTCATTGGCTTCCTGTTAATTCTAGAATAGAATTTAAAATTCTTCTTCTTACTTATAAGGTTTTGAATAATCAGGTCCCATCTTATCTTAGGGACCTCATAGTACCATATCACCCCAATAGAGCGCTTCGCTGTCAGACTGCAGGCTTACTTGTAGTTCCTAGGGTTTGTAAGAGTAGAATGGGAGGCAGAGCCTTCAGCTTTCAGGCTCCTCTCCTGTGGAACCAGCTCCCAATTCAGATCAGGGAGACAGACACCCTCTCTACTTTTAAGATTAGGCTTAAAACTTTCCTTTTTGCTAAAGCTTATAGTTAGGGCTGGATCAGGTGACCCTGAACCATCCCTTAGTTATGCTGCTATAGACTTAGACTGCTGGGGGGTTCCCATGATGCACTGAGTGTTTCTTTCTCTTTTTGCTCTGTATGCACCACTCTGCATTTAATCATTAGTGATTGATCTCTGCTCCCCTCCACAGCATGTCTTTTTCCTGGTTCTCTCCCTCAGCCCCAACCAGTCCTAGCCCTCCCTGAGCCTGGTTCTACTGGAGGTTTCTTCCTGTTAAAAGGGAGTTTTTCCTTCCCACTGTCGCCAAGTGCTTGCTCACAGGGGGTCGTTTTGACCGTTGGGGTTTTTACGTAATTTATAAAGCGCCTTGGTGCAACTGTTTGTTGTGATTTGGCGCTATATAAATAAAATTGATTGATTGAATTGATTGATTGATGTTAGCTTGTAGTGGGATGTATACACCAACCAGAATGAATGAGGAGCACTCACAGAGTGTTTCCTCATTCATTCTGATCCTGATCTGGAAACTTTTTTAAAGTTTCCAGATCAGGATAACAGTGCTATTGGATCACTGTCATGTCGTTACACCAGCCACTGTAGATGTAATAACAGATTCCTCCAACCTTTGTTTTGCCAAAGAGTCCTGCATCTTGGTGTGCTCTCAAATGTTGGAAGCCTGCCAGCTACAGCCCAGAGTCTAGTATCAAGCCACAGAGTGATGTCTCCATGAAGACAATTCATTTAAATGTTCAACAACTTAATTATTACCAAAGTTTCATTCAAATTGGGCAGTGTCACACCGCACTGCTGCTTGTTTCAATTCAGTTTCAATTTCTTTCATTTATATAATGCCAAATCACAACAAAGCTGCCTCATGGCACTTTATATGAGTATGGTCTAGTCTTACCAACCCCTAGAACAAGCACACAAGTGAGAGTGATAAGGGAAAACTCCCTCAGATAATGTTGTGGAAGAAACCTCAAGCAGACCAGACTCAGAGGGGTGATCCACTGCTTCAGTATTCTAACAGTTACAGATTTTTAACAAAGTACTTACAAGCTGGAGAATCAAGAAACAGAAAAGCAGGATAACATCAAAAACACAGTCCATTATTGAGATTACCATGCAAGCAATTGTGCCACAGGCAGGGGGTCATCCAGCACTCTGAGATACAGGGCCAGCCTCCAGCCCTCACGTCATCAGTGGGCCCATCCTCCTGGCTGAGCATATTCCAAAAGCAGACTACAGTGTGCTGTGTCAGCTTCAGCCATGGCATCTCGTAGTCAGTTGAGCACCCTGTGGTGAGGAGCTGACTAAACCTTGTAAGGTGTAGTCAGTTCCTCAGACAGAGAAAGAAAAAAAAACTGAATCAGTTGGCAGGAAAAACTGCACCTAAAGACATGTGTTCAGCAGCAACAAATCAACAGGGAAGCAAATAGATTACTAAGGTGATCGGCAGCCACAAGCACTAAGCCTCACCAACAGACCCAGAATTTAAATGAAGTGAGATGGAGACCTGTTCAAAGGGATAAGAAGTACAGTACCATACTATGCCATTATACCAGCCATATGAGAGGGAAAATAGATGCATCTTAAGTCTGCAATTGAATGTCTCTACAGAATCTGACAGTTTTATCTCCGCGGGGAGATCATTCCACAAAACAGGGGCATTGATAAGAGAACAGTCTGTGACCCACTGACTTTTTATTCACACTCACAAAATCATTCTGCACCCTGAGTATGTAGAGCCTTGGCTAGTACGTAGAGTTTAATTAGTTCAACTAAGTAGGGAGGTGTTGACCGTGCATAAGTTTATAGGTTAGTAACAGAACCTTAAAATCTGACCTCACAGAGACAGGTAGCCAGTGAAGAGATGCTAAAATGGGTGTAATGTGGCAGAACCTTCTGCTTCCTCTCAAAACTGGCAGGAGCACTTTGAACCAAATGGAGATGCCTAATGCTGAACTGTAGTAAACCAGAAAGTAGAACATTGCAGTAGTCCACTCTAGAAGAGACAAATGCATGGATCAGAGTCTCTGCATCAGCCATAGACAGGATGGGACAAATCTTCGTTATGTTTCACAGGTGGAAACATAGCGGGATAAAAAAAATCACCCCAAGTTTCCTCACTTTGTCAGTGTAATGTATGGCACACAAGACTAGTTTAAGTGTTAGCTGGACAAACTGATCCCAATGTCTCATTGGACCAAGAACCATCATTTCAGTCTTGTCCAAGAACAACTTTGGGCTCCGGCAAGGACGGTCGCATTCTTCCCCTCTCCTCTCCTCATTTCTCTCTATCTCTGCTCCAACCTTCAAAGTTCCAGCTTCACCAGACTGTGAATTCTTCAAATTAAGTTTTGGATTAACCATGGAATTGATCAACTGGTCTCTCAACACTATTGACACCATTTTTTTGATACATAGCGGGATAAAAAAAATCACTCCAAGTTTCCTCACTTTGTCAGTGTAATGTATGGCACACGAGTCTACTTTAAGTGTTAGCTGGACAAACTGATCCAATGTCTCATTGGACCAAGAACTGTTGGGTATTTTCTCCTCCAAACATTCTTAAAACCTTTGATAAGACAAACAGAGTCAAGAAACACCAGTGAGACAGAAAGTCAAATTAATCACGCGCGGAGTGCAGGCAGGCTGTACACCAAGGCTACACTAAAGTCTGGCCTGTTCTCCCGCTCTTTTTATTAGAGAGGCCCTCATTACATCATAAAACTTGTCCTAAGGGGGGGGGGACAACGCGAGACAAGTTTCTTCCCGTAACATAAACACATACGTCAATAAGTGCAGCTGTAAGGAAAAACAGTTTCTTTCTTTTACTCTTATCGTCGGAGGTCAGCACATCTCGTTCGTCTGTTGCAGTTATCAGCTGTTGTGCATCTGCCTGGAGTGTCCTGGTCTTCACGCTAAGCATCACATCACAACAGTCAAAACAACCTTCAGGTCTATTACTCCCAGTTCATGACTGACCCCGTCATGCTTCACTCCCAGTCGTTAGCGGCTACAAAAACAAGTTGTATAATAATAATAAGTACATCCAGCTCTTCATTCCCAGTTCAGATTGACCCCAGCATGCTAAAACAAGGTTGAATAACACGTACATTCTCAGGGTTAGTGCAAACAGCACAACACCGTTCTCATGAGAAAGAAGACAAAGGTCCAAATGTTTAACAGTGATAACATATATATATATATATATAAAATCCTTAACATTTCCCACCTGTTTATCGCCTGTTAAACATATAGTAGTAGTTATCACCTAACTTAGCACTTCTTTCTTGAGATTTTCACTAAGAGGTTCATCATGGTACGTAAAGTATCTATTTCAGTGTTTTGAGCTGCTACTATTTTTTCAGTTACATTCATGGACAGACCCAATCGATAATTCAGTGTTTCAATCATAAATGAAATTTTTTTTTTCCCACTCCTATCCAGGGGAACAATGAATGTGCTATTTTATCTCCTACAGACCACAGTTTTTGGTCCTTTGGTACATCCGAGCCCCACATGTGATCATGTGGTAACACATCTGGGTATATCGATCTCCTCCGTCTGGTGCTGCCATTCTTCTCTGTGGAGGTCCTTGGCACTACCACATATGTATGGTCAGTCACCTGGGTAGGTGCACACACACCACCCCAATTTGGTGGGAGACTCATGTACAGTCTGGAACCACAAAGCCAATAGATGTCATCATACACCGGAGTACCATTTACAGGTGGTAGCAAAAACTAACATAAGCACATGATTCATCCGTTCCCCATGGACAGGAGCCTGTATAATTACATCCCCGTCCAATGTGATGAAGATAAGTACCATCCACATATTATGTTTTGGTTAGGTTTAAATTATTTGATAAAACATACGTTTGGGTACACAGACGTTTCTTAATTTTACCTACAGTTTTATTCCCTGTCCCGTAAAAGCAAATTGGGAATGGCCGTTGTGATGACAATTTAACGTGATGATATTTTTGCGTTTCCCTTCAGTCTAGTCAATGGAGCAGCACTTGGGCATGCTTGTACGTCTTCTGTTGAAATCCCTATCATATAAGTGGTTGCACTGAGGCAAGTGGTGTTACATCTTATCAGATTTGCTGAGAACTGCTGCCCCCGAAATACAGTTTGATTATGCATCCGTATGATAAGACATTCTGTCACCCTAGCAGGGTACGGTTTAGCCGTCAGAGCTGGGTGTGTTGAGGATATAGGTATTTGCGAATAAACATAACAATTAGTAACGTAATTCCATAGCCAATAAATGAACATATCTGTACCACATATTAGTATGGTATATATGAGGGTGTCCATCTGTGTCATTCACATTATGAATAAACCTCTTCTGACGTTGCTTGCATTGTTCTCTGGCTCGGTCCACAGTGAGCTGCAATTCTTGGGTCAACCACCAGGCCAGGAATCCGAGGAGCACGAAACACACTAAGATCACAACGCAACCGGCTGCCCTACCAACAGTCCGGCAGCGGCGGCGCTGAGCACGCCGCTCCGGGGTCTGCTGTAGTTCAGTCATGATTGCTAGGATACAGTGTTGTTAACCACCTCACCTAATAGTGCAAGGATCTCCCTGCTTCACTGGCATTGAGACAATCTATTGCTAATTAAATAGACTCCCTTTGCAGCCAGACTTCCCCTTACACTGTGGAGGCAGCCAACACACGCTGTATCTTACAGTGATGTATCCACGTTGATCTCTCCGCTATCTTTACTGCAGTTGGTGTTGTTAACAGCACTTGGTATGGACCTTCCCAACGAGGACTGGACCAGTTCTTCCTCTTAATCACTCTGATGAACACCCAGTCTCCTGGCTAGACTACTGGAAGGCCGTCCTGTGGAAGATCAAAATTATTCGGCAGTAAATGTGTTTAAGTTATCTCTTTCTGTGTTAATGTCTTTTTCATAAAATTTGCTAATGTTTGTTCCTCATCTGCTGTTTTAGTATCCATGTCAAAATTGGTAGACGATATGGTCGTCCATAGAGTATCTCAAATGGTGTTAACCCTGATGGTGTTGGTGTTATTCTCATATACAATTTTACTAGGTCCAAACATTCAATCCAGGTTCGTTTTGTCTCTTCTATACATTTCCTTAATCTTATTTTTATTGTGCCCTTTGTCCTTTCCACTAATCCTGCACTGTGTGGATGATAAGCACAATGATTTTTGAGATTGACCTGTAGCGCTTCTCCTACGTATTGCACTATTGTATTAACAAAATGCGCTCCATTATCTGAATAGACTGTTTCTGGTATTCCAAATCGTGGAATGATGTCTTTGCACAATGCCTTAGCCACTGTAAGTGCATCTGCATGTTTTGTAGGGAACAATTCTACCCATTTTGAGAAGGCATCAATTATGACTAAACAAAATTCCTTCCCTTCATGTTTACTCAGCTGTATATAATCCATATGAATCACTTGAAAGGGATATTGTGGTGTTGGAAATTTGCCTCTTTGGGGTCTCAAATTGCCTTGTGAGTTGTGTTTTGCACATATCATGCATGCTCTACAATGCTGTTTTGCATATGCATCGAACCCATAAAGACAAAAAATAGATTGCAATTGCGATATCATACCCCTTGATGAGACATGCGTCATGCCATGGCTCATAATAGCTGCCCATTTAAACATATTTTTTGGCAATATGGGTTTCTTTTGTGGTCATACGTACAAATCATTTGCATACGTTTATCCACATTTGTTTTTCTCTTTCAGTTGCCTGCTGTTGCATGTCAGCAAGCAGTGTATGACCTAAATGCAAATCCGGAGGGGTGTCCTGTACAACAAAAATAGAAGAAGCTGCTGCTGCCTCTTTTGCTGCTCTGTCAGCAAAATCATTTCCTTTTGACATACTGTCAGAGCCTTTGGTGTGAGCCGCACATTTGCATATAGCAATTTGTTGAGGCAATTTCACAGCCTTCAGTAGTGCAGTTAGGAGAGTGGCATGAGTCACTGGCTTTCCAGATGATGTCACCATTCCACGCTCTTCCCACAGTTTTGCAAACACATGCACTGTGCTGAAAGCGTACTGGCTGTCTGTATAAATTGATACAGCCGTACCTTTAAACAGATAGCAAGCTGCAGTTAAAGCAACTAATTCAGCTGCTTGTGCTGAAAATGACGATGGCAATGAAGCAGAATCCAATACTTCTGAATTTGTGACAACAGCATATCCAGATTGTGTTTGTCCATAAGCATTTTTAGTGGAAGAACCATCCACATACACAATTGTACTGTTTGGGATGGGTGTGTCCTGGAGGTCTGGGCGTGCTTTCGTACAGACCGTAGCTACATCAAGACAATTGTGCGGCTCACCATCCTCAGGTAAAGGTATCAATGTGGATGGATTCAATGTTGTACAGCGCTCTACCGTAAGATGTGGTTGTGATAATAGCAAGGACATACACGAAAGATGTCTTGCTGGGGACAAAAGGCTCATGTTTGTCTGCAACAGAAGTGCAGAAACTGCATGTGGAACTTTTAGTGTCAACTGATGGAATAGAACAACATTACTGCTACTTTGAACAGCCATAGAGGCTGCAACAACAGCCTGTACGCATGGTGGTAAAGCACTTGCTACTGCATCCAATTTAGATGAGTAGTAGGCAACTGGCCTCAATTTTGAGCCATACACTTGAACCAAAACACTGGTCATGAACTTATTCTTACAATCAACTGTTTGAATGAATGGTTTACTATAATCTGGTAGTGCCAAAACTGTGGATGACACTAATGTTTGTTTTACTTTTACAAAAGCTTCCTCAGCTTCTTTGTTCCATTCCAACACGGTTGACATTGAAATATCATCCTTGTACATCAAATCAGAAAGTGGACTAGTCAATTCTGCATAGCAGGGAATCCATGCCCTGCAGTAATTAGTCAGTCCAAGAAATGACATCATCTGCTTTTTGGTTTGTGGTTTTGGAGCGTGCAAAATTGCTTCCTTCCTGTCAGACAGGATAGTACGCCCTGTGGCTGATAATTCATGTCCTAAATATTTTACTTTATCCCTACACAACTGAACTTTGTTTTTACTCACTTTGTGGCCATTATCAAATAAGAAACATAATAATGCTACTGTGTCAGTTATGCAGTTTTCTCGTGTGTCAGAGGCAATCAAAATGTCATCAACATACACCAATAGTTGGCTATCTGCCGGTGGAACGAAATTGGCTAAACATGCTGACATGACTTGAGAATAAATAGTTGGACTCTCTGCGTAACCCTGCGGTAATCTGGTGAATGTATATCGTTGTCCTTTAAAGGTAAAAGCAAACCAGAATTGACTATCTGGGTGTACTGGCACAGAGAAAAATGCATTACTTATGTCAATTACTGAGAAACTATTAGAATTTTGTCTCAGCGAATTTAACAAGGTGTGTGGATCTGGAACACATGGTGCTCTTTTAATCACAGCAGCATTTACTGCCTGCAGATCTTGAATCATTCTCCACCCTACTGAGGGCGGAGCCTTTTTTACGGGAAATATGGGTGTGTTACATGGTGAATCTGGGCATGGCACTATTACTCCTGCTGTTAATAAATTCTCTACTACTGGCCTGATTCCTTCAATTGCATCAGGTTTCAATGGATACTGTCTTACACATGGTCTGTATTCTGTTTTTGGTCTTATAACTACAGGTTGTGCATTTTTTATCAGTCCTACGTCTGAAGGACCTGTTGTCCACAATCCTGATGGTACAGAAGAGAGAAGATCATCCTCTTCAGGACTCAACTGAAACACTCAGGATTGTGAAGTGGACACATCAATGTGTGTTCCAGCTGTCAGCATCAATGGGACATTAACTGGCACTTTATACAATTTAGTTGATGGACTGAACTCCGTTCGTGGTCCAACTCTGCTCCAATCAGTGGCTGACAAAGCTGTTATGACTGTCAGTCCCAATTCTTGCCATTCTGTCAAATATGGCTTACAAAGTGACACATGTAATGGCATACCTGTGAATCTCAATTTTAAAATGTCTTCAGTGGCACCTGTCACTGTTATGACAGCTGTTGAGTTGCCATCATGAATCAAATCGGTCATTGTCAGCTTCACAGGTGAAACATTTTTCAATTTGTTTTCATAGTCACCATCCGGACCTGGAGGATCTTTATGCCACATTGTGACATGCAGGTCAGGTGGTGACATCTTTTGTTCAGGATTTTTTAGTAGGGCTGTCGCTTGCAAGATGACATCTTTACCCCATCCTGCAGCATCTTCTTCTGAAATGTCAAATGTATAGTAATAGTGGAATGTGGGGTCATCGCTTTCTTCTCTTACCATGTTAACGCCTCCTGTGCGTTCAACAACTAATTTCCCTTGTTCCACAATTATGGACAAGCCCAATGCAGTCAATCCGTCTCGTCCTAAAAGGTTAACTGGACATTGTGGCATGTTCAACACTGACATAGTACATGTCAGGCCAAATGGATCTGCCAACGTTATGGGTTTAGTGATAGGGACGTCTGATGTTTTGTCCATTTGCAGAGCGAACCCTAAAGATTTCGTTGCTTAATTGATGGACAGGTATGTTGTCATTACATGTGGTTCTACATGCTCCTGTATCACAAAGGAATGTCACTGGTCGTCCATTTACCAACAAAGTCACTTCTGGTTTTGGTACCGGATTTCCCAGTAAGGCACACAGATCCATATCACAATCAGACTGCCTATCTGATGTGGAATCATGGATTATGGATTCTAGTCATTGTGGATACTGTGGCTGCGGAGGATTATTCCGTTGTGGAATTCCTCCTGCTGCTCCCTCAGTAGGTGGATTCGGACAATTTCTATACATATGTCCCTCTCTCCCACAGTTCCAACAAATCAGGGGACCACGTGGTGGCCCTCCCTGTCTGTGCTGCTGTTGTGGTTGCCATGGTCCTTGACGTTGTGGCTGTCCACCTTGTCTATTTTGCCATGGCTTTTGGGGGCGTTTGCACTGCTTCTGCTGTCTTAAGTTACCCTGTTGGTAACATATTTCATCATCTCCGTGTGCTACATACACTCCTTTGTTGCTGTTCCCTGTCTTTTTCTGCTTTAAGACTCCTTCTGCATGACAGCAGTGTGTATGTGTTTCTTCCAATGTGCCTGTAGGCAATCCAATCCAATGTTTCTGTATCCAAGCTTTTATATCCTTATTGGAATGTTGGATCAGAGCGTTTTTCAATTGTTGTTCATACACTGGTGTTCCTGGCAATATGCCACTATGGACCCTAAATACACTCTCAAATCTGCATCTAAACTCTGTCCATGGTTCTCCTTCTTTCTGTGTTGTCCCGGTAATTTCAGTGTAATTTATTTTTGGTCCTAACACACCTTTTGCTCGTGTAATCATAGCTTCCACTCTTGTTTTCAAGACTGGATCATCATGTGGCAACGTTACGCCATCCTGGTCTGCAGGATTCCAGTCTCCGCATATCTGACTCCATTTAGGGCCACATGCTTTCATCCACACCTGTTGGACTTCAGGTCCATTAAGGTGGTAAGAATTTCTAATGTTTTCTATATCCTGCATAAATCCCTCAATATCGACATGTGGCGATGGTATCATGTCGACTGCTGCTTTGATATCATCAGCATTCCATGTTCGATATACGAGCATGGTTGATCGATGTCCTGCTGTTCCTGCACGAGGATTTGGTACTTCTATCATAGGATAGGCACCTCCCTGGTCACTGTGTTCCACCATGGGAGGGGCTGTGGGCACTTTCGCTTGACTGCGTGTTTGTGGTTTTTCTGTTTTTTCTGGTTTTTCACTTTTTACCTTAGGTTTTACTGCCAAATCATACTGTGGTGGCGGTACATCGTCATCCTCTGGTAGAGGAGATAAAGGTGTTGTTGTCACCGACGATCCAGCCGGCGGTGGTTGTTGAGGCTGTTCTGGTTCTCTGTGCTGAATTATCACATCTTCTTCTGCCTTACCTACAGCTTTCTTTTTCCTTGCTTTCTCTAATCGTCGCTTCTCTGCTCCCTTCTGTCTGTTCTCTGCTTCCTCCTCCCAAAATGCCACTAAATCTGCCCCTACTTTCTGCATCTTTTCTCATCACCTTTATGTTGCTGTTCTAACTCCTTCTTTAGCTTCTGTATACTGATCAGGTTTAGTCGTCCGTCAAAGTCATGTTTATTTATCCAGGTCTCCAATTTCTTTGTTGCTTTTGGATTTTTTGCTTCCATAAATTTCCAGTCGTCAGTTGATAAATTTTCCTTCTTTTTAGACGTCTTACCCCCCATTTTTATTATCCCTTGTTATAATTTGGACTTCAGACGGGGGCACACCTAGGGTGTTCTAAATCTGAAGTTTTCACACTTTCTTTGGATGTGACAATTAATTTGCCGTCGTGTGGTTGATTCCTTTCACCTCCCCGTAGGAAGCGGAATCACTTGCCTTCGCATCCACACACGGTTGTCACTAACGTTGTCCAAAGTATTACACTTTCACACAGTTATTTACACTTACACAAAACACTATTTACACATAGAAACACTTTTAATAATCGTACGCGTATTCTTATGCCAGGGGAGCTCGCCCTCCCGTGAAATTTAACTAATGTCCTGCATTAGGGGACTCCGCCGTCCCTGCCAAATTTAACTGCTTTTTTACAGTGCACGTATTTCTACCCGGGATTTCCTTTACGTATTAAAACAGAGGAGTCCGTACCCTCCTCGCGGATTTTAACTGCTTTGCATTAACAGACGATTCCACGCCATCGCTTACGGAGTTTAACTGTTTATGTGATCACACTTTTATCCCCTACCGGTACGCGTATATAAACAGAGGAGTCCGCACCCTCCTTCGGAATTTAACTACGTGCGTTCCTCGCCATCGTAGAGGAGTCCGACCTCCTTACAGAGTTTAACTGTGTTTCATTAACAGACGATTCTGTATCATCGCTTGCGGAATTTAACTGTTTTATGTGATCTGATCACCACTCACTCAGTACTGTTACAAAGAAATTTTACTCACTGACTCGACTTCCTGTCTGTCTTCTTCGGGAAAATCTCGTCAACCAGACGATGCCAACGGTGGTCGACAATTGCAGACACGATCAATCGATCGGACCTTGGCCAAGGATTTACGTCTGGACTTGACGACCTCCGCTGGACACCTCCGGTATTGTTGAGCTCCCGGACGTAGCCCACAGTCAATGTTGGGTATTTTCTCCTCCAAACATTCTTAAAACCTTTGATAAGACAAACAGAGTCAAGAAACACCAGTGAGACAGAAAGTCAAATTAATCACGCGCGGAGTGCAGGCAGGCTGTACACCAAGGCTACACTAAAGTCTGGCCTGTTCTCCGCGGAGTGCAGGCAGGCTGTACACCAAGGCTACACTAAAGTCTGGCCTGTTCTCCCGCTCTTTTTATTAGAGAGGCCCTCATTACATCATAAAACTTGTCCTAAGGGGGGGGGGGGACAACGCGAGACAAGTTTCTTCCCGTAACATAAACACATACGTCAATAAGTGCAGCTGTAAGGAAAAACAGTTTCTTTCTTTTACTCTTATCGTCGGAGGTCAGCACATCTCGTTCGTCTGTTGCAGTTATCAGCTGTTGTGCATCTGCCTGGAGTGTCCTGGTCTTCACGCTAAGCATCACATCACAACAGTCAAAACAACCTTCAGGTCTATTACTCCCAGTTCATGACTGACCCCGTCATGCTTCACTCCCAGTCGTTAGCGGCTACAAAAACAAGTTGTATAATAATAATAAGTACATCCAGCTCTTCATTCCCAGTTCAGATTGACCCCAGCATGCTAAAACAAGGTTGAATAACACGTACATTCTCAGGGTTAGTGCAAACAGCACAACACCGTTGTCATGAGAAAGAAGACAAAGGTCCAAATGTTTAACAGTGATAACATATATATATATATATATAAAATCCTTAACAAGAACCATCATTTCTGTCTTGTCCAAGAACAACTTGGGACTCCGGCAAGGACGGTCGCATTCCTCCCCTCTCCTCTCCTCCTTTTTCTCTATCTTTGCTCCGACCTTCAAAGTTCCAGCTTCACTAGACTGTGAATTCTTCAAATTAGATTTGGATTAACCATGGAATTGATCAGCTGGTCTCTCAACGCTATTGACACCATTTTTTTTCAACAAGGAATCAGGGCTGGGGGACCCTGCGTACCCTGATGGAATCTACCCAGCGGGCTATGCTCTTGACGGCTGAGAGAGACAGGGGGTGACATGCTTGGCTCCACTCTCTGTGGAAGACATTGAGGATTCATTCCTATTCGCTTTTATGGTGGGAGGTTTGGTGCTGATTGGTTTGTGCACTGCCCTGACCCACAGGAATATTAGCAAGATGGCTGCTTCCCGAATTTCATCCCATCATCTGTCTGTCATGATTAATGAGTTGGGCAATGCTGTGTAGTCTCAGACTGCGTGAACTCTTGAACTCAAACGCAAAATGGGTACAATCGGTGCAAATCGCTGCATTGCAAAGGAATGTGTTGCTGCGGACCAGAGAATATTCTTCATAAATTTGGACTCTAGATGGTCAGAGGTGCAGTAAATGGAATTCTGTATCTCTCCGCCTAACATCAACATGGCAGCCTTATCGGCTCCTGAAGGCCAAATTCCCTGCTCTTCCCCCTAGAAGGATCTACGGCCTTGGTGAAGAAATTTGGCTCCCCCTTCTCATCTACCCCCCCTCCAGCCTGCTGTTGCCTAGCAATGTCAGACTTCACACACACACGGACAAAAACTGTCAGACTTTACACACACACGGACAGAAATTGACAGAAATTTAACTCATCTGCACACAGCGCATGTCTCCCTCGCTCCATCCCTATTACCCCCCATGTCTCTCCACTCCCCTCACCCTGGCTTCCTCCCTGCCACCTCGAAAGCAGTGTGATTTTTATTTCTGCAGCCTTCAACCCCCAAGTATCTTGTCTGAGGTAATTGAAGTATAAATGTAACTGTCCTTTTAGGGATCAATAAAGTTGTCTGAAGTCTGAAATAAGAAATTGCCTGATTGTTTTTTAACAGTGAACTGTATTTTAGCTGTTTTTGTCAATATTTTATAATTACTGTAGTCCAATGCTGCTGGACTCAGTTGCTTGGAATAATGACGCTGTGACTTTCACAATAACTGCAACCCCAATTCAAATGAAGTTGGGACGTTGTGTAAAATGTAAATAAAACAGAATAGAATGATCTGAAAATCCTCTTCAACCTATATTCAATGGAATACACCACAAAGACAAGATATTTAATGTTCATGATAGACTGTTGTTTTTGTGCAAATATTTGCTCATTTTGAAATGGATGCCTGCAACACATTTCAGTGTTGCAGGGACAGGGCAACAAAAGACTGGGAAAGTTGATGTGTGCTCAAAGAACACCTAATTGGAAACAGGTGAGTGTCATGATTGGGTATAAAATGAGCATCCCCAAAAGGCTCAGCCATTAAGAAGCAAAGATGCGGCGAGGATCACCACTTTGTGTACAACTGCGTGAAAAAATAGTCCAGCAGTTTAAGAACAGTTTCTTAACGTTCACTTGCTTGGAATTTAGGGATTCCATCATTTACAGTCCATAATATAATTAGAAGATTCAGAAAATCTGGAAAACTTTCTACACGTAAGCAGCAAGGTCGAAAACCAACATTGAATGTCCGTGACCTTCGATCCCTGAGGCGTTAAAAACCTGCATTAAAAACCGACATCAGTGTGAAGGATCTTACAGCATGGGCTCAGGAACACTTCAGAAAACCACTGTCAGTTAACACAGTTCGTCGCTACAAGTGCAAGTTAAAACTCACTTGTAGATGAAGTTAGTAGAATGAATGAATGAATTTATTCAGCACACACACAGTCCAAAACAACAACAAACTTACCACGAAGAAGAAAATGATTACAGTGCATCTGCGTGCCTGAAAGGGTATAGGCAGAAGCATTAATGCCTATTATTAACACTTACTCCATTAATCAAACCTGGTTCTGCTGGAGGTTTCTTCCTGTTAAAAGGGAGTTTTTCTTTCCCACTGTAGCCAAGTGCTTGCTCATAGGGGGTCGTTTTGACTGTTGGGGTTTTTCATAATTATTGTATGACCTTGCCTTACAATATGGAGCGCCTTGGGGCAACTGTTTGTTGTGATTTGGCGCTATATAAGAAAAGGGTTGATTGATTGATTGATTGATCAAACATAAAATTATTTAGTACAAAAGGAGTGGGGGGAAGTAAAAAGCCCATCTATTCCCACTCAAACTTTTCAACCACTTTAAACTTTTCAGCTTAAAGGACACAATCCAAATGCTACTAAACAAATTTACATTTACAATTAGCAACACATAAAACTCAACCTTCTTCAGCAGATACATATCTTGAAAACATCATGTCTTTATATTGATTTTTAAACTGATTGATATTTGGACATTGTTTGAGTTACTCCATCAGGTTATTCCATATTCTAGGGCCACACATGGAGACACAGAAACCTTTCCTGGTTGTCCGAGCACCAGCAATTTTAAAATGATACAAGACCCGTAAATTGTATTTTCCCTCTCCTGTTGGGGAAGTGAAGTACACGGACCCATGACAGGGGGCGTAAATGAACGGCCAATAGGAAGTTCGAATAAAAAACAATTTATTCTGCAAATCAATCAATCAATCAATCAATTTTTTTATATAGCGCCAAATCACAACAAACAGTTGCCCCAAGGCGCTTTATATTGTAAGGCAAGGCCATACAATAATTATGTAAAACCCCAACGGTCAAAACGACCCCCTGTGAGCAAGCACTTGGCTACAGTGGGAAAGAAAAACTCCCTTTTAACAGGAAGAAACCTCCAGCAGAACCAGGCTCAGGGAGGGGCAGTCTTCTGCTGGGACTGGTTGGGGCTGAGGGAGAGAACCAGGAAAAAGACATGCTGTGGAGGGGAGCAGAGATCGATCACTAATGATTAAATGCAGAGTGGTGCATACAGAGCAAAAAGAGAAAGAAACAGTGCATCATGGGAACCCCCCAGCAGTCTACGTCTATAGCAGCATAACTAAGGGATGGTTCAGGGTCACCTGATCCAGCCCTAACTATAAGCTTTAGCAAAAAGGAAAGTTTTAAGCCTAATCTTAAAAGTAGAGAGGGTGTCTGTCTCCCTGATCTGAATTGGGAGCTGGTTCCACAGGAGAGGAGCCTGAAAGCTGAAGGCTCTGCCTCCCATTCTAAATGTGCACAACAACCCAATATGCTTTTAGTCTGTCAATCAATCTACACAAAAGGTGACGCGTGGGCAGGCCCGAGGGTAGGAGACGCCTATCCAGAGAAGAGCCGGGACCCACGAGGTTCCACCGCCAATGGAGACCTGCAATAAACCGCAGCCACCAAGTCCTGAGTCCCCAGGTGGCCACTGCTCCCAGCTTTCAAATCCAGTACTGCTGGCAGGAACAGACACAGGTTATAGGTGGGTGTGTGTACACCCAGCAACAGTCAGCAAACAGTTCAGTTCCTCTCCTGAGGGACAACTCCACCACTCCCAGAAAACAGGAACACTGAAAACGTGCAGTACCAACAGTATACTTTAGAGTTAAGGAAAGTGAAGAGTGGAAACGCCAACTCCCTCCAACTTCCACAAACCCAGCTCCAAGCTGCGAGTATACCAAAGGTTACGATTGCAAAAATCAGAAGCAATAAATGTGTGAACGGCACAAAGCGGCTGAGTAGGTTACCTGACGGGTAAGCTGATAACTCGGCAGGGTTCTGATGATTCTCCCAGGCTTTTATGGTGGTGATGATGATGACGATGATGACTGACAGCTGTCAGTGTCGGCGCATCTGGAGCTCCTGTGAGGCGGCTGCGCCCTCTGGTGCCTGAAACCTGACAACAGGCAGGGCGCCCTCTGGTGGTGAGCCAGCAGTACCTCCTCTTCGGGCGGCCCACACAACATCTCTCTCAGTAAAAATTCTTGAATTCTAAATGGCACTTGTTTATTTTTTACTTGTTCATTAATTGAACAGTCTTGAACAAAATCATATCGTGAAGTTTTAATATTTGAGATTTAATGAGCAATGGGTTGGTGTGGTCTTGATAACCTGCATTATGAATTGTTCTTAATGCTCTTTTTTGAAGAATGAATAATGGTTGCACTGTAGTTTTATAATTGTTGCCCCAAACTTCAGCACAGTAAGTCAGGTAGGGTGCAACCAATGAACAATACAAAGTATGTAGTGCTCTGCAATCAAGAACATGTTTTGCTTTATTTAATACTGCAATATTCTTTGATACCTTCTTTTGAACATGTTGAATATGAGCTTTCCAATTAATTCTTTCATCAGTAATAACACCTAAAAACTTTGACACACTCTATGTTTACCCCTTGTATATTTAACTGTATTTGTATGTCTTTTCTATAATTTCCAAATAACATTAATTTAGTTTTTGACAAATTTAATGATAATGAAATCTGTCAAAAACTAAATTAATGTTTTATTTGCCTGTAGTAGGGCAATTAACTTTAGAATTTTGAGTGACAGTGTGTTCATTGTGGAAACAAAAGATTTTCTACATGAAAATTGGGCCAAATGCAGAGAATTGTGTCTAGTGTTTTTTTTTTTGTTTGTTTGTTTGTTTGTTTTGTTTTTTTACTGTTTACGAACTGCAATTTGAGTGTAAAGCAAGAACTGTGCTTATAGTTTAGCATAATTGTTTCAGGTGGTTCGTGCATAAGTAATGTGGTCATTATGTCTCACGTACCAGTATTTGCATGTAAACTGCAAAAAACTGTAATACAAACATAACAACACATAACATAACAGGTGCGTCCATCAACCCTAGAAGGTTAAAGACACTGGACTGATTCCTGTTCTTGGTTCATTAAAGATGTTTGGACTTAATTATCTGTTTTGTTCTTTGTACTGGTGTTCATAACTGCATACTCCCCATTGTCCTACTATCTAGCTAGCTGGTGACCCTGTGGAGAAACATATGATGTCTAGCACTGACTCGTGGGTTAACCTTTTGTCCGGGCAGGAGCATGCAGAGACACACAGCTCTTGGATTGGGACCTGCAGATGCAGAAAAACTGAGCTCAGCAGAAAGTCTTTGATGAAAGACTGGCTGCCCTGCTCAAGCACCTGCCAGTTGCAGTATCGCCAAAGATTCCTATGGTGTCAACATCGCACTCTCCACAGCAGTCTTTGATGACTCATTTGTCATCACAGCTGCCATACACAGGATATTACTGCAGTCTACAGGAGCTTCCAAAACATCACTGTTGCCCACAACACAGCATCAGTTGTCATGGCACCCTGCAGTATTTCCACCATCAGTGCAGGACTCATCTGTGCCCCAGTCATGCAAACAGTGTTCTTCAACTCACTTGTCCCAGGTTCAACACACCTCCAAACCTCAATTTTGGTTACTATAGACAGCAATCTGCTCAGCTCATGTGTTATCAGCTACCACACTGTCAATTAAAAGGTTAACTTATAAATCACTGCCAAGGAAGTGCCAGCAGCAAATCAGGCTTAATCCCCACTACAGGGTTAACCCTCTGGGGCCAATGCCATCGTATATGGCAGCTGGGGCCAAGCTTTACTAAATTATAAATACCGTTTTAATGATAGGAGATAGAAACTTACTTTATTTTGCTGAAAAGTTAACTCCGAGGACTTTCGATCCACAGTCAGCCATCTTTGTACTCCTCATAGAAGCTGTGTGATGACGTGTGGAATGTGAGTGTCCAATTGGAATTGGTTCACCATCACATGGTTTTCCAAAATCCAATCGTAGGGCAGATTTACCTCACATGATAAACCAAAAATTGTTTTCAGGAGTGATATCTTACTAGTTGGCCCATTTGAATAGCCCCCTAACTCCTCCAATGTGCCCTGCACCATTACGCACAGCGAAAGTGAAAGAGGACGGAGAGCTTCGCATGACAATCTCACGTGCTCAAATAAAGAGTGTGTAACTATCAGGATTGCTCCACAAGTTTGCATTTGAATGTTACTGGATTACTCTGTGGCTCTCTCCCTCTGGCGTAAAGTACTGTTTACCATATCAATGGGGTGAGGGAGAGGGCCCGCTCCTCATACTATAAGGAGCCAAAGTGTGAAATGAAAGGTGCTTGCAGAGTCAGGCAGAAGACTCCAAAACACAGTAGAAATAGAAATTTGTGATGTGACCTTTGTGTAATAGCAGACAGAAATTGCTTTGAGTTGAAGACAAACAAAATGCATACACCGTTTTGTATAGGTTGTTCAAAATGTGCATTTGTGTTTATTGTTTGAACCTTTTTGTTGTACAGTCTTTCACACAAGACCTCAAATTACCTTTATAAAGTATCAAACAGTTGTTTATTATAGTTTGCTGTATGTTTTGAATAACTTTGTGTGGAAAATTATTTTCCGCTTTACTTTTTCCTTTGTTATTTCTCATTATAAACCTTTATTACACTTATAAAACACAACAAAAGCATATATATTATGAAAGAACAGGTTGTCCTGAAAAAAGAGACATAAAACTTGATGATGGGATGCAGGGAGAGCTGGTAACAGCAATAATAAAACATTTATGCCAGGCGAGTGAACTGTCCAAAAAATGCCCTCGGACCCCAGAGGGTTAATCAACTAAGAGACTTCCTGCATCACTGCAATATCGTTACACATCACCCCTGATCCCTCAGAGACTGTCACATGTGTTTATTTGTGAAGGGATAGTGCAAGTTAATATACATCACTATTCACTGAAGTAAACAAGCCAGATTATAGCCATCAGATCATTTTCATCTGCTGTCCCTGGTAGATGTTCCACAGCATGTTTTTGAGTGTGTGGGGGGGGAACCCACACAGACATGGGGAGAACATGCAAACTTCACCCAGTAAGGGTAGGAAGCGATCCCACAACTTTCTTGCTGTGAGGCATCAGTGCTAAGCACTAAGCCACCATGTCCTCCCATCATTGGAGTCCACCCAGCGGGTACAGCTTCTTTACTAAACCTTGCACAAGAGCATGCTGCCACATGTTCTCATCTCTGAGATGAATGACTAGAAGTGCACTTCTCCACTGCAGCCATCAGAGCTAATTTTTCACTCAGTTGCTGCACACTTCAGATCTCCAGTCCCAGCTTGATCACATTCCAAATCTCTATAAGCACACTCCAGATCTTCAGTCTAAGCATGAGTACACTCCAGTTTGGCAATTCCACACAGCTTATCAGTCATCCACACGCACTCTCCACATTTTTGTTCAGTGTCACAACTCCCAGCTCAACTGCTGCCATATTTACACAGCCCAGTCTCGTTTTTTTTCATCCTCCCGTCACAAAATGAGTAAAATTTTCGTGACTTTTTTTAAACTCACTATTACTAACCCTACTACTACCCCTGACCCTGACCTTAATCATAACCTAAGACTACTCCTTCCCCCCACCCTATCCATAACCACCCAATCCCCCTGCTTCACTTTCAATTTCATGCAGCCATCACGGAATGAATTAGAATGAATTTGTGCTGCCGTGACGAAAATAAGGTGCTTTTCATGACAATATCACGAACCAATAGATTAATGTATATTTTGTGCTGCTGAATCACAACTTGCTGTGAGACTGGGTTGTATTTAGAACAGTTTGTGCAGGACACCACGACTGGATTCTGAGATTGTTTCACTGTTTACTCCTCTCCCTCTCAGAGACTATTTCACAGTTTCCTGCTGTGCTCCTTGAGTCAACTCCAGAGTTTCATGTTCATTCAGAGTCAATATTAAAGTTCAGTAATTCCCATTTCTCCCTGAATCTATTCCAGAGTCCCCAAATTTTCCTCAAGAGGACTCTGATGCCACAAAGCACCCTCAAGAGGATGCTATGGCTTCTCTTCCCTTCTCCAGGGTGGCTACCAAACATTACAGCTGGGTATCGATTCAGTTCCGATTCTTAAGATTCAGAATCACTTTCGATTTGATTCAATTTCGATTCGATGTGATCCAGTATTGATTTGGGTTAGTGTTATTAAAACCGTTATTGAGCTGTTACCCAATTGTGTAGTTATGCAACATAATACTCGTATTATAGTGACATTTGACCGCAAATTAATGAAGTATTGGTAGTTAATAATGATGGCTATAAGACTGATGGCACGGATCAATCCTCCTCCCAGAATAATAGAGCAGTATTTTTATTTTACAAACATACTGAAGGGCAGAATTACTGAACAGATCCAGGGCAGCCAAAAGAGGGCACCAGAGGTACCTGGGCCATTGCCACTGACACAGGTACATTTCTACAGGCTTCACAGGCTTCCATGTTTTGGCCTGATGCCTTGTTCCTTTTGACTTTAAAGTAAAGCTGTAACAAAGATATATATATATATATATATATATATATATATATATATATAAGGCTTTACTTCATAAAATTTGGCCCTCAAAATGGAGGCAATAGTGTTTCAAAGAGTTATAAATTAAAAATTTTCTGTGGGCAAATGGTCCCAGTCTCCCGAACAAATACCCATGTCTGCAGTGCAACACAGTGCAGCAGAACTTTTCCCACTGCCACGCAGACTGACTTTTCAGTCAGTCTTCTCCCACAGCAGCATAGCGAGCGCTGGTGGAAAAGACTGAGTGAAATGTCAGTCCAATCAATCAATCAATCAATTTTTTTATATAGCGCCAAATCACAACAAACAGTTGCCCCAAGGCGCTTTATATTGTAAGGCAAGGCCATACAATAATTATGTAAAACCCCAACGGTCAAAACGACCCCCTGTGAGCAAGCACTTGGCTACAGTGGGAAGGAAAAACTCCCTTTTAACAGGAAGAAACCTCCAGCAGAACCAGGCTCAGGGAGGGGCAGTCTTCTGCTGGGACTGGTTGGGGCTGAGGGAGAGAACCAGGAAAAAGACATGCTGTGGAGGGGAGCAGAGATCGATCACTAATGATTAAATGCAGAGTGGTGCATACAGAGCAAAAAGAGAAAGAAACAGTGCATCATGGGAACCCCCCAGCAGTCTACGTCTATAGCAGCATAACTAAGGGATGGTTCAGGGTCACCTGATCCAGCCCTAACTATAAGCTTTAGCAAAAAGGAAAGTTTTAAGCCTAATCTTAAAAGTAGAGAGGGTGTCTGTCTCCCTGATCTGAATTGGGAGCTGGTTCCACAGGAGAGGAGCCTGAAAGCTGAAGGCTCTGCCTCCCATTCTACTCTTACAAACCCTAGGAACTACAAGTAAGCCTGCAGTCTGAGAGCGAAGTGCTCTATTGGGGTGATATGGTACTACGAGGTCCCTAAGATAAGATGGGACCTGATTATTCAAAACCTTATAAGTAAGAAGAAGAATTTTAAATTCTATTCTAGAATTAACAGGAAGCCAATGAAGAGAGGCCAATATGGGTGAGATATGCTCTCTCCTTCTAGTCCCCGTCAGTACTCTAGCTGCAGCATTTTGAATTAACTGAAGGCTTTTTAGGGAACTTTTAGGACAACCTGATAATAATGAATTACAATAGTCCAGCCTAGAGGAAATAAATGCATGAATTAGTTTTTCAGCATCACTCTGAGACAAGACCTTTCTGATTTTAGAGATATTGCGTAAATGCAAAAAAGCAGTCCTACATATTTGTTTAATATGCGCTTTGAATGACATATCCTGATCAAAAATGACTCCAAGATTTCTCACAGTATTACTAGAGGTCAGGGTAATGCCATCCACAGTAAGGATCTGGTTAGACACCATGTTTCTAAGATTTGTGGGGCCAAGTACAATAACTTCAGTTTTATCTGAGTTTAAAAGCAGGAAATTAGAGGTCATCCATGTCTTTATGTCTGTAAGACAATCCTGCAGTTTAGCTAATTGGTGTGTGTCCTCTGGCTTCATGGATAGATAAAGCTGGGTATCATCTGCGTAACAATGAAAATTTAAGCAATACCGTCTAATAATACTGCCTAAGGGAAGCATGTATAAAGTGAATAAAACTGGTCCTAGCACAGAACCTTGTGGAACTCCATAATTAACTTTAGTCTGTGAAGAAGATTCCCCATTTACATGAACAAATTGTAATCTATTAGACAAATATGATTCAAACCACCGCAGCGCAGTGCCTTTAATACCTATGGCATGCTCTAATCTCTGTAATAAAATTTTATGGTCAACAGTATCAAAAGCAGCACTGAGGTCTAACAGAACAAGCACAGAGATGAGTCCACTGTCTGAGGCCATAAGAAGATCATTTGTAACCTTCACTAATGCTGTTTCTGTACTATGATGAATTCTAAAACCTGACTGAAACTCTTCAAATAGACCATTCCTCTGCAGATGATCAGTTAGCTGTTTTACAACTACCCTTTCAAGAATTTTTGAGAGAAAAGGAAGGTTGGAGATTGGCCTATAATTAGCTAAGATAGCTGGGTCAAGTGATGGCTTTTTAAGTAATGGTTTAATTACTGCCACCTTAAAAGCCTGTGGTACATAGCCAACTAACAAAGATAGATTGATCATATTAAGATCGAAGCATTAAATAATGGTAGGGCTTCCTTGAGCAGCCTGGTAGGAATGGGGTCTAATAAACATGTTGATGGTTTGGATGAAGTAACTAATGAAAATAACTCAGACAGAACAATCGGAGAGAAAGAGTCTAACCAAATACCGGCATCACTGAAAGCAGCCAAAGATAACGATACGTCTTTGGGATGGTTATGAGTAATTTTTTCTCTAATAGTTTAAATTTTGTTAGCAAAGAAAGTCATGAAGTCATTACTAGTTAAAGTTAATGAAATACTCAGCTCAATAGAGCTCTGACTCTTTGTCAGCCTGGCTACAGTGCTGAAAAGAAACCTGGGGTTGTTCTTATTTTCTTCAATTAGTGATGAGTAGAAAGATGTCCTAGCTTTACGGAGGGCTTTTTTATAGAGCAACAGACTCTTTTTCCAGGCTAAGTGAAGATCTTCTAAATTAGTGAGACGCCATTTCCTCTCCAACTTACGGGTTATCTGCTTTAAGCTACGAGTTTGTGAGTTATACCAAGGAGTCAGGCACTTCTGATTTAAAGCTCTCTTTTTTAGAGGAGCTACAGCATCCAAAGTTGTCTTCAATGAGGATGTAAAACTATTGACGAGATACTCTATCTCACTTACAGAGTTTAGGTAGCTACTCTGCACTGTGTTGGTATATGGCATTAGAGAACATAAAGAAGGAATCATATCCTTAAACCTAGTTACAGCGCTTTCTGAAAGACTTCTAGTGTAATTAAACTTATTCCCCACTGCTGGGTAGTCCATCAGAGTAAATGTAAATGTTATTAAGAAATGATCAGACAGAAGGGAGTTTTCAGGGAATACTGTTAAGTCTTCTATTTCCATACCATAAGTCAGAACAAGATCTAAGATATGATTAAAGTGGTGGGTGGACTCATTTACTTTTTGAGCAAAGCCAATAGAGTCTAATAATAGATTAAATGCAGTGTTGAGGCTGTCATTCTCAGCATCTGTGTGGATGTTAAAATCGCCCACTATAATTATCTTATCTGAGCTAAGCACTAAGTCAGACAAAAGGTCTGAAAATTCACAGAGAAACTCACAGTAACGACCAGGTGGACGATAGATAATAACAAATAAAACTGTTTTTTGGGACTTCCAATTTGGATGGACAAGACTAAGAGTCAAGCTTTCAAATGAATTAAAGCTCTGTCTGGGTTTTTGATTAATTAATAAGCTGGAATGGAAGATTGCTGCTAATCCTCCGCCCCGGCCCGTGCTACGAGCATTCTGACAGTTAGTGTGACTCGGGGGTGTTGACTCATTTAAACTAACATATTCATCCTGCTGTAACCAGGTTTCTGTAAGGCAGAATAAATCAATATGTTGATCAATTATTATATCATTTACCAACAGGGACTTAGAAGAGAGAGACCTAATGTTTAATAGACCACATTTAACTGTTTTAGTCTGTGGTGCAGTTGAAGGTGCTATATTATTTTTTCTTTTTGAATTTTTATGCTTAAATAGATTGTTGCTGGTTATTGGTAGTCTGGGAGCAGGCACCGTCTCTACGGGGATGGGGTAATGAGGGGATGGCAGGGGGAGAGAAGCTGCAGAGAGGTGTGTAAGACTACAACTCTGCTTCCTGGTCCCAACCCTGGATAGTCACGGTTTGGAGGATTTAAGAAAATTGGCCAGATTTCTAGAAATGAGAGCTGCTCCATCCAAAGTGGGATGGATGCCGTCTCTCCTAACAAGACCAGGGTTTCCCCAGAAGCTTTGCCAATTATCTATGAAGCCCACCTCATTTTTTGGACACCACTCAGACAGCCAGCAATTCAAGGAGAACATGCGGCTAAACATGTCACTCCCGGTCTGATTGGGGATGGGCCCAGAGAAAACTACAGAGTCCGACATTGTTTTTGCAAAGTTACACATCGATTTAATGTTAATTTTAGTGACCTCCGATTGGTGTAACCGGGTGTCATTACTGCCGACGTGAATTACAATCTTACCAAATTTACGCTTAGCCTTAGCCAGCAGTTTCAAATTTCCTTCAATGTCGCCTGCTCTGGCCCCCGTCCACACCAGAGAACCTTTGTGTGCGGTCCCATGGAAAAGGCATGTTATGAGGAACAAAAGAACAAAAACAAACAAACACTACTGTGTGAATTAAACGGCGGACGAGTCCCGGTCGTCACAACTGGAATCTTTAAATGGCTTGACAGAGGTTGATAAATAAATTGCAGACCTGCTTCTAAATCAGAAGCAGCGGGTCCACAATCAATGTAGAGAAATGATCCTTTTCACACCCTCGGAAACAGTGCAACAGCTCAACTGCAGCGTAATTTCTTCAGAGACACTGTTCCAAGGCTGGTAAGAAGTGTATATATATATATATATATATATATATATATATACGAGGTCTGTCCATAAGTATCGTACCTTTTTATTTTTTTCAAAAACTACGAGGGCTGTCAATAAAGTAACGGTCCTTTTTATTTTTTTCAAAAACTATATGGATTTCATTCATATGTTTTTACGTCAGACATGCTTGAACCCTCGTGCGCATGCGTGAGTTTTTCCACGCCTGTCGGTGACGTCATTCGCCTGTGAGCACTCCTTGTGGGAGGAGTCATCCAGCCCCTCGTCGGAATTCCTTTGTCTGAGAAGTTGCTGAGAGACTGCCGCGTTGTTTGATCAAAATTTTTTCTAAACCTGTGAGACACATCGAAGTGGACACGTTTCGAAAAATTAAGCTGGTTTTCAGTGAAAATTTTAACGGCTGATGAGAGATTTTGAGGTGATTCTGTCGCTTTAAGGACTTTTCACGGTGCGAGACGTCGCGCAGCGCTCTCAGGCGGCGTCATCAGCCTGTTCAAGCTGAAAACCTCCACATTTCAGGCTCTATTGATCCAGGACGTCGTGAGAGAACAGAGAAGTTTCAGAAGAAGTCGGTTTCAGCATTTTATCCGGATATTCCACTGTTAAAGGAGATTTTTTTAATGAAAGACGTGCGGACGGATCTGCGCGTCGGGACGCAGCCGGCGCGGTGCGGCGGCACAGGAAAAACACCTCCGTGTTGATAACCATTTGTAAAATCCAGGCGGCTTTTGATGGCTTTCAGTGGAGTGAGTATATGAGAAATTGTTTAACAGGCAGGACATGTTCCAACTTGTCCTTAAGGCTTTCAACAGAGGTGTTTTTCCTGTGGCGGAGCGTCGCGGCGGCTGCGTCCCGACGCGCGGACCCGTCCGCACGTCTTTCATTAAAAAAATCTCCTTTAACAGTGGAATATCCGGATAAAATGCTGAAACCGACTTCTTCTGAAACTTCTCTGTTCTCTCACGACGTCCTGGATCAATAGAGCCTGAAATGTGGAGGTTTTCAGCTTGAACAGGCTGATGACGCCGCCTGAGAGCTCTGCGCAACGTCTCGCACCGTGAAAAGTCCTTAAAGCGACAGTATCACCTCAAAATCTCTCATCAGCCGTTAAAATTTTCACTGAAAACCAGCTTAATTTTTCGAACCATGTCCACTTCGATGTGTCTCACAGGTTTAGAAAAAATTTTGATCAAACAACGCGCCAGTCTCTCAGCAACTTCTCAGACAAAGGAATTCCGACGAGGGGCTGGACGACTCCTCCCACAAGGAGTGCTCACAGGCGAATGACGTCACCGACAGGCGTGGAAAAACTCACGCATGCGCACGAGGGTTCAAGCATGTCTGACGTAAAAACATATGAATGAAATCCATATAGTTTTTGAAAAAATAAAAAGGACCGTTACTTTATTGACAGCCCTCGTATATGGATTTCATTCATATGTTTTTACGTCAGACATGCTTGAACCCTCGTGCGCATGCGTGAGTTTTTCCACGCCTGTCAGTGACGTCATTCGCCTGTGAGCACGCCTTGTGGAAGGAGTGGTCCCGCCCCCTCGTCGGATTTTCATTGTCTGGAAATGGCGGAATGAAAAGGACTTTTTTCCATCAGAATTTTTTTTAGAGACTGCACCTGGAAACCATTCGAAAAATTTATCTGGCTTTCAGTGAAAATTTTACGGGCTTCACAGAGAATAAGGACTTTAACTACAGGTTTAAGGACCCCTTTAAAGACGGTCGGTGCGCCGCGCTGCGAGCTGCGACGTTGCGGCACAAACCACTGGATCATTTCTAAGCTGATGGCTCTGTGGATACGAGACCGTCGTGTGCTCTTTCTCTGGTTATCACAAGACCTGGATATCAGCCATTTTCCGGCAGATTTCACTTTTAACAAGAGATTTTGTCATGGAAAGCCACGCGGAGGCTTCGCGCGTCACAACCGATTCACTGATGAAGCGAGACAAAGGAACACCTCCGTTTCGGAGTGTTAGAGGACAAGTTGGGACATGCCTATCTCAGCTTTCAGTGCTTACCAGTCGAGTGAGTATAAAAGAACTTGTGGAGAGCTGGACAAGGAGCTGCATAGCGTGGGCTAAAGAGGGCCTGATGCCATCCAGATCCTAGTCCGATGGCTCGTCTAACACAGATACTTTGGTTATGATAAATTCAGGAGGTGTCTGCTGAAAGAGGTGCTGGGGAGAGACAAGGGCAAGCCGAGCGACCCCAAGACCTCTGAGTACAAGGACAAAGTCAGAAAGATGAGGTCAATTGCACCTTTTACTCTTTCTAAATGCCTGAGAAATATTGAGATTGTGTTTTCTTTTTCTGATGACTGAAGCAGTATGCTTGAATGTTTTTGATGAATGAATGGAATATTGTGTTTTTAGCTTTCTACAATCTGCCTGAGAATGCTCAGTGACAAAAACACTGCAGTTTTTCTGCCCGCTCCCCAGACACACAGCTCTCATTTGTGTCAAGCACTTTTCAATCAAAACATCAAATGTAGTTTTCAAACAAGCTATTATTATTGTTGTGATATTTATGCATAAAGTTGTAAAAAATATGTGCACACAGAACATAAAGGATTACCAATGTTCTCTATAAAAATGGTCTTATTGGTCTGATTGTCACATCTGGAACATGTTTAAGGGCCTTTATCCAACCCTTCTTTGGGCAAGTTACAGACATTTGCCACAGTGTTATCCATATATTCAGTCATGTCTGTGTAGCTTATGCAGAGCATGCCTATCAGCATTAAAACACTTTGCTCCCCATGGCATTCCACATGAGCTACTTGCCAGTGCCGTCCGGTGAGGTTGATGGCTGGTGAGGCGCTGACTTCATCACAATCAGATTTACAAACATATAAACCCCACAGAGTAGCTTATTAAGCATTTGATTGACAACAGTTAACGGGTTATATTTAAAATCTCATATCAGCATTCTTTATGCATACAAACTGTAGCACACAAAAAAGCACATTTAATTAAAAAAAAAACATGATTATGGTCTTACCTTTACTTATAAATGAAGTCTAGCTGCCGCTCCTTCTAAACAAAAGCATCGATGACTTGCTTGTGGAAGTTTTCCTTATCTGCCTTCAGTTTTAAAAGTCTCTCTGTGTCAGTAGAGATCACTGCCAGAGAAGAAAGTTGTTCTTCATCAGTCCTGTTCAGACTGTATGTGTGGAGCCTTTTCTGGTTTTGAATGTGAGTGGTCGACTGCCCATGTTTGATGAGACTTCTTTGTAAATTCTTTAGGCCACAATATATCATGTGAGTCCAGACATTGTCACAAGCTGAGAAAAGGAGGCAGAAAAAGGAAATTTCTTACTGGACGTCCACACAGCCAGACTTTACGTGTCATAGTCACTTGAGGTATGCTAAAGCACATTTGGACAAGCCAGCTTCATTTTGGAACAAGGTGCTGTGGACTGATGAAACTAAAATTGAGTTATTTGGACATAACAAGGGGCGGTATGCATGGCTGAAAAAGAACACAACATCCAAAGAAAAACGCTTGATACCTACAGTAAAATTTGGAGGTGATTCCATCATGCTGTGTGGCTGTGTGGCCAGTGCAGGTACTGGGAATCTTGTTAAAGTTGAGGGTCACATGGATTCCAGTCAGTATCAGCAGATTCTTGTGTGCCAGGGCTGGATCTTTCAACAAAACAATGACCTTAAACACTGCTCAAAATCTACTAAGGCATCATGCAGAGGAACAAGTACAATGTTCTGGAATCGCCATCTCAGTTCTCAGACCTGAATATTATTGAAAATCTGTGGTGTGATTTTAAGCGGGCTGTCCATGCTCGGAAACCAAGAAACCTGAGATGTTTTGTAAAGAAGAATGGTCCAAAATACCTTCAACCAGAATCCAGACTCTCATTGGAAGGTATAGGAAGCGTTTAGAGGCTGTTATTTCTGCAAAAGGAGGATCTACTAAATACTGATGTATTTTTTTGTGTTGGGGTGCCCAAATTTATGCACCTGCCTAATTTTGTTTAAGAAATTATTGCACACATTCTGGAAATCCTATAACCTTCATTTCACTTCCCAAATATCACTGTGTTTGTCTGCTCTATGATATATTTAACTGAAATTGCTGAGCCAAACAACCAATGGTTTATAAAGGAAAATCATCAGGGGTGCCCAAACTTTTACATACAACTGTATATACACAGTAGGTTATGTGAAATGGTGACTCTAAATTGTCCGTAGATGTGAGTGAGAATGTGAATAAGTTTGCCAGTCCATAGCAGGGCAACATATAGACAATTTGTCCAGACTGTCCCCCACCTCTCACCTAGCAACGACCAGTATAGACCTCAGCTCCCTGTGACCCTTAGTCATGTAGCCCTGTGGGACTTGGGTTACAGTTAGAATAAGCAGGTTTACAAAAGTTAATGAATTAATGGTTGAACAGCATTAAACTTCTATAGAATTTGCACTTGCACACAGTTGAAAAATTCTGTTTCGCACACACATGACCTTCCACATTCTGTACTTTTTATCATACACATCTGATGTATGAGAGCTTTTCTGTTTTGTTTGTGAGCATATTGTTTTTGTGAGAATGTTTCAAATTTGTTGGTGTCACCACAGAATTACTGCTAATAAAATAAAGAGCCACATGTTCAACCATTAAAGCAGTGATCAACATCAGATTTTCAGTAACTGCGCTGAGCAGACTTTCCCCACTTTCAACAAACTGTTCAGCAGCGAAGCAAAATGTGATGAGAAAATGTGGCTATCAGTTGTGTGTGATGTAAGAGCTAATTAACTTCTTCTCTGACCTTTGTTCGTAACATTTGGTGTGATGCCTCATTACAATAAGAAACCGTTTATCCATTGAATGTGTCTGAATTAAACTTGTGGCATTAAGAGCATCCTTCACTCCCTGCAGTCACCTCGTCTCTGCTGCTTCCCTCCAAGTTATAAACCCAATTAACATGCACATACTGCTCACAACAAGCACACTGCAAACTTAAGAAGGATATATGTGTCATTAAACTGCACGGTCCACTGCCTTAGTCCAAGGACAAACAGCGCAGCCTTTTTATGTCTCGGTGTATATCAGTCCCTCCGCTGTTTGCCAATCATCACGGACGCCTTTACATTCATCAAAAACATTGATGTAAACTGGGTCAAATGTGACCTCTGGTGCAGCTAATGTTGATGGACTGAGACAATGCATTCAGTGACATTTCAGCATTTGAGCTGACAAAAGTAGAAATTTAAAAATCAAGTTTCTTTACGACACTGACATTTAGACCGGATTCACGTGCACGTATTTTCTGAAAATAGCCACAACATCAGTGCACATGAACACTTTTGCTAATCCACGCCAACAGTGCATCTAGAGAGCATTTTTAGGTCGATGAAACTGTTCGATAAGATGACATTCAGAAGTCTGTATGTCTACTTCTTCCATTAAGAGCAACTTGTCATCATTTTCAAAACGCGTGACAGACAAACTGCTGCAATTCACCGAACTGCATTATTGGAAATGTGGTGCATTTGGGGGTTTAGTGCAGTTAGTTTGCCTTAAAGTGTTTTTTTTTTTTTTGTTTCACACAGTGGGTATTATTGATGTGAACAATGTCTTAAAGCAGCTATTCATGGTGAATTTAATCATTCACGTCTTGAAAGTTTCATCTTTTAGACACACATGGAAGTGCAGTTGGCCAGTTGTGTGTGTGTGTGTGTGTGTGTGTGTGTGTGTGTGTGTGTGTGTGTGTGTGTGTGTGTGTGTGTGTGTGTGTGTGTGTGTGTGTGTGTGTGTGTGTGTGTGTGTGTGTGTGGGGCACTTGCAGCCTTGCCTCAGAGATGCAAACTGAACTATTTTGGATTGTGAAGAAGCAGAGCTGTCGATGTTTGTGCAGATCTTCTCTTTTAATAAAAGAAAAAAGAAAACAGCAGAGGTTGGCTCAAAACGATGACACTTGACATTTCAGATGAAATCCAACATTTTGTGGAGTAGAAAGTTGACTGCCACAGTGAAGTTTGTGACTCACAGAAAAGTCAGATAAAGCCAGAGTTGTTAGTTTCTAAAGTTTGAAGGGGAACAATACAAAGACAAAGTTTATATATATATATATATATATATATAATTTTTAATTATAATTATAATTACTTAATTAATTTATAATTTTTTTTTTCTCCAGCCTTTTGCTTCCTAAGGAAATATTTTTTTTTATGTTTTCCCTGCTTTTATTTTGTGTGTTCGAATAATGACGAGGAAGATCTGTTGCATTGGGCCTCATGTATCAACGTTGCGCACTTGTGGCGTAAATTTACGGTGTAAATTTGAAGTACACCAAAGTTGCCATGACATGTATCAAGCAGTGCGCACCTGCCCATTTCCAGCGTATGCCTGATGTGAACTTGATAAAAGTGGCGGGTGAAAACAATCGTAATTATAATAAACACGCCCATAAATATTCAGACTCTGCTTCAGACACACCCTCATATTACGACATGGAAGCCAGGAAGACGGCAAAGAAAAAGAACTCCACCAATCACGACGCGTGCCAATAGAGTGTCAAAAGCGGCCGTCGTATCAATTGTTTTGTAGTATAATCAAAAAAGTGTTACAGTGGTCCCTCATTTATCGCGGGAGTTACATTCTAAAAATAGCCCGTAATACGCGAAACTGCGACGTAGTCAGCATTATTTTTTACAATTATTATAGACGTTTCAAAGCTGTAAAACCACTTTATACACTTTCTCAATCAGGCATGAACATTTTCTCACTTTTCTCTCGTGTGTAAACACTCTCAAAGGTCAAACCTTATTAGAAAAATAAGACCAAACTGTTTTCAGCCCCAAACATTTGTTTGAGAAATAAAAATAGAACGTTTTCTATAAATAATTATGATGGCTTTTAGAACTAATGAATTTAATTTTAACGATCAACTTACGAGGTTGGACACATAAGAAATTATTAATAGTGACTGACCAGTATTTCACAGTTCCTCTGATCACACCTCTTCGTCCTGAAGCCGTCCTGACGCCTGTCAATAATTCTTGACATGTGGATATTTGCTCGATCAATTAATAAGACACGCCTAATTTTTCAAATTTCTTTATTCTTAAAATGTATTTCTTTATTTATTTTATTGTGACAAACGAATGGAGATGACAAAACCTGATTGCAGCACGGGCGAAGGGAATGACAACACTACAGTTGTAATTATCAATTTCATTGTCTAAAACGATCACACCACATAAAGTTAAGCTCAGCGCTGCTCTGGCTCCAGGCTGTGGAGAAAAAGGCAAGCAGCCCTTTCTTTGCAGTCAGCGCTGTGGCCACGGATCGTGCTCGAGACCAACAATCCCGCAAAAGCCGGTTTTGTATTGATTATTATGTAGTATAATCAGGAAAGTCTTATTTATGTAACAGATGCATTGATTTGTATAATGGCACTGTTTATCATGTTGATCATTTTCATTTTTATGTGGATTCCAGCGCTGGTTCATTTTGGTGTATAATTTACGCCACCTCTCGACCTGGTGTATATTTTCAGTGCAGCGTACGCCAACAACCACATTGATAAATGCCAAGTAACGCAGCCGTTTTGGCGTACACCGCATATACGCTCAAATATCGCCGTACGCACGTTGATACATGAGGCCCATTGTGAGGAATTGTCAGCTATGACATTTTGGCCATATGGTGCATTTTTCTGAACATGATCCATTGTGCAGGTGCCTCAGTAATGAGGACCCACAGTAACTACAAAAGGCCAAGGTCTAACTTTGTACTAACTTTTTAGCATATTATGTATTAACACTCAGTAATATTTATTTACTTTTTAAATCATTACTGTTGTTTTTTTGTTGTTGTTACCCAAGACCATGTCTTGGCCTTGGGTAACAAAAATCAACAATAAAATTGCACAGACTTTGCGTCCGTCCATCCGTCTGTGCTCAGCAATAAGTCCAGTCCTCTTACTACCAAGGTTTTCAAATTCACAGAGAGCATTCTTGGGACACAGACTTTGAACAAGTTTACACATGGGTAACATTGAACTATTCTCAGGTGTTAAAAGGTCACATTCTTTCTACACACTCTTTCATTGATTACATGCTCATACGGCCGAGGGCATTTTAGCATTGTGTTGTTTTTAAATTTGTTATTGTTTCTTGCCACTGATATACGGTAAGTCTGTTTTGCCCGTATTGTACCCATGTTGGGTACGTTATCCAAGGACCTTAACGGAAGTAATTTGTTGCTTTATTGTGTTATACTTTTATTGTTGTGGTATTGAATTTATTTTCTACAAAGGCATTTTAATAATAAATAAGAACATAATGCAGTGATAAATACCATTGGCTGTATGAGCATTGTGTTTTTTATAATTTGCAGTTGTTTAATTAATTAAGGTCCTACTGTCTTACATACAATTTGTACATGTTCAACAAATCCCATCTATCAATCAGTCAATCATTCAAAAACAATATTTACATTTTAAGAGTGGCGGTTGTGCAAATTAAGGAAGGGGTTGCTGTAGAGCCATATCACTTCCAGTGAAGTGGACAATCTGAAGGCGAGAATTCGTACCTCCTCAACTGGCCACCCAATGAAAACAAGCTCCGGCTGCATTGATTGTCTATTGAAATCAGCTGGTTTTGTTTTGTCTCTAACTCTGTTGTGTGAAATTAACAAATGCAACTCAGAATCCTGTGATGGACTGGTGTCTTGTCCAGGGTGAGCACCACCTCTCTCCAAGTGAAAGATGATCCATAACTGAAATAAGCAGGTATAGGAAATGAATGAATGCATTCAATCAGAAGAAAATGTTATTTAAATGAAAATACCATTGCTGCTTGGAAACATTTATAATCAGGCTCAGCAGCATAATTTGTATGTTAGGTTCTGCCTTGTCTTCCCCTCTGTGTTCCCTGTCTCTGTCAGGAGAGGCGGGAGCCCATCACCAGGAACGGCTGTTGACGGGCTCTCCCATTTTTTCTGTTTTTCATACAATATGATCAAAGGACATAATAAGTGCCCATAGTCTAAGAATCACCCACACATGTAATCAGTCAGCGCGGCAGAGGTACAAACAGGGTCAGGCTGAGACGCAGTTATAAACAAGCAGGGTTCAGAGGCACGAGCAAACACCGACATCTGGGACGAGGCAAGGGGCATGGTCAAAGACAACAGAGCAGGATTCGGAACATGGCAAGACAAAATCAGGACTGTGAAAGGTGCTGGAAAGTGTATGAGACAACAATCTGGCAGGGAAGTGAAGAACTGTGAGGTTTAAATACATGTGGACTAATTGGTGTGAAACGAGGGACAGGTGGTGTCAACGAGGTGCATGTGAGGAACAATCTAGAAGGGGGGGCGTGGCTTCTGGACAAAGAATATTGATGGGCAAGACTGTGAGGAGGGGAGTGCACAAAGTGGAGTGATGTAACAGACAAAGACACGTGAGCAGGTGCCAAGAGTGTGAGTGAAAGAAACGAGGCAGGTGCAGTGAACACAATCAAATATGAGTGAGAGACGAACACGTGATGGGAGGTGCAGGGGTGTGGAGTGGAAACAAATGGCCAAAACAGAATAGAGCTAAAATGGAAATCAGGGGCAGAATACAATACAACAACAAACCGGGCATGAACATGAGAACTGAAAGACCAGACAAAACTAAACTGGAACTGACTGAGAAAACAAAGTGGCTAAATAAACTAAAAATAAAACAGAGAGTGTTTTTAACAAAACCTGACACTATAGCACAACAGATAACAAATGAGAAGAACAAAATAAACAAGTGGTAAACAATGAAAACACAAACTGGCTAAATAAAACAAGAACTGAACTGGACAATGGCTAAAGTATAAAAGTAGCAAAGAAACAAAGTAACAAAGCAAAACTAGAGCAGAGAATAACCAAATCATGAAAATAATTAATAAAACAAAGCTGGGGCAAAAGGGGATGAACTAAATAAAGAGGCAAAATGAGGAGTAAGGCCTAGACCTGGGCCGAGCATGACAGTCTCTCTTGTTTAGTGTCTGTGTGCAGGTCTGTGTGCTGGGCTCGGCTGGGTGGACCTAGTTTCCATGTTGCCTCCACCTAGTCAAGCTCACCTGCTCTTCATCACACATCAATCACCTCCACCTCAAGCTGCAGTATTTAAACCCAGTCTCACTCTCCACTCATCACCAGTTCATTGCTGTAATCACCGTGGTAACTAGTTGGTCAGTCTGTACTTTTGTCACTTGGTTGTATTCTGTTTCTCTTACTCCCTTTTAACCCCTGTGTTTTTTCTGTCTGTTTCTCTAGCCCACCCACGCTCACCAGCCCTGCTCAGCCAAGTGATTGTTCTTCCCTGCTCACTGTGTGGAATCCCTTTACTTTTGAAATAAACCCCTTTTTGAACTTTTATCTGTTTAGAGTCTGTTGCTGTGGGTTCATTTCTGTTTGAACCCTTGATTAACATTGTAGGTCCTGATGATGTGGGAGCAGACCTAACCCCCAGCTGCAACCCCTCGCTCACACTGCCTCCGGTGTTACCGTTGCAGTGTACGGATGCGGGACCCGGAGAGAATCCAAGTCATTAAAAAGATACAAACCTCTCTCAGTGGCTACGGAGATCTGCGGCTGCGGTTACTGAAACCCTGTGGCGCTGGGGATTTTTCCGCAAGAAGTCTATCCTTGCGGGCTGCTGGAGCACTCCGCATCAAAACAGCGAGCGTAGTCTCTGGAGTTGGCCACAGCTCCATACAGCAGACAGGGAGTCGGTGCCGAAGTTGGCCGCAGCTCTGCACAGCAGACAGGGGGGCAGTGTGAGTGGCCCGCTGTGGTGTTTTCCGAGCCCGCAGACTCAGTAAGCGCATCAGAGGCAGTGAGAGCAAGGGCCAAGTGACAAACGGTCAATTTCCTGGAGTCAGTGTGCCTGCATTCTAACTGACAAGGTTGTACAAAATCAGTTGGCTCTCCTGCATGCAATAAAGGAAATTACAACAGGAACAGATAATATAACAGCGACTGGATGTCCTCAGAAATTAATGTGTGTGTGTGTGTGTGTGTTTTGCTTCAGAAAAAAAATTAGATGAACCCATAAGGAAGAGTGAACTATTTCACAACCTAATTCAGTAAACATTATATATTTTGAAATAAGGCATTGTGACTTAGGGCTCTTCACACATAGTGTGAATATGTACAACTCAGGGCAACTCTTGTTGGAACAGCTCCTATGAGCGCACCACAAAGCATCATGCCGAGGTTCAGGCGTGCACAATGCCAGTGCAATGGTTCATGCACGTGGAAACACAGTGCCAGCAGCTGCGTGATGTGTAGCCACATTGCTGTGCGATGTGTAACCACATTACGCAGCTGCTGTGAAAAAGAAAATAAATACAAAATTAAAAAAGTACATGTTGCAACAGTTTTGTGCATGAAGGAACACAGTGCAGCTGCTGTGAAAATAAAATAAAAAATACATGTCATCCACAGGATTCTAACCCGCGCTTTCCAAAAGCTCTGATTGACAGTCAGAAAATTTACCACTGAGCTACCATCACAGGCCTGTGAAAGGTGCAGGAAAATGCCTGATATGAAGAAGGTCATGGACTTATTACACACACCACATAAAAACATCACATTTTATCGAATCCCTCTTATCAAGCAGGCAACACAAATATGATCTGTCTGTTCCTCTGTAGATGACCCATGGTTACAGATGTGCAGTCATGAAATGACATGAATGAGAAGCAGTTTACTCATCTCATCATGTCCACATCTGCTGGATACGCGTCTTCTGGACAGCCTGACAAGTGTCTTCTGGACAGCGCGCTGAAGGACTGACACCGCATTATTTGAAATAGAGCTCACGTGGGTGACATGACAGTCAGATCGCACGCTGCGTGTTATGATCTGAATGTCCATTTCAACCTGGGGGCAGCCTGTCAGTGTCCGCGCCAGGTGTGCGCTTGCTCACTGCAGCCCATTGCCACAGAGATATATATATTTGTTTATGTCCATGTGATGACAGCAAGCAGACACACATGCTTCACAGTGGGCAGTTGTTAGTCCATGTCCGTCCAAACACAGTACTTGTTGTCCAGCTGGGATGTCCAGAATGACAGATCTCCACAGCTGCTTCGCTCGGCGGTCACACCTCCAGTCAGTTCAGCGCACACACCAAAGCCACACTCATGGGGAACTTAGACAGATTTCACTGCCAGCATGACAGTGATTGTCTGCTGACTCTTGTCATGTTAATAGTGCAAATGGCCACATATTTGTGCCATGCGAGCGATGTTAGATGTGCATGTGTGTCACCTGGAATATGGCCGACACCTGCTGCGAGAGGGTTCGATGGGCTCGCACAGCGCACACTCTGTCTTTCAGCCGCTGGTGTACACAAATAGTTGTAGCAACAGGTGTACAAGGCAGAAGCAGCTACGATTCTACACATTTTGCATACATTTTCTCCTTCATGTGCACTTTATGTGCAAATTGACTAAATTGCACTATGTGTGAAGGGGCCCTTAGCATTATTAAGGCACTGCAAGCCAGCACTGCAGCTCTGCCAGGACACTCCTGAGTTGAATGTGTCATCATATCTCTCTAGTTCTGGTCTGGGTGCCAAGAGGATGCTGAGAACCATAGCTAGATTGTGCCTGGACACAACACATCAGGATAATCATGCACAGCTTCTCAAATGTATAAAGGTGCTTTCCGCCAGCTGTGTTCAGGCACATCCTACAACCCTTGAGTTGCCCAAACATGTGCTCTATTACAATGACAGTGTGGTCGTTGAGCTCACTGATGTACTCCTCTTGAGGGGATTGAAGGCTGGCAAAAGGAGTCATCAGCCAGGTTTAGCCTATATGTTGGTCACCTAAATAATATGTCACATTGGAATTAAAATGGGGGGGTTATACACTTATTTAACCAGGTTAATCCCACTGAGATAGGATCTCTTTTAAAAGGGAGACCTGGACAATTTTTAAAGTTTCCATTTCACCTAACCTGCATGTCTTTAGATGTGGGAGAAACAAGAAGGAACCCACACAAACATGGGGAGAGCATGCAAACTCCACTCAGAAAGGCTACAGGTGGGGATCGATCCCATGACCTTAGTGCTAACCACTAAGCCAACATGATTACAACAAGGTTTCAGTCAGAGGAGAGCCATGAACTATGATGAGACTTTTTCTCCTACAGCCAGGCAAGGCTATGAATTTACATTTATGTGCTTATTGGACAGTATCTAATTACTTTTCACCATAATCCATGTGCGATTTCATGCAAAAAAAGGCATACAATGAAAAAAAATATTAAAAATAGAAATATTCCTTTCCCAAAGCTGAAACTTGGTATATGATCTTGACACCTATATAAATACATAGTTAAAATGTATTTTTTTTTTTTTAATCAATTGGACACCTGGGGATTTTTGTATTCAATTATAGGGTATTTTTGTGAAAAAAAAAAAACTGAAATTGAGTAATTTCAATGTTTGCCTCACAAACACATTTTTCATTGAAATATAAAACTGAAAGATTCTAATGTTGCAGCTTGACCATGAAAGTGTATGCCAATAAAGAGAAGTTTTTGCATTCATCCATTTTGACACAGTCCACACCCAAAGCAAGATGTTTTGAAAACAAATGCATTTTTGGCAGTTTTGAAAGCCTGATGGATCAAACCTGAAGCCAGCTACCATTGTTTTGATGTCTGATATGGCCTTTCCAGTGTGATTTTACCCAGGACTGTAAGTTTCAGGGGTACAGCTTCAAAACTCTAGGAAAAATAGCTTCCCAAATTTGGCCAAAAAAACACATCTTTTAAGTAAACAAAAAATACTGCAATTTTGAAATGGCTGTATTTTCTAAAGTATTAAAGCTACATCATTACAATTTGGGGAAATTCCATTTCTTTGGTAGGAGAACAACTCCTTTTTTTTTTTTTTTTTTTTTTTTTGAGGGTGTCATGTTGGACAGTTTTTGAAATCTGTTTGATTTGGCATGGGATAACCCAGAAGCAATTGGTAGCTTAATCTACCTGGCAACTTGTAAAATGCCAGACTTAGGTTTTGTGGTAAGCAAATTGTCTCAGTATTTCAACAAACCAACTAATGAAAAATGGAACTGTTGAACATGTTTAAGGCATTTCAAAGGTACCCAAAGCAAAGAACTTTGTTTTAGGAAATATAAAGATGAGAATCTACTTCATGCTTACAGAGACTGATTGGGCTTCAGATATTAGTGGTCAAAAAAACACTACGGGTTATTGTATCAGTCTAAACAGACATGGTCCATTAGTCTTGTGGAAAACTAAACGACAGCCTGCAGTCACCCTATCCACCTGTGAGGCTAAATATATGGTTTTAGCTGTGGCCGTGCACGAGTGCCTTTACTTGCAACAACTTTTGAGATGTCATGATGGTCATATATAGAGGTGTGTTATTTATGAGGACAACCAACATGCTATAGCCTTAGCTCAGACCCCCGTACATAGAAAGCGATAGAAAATACCACTTCGTGAGGTCTATGGTAAATGGTTACCAAATGAACTTGCAGTTCTATCCAACCAATGAAATGGGTGCAGATGTATTAACTAAACCTGCAACTAAACTAGAGGTGATGAAATCTGAAATGTTTATGTTTGGGTCATGAGCTATACAGTGTGTACAATTGTGTTAATTATGGACTTGTCAAATGTGAGCAAGTACGGGTGTTGAGATATGGTCTATTTCTTTTTTGTTATTATTTTTATGCCTCTCACATTTTCATTTAAGTTGTTATGGCAACTGTGACGTAGATGTCTTGTGACCTTTTTGATTGTAAAGTGCTTGCACGTGTAACTAACAAATAAATAGGGTGTGCCCGTGGGTGCGGTTGTTCACACACAAAGAGAAACGTTGCGTGCTGTGTGTTATGTTACATTGAATGCTGAGCAAAGGAAGACTCTGCTAACCATCGTCTTCCTGGCTTCCTTCTTTCTCATCTTCCTCTAACATAAAATAAACAAAATTCAAAACTAGGTTGATTGATTTTGAATGCAAAAAAAGTTAAACAGCTAAATCTGCTAATTTTGTTCATGTCATTAAAAATTATTAATATCTGAGTGACATGAGGCATTTATCAAGCAAAGTAAAAGTTCCTGAAATTGTGCCTGGTTAATGAAGGTGTGGACGTGTCCCTTCATCACAGCTGCCGTTTGCAGATCCAGCTCAGTGCACGCCAACACCCACACTCGCGCTCTCTCTGCTTGAGCTTTCATCAGTGTACATAATTGTGTTAGTCTGGGTTAATGCAGATGAATGGAGCCAAACTGTTTTCTGAAAACAAACAAGTGAGTCATCACCATACACATGAGTTTAGACGGGACAAATGTGTCCATTATAAAAGGATCATTTTTCAAACAGCTTTATGTGGTAATTAAATGGCACAAAGCAAAATAACATTAGTCATTTATTAAAGAATAACTTTGTTGTATGGCTTCTCCTTAGTGATACTGATCTATTACACATGTGTAATGTAGTTACTGACCAAAGAGCTTCTATCTAACAGCTCAGTGCTGCTTTTCAGTCTCACTTTATCAGCTTCACAGCCACTGCAGTAATGAAACACACTTTAACCCATAACCTGTGGGCATCCATGGGTTCATCAACAGGTTGGGTGCAGGTGCACGTACAGTGGATTAGTGGTTAGCACTGTTGCCTCACAAGAAGGTCATGGGTTCAATTCCCACTTGTGGCTTTTCTGTGTGGAGTTTGCATGTTCTCCCTGTGTTTGTGTGGGTTTCCTCTGGGTGCTCCAGTTCCCTCCCACATTTAAAGACATGCTGGTTAGGTGAATTGGAAATGTTATAATTGTCCAGGTCTCCCTTGCAAAAGGGGTCTCAATCTCAAAGGGACTAACCTTGTTAAATAAAGATTAACTAAATAAATTCTGGGTAAGGGCATAGCTTGTCAAAAAGTGAGTCCCCACTAAGTAATTAATAATTTAGAGATATGTTGCATGCTCTCTAAGCAGCATACAACAGTCTAAGATGTGATTACTACCAGCTTGACTTCCCCTCTCTGTTTCACAAGTGTGGGCCAGAGGGTGTGCTCTAAACTGATTGAAATTGCCTGCATTAAGTAGTTTAACCTACATATGTCTCTGCATCCAATAATCATTAATTGTAAAATATACAATGTGAACTATTTAAAGTCTGGGAATATTCTATTTTCCACTAAAGCGCCTTGGGGCAACTGTTTGTTGTGATTTGGCGCTATATAAATAAAATTGATTTGATTTGATTTAAAGGGTTACGGTTAGAGGCTTAGGTTTAGGGTTATGGGTGCATGAAGGAGTGATATCGTAGGTCCTTCCATACTCCTGCTGTCAGACTCCACAACCAGCACAGTTCCCAGTTGACCACTGAGATCACTCAAATCACTCACCTCCTTCAACAGCAGTGAGGGAAGAATTACCGGCCCTCACAGGAGCAGGATCCACCGGCAAAGATGGCACAACAGAAACTGAATCAGATGGTGGGCTCAACTGCAGAGGAGCATGTTGACTCAGAACCTCTGCAACTTTTACCTGAGGAGTCACTAGTGGGTCATTACTTCTTCCAGAACAAGAGTAGACACTGGGTCCCCAGACCCCAACACCAACCAACCACCATTGTACAACAACTTGTCCTCTGATTGAGACTGCTCCACAGGGGATGGAGAGGAAGCTAGTGCACTGTCAGGGGAATTAACCCTTACCACATCAACAAAAAAGGATGAACCTGTTTGGCTCTGGTCAGCTCATCTCTGGGGGTAATGGTATAAACCAATTCCCCATCCTTAAGTGTTCTCAAAACATGATAGATCACAAGGACCACTGATCCTGGATTTTATAATGCCCCCATACCCACATCTTGCAACCAGGCCAACTGTCCCTCCCTCAGAGGAACATCCCTAACACGCTGGTCATGAGCTTTCTTCCGGCGTTCTGCCGCAGCCTTCAACCAATCACAAGCTCCTTCAAAAGCCATCTGCAAGCGGGTCTGGTGCTCCCGGATCCATTCATAGACATAGCCACTGACCAGCTCTTGAACTCGGGCAGAAAATCTACCAGGAGTCTCGGCTCCTGACCAAACATCAGCAGAAAAGGTGACTCCCCGTTGCCTGATGCAGGGAAGTGTTATAAGCATACAGTATTGGAAAAACAGGAACTCCAATCATGCTTCCGAGACACAGACAATGTACGCAACAAATCATGAAGAATTCTATTAAAAAGCTCACAATGTCCAATTCCCTGATGGATGGTATGGCATAGTATGAGATTTCTCTGTGCCATAAATGCTGCCCAACTGCTGAATCAATATGCTCTCAAAGCAACATAATAATGGAACAACTATCACATTGCCTCGCAATGGGGGACCATAATAATGTAACAAATATTGGTCAATTGTAGATTGGCTCACACCGGAGCACCAAAATAAAATGTAGTGAATAAGTAGTTAAACTCCCAAATTGAATTACATTGGCCTAGGACTCATTTAATGGGTCAGCAAAATAATTAACAATTTTTGGGTTTAATAATAATAATAATTATTATTTATAATTATTATTATTATTATTTTAATTTACTCGGGGGCACCACCTATTTGAAGCATATGGACTTTAATTTAAACATTCATTAATTTATCAGTCTCAAATTAATTAATCAGTCTCAATTTAACTAGTCTTGGGTCTGAAAGTCTGAATTCTATGATACAGTTGACCAAAGGTTTCCTTCTGAATACAAAATGAACCACAGCAGAAATATTTATAATTTATTTACAATTATACAAGAAATGAACAGTTTACTGGCATTTTTGTGGACAGTGATTAAATAAGTTCATTTATGGACACAATACTTACTAACTCATGAGACGTGAAAGAAAGAGAGATGAAGCTTAAAGACTTTAAGTGAATAAATCTGATTAGAATTTAGTGATGAAATTGGAAGCCAATTATTTTTAAGAAAATTATTAAACAAACATATGAATATGTTTAAAAATAATTAATAATAATAAAAATAAGCCACTTTGTATCCATTGAAGACAAACCCTTTTTCTGGAACCTTCAACTGGGTCACTTAGCTGGTCCATTGAGAAGATGGTTCACATGATCCATCCGTCCGTTGTTGATGTAGGTTCTGCAGCATGCTCACTTGGGTCAGGGGTTAACTCAGTGTTCTCCCCGCATGATCCCAAAGGTATGTGTCAACTGGCTTTACCAACAGGACGGCTGCTTGCAGTCAGGTTTGTAATCAGCTCCATCGTCAGCTGCTGAAACCCAGTCGTGGAACGCGTTTGTTGAAAATGGTTTCTGGTAGCTTTTAAAAAGTTTGTTGGAGCCAGATTAAAAGTCTTCGTGAATTTAGAAAAAAGTAAAACTTTAAAAGCGTCAAAAAACTACAAAAAAGGAAAAGTCACTTTTCTGTAAATTCGCTATTATTTTGAAAAGTTCAGCTCAGAAGTTCTCTTAAAACTTCGAGAGTCTTGATGCACCTTAAAGTGTCAGGTTAAAATTCCCCAAAAATTGAGACAAGAATAAAACAAAGAATGAATGCCACGTGGTAGCTTCAGGTAGGCTATCTTAGCATGGGGCCTTGTTGAACCAAAAATAATTAAGCGTTTCAAAGAAAGGATGAGAGAGCCAAGAGAGAGAAGGGGCTAGAGAAGCACTCAGTTCTAACTTTTTAAGGGGGACTGATGTCACCAAACTCCACCCATTTAGGGTGTGTAATCTCACAGATTACCATTCTGTTTCTGCTGTGAAGCCCAGTGTTGGCCCATGGGGGGATGTCTCCAAGCTTATCTAAAGATCACCAAAAGACAGGAATTTCTCAACTGAGAGTGAGCACAGTCTTTGTCTGCAGTTCAAAACTCAGGTCTTTGTTGAGACAGCATTAATGTATTTATTTAATTAGGGTGAATCGAGGCCATGCACTACAATATGCCATCTTGACACAATCAGCCTCTGCCACCAGGACCTGCTTATACCCACTCACCAAGTCCATAGTGGAAACACAATGAGCCCCAATGAAGGCACCCAAAGACTCATCAGTCAATACAAGGCAAGGCATCCCTCCGGGTCTTCCCATTCAGGAGACTATAAATTAATGCACATGCGTAAACTGCCATCCTTCTTTTTAACCAAAACAATTGTAGAGGCATATGTATTACTACTTTCCATAATAACTTGTGCACCAAGCAGCTGATTAATATGATCCATCATACTCTGACAGTGGAATTATGTGGTACCGCTGCCGCACCAGAACATAATCTAAGAGTGGGATCTCATGATAGACTTGGTCAGTACAACCCAGGTGCCCATCATACGCTGAAAAGATGGAACTAAACTGGCCCAAAAGAGCTCTCACCTTACCCTGTGCCTCCAAAGGTAAGTGACCCAACTCCAAGGCTGCAGTCTGATGCCACAACAGACTGCAAGGTCACTTTGGCCTCCACTAATGGCACATCAGTAACCCCAGCGGGCAAACTCACTATCTGTACCTCCTCAAAAGTACCTACCACAGCACAGGGATGAAGCCATGCATCCGAGGACCCCACATTCACCACCAGAATGTAGGCTGTACCCCCGTACCACCTGCACCAAGGCAGAAGAAGCAAGCAGCCGGCAGGCAAGCCAGACTCAGTGGTGGGCACAGTTCAGCTAATCCAATAACAGATAATTATCAACTCTAATGTTTTTGCTCGCAAACTAGCTTTTCAGATAAGTTTTAAAACCATCATCAGACCGATTATCTTCCAATAAATGTAGTTCCAATAACTTTCAGTCCGATAACATTTTTTTTTTTCCACTTTGTAAGCCATAAAATCAAACATTTTAGTCCATCTGTTGTGTGTTTGTGGCAGACTGGCTGCCTGTCGCTTGCTAATGACATCATCATTAAGCGCAAAATGTGATTGGCCGGTCAACGCAGGGAGTACTGTGGGTAGTGTAGTTCAGGTTCACGTTGGCCGTTAGAGTGAGTGTTATCGTCCGCTCGACACAAAAACAAAACAGACTAATTTTAACATTTTATTTTATTTCTTTGTGGCTGACGGTATAATTTACTCACCAAGACCTGGTGGGGGAGATGAGCTCTCACAGTGCAGCTGTGTACAGAGGGACTTTTCTTTACCGTTTAGACACTGTTTTGGATTTAAAAAGGACGCTTTATATGGGCTTTATGGGAATGTCGCAGTTACTTCGCAGTCATGGGAAAAGTCTAGCCTAACAGCCAAGAAGTCAACCACTGACTACTACCTCACACTGCACTTGCATAAAATAAGCACTCACAAATATCAGCAGTAGTCTTTGTTTTCCATGATGATTTTCCCGAACAGTTTGATCTGGACACTTGGCCATGGATGGAATTCAGCAGATCTCCAGTAACTGGATATCATAGTCACCCTATACACAGGTAATGTAGGTTTAAGGATATGATTCCTTCTTTATGTTCTCTAATGTCATATACCAACACAGAGCAGAGTAGCTACCTAAACTCTGTAAGGGAGTTAGAGTATCTTGTCAATAGTTTTACATCCTCATTGAAGACAACTTTGGATGCTGTAGCTCCTCTGAAAAAGAGAGCTTTAAATCAGAAGTGTCTGACTCCGTGGTATAACTCACAAACTCGTAGCTTAAAGCAGATAACCCGTAAGTTGGAGAGGAAATGGCGTCTCACTAATTTAGAAGATCTTCACTTAGCCTGGAAAAAGAGTTTGTTGCTCTATAAGAAAGCCCTTCGTGAAGCTAGGACATCTTTCTACTCATCACTAATTGAAGAAAATAAGAACAACCCCAGGTTTCTTTTCAGCACTGTAGCCAGGCTGACAAAGAGTCAGAGCTCTATTGAGCTGAGTATTCCATTAACTTTAACTAGTAATGACTTCATGACTTTCTTTGCTAACAAAATTTTGACTATTAGAGAAAAAATTACTCATAACCATCCCAAAGATGTATCGTTATCTTTGGCTGCTTTCAGTGATGCCGGTATTTGGTTAGACTCTTTCTCTCCGATTGTTCTGTCTGAGTTATTTTCATTAGTTACTTCATCCAAACCATCAACATGCTTATTAGACCCCATTCCTGCCAGGCTGCTCAAGGAAGTCCTACCATTATTTAATGCTTCAATCTTAAATATGATCAATCTATCTTTGTTAGTTGGTTATGTACCACAGGCCTTTAAGGTGGCAGTAATTAAACCATTACTTAAAAAGCCATCACTTGACCCAGCTATCTTAGCTAATTATAGGCCAATCTCCAACCTTCCTTTTCTCTCAAAGATTCTTGAGAGGGTAGTTGTAAAACAGCTAACTGATCACCTGCAGAGGAATGGTCTATTTGAAGAGTTTCAGTCAGGTTTTAGAATTCATCATAGTACAGAAACAGCATTAGTGAAGGTTACAAATGATCTTCTTATGGCTTCGGACAGTGGACTTATCTCTGTGCTTGTTCTGTTGGACCTCAGTGCTGCTTTTGATACTGTTGACCATAAAATTTTATTACAGAGATTAGAGCATGTCATAGGTATTAAAGGCATTGCGCTGCGGTGGTTTGAATCATATTTGTCTAATAGATTACAGTTTGTTCATGTAAATGGGGAATCTTCTTCACAGACTAAAGTTAATTATGGAGTTCCACAAGGTTCTGTGCTAGGACCAATTTTATTCACTTTATACATGCTTCCCTTGGGCAGTATTATTAGACGGTATTGCTTAAATTTTCATTGTTACGCAGATGATACCCAGCTTTATCTATCCATGAAGCCAGAGGATACGCACCAATTAGCTAAACTGCAGGATTGTCTTACAGACATAAAGACATGGATGACCTCTAATTTCCTGCTTTTAAACTCAGATAAAACTGAAGTTATTGTACTTGGCCCCACAAATCTTAGAAGCATGGTGTCTAACCAGATCGTTACTCTGGATGGCATTTCCCTGATCTCTAGTAATACTGTGAGAAATCTTGGAGTTATTTTTGATCAGGATATGTCATTCAAAGCGCATATTAAACAAATATGTAGGACTGCCTTTTTGCATTTACGCAATATCTCTAAAATCAGAAAGGTCTTGTCTCAGAGTGATGCTGAAAAACTAATTCATGCATTTATTTCCTCTAGGCTGGACTATTGTAATTCATTATTATCAGGTTGTCCTAAAAGTTCCCTAAAAAGCCTTCAGTTGGTTCAGAATGCTGCAGCTAGAGTACTGACGGGGACTAGCAGGAGAGAGCATATCTCACCCGTGTTGGCCTCCCTTCATTGGCTTCCTGTTAATGCTAGAATAGAATTTAAAATTCTTCTTCTTACTTATAAGGTTTTGAATAATCAGGTCCCATCTTATCTTAGGGACCTCGTAGTACCATATTACCCCATTAGAGCGCTTCGCTCTCAGACTGCGGGCTTACTTGTAGTTCCTAGGGTTTGTAAGAGTAGAATGGGAGGCAGAGCCTTCAGCTTTCAGGCTCCTCTCCTGTGGAACCAGCTCCCAATTCAGATCAGGGAGACAGACACCCTCTCTACTTTTAAGATTAGGCTTAAAACTTTCCTTTTCGCTAAGGCTTATAGTTAGGGCTGGATCGGGTGACCCTGGACCATCCCTTGGTTATGTTGCTTTAGACGTAGACTGTGTTTCATAATTATTGTATGGCCTTGCCTTGCAATGTGGAGCGCCTTGGGGCAACTGTTTGTTGTGATTTGGCGCTATACAAGAAAAAAGTTGATTGATTGATTGATGTATGCGCTTTGTAGTGCACGGGCAGAATCTCTGACTTTTTCTGACTACGAGGTCTGTCCGAAAAGTAATGGACCTTTTTATTTTTTTTCAAAAAAATATATGGATTTGAATCATGTGCTTGCATCAGCCAAGCTTGAACCTTCGTGCACATGCGTGAGTTTTTTCACGCATGTGCACGATGCTTAAGCAGGGGGACATGCTGCTAGTACGTGTCCAGGCCTGTCTGAAGTTTGCCAGAGAGCATATGGATGATCCAGAAGATAAGATAAGATAAACTTTATTGATCTCACAGAGGAGAAATTCACATGTTACATCAGCTCTTAAAAAACACACAAGATGGGTGCAAGTAGAGGAAAATGTTCATCTAACAGCATGTGCAATTATAAGCAATAATAACAATACTTGTAACAGTACAAGACATAAGAAAATTAGGTAGAAATAGAATATGTATGTCAAAAACCCGGGTCTGGGAGGAGTTCGGGGAGGCCATGGAGGAGGACTATTGGTCGGCCTCGAAGAGATTCTGGCAAACTGTCCGACACCTCAGGAGACGGTAGCAGCTCTCCACCAGCAGTGTTTACGGTGCGGGTGGGGAGCTGTTGACCCTGACTGGGAATGTTGTCGGGCGGTGGAAGGAATACTTCGATCATCTCCTCAATCCCATTGTCACGTCTTCCGAAGAGGAAGCAGAGACTGGGGACTCAGAGGCAGACTCATCCATTACCCACTGTAGTACAAGCGGCCAAGATGAGTTTACGCTGCAGGGTGGCTGGGCGCCCCGTTAGAGATAGGGTGAGGAGCTCAGTCACTTGGGAGGAGCTCGGAGTCGAGCCGCTGCTCCTCCATGTCGAAAGGAGCCAGTTGAGGTGGCTCTGGCATCTTTTCCGGATGCCCCCTGGACGCCTCGCTGGAGAGGTGTTCCGGGCACATCCCATCGGGAGTAGGCCCCGGGGAAGACCCGGGACACGCTGGAGGGACTACGTCTCTCGGCTGGCTTGGGAACTCCTTGGGGTTCCCCCGGAGGAGCTGGGGGAGGTGTGTGTGGATCGGGAGGTCTGGGCAGCTTTGCTTGAGCTGCTGCCCCCGCGACCCGACTCCAGATAAAGCGGTAGAAAATGGATGGAAGTGCACTAGGAGAAAGTTGGGTTTGAAAGATGTTAGCCAAGGATTTTGAAAACCAAAGTATGTAACAGATAACACTTTATAATGTTTTTATTCTACCTCATTGTGGACACAAGGGTGCTCACAGGGCCTCACAAAAGTCTCTCTCTCTGTTTCAGTAAAAGGACCATTTTTATGTGCTTTTTGCAACCTGGTCACATGGCAAGTCGTGATTCAGCAGCATGAAATATACATTAACCTATTGGTTTGTGATACTGTGACAAAAAGTACCTCATTTTCTTCACAGCAGCACAAATTCATTCTAATTCATTCTGTGAAGTGGGGGGTTGGTTATGGTTAGGGTCGGGGGAAGGAGTAGGATTAGGTTATGGTTAAGGTTAGGGCTGGTGTTAGGAATAGGGCTAGTAATAGTGAGTTAAAAAAAAAACCATCATGAAAATTTGACTCATTTCATGACGGGCGCACGAAAAAAAAAGTGAGACTGGGCTGGCTTTTTGAAATAAAGTATGCACAAATTCGCAGTCATGACCATTTAGATTCCACGTTCATTCTATGGATGTAGATGGAAGATATTTTTCACATTCCCTCTGCTCATTGATCTTTTGGAAGTAATAACTGGCAGTTTATTTTGGTGTCTTGTCAACATTAAATTTTACAGAGTTTCAAAAAGAGGCAATGTGAATCACATGATTATCTGAAAAGTTCATATCAAAATATGACTAGTGGCATCGGTAGACCTTTTGGCCTGGTGTGTTGCCATGCTGTGTTGTCTTAGGACTGTTGCTCTAATCAGTCAGTGTTCAAATACTCAGTAATGCCATGAAGATGTTTCAGAAAATGAGAGGCTTTGTGTTGTATCAGTTGGTTTGGACTGATACTGCTGAGAAAAGGGCAGATCACACTGCACGTTTTGAAGGTTGAGAAGATGCTGTGTGGTGTCATTTTGGGTTATACATGGCACTATTTCAGCAGTGTGTTTTCTTTGAAGTGGAAAACTTAACCTCTGTCACTCACATTGGGCTAGTGTCAAAAGGACAGCTCTGCTAAAAAAAAACCTCATGTGATTAGGTCTTTCATCTTTTACACTGAAAACTGTTTTTGGAAGGCAAAATACTTTTCAGAGTTCTACTCAAACTTGTGTTCATACACATGACAGCTGAATCAAACTAATTTTGTCAATGAACTTACAAAGATTTGTATTCCCTGTGAAAGAATGCAATGACAAAATGAACCTCAGAAATGTGTGCGCATGATTAGTGTGTGTACTTGTGTGTTTTTATACATTTTATAACCCCTCAGAGTCTCATTCATCGTCCGCCCTTGACTTTCCAGTTTCTGGAGTTCTATAGCTGTTATTACTCAGCTTCCTATTGAAATATTCAATTATCATTAACCTCCATTTTCTGTGAGTCAATAATGAGGTCATCGTTTCTCTCAGAGGTCCCCAAAGTCTTTGAGTTGTGGAATAATGATGAAAACATCTCTACTGGTTGCCATTATTTTAATGGTTTTGCTCGTGTCATGCAGGGTTAAAACATTATCAGAAGTTCATGCAGTTAGTGTTCAGCATTAAAATAAATCTCAGAAGGAGAGAGGTACAAGAACTCCACTCTGCTCAATGAGCACTTCGTGTCAAAAAGTCACTTGCAAATTTGTTCAGCTGAAGGTATGATTTTAATGAAGTCCAGAGGAACAAACTCATTTCAGGTCAGTTTTATTCATTGACGTTATTTCTGTCACAGATTAGTGTGATGGCCCGATCATTGACTGCACCACACACCACCTCCAGACCCAGACCAGTGATGGTAAAACTCCTCCACCTTACAGACCTGAATCTTTGAAAAACATTCATGTAAAAGGACGGTTCATTTCTTGTTTGATCATTTTAATGAATTATCTGCAGAGTCAACTTCTGGTTTACCATTTCACCACTACGTAATAACAGACCACCATGTCCATAGAGTGTATATAAACTGGTAAAACCCTGATGATGTCTCCCATAGGTTTTTTTTTTTATAGAGACCCCAAACAGCCGATATCAAGTCCTTATTTGGGTGTCGTCATGTTGACAGTCAGCAATGCCAAAGTCACGAAAAACCCATAAAGAGATAAAGAGGTGGAGTATGGGTGACTCAGTGTCAGACAAAGGAAGCCAGAATACACTTGAGTTCAAACCAGCTAAGCTAACAGACTAACCTCTGTAAGGTTGTTTTTAAATCTGAATTTTGAAGACTACGCCCATACCAAAGCAAATCGTTACACGAACACTGCACCAAGAGTTATCAGCCACTTATTTTCTCAGTAATTGTGATTTAATAGCTCCTATGAGTGTTAACGCCATCAGCATACAACATTAAAAAGATGAGAATTTCCCTCGCCATGAATATTGTAGCAGAGATGCCTTAGATGACCCATTGGGACATTTCACCAGGCATCAAGCCAAAATGACAGAAAGCCCTCCACAACATCTAGCAGCTGCATCAGTCAGACACTGATGTTATTAGAGTCAGGATCAGCTCAGCAGCTGTTACTCATATATATAGTTATGCCTAATTGCACGGTTTGGTGCTGCACTTCTACAGGTGTCTCTGAGAAAATCAGGTTGGTGGCCATGTAAGTGTCTGAATGGCCCGACTCAGATTTTGATTACATTTTCACCACTTACCTTTCAAATAGATTGATTAGCCATAGTAAAGTTTGGTTTTTCATCAGACCAAATTTTACCCAATTTTTGGTCAATTCAAAATTTGATGTCAACCCCCCATTAGAATCGGTTACATTGAAATGTGTGGTAACTACTTTGACAAAATCATTTTCGAATACGGAATGGATTTGGTCACCACTATGGTTCTGGTGCTGTTAGATCTTTGTGCTGCGTTTGATACCATGGATCATCATATTCTACTCGATAGGCTGGAGAATCATTTTAGATATTACTGGGAATGCCCTTGTTTGGTTGGCATCATACCTGACCAGTCATTCTCACTGTGTTTTGTAAACTACCGCTACCTCTAGCCTTAGTGACATGAAATTTGGGGTTCCACAGGGGACCGTCTTTGGCTCCCTGCTTTTCTCCCTTTATACTGTATACCACCCCTTGGGCACATATTACGGCATTTAGGTATTACCTTTCATTGCTATGCTGGTGATACTCAGTTATACATGCCAATAACTGCTGGTAATCTCATCCACATAAAATCCTTAGAAGATTGCCTGGCATCAGTGAAAAGCTGGATGTCTAGCAATTTCCTAGTTTTAAAATCTGATAAGAATGAAATTAAGGTTCTTGGGTCAGAGAGACATCGGCATCAATTTGACCAGTTTCACTTAGCCTAGGCTCGTGTGTCATACATCACAGTGACAAAGTGAGGAACCTTTGGGTAATTTTTGATCCTATGTTGTCCTTTGACTGTTGTGAAAGTGTAGGAACACGGACCCACAACAGGGGGCGCAATGAATGGACAATGGAGGAAGTAAAAAACAAGATTTACTGCTGAAACAAGCACGAGTAGTATAACAAACACAATGTTTAGGGTCGAATCCGCTGGTGTCGTGTGGGCAGGCTCGAAGATAGGAGACGTCCGTCTCAGTCGAACCGGAACCACCCAGATCTCCACTGCCACCGAACCCCGGAAATACTGGAACCGCCAAGTCCCGAATTCCCAGGTGGCCACTGCCTCCGCTCGTCGGATCCGGTACTGCTGGCAGGAGAGAGCAAGAACACACAGGAGTGGATGAACGCACCCAGTACAGAGAGGGGAGAAGCCGCCTCCACCTCTTGGCAAAGTTCAGCAGGAAGGTGAGTACTTATCCAAAGAAGGAGGGTCTCAGTAGTCACCAGTCCTGAAAGGTTTAACAAGTTTATCAATCACAGAATATGCTGCAGAGAATGTTACCTTGGTCTTAGGCGATATCTCGGCACTGAGGTGGAGACGCCGTCCTCCTGATATACCTCGGTGCTGAGTAGAAACAGCTGTGTTTGGTGATGGGTGACAGCTGTCACCCAGGTTACTCCCATGATGCGGTAGCGCCCTCTGGTGCCTGGAGCCCGCACTCCAGGCAGGGCGCCCTCTGGTGGTGGTGGGCCAGCAGTACCTCCTCTTCAGCGGCCCACACAACATTGACCTCCACATTAGAGATATTATGAGAACTGCTTTCTTCTACCTGCATATGTGTTGTTTATATTACTTGCAACTACGATGATGTAAACATCTGCTGAATTTTTGTAACAAAAAGTGTGATTATGTTCAGTTAAAAGCCCCAAAATGCAATGGGTCCACCAGATCCAGCAGGACTCCCTGTGTACCAAAAAACCCGAAAATCCTATAAGGGTTAAATATACAATTGTTCTCAAATGTTTACATGCTCTAGCAGAGGTTTTGATTTTTGGGCCATTTGTCAGAGAATATGAATGCTAACACAAAAACACTTTTTCACTCATCTGTGAAGCCATTTATTGTCAAAAAACTGTGTTTACTCTTTTAAAATCATAATGACAACAGAAACTACCCAAATGACACTGACCAAAAGTGTACATACCCCTGTTCTTAATACTGTGTGTTGCCCCCTTTAGCATCAGTGACAAGTTGGAGTCTTTTGCAGTCGCAGTGGACGAGGCTCTCTGATGGTGAAGCTACCACTGAACATGTCTTGGACACTCTTACCTTCATAGTCGAGTAGAGCGGAGAAGGATTTTCTTTCACCAAAACATATCAAATCCAGGCTTGCATCTCAGATGTACCTTCTGGCAATTTGTAGCTAAACTTTCAGTTCTTCTTTTTAAGAAATTCTCCTCTGTACCACTTCATCATGAAGATGGATAACTGGTGATACAAAATGGAAAGATTGCACTGTGTACAATTTCTCCAATCACAGCCACATAAAGCCCCGTTTACACATAGATGGTAAGAGCTCCCAGAAGTGTCCCGGAAGAGTTTTTGGCCGTCTTAAGGATCAAGCGCCGTTGTTAACGCCTGCCCCTTCCTGTAGTGCCGCAGTTTACACCGCCGTAATTGGCAGCCGGCGTTGTATCCCTAATCAACGGCATGTAAAACGGTGATAGAGCCCACATTGGCGTCCTCAAGGGTGTTTTAACTGGTGACAGAGGCAGACAAAACAGCGGCGCTAGCGGACAGTACGCCGTTCTAAACGCCACCTCCCGGTTAATGGTGTTCCAAATGGCCGATAGGCGGCGGTCAGTATAAAAACACTAGCGCGCTGCATGCAGGCCTCTCACTCACGGCCAGCTCCAGATATTTTTGCAGAGAAGCTCCAGTATGCCTCCTAAAAGAAAATTGGCAGCGGCAAGGACTTACCAAGAGGTCTGGTTCAGAAGCAGAGGGCAGGCCTGTGGTGTAGACGGAGCAACACGTTGAGGAGGGGAAAAGGAAGGAGAAGAAAAGGCTGTGGATGATCTCCCTCCCCCTGCAGTGACAGAGGCATGTATTCCTGCTGCTTCAGCCTATTATACTCTGGGAGCGGTGCCTATATGCAAAAGTTCCTGGAGTAACGCAGGATTTGCCTGGATAAATCCAGCGGTACACAGGGCATTATCGGCGGCAGTAGAACACCGCCGTTCTCACGTGCGTCTTAACATGCAATTGTAAAGGATAGAACTGGGTATTAACTCCCACTGCCTGACGTGTGCCGGATGCTACAGCGTCAAAACGTCGCTTTATTCGGCGGATTTAGCAGCATTTTATCCATGTATTTGTGGCTAGTACGGCAGTCAAAACGCCGGCAAAATGCTCCGCCCCTTTCCACCACGAAAACAGCCGGAACTACCGCGAACTTCGGTCTACGTACTACCCGCCGACAAAACCGTCTATGTGTAAACGGGGCTTAAGCCTATAACTTCTTATGGGGTTGTCTGGGTGTCTTGGTGTCTTTCCTCACTCGTCTCCTTCTTGCAAGGTCACTCAGTTTTGAGAAATACCTGCTCCATGCAGATTTACCATAGAGTGCCATGCTGTTTGTATTTCTTCGTAACTGATGTAAATAAAGTTTAAAACAAAAGGCTATACCCACCCGCTGTGCGTAAACAAATGATGTCATAGTGCACGCAGCCCAAGAACTGTCCGCAGACGATAACATATGAAAAGGTGAGAAGTGTGTGTTGGTCCCAATATGGATATTCCAGATGATTTTATCGTGGATAGTACGACAATGAACAGCAGCCAAAGCAGCCAGCTTGATGAGGACGCACTGCTGAATTTGGAGAGCAGCGCAGTACCAGCCAACACCACAAAAGTTAAAGTGAGCCAACTTTTTTATGTACGCGTCTAACTCAGGTGAATATCTGTCATTTTGGGTGGGCATGGACGTCGGGTCTCTGAAAATGCATACCGCCCTCCAAAAGCATGTTATTATATTAATATTGGTTTACTGGCTATTGCTGTTCCTCTCATTCCTGACCTCTGTCTTCCTGTTACTCCTGCTCCCCTCGAGTGGAAAGTTCAGTACTGTCTGATGGCCTGAGGGACAAAGGAGTTTTTCAGTCTGTTGGTCCTGCACTTGGGAAGGAGCAGTCTGTGGCTGAAGAGGCTCCTCTGGTTGCTGACGATGGTGTGCAGAGGGTGACTGGCATCGTCCATAATGTCCAGCAGTTTGTCCAGTGTTCTCTTCTCTGACACGTCACCAGAGAGTCCAGCTTCATACCAACCACAGAGCCAGCCCACCTGATCATTTTGTCCAGCTTAGATGTGTCCTTCTTGGATGTGCTGCTCCCCGCTCAGCACACCACAGTGTAAAAGAGGACGCTGGCTACTACAGCCTGGTACAACATCCACAGGAGTTTCCTGCTTGCAGTTTTCATTGCCAGAAAGGTTTTGTCAGTCTATGCTTTGAAAAAAAAAAAAAAAAGATGTCTTGTGTTCTGCCAATACATAAAGGTGAATTCTTTGGAGAAACAGTGTTGGTGTAAAGCTCTGTCAAAATTAATGCCACTTAGAATTAATTAAAAAGTAAGAATTTGGGGGTTTTGTAGGATACACATCTGGCTGAAGATGAACTGTTCTTCGGTGATCCACAGTGTATATATAACATGAATGCCTATTTCAGTCACGCTGCTCACCTCAGTCATCCTGTGTTCAGCTCCTGAACAGATGGGAAAAACCAGACATGCCAAAAATAGATGTGGTCAGAGCAGACAGAGATGAAAAAGTGCAGGTTTGTATTCATAGAGCTTATTACAAATTAAACTGAGACTGTTTTGCTGATCTCATCCAGGCACATGATTCCTCAAAGGTGAGTCAAAAGTTAATTCTGACTGATGGCACATCTGGCTGACCTTGACTCCTCCTGTGTTTAATAGTCCAGAATGGCACTAGCTGCTATGCTGCTGTAAATAATGATGGACAGTTCAAAGTCAATATTAATGCAGTAACATTAATTTTAATGAAATGCTCTGGTTCTGGGTGAGTATGGCCATTACAGTGAGATAGAGTCTGTCTAATTTCCTCTTGGAAGAAAATATGGAAAGCAGACGACACATGAAAGCCACACATCAACCAAAACCACAACACACTGTTCTCTGATGGATAAGCTAAAAATGACATATAAACATCACGACCCCGACGGTTCCTGTCCACAGATCACATTCATTTGTAGCTGAGTGTTTTAATTCGCCATCATGCTGTTCATGATTGTCTGCTTTGCTGTCACACCCTGGTCTCCAGGTAAGACGACTTTTTGAGACGATCTCAGTATGTTCACTCCTCAAATGAGTTCAGTTCATTATACTGCTGAGAATTCAGGCTCCATGAAGAGACCCAGATTTCATGTTTCTGGGCTTTTCTTTGGGCCCCTTCACACATAGTGCAAATTTGGTTGAATTGCACATCAAGTGCGCATGAAGCAGGAGTCATATGCAAAATGTGTAAAATCATAGCTGCTTCCAAGACCTTGTACACTTGTTGCTACAACTATTTGCACACACCAGTGGCTGAAAGACAGAGTGTGCACTCTGAGAGCCCATTGAACCCTCCCGCGGCAGGTGTCGGCCAAATTCCAGGTGACACGCACAAACATCTAGCACCGCTCACATGCCACTTAGAAAATGTGTGGCCATTCACATTATTGGCATGAAAACAGTCAGCAGACAACCACTGTTGAATTGACAAGGGGTGTGACCACCACAGAAGTGGCTGTGAAGATCTGTGGATCTGGACATCACAGCTGGAGAACACATACTGTCTTTGGACGGAGATGAACTAACAACTATCCACTGTGACATGTCGTGGGTCTGCTTGCTGTCATCACATGGGCATACATAAAAACATATATCGCTGTTAGAATGGCCTGCAGCAAGCAAATGCACACAGTGCGCACATTGACAGGCTATACCAGGTGACCCAGATTGTCGGATCATAACACGCAGAGGGCGATCTGAATGTCATGTGACCCACATGAGCTCTGTTCCACATGATGCTGTGTCAGTCCTGCAGCGCGCCGTCCATAAGACACATCTGTCGGGCAGGAAACATGGGCGGGGCCAGCTAGACACACCGGATCTGTAGATGTGGACATGATAAAAGCACCCTGCTTCATCATTCTTTTCATTTCATGACTGTATGTCTGTGACCATGGGTCATCTACAGAGGAACAAACAAATCATATTTGTATTGTCCTCTTGATAAGAGGGTTTAAAAAAAATTCTGTGTTTTTATATGGTGTGTGTGTTTTTTTTTTTTTTTTTAGTACGTCCATGATATCAGGCATTTTCCTGCACCTTTCAAAGGACAGTGATGGTAGCTCAGTGGTAAAGTTTCTGACTGGCAGTCAGAGCTTTTGGAAAGCGCAGGTTTGAATCCTGTGGGTGACGTAGTTTTTTTTTTTTCACAGCAGCTGCGCAATGCAGTTACACATCACACTGCTGCTTGCACAGTGTTCCCGCATGCATGAACTATTGCAGCAGCATTATGTACACCTGCCCATCGGTGCAATGTTTCATGTTTCACTCATATGAGCTGTTTCACTGAGTTGCCCTGAGTTGTACTTATTTGCACTATGTTTGAAGGGGCCCTTTAAAGGACATGTCACATGATTTTTAGCATCCCATTTAGGAACATCAAAGAATTCATGATTATAAGTCTCTCTGCGCAGATACTCTATTAACCCTCTGGGGTCCGAGGGCATTTTTTGGACAGTTCACTCGCCTGGCATAAATGTTTTACTATTGCTGTTAACAGCTCTCCCTGCATCCCACAATCAAGTTTTATGTCTCTTTTTTCAGGACAACCTGTGCTTTCAGAATATATACGTATGTTTTTGTTGTGTTTTATAAGTGTAATAAAGGTTTAAAAATTAGGCAAGGAGAAAATAAAGCGCAAAATATTTTTCCACACACATTTATTCAAAACACACAGCAAACTATAATAAACAACTGTTTTGACACTTTATAAAGGTAATTTGAGGTCTTGTGTGAAAGACTGTACAACAATAAGGTTCAAACAATAAACACAAATGCACATTTTGAACAATATATACAAAATGGTCTATGCGTTTTGTTGTCCATTGATATGGTAAACAGTGCTTTACACAGAGAAAGCAACAGAGTTATCGAATAACATTCACATGCAAACTAGTGGAGCAATCCTGATAGTTACACACTCTTTGTTTGAGCATGTGAGATTGTCATCAGAGGCTCTCTGTCTGCTCCTGCTTTCACTGATCACTGTGCGTAGTGGCGCAGGGCACACTGAGTATGTACTAATAGTATGTACTCATTGGAGCACCCAGGGGGCTATTCAAATGGGCCAACTAGTAACACATCACTCCTGAAAACAATCTTTGGCTTTTCACGTGAGGTAAATCTGCCCTACGATTGGACTTTGGACAACCATGTGATGGTGAAGCAATTCCGATTGGACACTCACATTGCGCACGTCATCACACAGCTTCTATGAGGAGTACAAAGATGGCCATTTCCGTTTCTGTCTCATATCATTCAAAAGTTATTTAGAATTTAGTAAAGCTTGGTCTTAGCCATCGTATACGATGGCGTCAGCCCCAGAAAGATAATTAGTGGTCTCTGATGTTTTTTATTCCTCTCCCTGAATGAGTTAATACATACATTTCCAGAATACATCTCACTCAGCAATTCTTAGTGTGTGACGTACATATTAGCAAAACAGAAACAGACGACAAACTTCACCCCGAAACTCAACTTTTTCAGAGTCTGTCAGATTTTGGAACCTATAGTGTTGTGAAGCTGCTGTTTGTGTCACAGGATGCTGGTTTACTGCTGCTGTGATCATGGACATGCCTGGACACGAAGATGCATGTCTCATATTGGAAAAACTCAGATGATGCTATTTTTAGGAGATAATGGACTCTCTATCTAACTTGCCACAATCGTGACAGAATTTCAGCAGAGCTGGGATCGGACATTATGCGTGTGCATGATTCGAACCTAAGGGCAAGTGGAATTTGAAAATGATCTCTGGCTGTCTATCCAAGTGAGGACAAGTGGACCCTGTCCCTGATCACAACTGCGATTATGCGTGTGCACGTAATTGTGTGTGTGAGGGCTCATTTTTGTTGTGAACTTATTTGGAAATCTTTACACTGGGGTGAGTGGAATGTTAATTTTTTTCATCTTTTGCTTTGTGTTCTTTTCAAAGGAGCTTTCAATGAAAGTAAAACTTTTTTTTTTTTTTTTGTCTGTGGATATGTGTGTGTGTGTGTGTGTGTGTGTGCAGCACAGCATGCTGTTTTAATGTGTAGCTAAGCTGTTTTATTGCTCACAGATCTGATGACGTCTGTTTGATCATCCATATTCATAAATGCAGAGTATTGAAAAGGACCCCCAATTCACATGGACTTCTGGCTGAATTTGAACAATATTTAAAAAGTATTAATCTTACAGACTGTCTCAAATGTCTAAAACTGTCAATCTCTACAAGGAACTTTTTAAAGAGAATTCATGTTGAATAATCCCTTAAAAAACAATAATAATAATAATTTAAAAAAAAACAGCTGACATACATCTTAAAATGGCTGCTATGCTGTTTTAGCCCGCATGTCAACTGTTTATTGCTGCTTAAAGGACATGGAATGTCTCCGTGACATTTTCACAGGCTGCATGATCACGAATATATTTGTTTTCTTCGTTTTTTTTTCACAGTTATATACAACATTTATAAGTGTTTTGTTTTGAATTTAACAGCCTGCTTTTATGACTGATGGCCATGCAGGTGCACTAAATCTTCACACGGCTCCTTGCTTTTACCGTGACTCCATCAAAATGAACAGTTATCACTTTAAAGGAGTCATCACAACACAACATCACACTTATGTAAACTTTGGAATTAATCTGTGCCTCAGCCTCAGTTCTTGACATTAACAGCTACATTCCATCGAAGTGCACGCTGGGATACTTCTAATAGTTATGTTACCTGTCTGAATTGTGAATGCTGTATACTTTGAAACCAGTCAGGGAAGTGCACAAATTAATCCTGGTGGATCATTGGATGGTCAGTAACAGCCTAAACCTAAATTGTTATGATTTTGGTGCAATATGTCCTTGAAGCTGTCCAGCAGGTCATGGTTCTTTTTTTCCCACTCAAACATGTGTGATGTTCCTGTGTTTATTTCACTGAGGGCACATATGTGGCTCAGTGGAGTCCATTTGCACATTTGTGGAGGGTTAGAGATTTAATGCAGTGAGCGGGTTCTAAAACCCTCTAGTCCTGAATTGTGCCACCGTACAAACCCCAGCCCAGTCACGTAGCACATCTCTGTGTCCGGAAGTGGGGACATTACGACTACTAAAGTTATTTCAGTGCTTCTCTGTCTCTCTCGCTCTCTCTCTCTCTCTCTCTCTCTCTCTCTCTCTCTCTGTCTCTCTCTCTGGGTCATGCCATTTCAAGTCACCTAGAGGCTCCCAGGTCACCCTTCAGTTTTGTTCTGTCAATTTGATATGCTATTCTGATTACAAAATTATGGTGAAATGCCAATTATCAGGCCTGTATCTTGCAAGCATTTGAAGTTACAGCCTTTGGAAATGTTTGTGAATTTTTCACATATTGTGAAAACAGTGTTTTCTACCAAATTTGCACATTAATGATGAGCTCCCTATATGCCTCAAAAAATGTTAACTTGTTATCATACCTTCTGACAGGTACCATTGTAACAAAATAATCAATGTTATTCACTTCACCTATTAGTGGTCAGTGTTATGTCTTATCAGTGTATTGTCCAGAAGGAACTGTACAGTAGACTTTCATCTGCTTCATGCAGTAGCTTGCAGAGACGTACTTTACCAATGCTGCCCACTTGAGTGCACATTGTCTCATGATTTAAATGAAGTGGGCGCTGAACATAAAAACAATAACTTGGTTGGGTGGAGTCTAGCACCAGCACTGCACTGTTTGGTGCTTTATGCATAGTGTAAAATATGGCCCTGATTCAAGGTCAGCAAGAAGCAGAATTCCAAAACTATGTTAAAAAAGAACAGACACATGAAAAAAATGGTTTTAACAAATAAATGTCAATCCAGATAAGCTTCACAACAGTGATTGAGAGGAAGCAGCTGCTGTTTATTGCTCGACAAGATTAATGAATGAATGTGCCTCATTGTGCCTTTTCTTCCATATGCATTGCTTTGTGGATGTGAACAGGCATGCAAACATGACCATCTGTGACTTCCTACAAGTAGCCTGTGAGTGCAGGTGCACATGGACACCATGTGGAGGTACGTGTGGTTTGGAGGGTGCCTGCAGATGTGAGTTGCCACTAATGAGATTCTCCAGGTTGGGAAACATCTGACATCCTTCTGCAGGCTGTTGGGATCACACAGACTAGAAATATGAAGCTGATGAAGTGTCAAACTATGTCAGAGTGTTCTCTGTGTGAACTCCCACTCCCAGGTAGCACTCAGACTGCAGCCTTTGAAAAATGTGATGAGCTACAGGACATCACCACGGGCAAACCGGGAAGCAGCAGTCATTATGATGAAACCATCCTGCGTGCAGGCAGTGAAATGTGTGATGAAGTTTCCTTTGGAACTTTTATTTTATGAAAACAAGCAAATTTTGCATCACATTGACTGTGGATATATCCTCTGCTCAATCACAAATGGAAAATGTCTTTCATAGATGTGTCCCGTCAGGACTGTGAATGTGTTAAATCATAACAGTGGTTATTAATTATGGCCTTTTCCCTCTCTTTTGCTCCTCACTTGATTAGAAGTTATCATCAAACTCTACTGGCTGAATCCCCCCTCGACAAAAACGCTCATTGTGACCAAAAACACTCAGGCCTCTGCCCTGATATATGGTGCATGGTAAAGTGCATGCTGCATCTGCATTTGCAGTTCATTGAACAACACTTTGCTATTTACTAGAGCTGTCCAAGTTAATGTATTAATGCAAATTCCTTTTCATGGTAGTAACTTTTTTTATGCTAGCTTAATACACCTTCTGACCCTCTGACCTTGACCCTCTCCTCCTGGTAAAACATGACATTTCACCAGATGTCGTAAAAACCTGCAAAATTCACATATGCAAAGAAACCAAAACAAATAAATACATAAATTACTTTATGTGTCATAAAATGGAATGACAGGGAAAAAAGTATTGAACACACTTACTGAAATTTATTTAATACTTCGTACAAAAGCCTCTTTTGGTAATAACAGTTTTAAGATGCCTCCTGTCAGGACAACCTAGTTGCATGTATTGCTCCAATGTGATGTTGGACCATTCTTCCACATGAACAGTCGTCAAATCTTATGCCATGTACCTCTTCTATGAACTCTGATCTTTAGTTCATATCACAGGGTTTCTGGTTCCGGAGCACAGCGGTGTTCTGCTGTATCTGTTAGCTGTTTGAACTGAGCTGTTTGAGTTCTTTGAATTAACAGTCTTTTTCAAGACTTTTTTACTTTTTTTTTTTTTTTTACTTTTTCACCGTGCTCCAACGCCTAAAGAAGACCTCTAACGGTCGAAGCATCGCGACGGAGCTCTTTTATCAGCTAACCTTCATCAGCGTTGGCAAGCTAACTAGCTTGCTAACGCTTTCGTTTTTATTTTTATTTTATTTTTTAGCACTGTTGTCGTGCTGCTCCACAGCCTGCCTAGTGGATTTTTATTTTATTTTAGCACTGTTGTCGTGCGTTACCTGTGCTGCTCCACAGCCTGTCCAGTGGATTTTTATTTTATTTTTAGCACTGTTGTCGTGCGTTACCTGTGCTGCTCCACAGCCTGTCCAGTGGATTTTTATTTTATTTTTTAGCACTGTTGTCGTGCTGCTCCACAGCCTGCCTAGTGGATTTTTATTTTATTTTAGCACTGTTGTCGTGTGTTACCTGTGCTGCTCCACAGCCTGTCCAGTGGATTTTTATTTTATTTTTAGCACTGTTGTCGTGCGTTACCTGTGCTGCTCTACAGCCTGTTCAGTGGATTTTTATTTTATTTTTTACCACTGTTGTCGTGTGTTACCTGTGCTGCTCTACAGCCTGTTCAGTGGATTTTTATTTTATTTTTTACCACTGTTGTCGTGCGTTACCTGTGCTGCTCCACAGCCTGTCCAGTGGATTTTTATTTTATTTTTTACCACTGTTGTCGTGTGTTACCTGTGCTGCTCTACAGCCTGTTCAGTGGATTTTTATTTTATTTTTTACCACTGTTGTCGTGCGTTACCTGTGCTGCTCTACAGCCTGTCCAGTGGATTTTTATTTTATTTTTTACCACTGTTGTCGTGTGTTACCTGTGCTGCTCCACAGCCTGTCCAGTGGATTTTTATTTTATTTTTTAGCACTGTTGTCGTGTGTTACCTGTGCTGCTCTACAGCCTGTTCAGTGGATTTTTATTTTATTTTTTACCACTGTTGTCGTGTGTTACCTGTGCTGCTGTACAGCCTGTTCAGTGGATTTTTATTTTATTTTTTACCACTGTTGTCGTGTGTTACCTGTGCTGCTCCACAGCCTGTACAGTGGATTTTTATTTTATTTTTTACCACTGTTGTCGTGTGTTACCTGTGCTGCTCCGCAGCCTGTCCAGTGGATTTTTATTTTATTATTTTATTTTATTTTATTTTATTTTTTTTATTTATTTATTTATTTATTTATTTATTTATTTATTTTTTAGCACTGTTGTCGTGCGTTACCTGTGCTGCTCCACAGCCTGTCCAGTGGATTTTGATTTTTATTTTATTTTTTTGGGCGCTGTTGTCGTGCGTTACCTGTGCTGCTCCACAGCCTGTCCAGTGGATTTTTATTTAGCGCTGTTGTCGTGCGTTACCTGTGCTGCTCCACAGCCTGTCTAGTGGATTTTTATTTTGTTTTAGCACTGTTGTCGTGCGTTGCCTGTGCTGCTCCACAGCCTGTCCAGTGGATTTTTATTTTTATTTTATTTTTTAGCACTGTTGTCGTGTGTTACCTGTGCTGCTCCACAGCCTGTCTAGTGGATTTTTATTTTATTTTAGCACTGTTGTCGTGCGTTACCTGTGCTGCTCCACAGCCTGTCTAGTGGATTTTTATTTTGTTTTAGCACTGTTGTCGTGCGTTGCCTGTGCTGCTCCACAGCCTGTCCAGTGGATTTGATTTTGATTTTATTTTTTTTGGCACTGTTGTCGTGTGTTACCTGTGCTGCTCCACAGCCTGTCTAGTGGATTTTTATTTTATTTTTTACCACTGTTGTCGTGTGTTACCTGTGCTGCTCCGCAGCCTGTCCAGTGGATTTTTATTTTATTATTTTATTTTATTTATTTATTTATTTATTTTATTTTATTTTTTTTAGCACTGTTGTCGTGCGTTACCTGTGCTGCTCCACAGCCTGTCCAGTGGATTTTTATTTATTTTTTAGCACTGTTGTCATGCGTTACCTGTGCTGCTCCACAGCCTGTCCAGTGGATTTTTATTTTATTTTTTACCACTGTTGTCGTGTGTTACCTGTGCTGCTCCACAGCCTGTCCAGTGGATTTTGATTTTGATTTTATTTTTTTGGGCGCTGTTGTTGTGCGTTACCTGTGCTGCTCCACAGCCTGTCCAGTGGATTTTTATTTAGCGCTGTTGTCGTGCGTTACCTGTGCTGCTCCACAGCCTGTCTAGTGGATTTTTATTTTGTTTTAGCACTGTTGTCGTGCGTTGCCTGTGCTGCTCCACAGCCTGTCCAGTGGATTTTTATTTTTATTTTATTTTTTAGCACTGTTGTTGTGCGTTACCTGTGCTGCTCCACAGCCTGTCCAGTGGATTTTTATTTTGTTTTAGCACTGTTGTTGTGCGTTACCTGTGCTGCTCCACAGCCTGTCTAGTGGATTTTTATTTTGTTTTAGCACTGTTGTCGTGCGTTACCTGTGCTGCTCCACAGCCTGTCTAGTGGATTTTTATTTTGTTTTAGCACTGTTGTTGTGCGTTACCTGTGCTGCTCCACAGCCTGTCTAGTGGATTTTTATTTTGTTTTAGCACTGTTGTCGTGCGTTACCTGTGCTGCTCCACAGCCTGTCTAGTGGATTTTTATTTTTATTTTATTTTATTTTTTAGCACTGTTGTTGTGCGTTACCTGTGCTGCTCCACAGCCTGTCCAGTGGATTTTTATTTTTATTTTATTTTATTTTTTAGCACTGTTGTTGTGCGTTACCTGTGCTGCTCCACAGCCTGTCTAGTGGATTTTTATTTTATTTTAGCACTGTTGTCGTGCGTTACCTGTGCTGCTCCACAGCCTGTCTAGTTGATTTTTATTTTATTTTAGCACTGTTGTTGTGCGTTACCTGTGCTGCTCCACAGCCTGTCTAGTGGATTTTTATTTTATTTTAGCACTGTTGTCGTGCGTTACCTGTGCTGCTCCACAGCCTGTCTAGTGGATTTTTATTTTGTTTTAGCACTGTTGTCGTGCGTTGCCTGTGCTGCTCCACAGCCTGTCCAGTGGATTTTTATTTTTATTTTATTTTTTAGCACTGTTGTTGTGCGTTACCTGTGCTGCTCCACAGCCTGTCTAGTGTCGGATTCCCTGTTTGGGAATCCGCTAGCTTGGCATAGCTACTAGCTCTTAGCCGTTTTAGCATGGCGGCTTCTCCTGTCTCTCCTGCACTTTTCTGCTCTGGGTGTGAAATGTTTAGTTATTCCTCGGCCTCTTTTAGCAGTAACGGTACTTGTAATAAGTGCAGCTTATTCGTAGCTTTGGAGGCCAGGCTGGGCGAATTGGAGGCTCGGCTCCGCACCGTGGAAAATTCTACAGCTAGCCAGGCCCCTGTAGTCGGTGCGGACCAAGGTAGCTTAGCCGCCGTTAGTTCCCCCCTGGCAGACCCCGTGCAGTCGGGAAGGCAGGCTGACTGGGTGACTGTGAGGAGGAAGCGTAGCCCTAAACAGAAGCCCCGTGTACACCGTCAACCCGTTCACATCTCTAACCGTTTTTCCCCACTCGACGATACACTCGCCGAGGATCAAACTCTGGTTATTGGCGACTCTGTTTTGAGAAATGTGAAGTTAGCGACACCAGCAACCATTGTCAATTGTCTTCCGGGGGCCAGAGCAGGCGACATCGAAGGACATTTGAAATTGCTGGCTAAGGCTAAGCGTAAATTTGGTAAAATTGTAATTCACGTCGGCAGTAATGACACTCGGTTACGCCAATCGGAGGTCACTAAAATTAACATTGAATCGGTGTGTAACTTTGCAAAAACAATGTCGGACTCTGTTGTTTTCTCTGGGCCCCTCCCCAATCAGACCGGGAGTGACATGTTTAGCCGCATGTTCTCCTTGAATTGCTGGCTGTCTGAGTGGTGTCCAAAAAATGAGGTGGGCTTCATTGATAATTGGCAAAGCTTCTGGGGAAAACCTGGTCTTGTTAGGAGAGACGGCATCCATCCCACTTTAGAGGGAGCAGCTCTCATTTCTAGAAATCTGGCCAATTTTTTGGGATCCTCCAAACTGTGACTGTCTAGCGTTGGGACCAGGAGGCAGAGCTGTGGTCTTATACACCTCTCTGCAGCTTCTCTCCCCCTGCCATCCCCTCGTTGCCCCATCCCCATAGAGACGGTGCCTGCTCCCAGACCACCAATAACTAGCAAAAATCTATTTAAGCATAAAAATTCAAAAAGAAAAAATAATATAGCACCTTCAATTGCACCACAGACTAAAACAGTTAAATGTGGTCTATTAAACATTAGGTCTCTTTCTTCTAAGTCCCTGTTGGTAAATGATATAATAATTGATCAACGTATTGATTTATTCTGCCTAACAGAAACTTGGTTACAGCAGGATGAATATGTTAGTTTAAATGAGTCAACACCCCCGAGTCACACTAACTGTCAGAATGCTCGTAGCACGGGCCGGGGCGGAGGATTAGCAGCAATCTTCCATTCCAGCTTATTAATTAATCAAAAACCTAGACAGAGCTTTAATTCATTTGAAAGCTTGTATCTTAGTCTTGTCCATCCAAATTGGAAGTCCCAAAAACCAGTTTTATTTGTTATTATCTATCGTCCACCTGGTCGTTACTGTGAGTTTCTCTGTGAATTTTCAGACCTTTTGTCTGACTTAGTGCTTAGCTCAGATAAGATAATTATAGTGGGCGACTTTAACATCCACACAGATGCTGAGAATGACAGCCTCAACACTGCATTTAATCTATTATTAGACTCTATCGGCTTTGCTCAAAAAGTAAATGAGTCCACCCACCACTTTAATCATATTTTAGATCTTGTTCTGACTTATGGTATGGAAATAGAAGACTTAACAGTATTCCCTGAAAACTCCCTTTTGTCTGATCATTTTTTAATAACATTTACATTTACCCTGATGGACTACCCTGCAGTGGGGAATAAGTTTCATTACACTAGAAGTCTTTCAGAAAGCGCTGTAACTAGGTTTAAGGATATGATTCCTTCTTTATGTTCTCTAATGTCATATACCAACACAGAGCAGAGTAGCTACCTAAACTCTGTAAGGGAGTTAGAGTATCTTGTCAATAGTTTTACATCCTCATTGAAGACAACTTTGGATGCTGTAGCTCCTCTGAAAAAGAGAGCTTTAAATCAGAAGTGTCTGACTCCGTGGTATAACTCACAAACTCGTAGCTTAAAGCAGATAACCCGTAAGTTGGAGAGGAAATGGCGTCTCACTAATTTAGAAGATCTTCACTTAGCCTGGAAAAAGAGTTTGTTGCTCTATAAGAAAGCCCTTCGTGAAGCTAGGACATCTTTCTACTCATCACTAATTGAAGAAAATAAGAACAACCCCAGGTTTCTTTTCAGCACTGTAGCCAGGCTGACAAAGAGTCAGAGCTCTATTGAGCTGAGTATTCCATTAACTTAACTAGTAATGACTTCATGACTTTCTTTGCTAACAAAATTTTGACTATTAGAGAAAAAATTACTCATAACCATCCCAAAGATGTATCGTTATCTTTGGCTGCTTTCAGTGATGCCGGTATTTGGTTAGACTCTTTCTCTCCGATTGTTCTGTCTGAGTTATTTTCATTAGTTACTTCATCCAAACCATCAACATGCTTATTAGACCCCATTCCTGCCAGGCTGCTCAAGGAAGTTCTACCATTATTTAATGCTTCAATCTTAAATATGATCAATCTATCTTTGTTAGTTGGTTATGTACCACAGGCCTTTAAGGTGGCAGTAATTAAACCATTACTTAAAAAGCCATCACTTGACCCAGCTATCTTAGCTAATTATAGGCCAATCTCCAACCTTCCTTTTCTCTCAAAGATTCTTGAGAGGGTAGTTGTAAAACAGCTAACTGATCACCTGCAGAGGAATGGTCTATTTGAAGAGTTTCAGTCAGGTTTTAGAATTCATCATAGTACAGAAACAGCATTAGTGAAGGTTACAAATGATCTTCTTATGGCTTCGGACAGTGGACTTATCTCTGTGCTTGTTCTGTTGGACCTCAGTGCTGCTTTTGATACTGTTGACCATAAAATTTTATTACAGAGATTAGAGCATGTCATAGGTATTAAAGGCATTGCGCTGCGGTGGTTTGAATCATATTTGTCTAATAGATTACAGTTTGTTCATGTAAATGGGGAATCTTCTTCACAGACTAAAGTTAATTATGGAGTTCCACAAGGTTCTGTGCTAGGACCAATTTTATTCACTTTATACATGCTTCCCTTGGGCAGTATTATTAGACGGTATTGCTTAAATTTTCATTGTTACGCAGATGATACCCAGCTTATCTATCCATGAAGCCAGAGGATACGCACCAATTAGCTAAACTGCAGGATTGTCTTACAGACATAAAGACATGGATGACCTCTAATTTCCTGCTTTTAAACTCAGATAAAACTGAAGTTATTGTACTTGGCCCCACAAATCTTAGAAGCATGGTGTCTAACCAGATCGTTACTCTGGATGGCATTTCCCTGATCTCTGGTAATACTGTGAGAAATCTTGGAGTTATTTTGGATCAGGATATGTCATTCAAAGCGCATATTAAACAAATATGTAGGACTGCCTTTTTGCATTTACGCAATATCTCTAAAATCAGAAAGGTCTTGTCTCAGAGTGATGCTGAAAAACTAATTCATGCATTTGTTTCCTCTAGGCTGGACTATTGTAATTCATTATTATCAGGTTGTCCTAAAAGTTCCCTAAAAAGCCTTCAGTTGGTTCAGAATGCTGCAGCTAGAGTACTGACGGGGACTAGCAGGAGAGAGCATATCTCACCCGTGTTGGCCTCCCTTCATTGGCTTCCTGTTAATGCTAGAATAGAATTTAAAATTCTTCTTCTTACTTATAAGGTTTTGAATAATCAGGTCCCATCTTATCTTAGGGACCTCATAGTACCATATTACCCCATTAGAGCGCTTCGCTCTCAGACTGCGGGCTTACTTGTAGTTCCTAGGGTTTGTAAGAGTAGAATGGGAGGCAGAGCCTTCAGCTTTCAGGCTCCTCTCCTGTGGAACCAGCTCCCAATTCAGATCAGGGAGACAGATACCCTCTCTACTTTTAAGATTAGGCTTAAAACTTTCCTTTTCGCTAAGGCTTATAGTTAGGGCTGGATCGGGTGACCCTGGACCATCCCTGGTTATGTTGCTTTAGACGTAGACTGTGTTTCATAATTATTGTATGGCCTTGCCTTGCAATGTGGAGCGCCTTGGGGCAACTGTTTGTTGTGATTTGGCGCTATACAAGAAAAAAGTTGATTGATTGATAGTTCGTTCCATACATTTTCTGTTGGCTTGAAGTCAGGTGATTGACTGGGCTATTCTAGCAGCTTTATTTTAATTCTCTAAAACCATACTGAGAGTGTCCTTGGCTGTGTGTTTGGTATTATTGTCTTGTTGAAATGTCCACCCTCTTGTCTCATCTTCATCATCCTGACAGATGGCAGCAGATTTTTGCCAAGAATATCTCTGTACATTTTTCCATTCATCCTTCCTTCAATTATATGACGTTTGCCAGTGTCATGTATGCTGAAAACAGCCCCACCTCCAAACTTCATTGGTGAGATAGCTAGCTAGCTAGACAGACAGACAGACAGATAGATAGATAAGAATAAGAAAAACTTTATGAATCCCAAAGGGAATTGTTTGCCAGAATGCCGAAACAGTAAATATTGCTTTGTTTTTTTTGTTGTTGTTGGGTTTTTTTTTACAGTTATGTAAAATTGTGCAGCACGGTGGCTTAGTTGTTAGCACTGTGGCCTCACAGCGAGAACGTCATGGGTTCAATTCCCATCTGTGGCCTTTCTGTGTGGAGTTTGCATGTTCTCCCCGTGTTTGTGTGGGTTTCCTCCGGGTGCTCTGGTTTCCTCCCACATCCAAAGACATGCAGGTTAGGTGGAATATTTAAATTGTTCATAGGTGTGCGAGTGGGTGTGCATGTGTTTGTTTGTCTGTTTGTGGCCCTGTAACAGACTGGCGTCCTGTCCTGGGTGCAACCCGCCACATGCTCCATGACTGCTGGGATAGGCTCCAGCCCCACGAAGCTTGATTGGACTAAGCGGTTGAAGATGAGATGATGAGTTATGTAAAATTCATTCTGCAGAGGGGGGGGTTATACAGTCTGACTGTCACAGGCAATAAGGACCTCCTGTGGTGTTCTGTGGAGCACCTCGGCAGCCTCACTTTTTTTGCTGAAGGTGCTCTGACAGGACAACAATGTAGCATGCAGGAGGTGGGAGGTGTTGTCACGGATGGTGAGCAGTTTTCTCAACATTCTCCTCTCTGACACCTCCATCCCAGACTCCAGTTCCACCTCCAGGACAGAGTCAGCCCTCCTGATGAGCTTGATGAGCTTGTTGAGTTTGTTCATGTCAGCTGCCTTCAGCCTGCTGCACCATCACACTACAGCATAGAAGATGACGCTGGAGACCACTGAGTGATAAAACATCTGCAACATATTTCTGCAGAAACTGAAAGATCTGAGTCTCCTGAGGAAGTACATTCGGGTCTGACCTTTCTTATACACAATATCTATGTTTATAGTCCAGTCCAGTTTGTTGTCTATGTGGATACCCAGGAACTTGTAATAGTCCACAATGGCCACCTCTGTTCCATTAATGGTAACTGGGTTCAGATGACTCTTTCGTCTTCTGAAGTCCACCACCAACTCCTTCTTCTTAGATATGTTGAGCTGCAAGTGGTTGAGTCCACACCACTCCACAAACTTGTCCAAGACACTCCTGTACTCAGCCTCTTGACCACTGCCAATGCAGCCCACAATGGCAGAGTCATCCAAAAACTGTTGCAGATGGCACGACTGTGACCAGGACCTGAAATCTGAGGTGTAGAGTGTGAACAGAAAGGGAGACAAGATCATCCCCTGTGGTGCCCCCGTGCTGCTCCCAATGGTGCCAGATTTAATGTCTCGAAGCCTCACATACTGTGACTAGCTGTGATGTAGTTGATAACCCAGGCCACCAGTGGATCCTCCACCTTCATATCCCGTAGCTTATCAGCAAGTCAGGCCGGATAGTGTTGAATGCACTGGAGAAGCTGAAGAACATGACTCTCACAGTGCTGCCTACCTCCTCCAGGTGAGAGTAAGCTCTGTTCAGCATGAAGATGATGGGATCTTCCACTCCCCTGATGGGCTGCTACACAAACAGTAGGGGTCCAGCAATGGTTCCATGACTGTGTAACCATTGAGTGGAACCTGAGTCATCTGAGAGGCTCCAGATGAGCCTCTCAAGTGACTTCATAATGTGTGATGTCAGGGCCACATGTCTGGAGTCTTTAAGTGTGTTGGGGTTCTTCTTCTTGGGCACAGCAACCAGACATGAGGTTTTCCAGTGCTCAGGAACAACCATCTGGCTCAGGCTCAAGTTGAAGATGTTCAGAAAAATCCCACACAGCTGGATAGCACATGTCTTCAGCACTCTGGTGCCGAGGCTGTCAGGGCCTGCAGCCTTTCCTAAATTCTCTTCTAGGGGAGTAGAGGCAGGTTGGTGGAAGGAGGGGGTGGTAATAATTGGGGTGTGTGGTGAGTGCACAGGGGAGGGGGAGCACTGAGAGGAGCTGGGGGAAGGGTGGCAGAGACCATGTTGTCAAACCTGTTGAAGAACAGGTTTAACTTGTTGGCCTCATGAAGATCTCCTTCCATCATCTGGTCTGCCTTCTTACCATGAGCAGTCATGGTTCTCATCCCCTTCCACACCTCCCTCATGTTGTTCTGCTGGAGCTTGCTCTCCAGCTTCCTCCTGTAACTGTCCTTCCCCTCTGCGATCTTCTTCCTCAGATCTTGTTGCACCCTATTTAGTTCCTCAGTGTCTACACTCCTGAATGCTGCCTTCTTCCTGTTCAGTGTCACCGTGATGTCCTTGGTCACCCACGGTTTGTGATTGGGGTAATGGTGAACAGTCTTGGTTGGGATGACATTGTCTGTACAGAAGTTGATATAATCCGTTATGCAGTCTGTAATGCTTTCGATGTCCTCCCCCTGTGCATCAAACAGTACACCCCAATCGGTTGCCTCAAAACATCCATGAAGACTGTCTTCAGCCTCCTGTGACCACCTCTGTGCCATTCTGGTGATCACAGGTTGTCGTCGAACCACAGGAATGTACATTGGCTCTGAATGAACAAGGTTAAGGTCTGTTTTACCAAGCAGGGGGAAGGCTGTGGCACTGTATGCTTCCTTAACATTAGCATACAGTAGGTCACTTGTCTTATTGTCTGTTGTTAGTTAGATAGACAGATAGAGGTGATGAGCAGTCCCATTTGACCTCCAAACTGTGTATTATGGCATCCAAATAGTTTAGTTTTATCTCATCTGACCAGACTACAGACCAGGCTTGTCTAAATGTTGGGCAGCAAACTGCAAACAAGCTTCAACATGCTTTTCTTGAGTAACAGAGTCTTGCGTGGTGAGCATGCATACAAGCCATGGAGTCTGAGTGCATTACTTATTGTTTTCTTTGAAATAATTGTACCTGCTCTTGAAGTTAAGCTTCAGGAGGTTCTTGTAGCCATTCCTCTGCCCTCCTGTGGACCATTTTCCTTCACTCCGCTGGTAGCAGAAGATCTGCTTGGGAAGTCAACTGTCATCCATCCATCTGGTTGATGATGAGACACTCTATACTCTACAGCTTGGCTACAACCAGGACACTGATGTTGGTATGGTAGTCTTCCATATTTATGTGGAGGATACTCCTCAGGTAGTGCTGGTGGAGTTTTCAGGTGGCAGGAGAAGGTGGTCCAGGTCTCAGATCTATACAGCAGAGTTGGCAGGATGACAGTTTTGTCAACAAGGATATTTGCCTCATATCAAGGGTCTCTTTTGTTGAAAACATGGGTGTGAAGCCAGCATAAGACACTTCCTGCACATTTGAGTCAGTGTTGGATCTTGTCGATGTCAGCATTTGATGACACATGGCTGACCAAAATGGAAAATAGGCCACATTGACCATGTTGGGTGGAGGCTGATACAGGATCTGTGTCTGCTTCAGGTTACTGTACAGACCAAGGTTGGTCTCGGCTTCACTGATGGTTTCAAGTACATACACAATGCTGTGAAACAAAAGTGCCCCCTTGAGCTTTTACAGTTAAAGGGTAGAATTTTCAAAATTTTAATATAAAAAGCCAGAATTTTTTTTTGTTTTTTTGAGATCCTAAAAAATTTCAAACATGTAAAAGCTCAAGGGGGCACTAACTTTTTCCCAGTACTGACACAACATCATTAATGAACAGGATTTAAATACTAATTTAATGAGAAATTTAAGTTTACAGAAACTTTGTAACAACCTCTACAAAATTTTAACTACTTTTATGAATGTTTTATCACGTATGCTTAACACGTATTCATTAGTCTATAAAAGTAATGTTTAGATTGGGCTACACCAACTAACTAACCAAAAAAAAAAAAATAAATGTTTGCTGAAGTCAATCACTTCTGGCATCAACTATCTCTGGTAATTCCTGAAATAAAACTTCTGCAGAAACCTTTCAGTCAAATATTTCTTATTCTCATTTTCAAGTAGCTGACAGCAGCAGTGCTGAGACAGCAGAATCCGCAGAGCGGCCGCACTGCTGATCGCGGGAACGCCGCTCAGTGTGACTGTTTCTAACCACAGCTGTCTGTGCACAAGCACGCAGGCATGCACACACACACACTTTTGTCTGATTAGTTTGTCACACACTGAGTACTGTTCCTACCTGACAGTGATACTGGTTGTACCTTAAATGACAGCAACCTACACACACACACACCCACACACACACAGTGGAGCATTTGATTTCTGTGTTTCTGCTTGTTGCAGACAGAACCTTCTGGGACTCACAGTTGATCTGCTGTTGCTTTGAAAGTAGTTGAAGACAGTGAAGGATGTATCAGTTTGGATTGCCACTGAATGTCTCTCGTTGTTTATCCAACAGGTACACATGTACACAAAGTTCAAACGGGATTATGTAGCACATCTGTCCTGAGAAAGCCTCAGGATCTGTGGATCAGGTCTCAATGAAGTCTGGTTTCTTTCCAAAATGTTAAAGCCCCGTCACACTCAGCCATGTTTCCACTTCATCTGAAAAAAAAAAAAAAAAAAGAAAAAGAAGAAAATGGATGGATACAGTAAGAGCATGCATGCAAGCATGCATGCTCTTACTGTATCTTACATGCTTACATGCTCTTACTGCACCATGGTGCTAAACCTGTTTGCAATGAACAAGAACCATAATGCTGTGTTTACACATAATGACAACAAGTCACGAATGCCATGAATTACACATTCTTGGCCGCTGATCACAAATGTGATGATTTGGGGCAGAGGCATCAGGTGTCCTCAGGAACTGCTGCAACCTGTTACCACACGTTACAATTAATAGCACGTGTTGCTGGAGAATTATCAGGAACCATTACGCAAGGTCAAGAATAATGTTCTGCGGTGTTGCGCGCTATGGCGCGCTATTGCGCGTAACAGCGCATCGTTAAGTTCTGTCACGTTGTGAACGAGGTGAATTGTCTACACACACACACCCATATTCATCCAACCTAATTCAGATCGCTCCAGTTTTTCAGAAGAACTTTGTGACTGCATGCTCTGTGCCATGGAGTGGTGCAGAGAGGAGGAGGAGGAGGAGATGGACAGAGCCAGATGTGTGGCTTCATGCGGCTCACGCATTTTCCCAAACATCAGGCACATGCAGCAGGTGGAACACCTGCAGGAGCGCACTGAAGAGCACTGAAATGAGACTTTTAGCCGACTTGGTGTCAGCAATCAAACTGAATGCGGTGCAGCAGGGTTTAATTGTGCGCACGCTTCTTCCTCTGCCGGACTGGAGGAGGTGAAGGGATGTCTGGCTGCATGTGAGTCTCCTCTCGCTCCTCTGGCTCCTCTGGCTCAGTCTCGTTCTCCCACTCATTGGTTACAACAGCAGGTGGAACTCCTGCAGGAGCGTCCTGAGGAGCTTCAGCAGGAACTGTAGAACGACACTGGGCTGACTTCATGTCACTGTTACTCTTCGGCATACTGCATCAAACTGAACGCTGTGGAGCCGAGTTTAATTGTGTGCACGTGACAGAAAACTGATTTGTCATGGCGTGCAGTGAAATGTGATGCCACGTTACAAGTTGTGTCGAAACTTGACAGTTTCCGTGTCACTTCATAATAACACGTGACAGTTTGGGCTCCAAGAACCATCACAGGAACCACTACGAAAGTTGTCACGTTCTATTAAAGATCACTACTCATCAAGACGGATCAATATGCTCAGTTGCGACCTCCACGACGTGAGACGAAATGAGGGTGGTGTGTGACATTCGTGGAAGATTTTTTGACAGCCAAAAACATGCTCCATGAATATCAAGAATATCACGCACCAACACACACTATTAAGAAAGCTATTCAGATGCGTTAAGTCACGTTAAGAATGTCAGGAATGTGTCACGAATGACAGAAAAATGACATTCGTAACGCTTCTCGCTTATGTGTAAACGCACCTTAAATGAGATTTGAGCAGTTAGTTGGTAGTGGACCAGTGTCAGAGTTTGTGGTAAATGCTGTGGTTGGTGATAGTCGGGAAAGAGAGCCAGAGCCCCAGGAATAAACTTAAGTTGAACTATTTATATGACAAACTCAAAAAAGTTCCAAAATTTAGCAGCCAGCATCTCTATCAAAAAACAACACGAAATGTATATCTGATTCAACTTTCTTTAAAACCAACAACAATTTGAGTTCAGTCCATGCAGTGATCAACACCATGTCATTTAGTCAGTCGGGTACTTTAGTCACGCACCTTCAAGGAGTTCTTGATGCCGCCGTCTTGCCAATTTTCCGGTAGATCAGGGCAGCACATAAGCCAGAAAGTACCAGCCCTGCTACCATAACACCAAAAATGAATAAATCCCCGACGTCCTCAATGGAGAAAGGCACCAAGCATGCAATACGCCAAGACCCCCAGGAGTCGAGAACATAGCCCGCAGGATACGTTCCATCTGGGTAGGTAGGATCTCCCGCTGCTGACCTTCTTGTAGAAGAAAATGGTGTCAATAGCGTTCAGAGACCAGCTGATCAATTCCATGGTTAATCCAATAGTAGTCCAATAGATCCAGAATCCAATATAATTTGAGGAATTCACAGTCTTGAAGGTTAAAGCAGAGAGCAGAGATAAGGGAGTGGAGGAGATGCGATCGCCCTCGTTGGAGTCCCAAGCTGTTCTGTTTCACCTTATTATTTGTAATACCTCAGCATCAGGTTGGGGTCTTGAGAGATCCTACAACACCGATGAACTTGCACACTGAAGGAGGAATGGGTTCTTCCATTGGCTCTCTTGTTGTGGAGAAAATCCAGCTTCCAGAATCCAAGGAGTTTACAGTGGTATAAAAACTGAGCCATTACTGTCCAAATACAATAAACCCACATCAACTCGCTTCAGGTTATCTCAGTTATTTCTGGTATCACTTTGGAAAGTTTTTAAAGGTTGCAACCAACTTCTGTCCAACAGACCGACAGGGATTATTTCTCACTTCTCAATCATTTGCATGTGCTTCTCTCACTGCTTCAGTGTGCGTGCACCACCGTGACTGCTACTTGAAACAGGGTGGACCTTACATACTTCCTCCAGTAGTATTTCATTTCAGAGAACAGGGAGAACTGGTTAGGACCTAACATGCTATGGGGAGGTGAGACATAAAAGTTCTTATTTTAAAACTCTGATAAGACTGAATTGATGGTTCTTGGTCCAGTGAGACATCAGCATCAATTTGACCAGTTAATGCTTGGTCTAGGCTCATGTGCCATACATCACACTGACAAAGTGAGGAACCTTGGGGTAATTTTTGATCCTCCATTGTCCTTTGACCTCCACATTAGAGATATTACAAGGACAGCTTTCTTCCACCTGTGAAATAGAGCAAAGATTTGTCCCGTCCTGTCTATGGCTGATGGCGCGACCCTGATTCATGTGTTTGTCTCTTTTAGATTGGACTACTGCAATATTCTATTTTCTGGTTTAATGCAGCCCAGCATTAGGGGTCTCCAATTGGTTCAAAATACTGCTGCCAGAGTTTTGACACGAAGCATAAAGTTTGACCACATTACACCCATTTTGACTGCCACCTCCCTACCTAGCTGACCTAATTAAACCCTACGTACCGGCCCGGGCTTTGTGTTCTCAAGGTGCAGGACTACTTAGTATCTCTAGGGTGAATAAAAAGTCTGTGGGTCACAGAGCTTTCTCTTATCATGCCCCTGTTCTGTGGAATGATCTCCCTGCATCAATAAAAGTCAGATTCTGTAGAGACTTTCAAGTCCAGACTTAAGACGCACTTATTTTAGCTTTCAAATGGCTAGCATACTGACATAGTATGTTTCTATGCTTTTTACTCTTTTAATTCATTTTTATTAGTAAACAGCGGGCTGCAGCCTCAACTTTATCTAAATTCTGGGTCTTTTAGTGAGGCTTAGGGCTAGTGGCCGGTGATCACCTTAGTATTTCTTCTGTTTTTCTTGTTGCTTAATGCTGACAAATTACACTGTATTTGTTGTCTTTCTGATGCTTGATTCTGCTTTTTTTTTTCTTTTCTCTCTGTTTGAGGTGCGGCTCCATCCAGAGATAGGTGTGGTATCTCTTCCAGAAACTGTCCTGTGAACTGGCAACATTTCCTATATGTTTGCTTTGTGAATTGTTTTCTGATTTGCGTCTGTAGCATGGCCCAAGCAGAGGGCCACCCCTTTGAGTCTGGTCTGCTTGAGGTTTCTTCCTCAGAGGGAGTTTTTTCCTTACCACTGTTACTTTATGGGTTGGTAAGGTTAGACTTTACTTGTGTGAAGCGCCTTGAGGCAACTTTGTGATTTGGTGCTATATAAATGAAAATATTTTTAAAATAATTGAATTAAAATGACGACCACACCTCCTTGTCGGGACAGTGCCACTGCGGCCTCTAGTTCTCATATATATCTTTTGCTTGCCTCTACTGGTGGTTGGCTCTCACTGCGGTATTGATCACTTCCTGTTCCGGAGCACAGCGGTGTTTTCTGTATCTGTTAGCTGTTTAAATCTGCGCAGTTAGATTGATCTAGTTATCTAGATTACGATTGTTTCCCAGTGTAATCTTTACGTGCCTTAACTAAAGCACTCCTTCTGCTGAATCACCTCTAAATTATTTACACATTATTCACTTTGCGTGTTTTTTAGGAATCCGCTAGCTTAGCGTAGCTACTAGCTCTTAGCCGATTTAGCATGGCGGCTTCTCCTGTCTCTCCCCGCACTTTTCTGCTCTGGGTGTGAAATGTTTAGTTATTCCTCGGCCTCCTTTAGCAGTAACGGTACTTGTAATAAGTCTAGCTTATTCGTAGCTTTGGAGGCCAGGCTGGGCGAATTGGAGACTCGGCTCCGCACCGTGGAAAATTCTACAGCTAGCCAGGCCCCTGTAGTCGGTGCGGACCAAGGTAGCTTAGCTGCCGTTAGTTACCCCCTGGCAGATCCTGAGCAGCCGGGAAAGCAGGCTGACTGGGTGACTGTGAGGAGGAAGCGTAGCCCTAAACAGAAGCCCCGTGTACACCGCCAACCCGTTCACATCTCTAACCGTTTTTCCCCACTCGACGACACACCCGCCGAGGATCAAACTCTGGTTATTGGCGACTCTGTTTTGCGAAATGTGAAGTTAGCGACACCAGCAACCATAGTCAATTGTCTTCCGGGGGCCAGAGCAGGCGACATTGAAGGAAATTTGAAACTGCTGGCTAAGGCTAAGCGTAAATTTGGTAAGATTGTAATTCACGTCGGCAGTAATGACACCCGGTTACGCCAATCGGAGGTCACTAAAATTAACATTAAATCGGTGTGTAACTTTGCAAAAACAATGTCGGACTCTGTAGTTTTCTCTGGGCCCCTCCCCAATCAGACCGGGAGTGACATGTTTAGCCGCATGTTCTCCTTGAATTGCTGGCTGTCTGAGTGGTGTCCAAAAAATGAGGTGGGCTTCATAGATAATTGGCAAAGCTTCTGGGGAAAAACCTGGTCTTGTTAGGAGAGACGGCATCCATCCCACTTTGGATGGAGCAGCTCTCATTTCTAGAAATCTGGCCAATTTTCTTAAATCCTCCAAACCGTGACTATCCAGGGTTGGGACCAGGAAACAGAGTTGTAGTCTTACACACCTCTCTGCAGCTTCTCTCCCCCTGCCATCCCCTCATTACCCCATCCCCGTAGAGACGGTGCCTGCTCACAGACTACCAATAACCAGCAAAATCTATTTAAGCATAAAAATTCAAAAAGAAAAAATAATATAGCACCTTCAACTGCACCACAGACTAAAACAGTTAAATGTGGTCTATTAAACATTAGGTCTCTCTCTTCTAAGTCCCTGTTGGTAAATGATATAATAATTGATCAACATACTGAATTATTCTGCCTTACAGAAACCTGGTTACAGCAGGATGAATATGTTAGTTTAAATGAGTCAACACCCCCGAGTCACACTAACTGTCAGAATGCTCGTAGCATGGGCCGGGGCGGAGGATTAGCAGCAATCTTCCATTCCAGCTTATTAATTAATCAAAAACCCAGACAGAGCTTTAATTCATTTGAAAGCTTGACTCTTAGTCTTGTCCATCCAAATTGGAAGTCCCAAAAACCAGTTTTATTTGTTATTATCTATCGTCCACCTGGTCGTTACTGTGAGTTTCTCTGTGAATTTTCAGACCTTTTGTCTGACTTAGTGCTTAGCTCAGATAAGATAATTATAGTGGGCGATTTTAACATCCACACAGATGCTGAGAATGACAGCCTCAACACTGCATTTAATCTATTATTAGACTCTATTGGCTTTGCTCAAAAGTAAATGAGTCCACCCACCACTTTAATCATATCTTAGATCTTGTTCTGACTTATGGTATGGAAATAGAAGACTTAACAGTATTCCCTGAAAACTCCCTTCTGTCTGATCATTTCTTAATAACATTTACATTTACTCTGATGGACTACCCAGCAGTGGGGAATAAGTTTCATTACACTAGAAGTCTTTCAGAAAGCGCTGTAACTAGGTTTAAGGATATGATTCCTTCTTTATGTTCTCTAATGCCATATACCAACACAATGCAGAGTAGCTACCTAAACTCTGTAAGTGAGATAGAGTATCTCGTCAATAGTTTTACATCCTCATTGAAGACAACTTTGGATGCTGTAGCTCCTCTAAAAAAGAGAGCTTTAAATCAGAAGTGCCTGACTCCATGGTATAACTCACAAACTCGTAGCTTAAAGCAGATAACCTGTAAGTTGGAGAGGAAATGGCGTCTCACTAATTTAGAAGATCTTCACTTAGCCTGGAAAAAGAGTCTGTTGCTCTATAAAAAAGCCCTCCGTAAAGTTAGGACATCTTTCTACTCATCACTAATTGAAGAAAATAAGAACAACCCCAGGTTTCTTTTCAGCACTGTAGCCAGGCTGACAAAGAGTCAGAGCTCTATTGAGCTGAGTATTCCATTAACTTTAACTAGTAATGACTTCATGACTTTCTTTGCTAACAAAATTTTAACTATTAGAGAAAAAATTACTCATAACCATCCCAAAGACGTATCGTTATCTTTGGCTGCTTTCAGTGATGCCGGTATTTGGTTAGACTCTTTCTCTCCGATTGTTCTGTCTGAGTTATTTTCATTAGTTACTTCATCCAAACCATCAACATGTTATTAGACCCCATTCCTACCAGGCTGCTCAAGGAAGCCCTACCATTATTTAATGCTTCGATCTTAAATATGATCAATCTATCTTTGTTAGTTGGCTATGTACCACAGGCTTTTAAGGTGGCAGTAATTAAACCATTACTTAAAAAGCCATCACTTGACCCAGCTATCTTAGCTAATTATAGGCCAATCTCCAACCTTCCTTTTCTCTCAAAAATTCTTGAAAGGGTAGTTGTAAAACAGCTAACTGATCATCTGCAGAGGAATGGTCTATTTGAAGAGTTTCAGTCAGGTTTTAGAATTCATCATAGTACAGAAACAGCATTAGTGAAGGTTACAAATGATCTTCTTATGGCCTCGGACAGTGGACTTGTCTCTGTGCTTGTTCTGTTGGACCTCAGTGCTGCTTTGATACTGTTGACCATAAAATTTTATTACAGAGATTAGAGCATGCCATAGGTATTAAAGGCACTGTGCTGCGGTGGTTTGAATCATATTTGTCTAATAGATTACAATTTGTTCATGTAAATGGGGAATCTTCTTCACAGACTAAAGTTAATTATGGAGTTCCACAAGGTTCTGTGCTAGGACCAATTTTATTCACTTTATACATGCTTCCCTTAGGCAGTATTATTAGACGGTATTGCTTAAATTTTCATTGTTACGCAGATGATACCCAGCTTTATCTATCCATGAAGCCAGAGGACACACACCAATTAGCTAAACTGCAGGATTGTCTTACAGACATAAAGACATGGATGACCTCTAATTTCCTGCTTTTAAACTCAGATAAAACTGAAGTTATTGTACTTGGCCCCACAAATCTTAGAAACATGGTGTCTAACCAGATCCTTACTGTGGATGGCATTACCCTGACCTCTAGTAATACTGTGAGAAATCTTGGAGTCATTTTTGATCAGGATATGTCATTCAAAGCGCATATTAAACAAATATGTAGGACTGCTTTTTTGCATTTACGCAATATCTCTAAAATCAGAAAGGTCTTGTCTCAGAGTGATGCTGAAAAACTAATTCATGCATTTATTTCCTCTAGGCTGGACTATTGTAATTCATTATTATCAGGTTGTCCTAAAAGTTCCCTAAAAAGCCTTCAGTTAATTCAAAATGCTGCAGCTAGAGTACTGACGGGGACTAGAAGGAGAGAGCATATCTCACCCATATTGGCCTCTCTTCATTGGCTTCCTGTTAATTCTAGAATAGAATTTAAAATTCTTCTTCTTACTTATAAGGTTTTGAATAATCAGGTCCCATCTTATCTTAGGGACCTCGTAGTACCATATCACCCCAATAGAGCGCTTCGCTCTCAGACTGCAGGCTTACTTGTAGTTCCTAGGGTTTGTAAGAGTAGAATGGGAGGCAGAGCCTTCAGCTTTCAGGCTCCTCTCCTGTGGAACCAGCTCCCAATTCAGATCAGGGAGACAGACACCCTCTCTACTTTTAAGATTAGGCTTAAAACTTTCCTTTTTGCTAAGCTTATAGTTAGGGCTGGATCAGGTGACCCTGAACCATCCCTTAGTTATGCTGCTATATAGATGTAGACTGCTGGGGGGTTCCCATGATGCACTGTTTCTTTCTCTTTTTGCTCTGTATGCACCACTCTGCATTTAATCATTAGTGATCGATCTCTGCTCCCCTCCACAGCATGTCTTTTTCCTGGTTCTCTCCCTCAGCCCCAACCAGTCCCAGCAGAAGACTGCCCCTCCCTGAGCCTGGTTCTGCTGGAGGTTTCTTCTTGTTAAAAGGGAGTTTTTCCTTCCCACTGTAGCCAAGTGCTTGCTCACAGGGGGTCGTTTTGACCCTTGGGGTTTTACATCATTATTGTATGGCCTTGCCTTACAATATAAAGCGCCTTGGGGCAACTGTTTGTTGTGATTTGGCGCTATATAAAAAAATTGATTGATTGATTGATATAACCTCTTTGGTCTCTGTCTCTGTCTCTGTCTCTCTCTCTCTCTCTCTCTCTGTCTGTCATGAATAGAACCATTGAAGGAAGGGAGAATTAATTGCACTTGACTGTTTATATTAAATGATATGTAGAATATAAGGGCCCCTTCACATAGCACACATAATATGAAAAGGGACAAATCAGGGCGAACCACGGCGAAACAGCTCATATGTACGAACCACGAAAACATCGAGCCGGAGGCAGGTCTAATTTTACATGTATTGCATACGATTTCTGCTTTGTGCACAATTCAACCACATTCGTACTATGTGTGAGGGGGCCCTAAAGCATGGCCAAAGATTATGGTTAAAGTGCTTGACTGATATACAGTATCACTAAGCGTAGCTGTATCATTAAAATATTAGCAATGCCCATCCCTAGGTACTTGTGTCCTTGGACAACATTTAATCTGCATTGTCTTAGGCCACCCGACTGTAAACTTGAGACATCACTGTAAAGCAGTTTAAGCACCTGCTAGATTGGAATGTGGTACTTCTTCTTCTTCTTCTTCTTCTCCTTGTTGGGACTTCACTGATGCAGAACAAGTGGGGAGCAGATAAGGCCTTCCAGCAGCAGTCTCAATCTGTGGCTCTGCAGGTGCTTTGTGGTCTGTTTGAAGAAATGTGAATGTCAAGACCCATCATGTTAAAACACAGCAATTGCTCCTTCTGCTTTGGACATCACATTCATTCATTCATTCATTCATTTTCTGTATCCTGGCATTCTGAGCCTTTGCTTTACTTTCTGAGTGTGTCTGTGCTTCTGCAGCAGGCACACATTTCCCACAATTCTTTGTGCAACCAAAATCCAATATGGCGGGTTTGCAATTCTCTTATTAGGATGAAGTGTGGACTTTACAAAAGGGCATGTTTTTTTCATTATGACCACATCCTCACTGTGCTCACCAAAAATATATGGATGCAGTGCATTCTTGATGGTCTTTGTCTGAGTATGACAGAGTCTTACATAGCTGTGTGCCACGTATGAAAAAGACACAAATCCATCCACCCATTCGCTAAATCCATTTACTCCATCAAAGGGTGATGGGGGTAAAAATATACCAGAGTCATCTTAATGTAGAGACAAAATCCTTTTTTTTTTCCCCCTCACTGAGCAAACAAACACTGAGTAACTGGAAGCACCATGTTGGTTTAGCGGTTAGCACTGTTGCCTCGCAGAGGTTCCCAGGTTTGGTTCCAACCTGGTCCTTTCTGTGTGGAGTTTGCATGTTCTCCCGATGTTCACATGGATTCTCTGAGTGATTCAGCTTCCTCCCTCTTCAACAAAAACATGCAGATTAAGTGAATTGGTTGTAGTAAAGTGTCAGTAACATGATAGGTGTCAGTACGAATGTGACTGCCTGTTGATACAGTGGGGGAAATAAGTATTTGATCCACTGTCAATTTTGCAGGTTTTTCCACCTACAAAGAATGGAGAGGTCTGAACTTTTTTATCGTAGGTACACTTCAACTGTGAGAGCCAGAATTCTTGCTGGTTGGTAGGGGATCAAACACTTATTTCATGCAATAAAATGCAAATTAATTATTTAAAAATCATACAATGTGAATTCTGGATTTGTTTTTTTTTTTTTTTTTTTGTAGATTCTGTTTCTCACAGTTGAAGTGTATCTACGATAACAATTACAGACCTCTCCATTCTTTGTAGGTGGGAAAACCTGCAAAATTGACAGTGGATCAAATACTTATTTCCCCCACTGTATGTGACCCTTGATACACTGGAGGCCTGTCCAGGGTGTACCCCTTCTCTCGCCCAGTGACTGCTGGGAGAGACTGCAGTCTATGAATGCATCTGTACATGTTCATGCATGTGTCCATCGTTGAGTCCATCCTCACCTCTTCCATCACCGTCTGCACCTGCTAAGAAAAGGAGCTGTTAAGGTTAACCCTCTGGGGCCGACACCGTCGTATACGATGGCTAAGACCAAGCTTTACTAAATTATAACTTTGTAATGGTATGAGATAGTAACTTACTTTTTTTGCTGAAAAGTTAACTCCACGAACGTTCGAGCCAGCCATCAGCCATCTTTGTACTCCTCATAGAAGCTGTGTGATAACGTGCGCAATGTGAGTGTCCAATCGGAATTGGTTCACCGTCACATGGTTTTCCAAAATCTAATTGTAGGGCAGATTTACCTCACATGAAAAGCCAAAGATCGTTTTCAGGAGTGATATGCTACTAGTTGGCCCATTTGAATAGCCCCCTGGGTGCTCCAATGAGTACATACTATTAGTACATCCTCAGTGCGCCATGCGCCATTACACACAGCGATCAGTGAAAGCAGGAGCAGATGGAGGGCCTCTGATGACAATCTCACGTGCTGAAACAAAGAGTGTGTAACTATCAGGATTGCTCCACTAGTTTGCATGTGAATGTTACTGGATACCTCTGTTGCTTTCTCTGTGTAAAGCACTGTTTACCATATCAATGGACAACAAAATGCATAGACCATTTTGTATATATTGTTCAAAATGTGCATTTGTGTTTATTGTTTGACCCTTATTGTTGTACAGACTTTCACACAAGACCTCAAATTACCTTTATAAAGTGTCAAAACAGTTGTTTATTATAGTTTGCTGTGTGTTTTGAATAAATGTGTGTGGAAAATTATTTTTCGCTTTATTTTTTTCTTGCCTATTTTCGATTGTAAACCTTTTTTTACACTTATAAAACACAACAAAAATGTATATATTCTGAAAGCACAGATTGTCCTTAAAAAAGAGACATAAAACTTGACTGTGGGATGCAGGGAGAGCTGTTAACAGCAATAATAAAACATTTATGCCAGGCGAGCGAATTGTCCAAAAAATGCCCTCGGACCCCAGAGGGTTAAGCAAAGTCAAATTGAACCCAATTTTCAGGCAGCAAATCAACAAAAGGGGTTGTTCCAAAAACAAGAGTGACCAAGAGTGAACAAATACAAGGATGATGAACAGAAACAAAACCAATGATAACATGAGCATGGTAAGACATGGATAAAAACACAAAAGATTCAGAGCAGGAACGTGGATACAAGTTCAAACTCATGACAGACAGCCCTAAAGGGCCCGATCATGACAGACACTGACAGAATATCATTGACATGAATATAACTTCACTTTTTAGTCTTGCACACATTTGCATGCACTGAAAAAACTTTCCCCCAACAACCAAATGTGGCTGTTTTGCCTTAAATTTGCTCCTTGAGGCTTGTCTGCTCCATGTCCCTCTGTGAAGTGGTGAAACAGAAAGGAAACCAATTACCAAGAGCAGCTTGACATCAGACCCTGTCACGCTGTCTGTGAACAACCTCCTCCTTCCCCTCAGCAACAAGACAACTCCTGCAACAGGAGACAAATCAATGAGTGCAGGTCAATTTTCAGAGTCTGTGTGCGGCAGTGCCGCTGTCTGCAGGAGTAGACCAACAGCTGCAGATGCCTGTTGAATTTCTCAATCTCAGTCACTGTAATAGAATTTCCTGCCTTCTTTCCAAGACACTTCATTGCATTTTTTCTGCTTCCTCCCTCTTGCTCACTCTCTAAGTACAATACAGTAAGTGCCTCTCTATGAGCACTTGCAAAAATAAATCAGAGGCAGAGAATCAGCAACCACAAGTGCTTCTCGGAGACAGCAAGAGAGATAGAGATGGTTTCTGTGAAGTCATTTGTGGGTCACAGAGAGAGCAAGGCTGGGTGGGTTGACACATGAATATAGACCAATGAAAGAGAGAAGGACTTTGCAGTGCATCCTGGGAGGGTGGGGCGGAGTAAACGGAGCATGACACAGATGGAGCCATTTGACACGCCCATCAGTGGAGTAGCAACGATGGTTAACAGTTGATCGTTCACCCTGCTCTGACAGAACTGCTGGAAAAGGTGCACGAACACCCTGCAACCTACTTTGCGATCCAGCGCTGGCATGCTGCATTTGACATATTTGTAAGAAGGAGCGATCGTAGGCGATGGACGAAACGATATGTGGGATTGCAGCTCTCTCAATGTATCAAGATCAAGATCTTTAGGATATAAATTGAGCAAATGCACACACACACACACACACACACACACACACACACAAGGGTGTTTGCATTTCTAGAGTGCACAGTCGTGCCACTGCAGCGAATCAAAATGTGTAAAATGTAAAATGTGGAGCTAAATCACCTCCACAGGGATTTGGTTGACAGTGGTGGGCTAGTTTTCCTGCAGAGGTGGAAGAGCTGAATTAAGCATCAACCCACAATAGGTCGTTTTTAGAATAATCGCTGAAGCATATTATCTGTAGCCGAGTGGCTCCTTGATTAATTTTTGTTTAATTACAATTCCAAGTGGATCTCTGAGGAAATAATGGCCATAAAACATTATGAACTGATCTTGAGATTTTCTCCTGGATTCATAGGATATAGTACAATTATCCCCACTATAGTGGAAAAGGGGGACTTTGGAATCAGTTCCATACAATTTTGTTGGACAATTAACCGCCCAGTTCCATGACTCACTCATTCATTTGTTTTTTTTATACCTGCTTAGTCCAATCAAGGGTCATTGGCTGGACCCTATCCCAGCAGTCATAGGGCATGAGGCAGGGCTCAGCCTCCACAGGACAACAGTCCATCACAGGGCTACATATAGTCAGACAAACACATTCACACTCTCACTCACACCTACAGTCAATTTAAAGTTTCCATTCCACCTAACCTGCCTGTCTTTGGAAGTAGCAGGAAGCCAGAGCAACCAGAGTGAACCCACACGAACACAGGGAGAACATCCAAACTCCACATGGAAAGGACCAGGTGGAATGCAATCCCACCGTGAGACAACAGTGCTAACTAGGGGTCCATCGATTATCAGAGCAGATAGACCCCAAGCCAATAATTAGTCAACCCCATGCAGTATGTCCTGGCCGATTATCAGTGCAGATACGCATATTATCATATTGCACAAGATGGACACATTTTGGCAAAGTTATGATCTTTGATTAACAAGCCTTGACACTGCCAGTTTCATGAGTTGTCTACATTCTGAAAACAAATATCACATACCTTGAAATGTTATCTGAATGTAGCAAGCACTTGTGCCAAAGCAGCATTTGCCATCAGGATATTGTGCTCTCAGAGCACTCTTGTTATTCCATGTTTCTAGCAGGGGATTTTCACCTTAGTTGTACAAGCACTCTTAAAAAAATATATATCTACATTTGCATTAAAAGCAACAGGTGTAGTAGTTCAGAGCTGTGCTGTCTTGTTCAAAGCAGGTGCATCAGAGCGAGGGTCCACCAGTTGTCCACTGCTATTGTCCATGTGGATGACATGACCCTGGTACATGTGTTCAGTGTTTCAGAGGATACTGAACTTGATCCAAAGTGGCACACCACTGTTGATAAAAATTAGGGAGTGAGTCAATTTGATCTTCATCAGTTATTTCCAAGTTCTTCTATCTTTGTCAAACGGTCACAGCTCAATACATCTGTAAGGCAGAGGTGTGTGTGTGTGTGTGTGTGTGTGTGTGTGTGTGTGTGTGTGTGTGTGTGTGTGTGTGTGTGTGTGTGTGTGTGTGTGTGTGTGTGTGTGTGTGTGTGTGTGTGTATGCCTAGATCTGACCTCAGTCATTCATCTTTCTCTCTTTCTCTCTCTGTCTCAACAGGACACACACAGTTAAAAACTAAGTGCATCACTTACCACTTTACGAGGTCTGTCCATAAAGTATCGTACCTTTTTATTTTTTTCAAAAACTATATGGATTTCATTCATATGTTTTTACGTCAGACATGCTTGAACCCTAGTGTGCATGTGTGAGTTTTTCCACACCTGTCAGTGACGTCATTCGCCTGTGAACACGCCTTGTGGAAGGAGTGGTCCCGCCCCCTCGTCGGATTTTCATTGTCTGGAAGTGGCGGAATGAAAAGGACTTTTTTTCCATCAGAATTTTTTCAGAAGCTGTTAGAGACTGGCACCTGGAAACCATTCGAAAAATTTATCTGGCTTTCAGTGAAAATTTTATGGGCTTCACAGAGAATAAGGACTTTAACTACAGGTTTAAGGACCCCTTTAAAGACGGTCGGTGCGCCGCGCTGCGAGCTGCGACAATGCGGCACAAACCACTGGATCATTTCTAAGCTGATGGCTCTGTGGATACGAGACCGTCGTGTGCTCTTTCTCTGGTTATCACAAGAGCTGGACATCAGCCATTTTCCGGCAGATTTCACTTTTAACAAGAGATTTTGTCATGGAAAGTCGCGCGGAGGCTTCGGCATCACGACCGATTCACTGATGAAGCGAGACAAAGGAACACCTCCGTTTCGGAGTGTTAGAGGACAAGTTGGGACATGCCTATCTCAGCTTTCAGTGCTTACCAGTTGAGTGAGTATAAAAGAACTTGTGGAGAGCTGGACATGTCCCAACTTGTCCTCTAACACTCCGAAACGGAGGTGTTCCTTTGTCTCGCTTCATCAGTGAATCGGTCGTGACGCGCGAAGCCTCCGCGCGGCTTTCCAGCTTCTGAAAAAATTCTGATGGAAAAAAAGTCCTTTTCATTCCGCCATTTCCAGACAATGAAAATCTGACGAGGGGGTGGGACCACTCCTTCCCCAAGGCGTGCTCACAGGCGAATGACGTCACTGACAGGTGTGGAAAAACTCACGCATGCACACGAGGGTTCAAGCATGTCTGACGTAAAAACATATGAATGAAATCCATATAGTTTTTGAAAAAAATAAAAAGGTACGATACTTTATGGACAGACCTCGTATATGTTTATTTCAGCCTAGTCTCACGTTTTTTTTTTTTGTTTTTTTTTGTGCTCCAGTGACGAAATGAGTCAAATTTTTGTGACAGGGTTTGTTTTAACTCACTATTCCTAACCCTCTCCTACCCCCGACCCTAACCCTAACAATAACCTAATCTTACTCTTTCCCCCCACCCTAACCATAGCCACCCCCGCCCCCCCCCCCTTAACTTTTAATTTCGTGCAGCCAGCACGGAATGAATTAGATTGAATTTGTGCTGTCGTGATGAAAATGAGGCACTTTTCATCACAATATCACAAACCAATAGATTAATGTATATTTCGTGCTGCTGAATGACAACTTGCCATGAGACCAGGTTCTTTGTTTCCATTTCTAAGAAAAGGAAACATTTCTAAGAAACCTTATTCTTACTTATAAGGTTTTGAATAATCAGGTCCCATCTTATCTTAGGGACCTCGTAGTACCATATCACCCCAATAGAGCGCTTCGCTCTCAGACTGCAGGCTTACTTGTAGTTCCTAGGGTTTGTAAGAGTAGAATGGGAGGCAGAGCCTTCAGCTTTCAGGCTCCTCTCCTGTGGAACCAGCTCCCAATTCAGATCAGGGAGACAGACACCCTCTCTACTTTTAAGATTAGGCTTAAAACTTTCCTTTTTGCTAAAGCTTATAGTTAGGGCTGGATCAGGTGACCCTGAACCATCCCTTAGTTATGCTGCTATAGACGTAGACTGCTGGGGGGTTCCCATGATGCACTGTTTCTTTTTCTTTTTGCTCTGTATGCACCACTCTGCATTTAATCATTAGTGATCGATCTCTGCTCCCCTCCACAGCATGTCTTTTTCCTGGTTCTCTCCCTCAGCCCCAACCAGTCCCAGCAGAAGACTGCCCCTCCCTGAGCCTGGTTCTGCTGGAGGTTTCTTCCTGTTAAAAGGGAGTTTTTCCTTCCCACTGTAGCCAAGTGCTTGCTCACAGGGGGTCGTTTTGACCGTTGGGGTTTTACATAATTATTGTATGGCCTTGCCTTACAATATAAAGCGCCTTGGGGCAACTGTTTGTTGTGATTTGGCGCTATATAAAAAAAATTGATTGATTGATTGATTGAACACTTTTGGTTTTGCTCCCATTTTGTATGAGATGAACTCAAAGATCTAAAACTTTTTCCACATACACAATATCACCATTTCCCTCAAATATTGTTCACAAACCAGTCTAAATCTGTGATAGTGAGCACTTCTCCTTTGCTGAGATAATCCATCCCACCTCACAGGTGGGCCATATCAAGATGCTGATTAGACACCATGATTAGTGCACAGGTGTGTCTTAGACTGTCCACAATAAAAGGCCACTCTGAAAGGTGCAGTTTTGTTTTATTGGGGGGGATACCAGTCAGTAGCTGGTGTGACCACCATTTGCCTCATGCAGTGCAACACATCTCCTTCGCATAGAGTTATCAGGTTGTTAATTGTGGCCTGTGGAATGTTGGTCCACTCCTCTTCAATTGCTGTGCGAAGTTGCTGGATATTGGCAGGAACTGGTACACGCTGTCGTATACGCCGGTCCAGAGCATCCCAAACATGCTCAATGGGTGACATGTCCGGTGAGTATGCCGGCCATGCAAGAACTAGGACATTTTCAGCTTCCAAGAATTATGTACAGATCCTTGCAACATGGGGCCGTGCATTATCCTGCTGCAACATGAGGTCATGTTCTTGGATGTATGGCACAACAATGGGCCTCAGGATCTCGTCACGGTATCTCTGTGCATTCAAAATGCCATCAATAAAATGCACCTGTGTTCTTCGTCCATAACAGATGCCTGCCCATACCATAACCCCACCGCCACCATGGGCCACTCGATCCACAACATTGACATCAGAAAACCGCTCACCCACACGACGCCAAACACGCTGTCTGCCATCTGCCCTGATCAGTGTGAACCGGGATTCATCCGTGAAGAGAACACCTCTCCAACGTGCCAAACGCCAGCGAATGTGAGCATTTGCCCACTCAAGTCGGTTACGACGACGAACTGGAGTCAGGTCGAGACCCCGATGAGGACGACGAGCATGCAGATGAGCTTCCCTGAGACGGTTTCTGACAGTCTGTGCAGAAATTCTTTGATTATGCAAACCGATTGTTTCAGCAGCTGTCCGAGTGGCTGGTCTCAGACGATCTTGGAGGTGAACATGCTGGATGTGGAGGTCCTGGGCTGGTGTGGTTACACGTGGTCTGCGGTTGTGAGGCTGGTTGGATGTACTGCCAAATTCTCTGAAACGCCTTTGGAGACGGCTTATGGTAGAGAAATGAACATTCAATACACGAGCAACAGCTCTGGTTGACATTCCTGCTGTCAGCATGCCAATTGCACGCTCCCTCAAATCTTGCAACATCTGTGGCATTGTGCTGTGTGATAAAACTGCACCTTTCAGAGTGGCCTTTTATTGTGGACTGTCTAAGGCACACCTGTGCACTAATCATGGTGTCTAATCAGCATCTTGGTATGGCACACCTGTGAGGTGGGATGGATTATCTCAGCAAAGGAGAAGTGCTCACTATCACAGATTTAGACTGGTTTGTGAACAATATTTGAGGGAAATGGTGATATTGTGTATGTGGAAAAAGTTTTAGATCTTTGAGTTCATCTCATACAAAATGGGAGCAAAACCAAAAGTGTTGCGTTTATATTTTTGTTGAGTGTAATTTACATACCACCAAATCACAACAAAGCTGCCTCAAGGCTCTTCACACAAATAAACTTTAACCTTACCAACCCACTAATTTAGTAAACACAGTTGTTTGGCAATGTCTGGATTCACACAACCACTAACCACAAGTGAAAAGAAAGAAAAGGTTTTTGTATTATCATTCAGATTCCCTCAAAATTGGCCAAAAAAAAAAAAAAAATTCTGCCAGGGTATGAGCACAGCTGTACATGCCATACAGAGAGAGTGCAGCTCAAACCAAATTCAAATTCATTGTATTCTTGTGGATACTTGGAGAATAAAGGCTATTTTGATTCTGATTCTGGCACAATATTTTCAATATTGTGATACAAATTGAGTATCAGAAGTTCAGCATTGGCTATCACATCTGTTTGAGAAATTATATAGGCATCAAAACTGATGTATAATTCAGATTAACCGTGATGACCACAGTACAGGTGCAGTGGATTTAAGATCTGAGTGTGTAATGAAATATGTTGTCTCTGTCATGTCACCACACATTTTATGTTCACTTACTGTGTCATCTCATTTATGATGTTTGGAGTATTTCTGAGCTGTGAGTTTCTTAATGGGCCCTAGAGCTATATCTGAAGAAGCTGCTGAAAGACCTTTAACATGACTGCTATTTCCCACTGAATTCCAATAATACTTCTTTTGTGAGGAAAGGCAGAGCCAGAAAAAGTGGCAGAAACTGAAACAGTCAGCAGTACAACTACATTATATCACAGGTAAAAGCCTGCTCTGAGGTCATGGGTCAGGGCACAGCTGGCAGGTATGTTGACATCAGGATTAAATTTGTTGCTGCTGCCGCCTGTTGCTGCCGGATCTTATTTTTTGTAATTTATTTATTTATTAAACAAATACAAACAAAAATGATACTGTGCAAAATCCTGAAATAGCTGCATACATGAAAATAAAAAAGGGGATATTGTATATATTTTATAATATCCTGGTACCCAATTATTATTAATATGAACGGAGCACCGCACAGCGGCGCGAGGCTCGCTCTACGGTAGACAGAGGCACAAATCGGAAACGGCACAAAAAAATCTCAGCAGTGGGGAAAAAGCCACAAACTGTTGTACAAATCTGTAAAAAGCCACAAACCAACTAGACGAACATAAAGAAGAGTAGACGCTGCATTGGTAGCTGTGGCGCAAGAAATGTCGCCGCCATCTTGGACCAGTCATCGTAGTGATTCTATCACAAGGCACAGTGAAGGTTTGATTTTATAATCTTATTTTCTTTTTTAATCTTTCTAACATAATACGTGTGAAATACCAAGTGTTCCAATACCTTTGGGGGGCACTGTATCCTAAGCTTTTGATGAGTGCAAAATGAGTGTGGTATTATTACTGTTTTGTTTAAGAATGTTTAATTTTCACTGTTGCTGCACTTTGTGTGAAATTATAGTCATATCTTATGTTACAGTATATTGATATGATAATATTGCAGTATGATAATTTGTCCATATTGTAGGCAAAAAAGAAAAATGCTAAAAAGGTGGGTGTCTGGGGCCCATAAGCTGACAGACAAAAAAAAAAAAAAAAAAAAAGTAAATAAATAAATAAAAGGCGGGGGGTCTGGGGGAGCACAGCCCCCAGAAGCTGAAAGGTTTTACTCAAAAAAAAAAAAAGTCTAAAGGACCTAAATGACATGGTGAGACCCAGAAGAGCTTCGCTCGTCATGTCCGCGACATATACATATTAACTGATAGGTCAGCATTGGGGTGTTCCATGATGCACTTCCAGGTTACCTTTATCTCTTTAATTTACCAATAAATTTAATGTCCGTTTTACATCATTATCTTTTACTTTAATCCTGTTTCTGACTAGGAGTATCCTGAATCCTGAGTATCCTGGATACTCAGTTATTAATAATAATTGGGTAACCAGTTTACAAAAAAAAAAAAAACAAACAACAACAACAACAAAACGGAGACACTGTTGTCTCCTTCAGCGAGGTGGTGGCATAATGGTTTGCATATGATTTAAGAGGCTTTACTTTGCCATCTGGTGCTTAACAATCACATGATTCCCTTTGATCCATTTGGGTGTACAGAGTCAGTCTCAGATGTGCAGACTTTCATTAATCACAGGTGATTTTGACTTTCTGTAATTTAATATTAAATAATGCTGAATTCATGTGGAAATGATTGTTGTACAGAAACTTCAGAGATTTGTCGCTGAGATAGATGATGACTAGAGTGCAATTTTAAGTAGAAACGAGGTGATAATCGGTGAACGCTGTTGTCGCCGACTGACTTCCGTGTCAGGAGGGCTGTCAATCAAACATCACTCTTCAGAAACAACCAATCACAGCAGAGCTAGTGTCAACCTGGTTCCCTCCCCCATAGTGCCAAATCCCTCCGTGCATAGTGGCATAGGTTTGGAGCAACAGAGCAGGAATCCCCTGTGTGTGAGCAGAAATCAACTTAGAGAGGGCAGAAGCGTGCTGGTTCTCTTGTGCAGCACCTTTTCCTTCGTTCGAGGAGCAGTTTCCTCTGAGTGTGTGTGCGCCCACAGAGAAAATTTGCATGTGCGCAGAGATAATTTGTGAGCATGTAGTTAATACCTACCCATGTGAAATAATATAAGACACCTGTTGTTTTGGTACTGATCTGATGCCAAAGAGGTCTGGGACAGTGCCTAAGCAATGGCAAACTGGGGTGGTGGACACCATATTTAAAAAAAGGGAGAGAGTGTGTGCAAAATACACTACTCAGCCTCCCTGATCAAGTATATTCCAGGGTGCTTTAAAAGAGTGCTTGGTCGATAGTCGAATCTTAGACTGAAGAGGAACAATGCAGGTTCCATCCTGGCTGTGGAACAACCAACCAGCTCTTCACTCTCACACAGATCCTGGAGGGGGCCTGAGAGTACACCCATCCAGTCTACATGTGTATGAACTTATGATCGGATACTGTGGGAGGGGCTGCAGGATTATGGAGTAAGGGGTCCCTTCTCCAGGACATCCAATCTCTGTACTCACAAAGCGAGAGCTGTGTTCGGGTTCTTGGCAGTAAGACTTGTTTCCATTGGAGGATGGCTCCCGCCAGGGTTGTGCCTTGTCACCAATCCTGTTTGTGATATTCATGGGCAGGATATTAAGGCATAATCGGGGGGGTCTTCAGTTTTGTGGGTTCAGGGTCTCATGACTGTTGTCTGCAGATGATGTGGTCCTGTTGGCTTCATTGGTCTGTGACCTCTAGTACTCACTCAGTCAGTTCATTGTGAAGCAGCTGGTATGAGGATCAGCACCTCTAAATCTGAGGCCATGGTTCTCAGTAGGAAACCAATAGATTGCCTATTTCTGGTAGGGAATGAGGTATTGCCCCAAGTGAAACAGTTCAAGAAACTCAAGGTCATGTTCATGAGTGAGAGGACAATAATAATACAATAACATGCTTTTGGAGGGCGGTATGCATTTTCAGAGGCCCGATGTCCATGCCCAGTCTCCCAAAATGACAGATATTCTGTCATTGCAGGCGACGGCATGGACAGAGGGACTCAGAAAATGCATACCGCACGACAAATGCATGTAATTTGCATTATTATCACTTACTGAGATACACAACACGTAACGCATACATAAAAAGTTGGCTCACTTTAACTTCTGTCGTGTTGGCTGGTGCGCGCTGCTCTCCAAATTCGGCAGTGCATCCTCATCAAGCTGGCTGCTTTGGCTGCTGTTCATCATCATACTATCCATGAGAAAATCATCCGGAATATCCATATTGGGACCAACACACACTTCTCGCGTTTTTATCTTTTCCTCTGCGGACAGTTCTTGGGCTGCGTGCTATGACATCATTTGTTTACGCACAGCGGGCGGGTATAGCCAGGTAGCGTTGACGTAAATCTATGCTACTGGCCTAGCAACGCCTCGGTAAAGTGATAATAATGCGTGAGATTGGCTGAAGAATCAGTGCAGCAGGGATGGTATTGCATTTGCTGTACCATACTGTCATAATGAAAAGGGAGCTGAGCCAAAAGACAAAGCTCTCGATCTACCGGTCACTCTTCATTCCTACTCTCACCTATGATCATGAGGGTTGGGTCATGACCAAAAGGACAAGATCATGGGTACATCTGGCTGAAATGGTTTCTTCAGTAGGATGGCTGATGTCTGCCTTGGAGACAAGGTGAAACCGATGACTGAACAGTCATCCATGAGGAGCTCGGAGTGTACCCGCTGCTCTTTCACACTGAAAGGAGCAAGCTGAGGTGGTTTAAGCTTCTGGTCAGGATGCCCCCTGGGCTCATCCCTATGGAGATGTTTCTGGTACATCCATCTGGGAGGAGACCCTCGGGATGACCCAGGACAAGGCGGAGAGATTATGTCTCCACACTGGCCTGGGAACGCCTCGGTATCTCCTAGTCAGAGGTGGTTAATGTGGCATGGGAAAGAAAAGTTTGGGGTCCCCTGCTGGAGCTGTTGCCCCCATGACCTGATCCTGGATAAGTGGTTAAAGATGATATGAAAATATATATGTAAAATTTGGTGCTCCGCAAGAATGGTCTCACCTGTTTACACAATTATGCACATTGCTGTTATTCTTTGCAGTCTTTTGTTGTTGTGGAGTTGTAACAATTATTCCATATCAACATCAACTAATAAATTAATCAGCAACTATTTTGATATTGGCCAAGCATTTAAGTGTGCTTGTTTCTAATCTTGAGGGATTTTCTGAGCTGCTTTGTGTTCATGTATTTGGATGACATTTTGATCTTCTTGAAAGGTCTTACAGAACACATCCGTCATGTCAGTTTGGTGTTAAACCACTTGTCTTGTTTGTTAATGTTGAAAAGTGTGCTTTTCATCAGGAAACCATTTCATTTCTGGGTTACATGTTCCAACACAATCAGAGCAGACCAGATCCTTCCAAGATCAGCACTGTAGCTGAGTGACCATCACCATCGAATGTTAAACAGCTCCAGCAGTTTCTGGGGTTTGAGAAATTTTAACACTATTTAACACGCAATTTCATTCAGGTTGCTGCCCCACTCCACCCACTCATGTCCACAAAACACCCTTTCATTGGACCTCCACAGCCGAACACGCATTTCATGTAAACACCGGTTCACCACTGCATCCATCCTCATATAACCTGATCCAGATCATCAGTACATATTAGAGGTCGATGCCTCAGACATCAAGATCGGGGCCATACTATCCCAGTGGGCTGAGGGCAATGGTCACCTGTACCCCTTTGCTTTGTTTCACGGCAGCTGACTTCCACTGAGCAAAACTATGATGCGGAGAACAGGGACCTCCTGGCTGTGAAGGAGGCACTGCAAGAATGGAGACACAGGCTTGAAGGTACGTCAGTTCCCTTTATGGTGTGGACCGATCACGAGAATCTGGCCTATATTCAAACTGTTAAATCTTTAAATTCCAGACAGGCCAGGTGGTTGCTATTTTTTGATTGGTTCAATTTTGCCAATTTTACCATCACCTACACACCTGGTTCAAAAAACACCAAGCCGGATGCTCTGTCATGCCAGTTTTCTGCTCAGACTCATACTCCTGGAATGGACACTATCCACCTGGATCAGATGATGATCGGAGCCCTCACCTGAGATATCAAATGAGTGACTACTTCAAGGCTGTGCCAGGGGTAAGATGTCCCATCAACCGCCATCTGGATTCCTTCATCCTCTGCGTATCCCTGGTCACACATGTGCCTGGACTTCGTCAGAGGATTTCCAGTCTCCAAGGCAATGAACACCATCCTGACTATAGTGGACCGCTTCTCCAAAGCATCGCACATTGTGGCCCTGCTGAAGTTACATCAGCCCAGGAGACTGCAGACCTCCTAGTCCACCATGTGTTCAGCTACATGGCATCTCATTGGACATCATCTTGGACTGAGGCCCCCACTTCACTTTGATGGTTTGAAAAGACTTCTGCTCAGCTCTTGGGGCCTGGGTCAGCCTCTCGTCCAGCATCTTTTCTCTATCCAACCGCCAAGTGGAATGGGCTAACCAGGATTTGGAATCCGCCCTCCAAAGCGTTATGTCCTCACACCTGACATCCTGAAGTCTTCAACTGCCATGGGTAGAGTACGCTCATAATTCCCAGGTATGCTCAGTGACAGGACTCTATTCATTCCAGTGTTCTCTGGATTATCAACCACCAGTGTTTCCTGCACAGGAATCAGAACTCTCATTACCATCTGTACAGGCCCACTTACAGTGGGGGGTGACAGTTGTGGAGGACCACCCACACTGCCCTGCTCCAGACGAGAGAGTGGACCACACAACATGCAGACCAGCACCGAACCCAGTCCCTCAATACCGAGCGAGCCAGGAGGTATGGCTCTCAGTCAAGCATGTTCCCCTCAAGGTGGAGGGGTGGAAATTGGCACTGAGGTATATGGGTCCATACGTCATTGACTGGATTGTCAATCCCGCTGCTGTCAGGCTCAGAATGTCCTGGATGTGTGCCACTGGGGTCATGGTTTTCAGTATCTGGTGGAATGGGAGCGTTATGGTCTCGAGGAGCACTCCCTGGTGTCACATGGCCTCATTCTGGACCGCTCCCTGGTCCAGCCAGGTAGGTCACCGGGGGTCTCCCATTCGGGGGGGGGGGGGGGTGTTACTGTCTTATTGCAAGTTCTCCTACTTAGAAAGATGAGAGAGGTCTGTCATTTTGAACCTAGGTACACTTCAACTATGAGAGACAAAATGAGAAAAAAAAATCCAGGAATTCACATTGTAGGATTTTTAAAGAATTTATTTGTAAATTATGGTGGAAAATAAGTATTTGGTCACCCACAAACAAGCAAGATTTCTGGCTCTCACAGACCTGTAACTTGTTCTTTAAGAAGCTCTTCTGTCCTCCACTCTTACCTGTATTTGTGTGTATATGTCTGTAATTTTCATTATAGGTACACTTCAACTATTAGAGACACAATGAGAAAAAAATCCAGCAAATCACACTGTAGGATTTTTATAGAATTTATTTGTCAGTTATGGTGGAAAATAAGTATTTGGTCAATAACAAAAGTTCAACTTAATACTTTGTAACATAATCTATGTTAGCAATGACAGAGGTCACACGTTTCCTGTAAGTCTTCACCAGTTTTGCACACACTGTAGCTGGTATTTTAGCCCATTCCTCCATGCAGATCTCCTCTAGAGCAGTGATGTTTTATGGCTGTCGCTGGGCAACATGGACTTTCAACTCCCTCCACAAATTTTCTATGGGGTTTAGGTCTGGAGACTGGCTAGACCACTCCAGGACCTTGAAATGCTTTGTACGGAGCCACTCCGTTGTTGCCCGAGCGGTGTGTTTGGGATCATTGTCATGCTGGAAGACCCAGCCACGTTGAATCTTTAATGCTCTAACTGAAGGAAGGAGGTTTTGGCTTAAAATCTCATGATACATGGCCCCGTTCATTCTTCCCTTAACACAGATCAGTGATCCTGCCCCCTTTGCAGAAAAAAACAGCCCCAAAGCATGATGTTTCCACCCCCATGCTTCACAGTAGATATGGTGTTCTTGGAATGCAACCCAGCATTCTTCTTCCTCCAAACACATCCAGTTGAGTTTTTACTAAAAAGTTCTATTTTGATTTCATCTGACCACATGATATTCTCCCAATCCTCCTATGCTCCTATCTCTTTTTCAATCCCAATCATGTTTATATATATGCATATGTACTTATATATGTACGTACATATATACGAGGTCTGTCCAAAAAGTATCGGACCTTTTTATTTTTTGCAAAAACCATATGGATTTGAATCACGTGTGATTGCATCAGCCAAGCTTGAACCTTCGTGCGCATGCGTGAGTTTTTTCACACCTGTCGGTTGCGTCATTCGCCTGTGAGCAGGCTTTGTGTGAGCAGTGGTCCACCCCTCTCGTCAGATTTTTATTGCGAATAAATGTCTGAACGATTTGGAGCTTTGCTGCATCAAATTTTTCCAGAAACTGTGAGAGACCTCCAGGTGGACACCATTCAGAAAATTTAGATGGCTTTCAGCGCCGATTTTATGGGGATTACACAGATTAAGGAGTGCTCCAGCCGGTTTAAAGACTGCCCACAGCGTCTGAGAGCGCGGTGCGCTCCGAGTGCCGATCGACAGGCTCAAACCCCGCTCAAACAACCAGATCATTTCCAACGTGAAGGCTTTGTTGATCCGGGACGTCATCTAACTTTCACAAAAAAGGCAGAAGGCGTGGACATCAGCACTTTTTCAGCACATTCTACTGTTACAGGAGTTTTTTTCATGGAAAGAGAAGTGGAGGATTGCGCCACCATGCCGCTCATGGCGCGGGACAAAACCACCTCCGTGTTGGTCTCACAGGATGGCTTTCAGGTGGCTTTCAGACGGCTTCTGGTTGCTTTTCAGTCATGTGAGTATCCGAGAAATTGTGCATGAGCTGGACATGCCCCAACATGTCCTGTGAGGCTTTATCACGGCGGTGCTTTGTGCCATGCGGCTCCACAGCGACGCACGGAGTTCCTCCGCACGTCTGTCTCAATGTGCCGAAAAAGTGCTGATGTCCACGTCTTCCGCAATTCCTGTGCTAGTCAGACGACATACCGGATCAAGACAGCATCCAGTTTAGAAATGAACGGCACATTCCACTGTTACAGGAGTTTTTGTCATGGAAAGAGGAGCGGAGGAACTCCGCGCGTCGCGGCGGAGCTGCATGGCGCAAAGCAACACCGTGATGAAGCCTCACAGGACATGTTGGGGCATGTCCAGCTCATGCACAATTTCTGGGATACTCACACAACTGAAAAGCAACCGGAAGCCGTCTGAGCCATCTGAAAGCCGTCCTTGTGAGACCAACACGGAGGTGGTTTTGTCCCGCGCCATGAGCGGCATGGTGGCGCAATCCTCCGCTTCTCTTTCCATGAAAAAAACACCTGTAACAGTAGAATGTGCCGAAAAAGTGCTGATGTCCACATCTTCTGCCTTTTTTGTGAAAGTTAGACGACGTCCCGGATCAACAAAGCCTTCACGTTGTAAATGATCTGGTTGTTTGAGTGGGGTTTGAGCCTGTCGATCGGCACTCGAAGCATGCCACGCTCTCAGACGCTGTGGGCGGTCTTTAAACCGGCTGGAGCACTCCTTAATCTGTGTAATCCCCATAAAATCGGCGCTGAAAGCCATCTAAATTTTCCGAATGGTGTCCACCTGGAGGTCTCTCACAGTTTCTGGAAAAATTTGATGCAGCAAAGCTCCAAACCGTTCAGACATTTATTCGCAATAAAAATCCGACGAGAGGGGTGGACCACTGCGCACTCAAAGCCTGCTCACAGGCAAATGATGCAACCGACAGGCGTGAAAAAACTCACGCATGCACAGGAAGGTTCAAGCTTGGCTGATGCAATCACACGTGATTCAAATCCATATGGTTTTTGCAAAAAATAAAAAGGTACGATACTTTTTGGACAGACCTCGTATATGCATATGTATATGTGTACGTGTATGTATATGTGTATATATGCATATATATATGTACATATGCATGTATGTGTGTGTGTATATATATATATATGTGTGTGTATGTATATATACATACATATTCTATTTCTACCTCATTTTCTTGTGTCTTGTACTGTTACAAGTATTATTATTATTGCTTATCCTTGCTGTTTTGAAACACAAGGTTCGGTCAGATCGGCACACAGAAATGATCACACAGACTGCATTTTGCTAGAATAAAAAGGCGTATATTTATTCCCCACAAAAGCAGTTACATCAAACACAAGTGGTTGCAGCGCATTTTTCTCTTACCGTGACGCCTTTAAGGTGGAGAGCCAACACCTTCAGCAGAGTGCGCCTGTCAACCGGCTGGGCGTTCGTACGTTAACCCGCAGCAGACTCTGTTGAAGCATGGTTCTACTCCCTTTTTTCTAGTGTGTCCGCGAAGGGAGGGTGAGTGGCCAACTCAACCTCCCTGGCGCACATAATTTCTTTAATCAACAGGCATCTGAAAGTTATTTTCTCTCTCTTACAAAGACATAATAAAAGCAGCTCTTCGCTCCCAGTTCCGAATGATCCCAGCATGCTTCACTCCCAGTCGTTAGTGGCTACAAAAAACAAAGTCGTGCTATCAGTGTAATAATAACAAGTACATCCAGCTCTTCACTCCCAGTTCAGACTGACCCCAGAGTGCTAAAACAAAATTAAATAACAAATACATTCTCAGGGTTACTTTAAGACAGGTGCAAAACAGCACAATAACATTTTTATTATACATTCCACTCTTGGTGTTTTGCACCAGTCAATTTATGTAACCACCAACAGATTCAGGTAAGGCTGGGCTCCAGCCTATTCCAGCGATTATGTCCTGCCATAGCATTTCCCACATTTCTTCCAGTGATTCACAAACAAAATTTTGAGTAATATAGTCGTGATTATACCTGTCCCAAACAATATACTCATACAAAACCCGATGTTGTGGGGTCTAATGTAACATTATATTGGTTTACTCCAAAAGGATCATGAATTAACAGTGTCAATTTCATCGCATTCGTTGAAATATTACCCATTCCACCTCTCGCCTTAAACGTATAACATAGATACATGTAAAAGTGTTACAAAAAGTCATCACACATATTGCTATAATTAATAGTATCAAAGGTGGCACTAAGGTACTCCTGGCAGTGAATATTGTCCAGTATTTGATAACATTGTTCTGGTTACCTCATTATCTACTGTATTCGACACCCCCAGGACAGTTCCTGTTCCTCCTAATAGAGTGTCATACCACGCCCTTCGACGTCTTCTGCAAATTGGAATTTTTGGAAAGGTAACTTGCCAATATACCTTTGTCTTCACTGTTGCTTGTGGCACAAGTAAAATTGTCCTGTTGGCTTGTTTTAGTGAGATTTCTCCAGACGAGCTCCACTCGTGGTTGGACTTCTCTCACTTGATGTCCTTCCGTCATTCCCCAGCAACAGGGGACCATGGCACCACCTACAAGGAGGAGTATGACCCAGCAGCCGACACCTCCAATCCCGGGGCTTCCACTGGTTGCCATGGCGACGTACACCTCCTGTGGTCCTCGATCGCCCGATCAGCAACTCCCACCAGGACATTGAGTCTGATCAACAGAAGAAAGACTATTCATAGAATAACAATGATTAGTCCTCTCTTACATAACACTTTGATATAGGCACATTTACCCATTTTTCTTCACCCTGATAGAGTATACTAACAGTTGCATCATTCCCTTGAGCTATAATTTCTGCCGCCTTAGGCGGTCCGTTAGGTTGTTTCACCCAAACTTTGGCACCTGCTTGATCTGAGGAACCAAAACCTTGTGTTCCTCGTGTAGTTATTACTATGGGTTTTGGTATCTCCTGTACCAACCCCATTTCACAGGGTTTAATTATTAATTGAGCAATTTTATCCCCTTTATTCAATATCAGGGGTTGTTCTCCAAATAATCGACAAACCACTCCAATCTCACCTTGATAATCTGCATCTATCACTCCGGCCTGAATAGTCAGCCCTTTAAGTGATAGACCACTGCGTGGCAGGACGTGCCCATATGTGCCCTTCGGACACTGTAGGCCTAGTCCTGTTTTTACCACTTGAATTTTATCAGGTACCAATGTGACAGTAGTCAATGTTCTTAAGTCTAGTCCTGCTGAGCCTGGAGTTGCTCTGACAGGTAATTCTGCTTGTGGATCAATTTTCCACATTTTGATGCTTTCTGTAGTATGCTCTATCATTTCTCCTGAAATCATTCTTATCAAGGGTGTGGATCCTGACCCTAAAGGTCGATTGTTCAGCTGATCCACAGCAGTGGTCAAATCCTGTTTCCATTGTCGCATAGTGCGATCTTTTGACAGCTTCCGTAGGGTCTCTTTAAGAAGCCCGTTCATTCGCTCTATTAACCCCGCCGCTTGCGGGTAATAGGGAATATGATAAATCCATTCAACATGATGTTCTTGGGCCCACTCTTTCACTTTATTTCCTGTAAAATGAGTACTGGCAAACCATAATACTGCTGTATTATTTTTAAACACTTAAGTGTGGCCATTTGATTTGCAAATTTACATGGATGCACTACCAAGACCCCAGAAAATGTATCTACAGCAGTGCATGCATGTCTACATCCCTTAGACATGGGCAGTGGTCCAATAAAATCTAACTGCCAAATTTGACCAGGACTTTTTCCACGATTTAACTGCCCATGCAAATGTTGAGGAACACCCTTCCGGTGGTGTTGACATTGTTCACACTCAGTGATTGCTGTTTTCACATCATCCAATTTTAGATCAATACCTCGATCTCTGGCCCATTTTAGGGTACCTTGAACCCCCCAATGTCCTGCTTTGACATGAGCCCATCTAGCCAATCCTGGGCTGGATTGTCTTAATTCAATCATTACTTTTACTAATTGATCTGCAGCTTTATTATATAAAGCTTCTGAGTCTTGTCCATTAGTGTGTGCATCTACATGCATCACAGTAATAGGAATTGTTTTAGCCTTTTCCCAAATGTCTTCCCACAATTCTCTTCCCCAAACTTCTTTAGAATGTATTTTCCAATTAGTGGCATGCCATGTAGGCATCCAGGTAAGTAGTCCTTGGGTCACTGACCATGAGTCTGTATAAATATGGAGGCCCTGTGGTCCTCCCTGCATGACCACCATATGCACGGCCTTCAACTCCGCCCACTGACTGCTTTTTTCCTTCTCCTAATTCTTCCAGAGACTGACCTAATTGTGGATTAAAAGCTCCTGCTTTCCATCGCCTTTTTCCTGCTTGATATTGACAGGAACCATCAGTAAACCATGCTCGACTTTTCTCATCATCTGACAAATCATCCCACCTTTTTCCTGCTTTAACAGGAAATTCCTCCAATGGTTGAACTTCAAAAGGTTCCTCATCTTCCTCAGGAGCATCAGCTACTTGTTCATGCAGCAATGACACCCCTTTTTCACCTGGTTTTACACGCTCTGACACATACCATTTCCATTTTATCACACTAGCCTCCTGAGCTGTCCCTATTCGGTGAGTGGTGGGATTACTCATCACCCATGAGAGAATAGGTATCTGTGTCCTCATCATTACTTCATGTCCCACCGTTTGTGATTCAGTTTCAATCAACGCCCAATAGCATGCTAAAAGCTGTTTTTCAAAAGGTGTATAACGCATACCTGCGTCCGGGAGTTTTCTCGACCAGAATCCTAAAGGTTTTCGTATCCTGTTTTGTTTTTGCCATAAGCTCCAATTAGCATAATCATTTAGAGCAGACACTTGAAGTTCTACTGGTCCTGATTGCATTTTTCCTAAGGACACAGCTTGTTGTATGGCTTCCTTTGCCATATCAAATGAGCATTGTTGTTCCTCTCCCCATACAAACTCTTCTTTTTTTTCTAGTGCATCGATATAAAGGCTGCAAAATCTGTCCTAAATGTGGAATATGATGTCTCCAAAATCCAAATAAACCAATATATCGTTGTGCATCTGTCTTACTGTGAGGTACTGGAAAGTTAGCTATTCTCTCTTTAGCTTTTTGTGTGATTTCCCTCTCTCCTTTATTCCAAACTATTCCTAAGAATTTCACTGTTTGAGCTGGTCCCTGAATCTTTGCTGGATTAATTTCCCAGCCAAATGATTTCATATGAGTCACTAATTTCGGTAGATATTCCACTACTTCTGCTTCTGTATCTCCTTGAAGCATAATGTCATCAATGTAATGTGAGATCATCATTCTCATTGGAACCTGGAACTGTTCCAAATGCTCCGCCACCACTCTATGACAAATAGTGGGACTGTGTAAATATCCTTGTGGCAATCTTGTGAATGTATATTGCCGTCCTTCCCACGTAAATGCAAACTGTTCCATCCTATCCTCTGGGATTGGTATGGTAAAGAATGCATTGGCCAAATCTATAACAGCATACCACGTACCACTATGATGTTGCACTCGTTCAATTATACTCACAGCATCAGGTACAGCTGAAGTCAAAGCCGGTGTATGTTTATTTAGACCTCTAAAGTCTACAGTCATTCTCCATGTACCATCCGATTTACGGACTGGCCACAATGGATTATTCCATTTTGTTGTCACTGGTTTCAAAACTCCTGCCTCCAAGTAGTCTTTTATGGTTGCAGTAATTTCTGCTTGTCCTCCAGGAATACGATATTGTTTCTGATTAATCACACATGTAGCCTCTGGAATGGGAAAAGGTTTCATTTTTACTTTTCCCACCAGAATCATTCTTACGTTTGCTATCCCAAATTGAAATTTACCCTGTTCTAAATGCAAAGTCATTCCAGCTAAAATATCCATGCCAATTATCCATTCATTAATTGGAGTCACTATTACAGTGTACACTTTAATTGGCATATTTCCAATTTTAAGCGGTATCGATATATTTTTTCCATACACCAATTGTCCACCTAATCCAGTTAAAGGAACCACCGGTCCCTTCATTTTCTCTGGATTACCGTGAATTAGTGAGGCCTCCGCTCCTGTGTCCACTAAAGCCGAGGTGACTTGAACTGATTTTTTCCAAAATATTTCCAATCGCACATGAGGTCTGATATCACTTGTGAACCATTGTTTTAATTCTCGGCGGGCCACAAGAGTTTGACCATCATCCTAATCTTCCTCGCAAGGGTCAAAGCTCCAAGAACGCCTTTCTTTATTTTTCCCCTTCTTTTTGTCTTTCTTTCCTTTCCGGACTGCAGCTATTTGCACCAGATCATCATCAAAGTCCTCCTCCTCCTCCTCCTGTAGGGGAGGGGCACTAGGTTTCACTCCTTTCTTTTCTCCCTGCACAATTTCTTTCAACAATGAAGCCAATTCAAACATATCAGGGCGCATCCCTGACACACAATTTATTTTCAGCCCCTTTTGTTTACATTTCTCGGCCAAAACTGAAGTTGGAAGCCCATCAATCTCCTCAGCCGAAACTCCCGCTCGTAACAGTGCTTTCCACATGTCATTTCTACTACTCCCTCCAGGCTGACCACGAGGTCGAGGAGGTCCATCGCTCTTGTATTGTTTGGGTCGAGCCCCCTCCTGATTACGACTTACATCTGTCCAGTCTCCCAACGTTGCCAATTCCAAAAGACGAGTCCTAATAGCGATAAATGTCAATTCTGCTGCTCCCAACAGTATTGTCAATACCGCAGCCCGATAATGGGGCGGCGCATCACGTATTATAGCATCCCGTATGATTTTGGGTACTTCTCCATCATGTATGTTAACATTAGCTGCTCGGGAAACTGACTCCCGAGTACACAATCTGGTTAGCCGATTAACGGCGTCCTTTAATGTCACCCACTGCCCTTTAATTTCAGGCCAATCATGAAAGTTGGGGAACACCCCCTGAGCTGCTACCGCGTACATATCAACCAACGGGAATGCATCTACTTCCCCCATTCCTCTCCCTACAGCTCGAAACTCCGCATTTACTCGACTGTCTGCACTTAAACCTGAAAATCTGTTGTAATCTCCATTATCCAATGTCACTGCGTCACCTCCCTCCTCTGCCAGGCGATTAAGCCAGGCATCCAGTGGCTCCCCAGATTTCTGTCTCAATTTACTTGTAATATGAGAAATCTCATCTTGTGAATAATCTTCTGTTACATTTGTTAATCTGGGAGCGGGTTGAGGTTGCGGTATGGGTCCCTGAATGGGCTGCCCATCTGCTCCCAGTCTAACATGTCCGTGATTGTCCATTAAAGGACCTAATACAGGTGGCACCACCTGTTGTTCTTGTCGTCGTCGCATGATTGGCTGTATCTGCAAATTTTCTAATGAGGGATAAAGCGGACCAGGTGGTGGGTCAGGTCTTATGCCCCCATCATACCACCCGCCTTCATTTTCTCCCTCATCCCCCCAAATATCACCATCCCAGCAATCAGGATCCCAATCCTGGGGCATCCCGGCTACATATGAACATACCTGTTTGGTATTTACATTACGTGGCTGCTTATTTCTCCTAGCTCTGGTAGCTTTTGATATATATGTCACTGATTTTCCTAACAACTGTTTAGCAGTTGTTAGATGATCCTCCAATTCTTTAACCTGAATTTCCAATTGCTTTACTTGTTGCTCCAATTTTGTCACTTTTTGTGACTTAACACATTCTGATGAGCGGACTGTATCTAAAGTTAAAACCCGCTCTTTCCAGGCTTCTGCACAAATCCACATCATTTCATGAATACCTCCCAACGGAGCTTTCTCTTTAACCTCCACCCGTTTTAACATTTCACATAAAATTGGCGGAGTCGCGGTGGGAATCGCTCCAGTCCACGGCCCAGGGCGTCCCCCACGTCGCCGTAGAAGCTGGCCTATTTCCTTAAAAGTGATCCCATCCCACCCCGGGACCACTTCTTCCTGCTGAGATGCCACCTCCGCATCTCTCTTTCCCAATCTAAAGCAAGACATTTCTGTGTGTAGTCTGAGCGCAACCGTATCCTGCCGACAACGCCAAAAATGTTTTGAAACACAAGGTTCGGTCAGATCGGCACACAGAAATGATCACACAGACTGCATTTTGCTAGAATAAAAAGGCGTATATTTATTCCCCACAAAAGCAGTTACATCAAACACAAGTGGTTGCAGCGCATTTTTCTCTTACCGTGACGCCTTTAAGGTGGAGAGCCAACACCTTCAGCAGAGTGCGCCTGTCAACCGGCTGGGCGTTCGTACGTTAACCCGCAGCAGACTCTGTTGAAGCATGGTTCTACTCCCTTTTTTCTAGTGTGTCCGCGAAGGGAGGGTGAGTGGCCAACTCAACCTCCCTGGCGCACATAATTTCTTTAATCAACAGGCATCTGAAAGTTATTTTCTCTCTCTTACAAAGACATAATAAAAGCAGCTCTTCGCTCCCAGTTCCGAATGATCCCAGCATGCTTCACTCCCAGTCGTTAGTGGCTACAAAAAACAAAGTTGTGCTATCAGTGTAATAATAACAAGTACATCCAGCTCTTCGCTCCCAGTTCAGACTGACCCCAGAGTGCTAAAACAAAATTAAATAACAAATACATTCTCAGGGTTACTTTAAGACAGGTGCAAAACAGCACAATAACATTTTTATTATACACTTGCACACGCTGTATGATAAACATTTTCCTCTACTTGCACCCATCTTGTGTGGTTTTTAAGAGCTGACGTAACATGTGAATTTCTCCTCTGTGAGATCAATAAAGTTTATCTTATCTTATCTTCTGGATCATCCATATGCTCTCTGGCAAACTTCAGACAGGCCTGGACATGTACTGGCTTAAGCAGTGGGACACGCCTGGTACTGCAGGATTTGAGTCCCTCTCTGCATAATGTGTAGCCTTTGTTACTTTGGTCCCAGCTCTCTGCAGGTCATTCATCAGGTCCCTCCATGTACAACCCCTGGCAAAAATTATGGAATCACTGGCCTCGGAGGATGTTCATTCAGTTGTTTAATTTTGTAGAAAAAAAAAAGCAGATCACAGACATGAAACAAAACTAAAGTCATTTCAAATGGCAACTTTCTGGCTTTAAGAAACACTATAAGAAATCAGGAAAAAAAAATGTGGCAGTCAGTAACGGTAATTTTTTTAGACCAAGCAGAGGGAAAAAAATACGAATCACTCAATTCTGAGGAAAAAAATATGGAATCATGAAAAACAAAAGAACGCTCCAACACATCACTAGTATTTTGTTGCACCACCTCTGGCTTTTATAACAGCTTGCAGTCTCTGAGGCATGGACTTAATGAGTGACAAACAGTACTCTTCATCAAACTGGCTCCAACTTTCTCTGATTGCTGTTGCCAGATCAGCTTTGCAGGTTGGAGCCTTGTCATGGACCATTTTCTTCAACTTCCACCAGAGATTTTCAATTGGATTAAGATCTGGACCATTTGCAGGCCATGACATTGACCCTATATGTCTTTTTGTAAGGAATGTTTTCACAGTTTTTGCTCTATGGCAAGATGCATTATCATCTTGAAAAATGATTTCATCATCCCCAAGCATCCTTTCAATTGATGGGATGAGAAAAGTGTCCAAAATATCAACGTAAACTTGTGCATTTATTGATGATGTAATGACAGCCATCTCCCCAGTGCCTTTACCTGACATGCAGCCCCATATCATCAATGACTGTGGAAATTTACATGTTCTCTTCAGGCAGTCATCTTTATAAATCTCATTGGAACGGCACCAAACAAAAGTTCCAGCATCATCACCTTGCCCAATGCAGTTTTGAGATTCATCACTGAATATGACTTTCATCCAGTCATCCACAGTCCACGATTGCTTTTCCTTAGCCCATTGTAACCTTGTTTTTTTCTGTTTAGGTGTTAATGATGGCTTTCGTTTAGGTATTCTGTATGTAAATCCCATTTCCTTTAGCCAGTTTCTTACAGTTCGGTCACAGATGTTGACTCCAGTTTCCTACCATTCGTTCCTCATTTGTTTTGTTGTGCATTTTTGATTTTTGAGACATATTGCTTTAAGTTTTCTGTCTTGACGCTTTGATGTCTTCCTTGGTCTACCAGTATGTTTGCCTTTAACAACCTTCCCATGTTGTTTGTATTTGGTCCAGAGTTTAGACACAGCTGACTGTGAACAACCAACATCTTTTGCAACATTGCGTGACTTACCGTCTTTTAAGAGTATGGTAATCCTCTCCTTTGTTTCAATTGACATCTGTCGTGTTGGAGCCATGATTCATGTCAGTCCACTTGGTGCAACAGCTCTCCAAGGTGTGATCACTCCTTTTTAGATGCAGACTAATGAGCAGATCTGATTTGATGCAGGTGTTAGTTTTGGGATGAAAATTTACAGGGTGATTCCATAATTTATTCCTCAGAATTGAGTGATTCCATATTTTTTTTCCCTCTGCTTGGTCTAAAAAAGTAACCGTTACTGACTGCCACAATTTTTTTTTTCCTGATTTCTTATAGTGTTTCTTAAAGCCAGAAAGTTGCCATTTGAAATGACTTTAGTTTTGTGTCATGTCTGTGATCTGCTTTTTTTTCTACAAAATTAAACAACTGAATGAACATCATCCGAGGCTGGTGATTCCATAATTATTGCCAGGGGTTGTAGTTCTGGGATTTTTGTTCACCATTCTCCTGATCATTTTGACCCCAGGGGATGACATCTTGCGTGGAGCCCCAGATCAAGAGAGATTATCAATGGTCTTGTATGTCTTCCATTTTCTTACAATTACTCCCACAGTTGATTTATTCACACCAACCTGCTTGACTATTGTAGACTCACTCTTCCCAGCCTGGTGCACATCTACAATTTTCTTCCTGTTGTGCTTCAAAAGCTCTTTGATCTTGGCCATGGTTGAGTTTGGAGTCTGACTGTTTGAGGCTGTGGACATGTGTCTTTTATACAGATAAGTTCAAACAGGTGCCATTAATACAGGTAACAGGTGGAGGACAGAAAAGCTTCTTAAAGAAAAAAGTTACAGGTCTGTGAGAGCCAGAAATCTTGCTTGTTTGTGGGTGACCAAATACTTATTTTCCACCACAATTGACAAATAAATTCTTTAAAAATCCTACAATGTGTTTTCCTGGATTTTTTTTTTTTCTCATTTTGTCTCTCATAGTTGAAATGTACCTATGATGAAAATTACAGACCTCTCTGATCTTTCTAAGTAGGAGAACTTGCACAATCAGGGGCTGACTAAATACTTTTTGGCCCCATTGTAAGACCATACAAAATCCTGGTTTCTGTACTTATTCTGTCCTCCAACGTGCGTGCCGATGTTTCTCCATTGTGTCAAGTATGGCATGCTCAAGCCTACCCCCAATTCTTAGCAGACCATTTTTGAGAACAGGGGACAACTTTTTGAGTGGACTGTTTTTAGGAATTTCTTTCTCCTTCTCCAGACATGCAAATTCAGCTTGGTAGGCCTCTCTTTGCATACACCCAATAACAATGTCCCTAGCTTGTGCAAGAAGGTCAGCTCTGTGGGGCTTCACACCTAAAATATCAAGCTCTTCACTAGCAGTTAGCCTTAGCTCTTCAATGGCACTGGTGAATGAGGACTTCCAGGCCCAGTAGTTTTCAGGGTGACCATCAAACTTGCTAAGTCCTGAATTAACAAGCTCACGGCGCACTAAGTACCTGGCCATGTCACTCATGCCTGCATGGTCCATGGTGCATGATGGGTGCACTGCTTTCTTAAGAGGGGGAGAGGGCAGCTGGTTTGCTGTGCTTTGATCATGAGTCTGATCATGAGCTGGATAGTAAGGAGAACGAAGATGCGGCTGCATATCTGTATGCTCTGCTTTGTGGATGGCTTTGATAGAAGGGGAAGAGTGGGGATGATGTGCTCTGGTTTGAGTTGGGTTATGATGAAGAGGGGGACATGACTGCACATCAGCCTGCTCTGTGTATGGCTGATGGACTGCTCTGATGAAAGGGGGATAAAATGGCTGGGACTGATAGGGAGAGGGCTGACTACGGTGCATATCAGATACATGGTCAACATAGTCACTGGTCCTCTTTTGAGCAGTTTCATGAGGCAATGACACAATGTCACCTCTCCTTTCATCCAGTTCCAACTCTGCTGCCGCTGACTCTAGAATTTCAGCTTCTGCTGTGGTTGCTGCAACTACTTTTCACTAAACCATGTGGCTGAACAGGAAGTTGACTGAAGACCACATGACCACTTTCGGCCAATGAACGCAGACTCAAGACCATCTGACCACTCTCAGCCAATGAACTGGCAGCTTCTTACAGACCAGGAACTACCTGTGCTGCTATGTTAAAAATGACCACTCGGTGTCACTATAAAACCAGGACAAATTTCTTACTGATAACATTACAGTACTTATGCTCAGCAATGCCAATATCGACAAAGAAAAATGAAGGTCCAAGTCCTAAGAGTTCTGGTGTTTCCATTCAGGTTGTAAGACTTACTCTAACTCAGTGGTCCCCATTACCAGTCTTCAGGGATCTCTAACCTGCATATCTTCTGTTTCTGTCTTCATGGTCTTCTGCATGATGAGTGTGATGTTGGGTGATGTGCCTGTTCTGCAAAGCAGAAGTTCTCTTGTTGCATCATCTAAGTCTGTGATGGGCTTGACCCCTTGTTTCCTACAAGAAACCAAGAAATTGAAAAGTGTTATTCCAAAAGCATTACATGACTCTGACAAGACTGATCAATATGAATAGAAAAACTGCATTCAGTGTTTATTGGTCTGTTTAAAGAAATCTGAAATGTAGATCATCAAAATATTCACCTGCAGAAAGAAGTGTGATGACATTCACTTTCATCAGACCCAAAAGAACAGGGAGGAAGATGTGCAACCATTCTTACTCCACACAGACTGACAGCCTCAGCTTTGAACATGTCCAGACATGCAGTACCCCATTCACTGCATTGCTCATCATGCAGGTGGATATAAGCCTGCATGATGGGCAATGCAGTGAATGGGGTACTCTGGAACCGTGGAAACCTTGGGGAATCCCCCTGGCAGATCTATGTGCAAGCATTCTGGGATGTGCCATGAATCATATGAATGCAGTGTGTGCACACAATTAAAATGAAATTGTTATTTCAGCACTAGAAATACATTTGCGAGTACACAAATTAGCCATAAATGAATGCTTAAATTAACCAGGAAGGAGTTTCATAAAGAAGGCCATATATATAACACATAAAGTAGATATCAATACCTTCAAAATGGAATCAGTTTAAAGAGTTTTATTTACTGCCCACATGAGCTTTTCTTCTAATACAATTCGACCACAAAATGTTTTTTCAGATTTCAGAGGTTTCTCCAACAAAAACTGTTTACCACAGATATGCCAAATTTACATTCTGTTTATTCTTCTATCCATTTTGATGGTTGCTTTCCATTTTCTTCCATGCGTCTGTTTTTTTTTTGTCCATTTTAAAGCATTGGAGATCATTGTAGATGAACAGCCTATAATTTTTTGCACCTGCGTATACATTTTCCCCTCTCCAATCAACTTTTTAATCAAACTACGCTGTTCTTCTGAACATTGTCTTGAATATCTCATTTTCCTCAGGCTTTCAAAGAGAAAAACATGTTCAACAGGTGCTGGCTTCATCCTTAAATAGGGGACACCTGATTCACACCTGTTCGTTCCACAAAATTGATGAACTCACTGACTGAATGCTGAATTAATCTTTTAGTCACATAGCACTATTATTCTGAACACTACTGTAGTTCTCTTACTTTTGTGATCAAAAACATTGATTTGAATCTCAATTTTAAGGCTGTTATGTATATAGTTTTCAAACAAATAATAAATATAGCAACTTCTGATCAATCCATATCAATTTCAGACTTAAAATAATGTACTGATTTAAGCCCCAGCCATTTCAAGTTAAACCACCCCCACTTCCGGTTTAGGCCCCGGCCACTACAGGGTACAGATACGGGTACAGATAATTTAGGTGGTTGAACAGATACAGATACATATAGTGGTGTACTCGCTCATTCCTAGTAAAAACCAACACAAGTTCATGTAATGTGTGTTGGTGTTTACAAATAAATGTGCTTTCTTTTCATTTGTAAAAAAAAAAATGTATTTGCAAAACCGAACAGTCTGTTAAGTTGTGATTCGACAACCATGTGATATAACCAGGCGCCAGTAGATGGCAGTGTTCTATGCATTTTAACCCTATAAAGCCCACCCTGTGAAATAATTGTCAGAAAATTCTAATCTTTTGAAACAAGAGTCTTTATTGGACCTTTTAATAAACCCACCAAAAAAAAAAAAAACAACCTTTTTGCATATATGAGTTTTTATTTGTATCCTATTTGCTACATTGGGCGTTCTAGCATAAAAACATCCATTTTAAATCCAGAGCAAACATAACATTTCAAACCTATAAAAATGCTGCATTTTCTTAGGGAAATTACTGTGGATCACTTGTTTCAGGCAGCCATTATGAATGTCTCATCTGAAGGCCCTCTGATTCATAAGATACTGACATCTGGTGGTTTGTCTGTGCACTACAAGTATCTCATTGTATACGATGGGTTTTTTGGGGAGAAAATATCACACTGATGAAGCATCTCAGAAAATCCTGTATCAAATATGATACACTTGGCGTTATAGGGTTAATTATGCAAAGTTTCTATAATATGTTGGAAGGGTGTGTGAGTACAGAATGCTTTTAGAATCTTAGACCTAAGACCTCAACAATTTTAAGAACACAACCCTTTATTCCCTGTTAATTACGCCATGTTTTTATATAAATTTTCTGTCTTAATGTATTTATAAATTGTTTAGGTTCTTGTTATGATATACACATTGTTGATATTATCATTATTTTTGTTGTGGTATGAACAACGTAGAACTCGGACTGGGCCGCAGGAGGCAGGCAGTCACACACACAAGGGATAAGTGCTGAAAAAGTTGTTTAATACTCCAAGCGACAATGAGTATACAACAGTGAGCCACAATCCTGAGTTATAAAATATCCAAAAAGGCAGTGACAGAAACAGCAACAAAGCAACCACAAAAAGGCAACTGACAAAGTAACAGTGAGAAAATAGTTACGACAAGATGAGCACCAGGCAGACAAATGGAACAAGTGAACAGCAGACGCAAAAAGTAACAGACTGGCAACCAGAAAAAAAAAACAAAAAAAAACAGGTGTGAGTAAATACACACTAAGTGATTGCACACAGGTGTGAGGAGAATGTTAGGGCAGGGGAGTATGAGAGAACTTAAAAGTGACACATGGAAATCATGTATTAAACAACTATCCAGTAGAACTTACAGCCTCGGTCCCACCAAATAATAAGCCATGAATAATGAGCACGCATGGGTGTGTTAGTGATTATATAAAGAACGGTCCATGTTTTAATCTATTATGTATCTGCTATGAAGAAGCCTCTATGTGCCTGTCTGTACCTCACATGTGCCAGATATCAGCCTCTAGTGAGCCACAACAGACCTGTCATTTGTTTGAGCCCCATCCAGCCTCGATTGGCTCGTGTCGCCGCATATGATCCACTTCAAGCCACATATGATCCATGGAGTGCCATGTAACGCAACATTGGTGCATGTTTAGGCATGGGTTTGGTCCAAACCTCCAGCCCTCCCACACTTGCTCCCTTTAAAGTGAGGGTTTTCAATTCACAGCATCCATTCAAGATATCACAGTTTTTAAATGCAGTCCAAAAATAGTCATTCCAGTACAGTCCGGCCGGTGTGCGCCATGCGTTATGCTGCTGTTCACCAGTGTTCCAGAGTCATTAAATGCAACAGACCAGCTAGAACTGAACCAAGGGTTCCTGGACAGTCACCTCAGTGCTTCCTCTTGCTGGCTTTATTTCTTCTGCAGCTTTAAACACACATTTGACACCGTGATCCAACTTTAACTTTGTGTTCATCCGTTATTGACTGCAAAATCGCTCTTTTCTGCGCACGTGTTCTCCGTTCTGAGACAGCGGCCTCCGTGTGCCTTTTCCCCAGCTTTATTTCTTCCGTGGCTTTAAACATACATTTGACACCATGATCCAACTTTTAACTTTGTGTTCATCTGTTATTGACTGTAAAATCACTGTTTTGTGAGCTGCCGTTTTGCATAAATGTTCTTTTTGTGGGAGTCATTGCATCAGTGGGCACAGAGCACGTCTAATCTGATCCATTATAACAAGATGTTAAATCTATCATGAACATACTTTTACAGCAGCTCATAAAGAAGGAATGAACAAGCAACTGTTTTACCAAGCTATTACAATAAAAAATAATTACTTTTAAGCTGTTCCAAAATATGTTCTTCACTTCATGGAGCAGGACAGAGGGACAAAAAGGGGCCAGATGAAACAGTCCTCCAGAAGTGATTAGAGGTGTTTTCAACATCCAAGTTCTGACAGAAAATAATTAATCCGCTACAAAATTAATCCGCACAAAGCAGGTGGAATTATATGCAAGAGGACTGAGCCTCTCCAAAATAGCCTCTCCGATCCTCGTAGCTGCCAGGCCCTTGAATAATCGACATTTAGCAGCCTCGTTCTCACACACACGCCTCTGAAATCCTCGTTAGTCATCGTAGTACCTCGTACACACACTGCCCCACGCTGTTGTTGGTAAATTTTGAACTTCTTGAAATTAGCTCCAAGCTCAGAGATGAGCCTCGTTAACTGAATATACTGCCTCTAAGAGCTCTGAGTTCTGTTATAGTTCTTTCCTCCTTCCTTTCCTCCTTTGACCGCGAGATGCACATGAGTGTGCGTGAATGAACCCTCCGTGAGCAAATGTGGAGATGTCTGGAGTTCTCCTTGATGTGGACATGTCCTGTCTCTGGCAATCAGTCTGTGAGCAGGACTTATGTCTTTTTTTGTCCTTTTTTAAAACACTGTGATGAGAAAGTTTGAGGGGAGAACAAGGAACTAACTGCCTGCAGTCAGACAGTTTTTTTTGTTTTTTTTTAATTGTTCACATGTGTAAGTGTGAACGAATCGTCTGTGAGTGGACTGGAGATGTCTGGACCTTTTACTGGATGTGGACATGTCCTGTCTCTGGCAATTAGCCTGTGAGCAGGACTTAAATACTTTTGTGAGAGAAGAGTGAGGAGCAGCAGTTGCAATGAGTATTTTGTTCTGTGCTCCTTTTTGAGCGTGTAGTTTTACTGCATTGTATACACGGTACTAAAACAAATACATCACAATTGTACACATATCACAGTTGTGATATGTGTACAATTGTGATGTATTTGTTTTAGTATATTTAGATTTTGTTGTGATTTGGCACTTTATAAGCCGATTAAATTGAAACTGAATTGAAATTGAACATTTTATTGAGTCTTAAAGTAAATAAATATGAAATTGTCACTGGATCCTTAAACTTTGAACATAATAAACTCTACATGGTGGCTCCTTGATCTCTGGACATAAATAGGAATAAACAAAATCTGTAGTTTTTGTCAAAAGCATTTCCTTTCAGACATTATTGGCATGAATGTCTTTCCATATATCTGAGCTGAGCTCTTACAGCTGCTGTGCTTCACTTCAGGAATTTGTAAAGAAATACAGCACGTCTCATTTTGGGAGGAAAAAACGTTTTAGTCGATTGTAGTTTGTTGTCTGTATTACAACGTTTTAAAGACGTTTCATTGTATTTAAAGCGGCGATTCATTTTGAAGTTATTCTGACCGGACTCTGTCTCAGCAGACAGCCGCTCAGCGTTTCGAGCTGTGTGAACGGAACGGAGGATGATTCTCGTTTCTTGACAGCAACAAGACAAGAGTCCTAGTTAGTGACTTTAATACACACAAAAGTGACTCATGATATTTTAATGGCTTTGTGACGGGTTAAGATGCGGACTTAACGCTTCTGAAGAGCAGTGAATCAAAGAGCCACGAGTCATTGAATCGAAGCATTGCTTCAATGGTTCATGGCTTCAAAGTGGAGTTGCGCAGCAGAAATGGTTGATTACAGACCCGCTGCAGACCAAACCCTGAATATCCGACTTTATTTGTACGTCCGACTCTGAAACTCGGAAAAATACGTATAATTTACGGACTGTAGGTTGACATGAAAACCAAAGCTGTGTTCACCGATGTTCGGCACTATTCGGGATTATTCAACATTTTTAAAATTAATTAATTAATTAATTTTTTTTTTACCAATGATGAACGATGCGTAAAAAATTTGACCGATGCAACTGCATCGGTCCAAACCGGATCCGGTCTACAACATAACATAATCTTTATACAGCAAACACACTTGACAAACCAACATGTAGCAAGAGTTTTAAAAAGATGGCTTGGGCAGGTTGAATCAGCTTGCTTTTCTTCCCAAGTCAGAGGGTCATGATACTAATTCATAAATCAGTTCCCTTTCAGTTCAAAACAAAACACATAGATGCATCAGAGAGTTACATGATGTTACATGTAACCATGGCATCTCTCCAGATCAATCAATCAATCAATCAATCAATTTTTTTATATAGCGCCAAATCACAACAAACAGTTGCCCCAAGGCGCTTTATATTGTAAGGCAAGGCCATACAATAATTATGTAAAACCCCAACGGTCAAAATGACCCCCTGTGAGCAAGCACTTGGCTACAGTGGGAAGGAAAAACTCCCTTTTAACAGGAAGAAACCTCCAGCAGAACCAGGCTCAGGGAGGGGCAGTCTTCTGCTGGGACTGGTTGGGGCTGAGGGAGAGAACCAGATCAATTTCATAAATTGATACTCGTACAAAATCCATTCTAATCTAGACAAAAATCTGACCAAAGTGGCTAAACACACTTGTATCCAGAGCAGAAGGTACCCAGTTCAAGGCCACCTTTACCCATTCTCCATGTAATGTGAACTTGTGTCAAGTAGGGCATCCAGCATAAAATCTGTGCCAAATCAATATGCAAATCTACCTGAGACCACCTGCTGTGGTGACCCTGAGTGAATCAAGGCAGAGCTGAAGGGACTTACTTAATATATCAGTTCAAAGAGTTGAGTTCAAAAAATATATATACTGATTTTTTTGTTTGTTTGTTTGCCATACTCTGTTATGGGTGGAGCTGAGTTTGTGTTTATTTGATCCCCAGTTGCAAGAAAGCCAGGAAACAAACAACAATACAATGTCCACAGGTGATCAAAACATAACACAAGCTGGATTAGGGAAATACAAACAAAAATACAATGTCCAACCCCAACTCTGGGTGGAGGAATCACGGGAGGTGAAGGAAGTCAGGAGATAGCCCAAAACAAAGGTTGACAAAATTAATGCAACAACAAAAACTGGATACTTTCAAATATGCAAATACACGGAGATATACAGGATGTACAAGTAAACCGGTGACACGGGACACAACTACCTTCCTTTTGGAAGGCTGTGTGGTCAGCTGAGGCCACTCACAGAGCCCGGATGCCGACCCTGGAGCCGGCTGAAGGTCCTGGCAGAGACAGGTAGTCGCTCATCTGGAATGCAGAAATGAAACAGCCCAGCTCTTCGGCTGGCAGGACTCCACTGATGTGACAGAGCATGGCCTTGTCCTTGGTGGAGGCAGAAGTGTGACCATGTAGCCCCCCGGCGGTCTTTTCAGAGTCAGCAGGGCAGCCACATGGCCCACCAGAGTTCTCCAGTTTCTGGGGCAGGAACATCCAGCTCCGCCCCACCAATGTCTTCTGGCAGGGGGCTGTCCAACCCCACCACACCAATGTCCTCGAGTGTGGGGACAGATGGCTCCCTGAAGATGTCATCTGTGGTTGTGGTGGCTGGGTCCGCATTAACATTTCCATTTGCAAGGGCTCACGGCTCCCTGACAATGTCAGTTGTAGTGGAGGTGGCTGGACCCACGTTTACACCTGCCGGTGTGAGGCCTGATGGCTCCCTGGTGACTTCTTTGGTAGCACAGGCGCCTGGGCCCGCATCAATATAAGCAAGTGTAGGAAAGGTCAGACCTACCACATGGTCATAAGCAGAAGAGTTGGCCGAGGCAGCGATGCCATCTGCTGAAGCTGAGCTGGATGGGTCCTTGGTGAAACCATCGGCTGCAGTAGTGGCCTATTCCGCAGCGGTGCCATCAGGAGCTGAGACTATTGACCCCTGGGTATCATCTGCTGGAGCAGGACCGATCCTCACCGCTTCCCTCAGTGCACTGTTGGCTCCGCTCACAGACCTGCACCACAAGGCATATGGATTAGCTGTCCTAGTGCCCACCCCAGAACCAGGAAGCAGCTCTGCTGAGGAGTTCGGAGGCTCCTCTGTGACGTCATCAGGGGCTGACACAGGGAACACCTCAGAAATGTCTTCAGGAGTGGAACAGTCATCCACCACCACCAATGGGCCACCAGACTCACACTCAGATCTGCAAGAGAAAGCAGAGGTCAAATTCCCCATCCCCACCCCAAAGCCCAAAGACGACTCTGCCAGAAGGCCAGGTATCTCATTCTGGACCAGCCATGATTCAGGTTTCAGCAGGCAGACTGCAGCTGCCTGCTGGTGCTCCGTCTTGCTGGATTTGGACCAACACTTGTTTTTCCTCCTCCTGGCCCTGCCCGAGCTGCAGGTATGGTGAAGGCACAGAACTTGGAGGATCGGCAGTGCCATTGGAGAGAGAGGTGCAGTGGCCTTAGACTGCTGGGAAGGTGTATGGGATGCCAGCTGTGGAGATGAAAGATCAAAGGAGTCCAGTCCAGAAGTGGGTGACCTGGAAGAACCGCAGGTAAACTGATGACAGTGTGATTAAATGCAGAAACCAAATTTTTTTTCTGGCAACCGGGTCAGAAGTAATCGTAGGATACTGCAATTGTTCCAACAGTTTCTGGATTGTGGTGGTGAGAGAGCACAGAGCTGTGTTGCTTTGTGACTGATGCAGAATGGAAGACAACAGGCTTTATATGGAATTAATCGGAGGTTGTATGGACATAATATCCAGATTGATAGATGGATCCATAAACTGCAGACTAAATGGAGTGGGTGTGAATGAAGACAATGGCTGAGAAACAAAAGTGTCACTGTTAGGACTAACCAGAGTGACCTTGGGGGTGGGGGGGGTGGCAACCAACCTTCAATGTGTCTTGATCCAGACGGTCAAGTTTATGAGAAATGACCAACCCCACTGGGTCATGTGCCCAGTCTGGGGGTGTTTCCTGTTTCCTGGTCAAATAGACCTTCCAGCATATAGCTCTGGGAAGAGCTCAAACTCTCACACGTTAGCATACAGTACATCCCAGGTTTGTTCAAAAAAGCCTTCTTGACCAGGTTCTTGCAATAGTGAATGGAATTAAACAACAACCAAAATTGTTCACAAAAGGCTTTAAATGTCATCAGATCGGGGGGGGGGGGGCTGCCTGCGGGATTCATCATTGCAGGTCGATTCAGTTAGGGGCGTAGCCGGGTCTGTGTTTATCTGAACCCCAATTGCAGAACAGCCAGGACACAAAGGGTTAAATTCAACAATAATGTGCTTTGATGTCCTCAGGTGAGCCAACAACAACACAAGCTGGAGTAGGGAAATACCAACAAAAATACAACGTCCAATCCTTACTCGGAGTGGAGGAATGCCATAGAGAGGTTAATTTTTATCAATCAATCAATCAATTTTATTTATATAGCGCCAAATCACAACAAACAGTTGCCCCAAGGCGCTTTATATTGTAAGGCAAGGCCATACAATAATTACGTAAAAACCCCAATGGTCAAAACGACCCCCTGTGAGCAAGCACTTGGCGACAGTGGGAAGGAAAAACTCCCTTTTAACAGGAAGAAACCTCCAGCAGAACCAGGCTCAGGGAGGGGCAGTCTTCTGCTGGGACTGGTTGGGGCTGAGGAAGAGAACCAGGAAAAAGACATGCTGTGGAGGGGAGCAGAGATCAATCACTAATGATTAAATGCAGAGTGGTGCATACAGAGCAAAAAGAGAAAGAAACACTCAGTGCATTATGGGAACCCCCCAGCAGTCTAAGTCTATAGCAGCATAACTAAGGGATGGTTCAGGGTCACCTGATCCAGCCCTAACTATAAGCTTTAGCAAAAAGGAAAGTTTTAAGCCTAATCGTAAAAGTAGAGAGGGTGTCTGTCTCCCTGATCCGAATTGGGAGCTGGTTCCACAGGAGAGGAGCCTGAAAGCTGAAGGCTCTGCCTCCCATTCTACTCTTACAAACCCTAGGAACTACAAGGAAGCCTGCAGTCTGAGAGCGAAGCGCTCTATTGGGGCGATATGGTACTATGAGGTCCCTAAGATAAGAAGGGACCTGATTATTCAAAACCTTATAAGTAAGAAGAAGAATTTTAAATTCTATTCTAGAATTAACAGGAAGCCAATGAAGAGAGGCCAATATGGGTGAGATATGCTCTCTCCTTCTAGTCCCCGTCAGTACTCTAGCTGCAGCATTTTGAATTAACTGAAGGCTTTTCAGGGAACTTTTAGGACAACCTGATAATAATGAATTACAATAGTCCAGCCTAGAGGAAATAAATGCATGAATTAGTTTTTCAGCATCACTCTGAGACAAGACCTTTCTAATTTTAGAGATATTGCGTAAATGCAAAAAAGCAGTCTTACATATTTGTTTAATATGCACTTTGAATGACATATCCTGATCAAAAATGACTCCAAGATTTCTCACAGTATTACTAGAGGTCAGGGTAATGCCATCCAGAGTAAGGATCTGGTTAGACACCATGTTTCTAAGATTTGTGGGGCCAAGTACAATAACTTCAGTTTTATCTGAGTTTAAAAGCAGGAAATTAGAGGTCATCCATGTCCTTATGTCTGTAAGACAATCCTGCAGTTTAGCTAATTGGTGTGTGTCCTCTGGCTTCATGGATAGATAAAGCTGGGTATCATCTGCGTAACAATGAAAATTTAAGCAATGCCGTCTAATAGTACTGCCTAAGGGAAGCATGTATAAAGTGAATAAAATTGGTCCTAGCACAGAACCTTGTGGAACTCCATAATTAACCTTAGTCTGTGAAGAAGATTCCCCATTTACATGAACAAATTGTAATCTATTAGATAAATATGATTCAAACCACTGCAGCGCAGTGCCTTTAATACCTATGGCATGCTCTAATCTCTGTAATAAAATTTTGTGGTCAACAGTATCAAAAGCAGCACTGAGGTCTAACAGAACAAGCACAGAGATGAGTCCACTGTCTGAGGCCATAAGAAGATCATTTGTAACCTTCACTAATGCTGTTTCTGTACTATGATGAATTCTAAAACCTGACTGAAACTCTTCAATTAGACCATTCCTCTGCAGATGATCAGTTAGCTGTTTTACAACTACCCTTTCAAGAATTTTTGAGAGAAAATGAAGGTTGGAGATTGGCCTATAATTAGCTAAGATAGCTGGGTCAAGTGATGGCTTTTTAAGTAATGGTTTAATTACTGCCACCTTAAAAGCCTGTGGTACATAGCCAACTAATAAAGATAGATTGATCATATTTAAGATCGAAGCATTAAATAATGGTAGGGCTTCCTTGAGCAGCCTGGTAGGAGTGGGGTCTAATAGACATGTTGATGGTTTGGATGAAGTAACTAATGAAAATAACTCAGACAGAACAATCTGAGAGAAAGAGTCTAACCAAATACCGGCATCACTGAAAGCAGCCAAACATAACGATACGTCTTTGGGATGGTTATGAGTAATTTTTTCTCTAATAGTTAAAATTTTATTAGCAAAGAAAGTCATGAAGTCATTACTAGTTAAAGTTAAAGGAATACTCAGCTCAATAGAGCTCTGACTCTTTGTCAGCTTGGCTACAGTGCTGAAAAGAAACCTGGGGTTGTTCTTATTTTCTTCAATTAGTGATGAGTAGTAAGATGTCCTAGCTTTACGGAGGGCTTTTTTTTTATAGAGAAACAGACTCTTTTTCCAGGCTAAGTGAAGATCTTCTAAATTAGTGAGACGCCATTTCCTCTCCAACTTACGGGTTATCTGCTTTAAGCTGCGAGTTTGTGAGTTATACCACGGAGTCAGGCACTTCTGATTTACAGCTCTCTTTTTCAGAGGAGCTACAGCATCCAAAGTTGTATTCAATGAGGATGTAAAACTATTGACGAGATACTCTATCTCACTTACAGAGTTTAGGTAGCTACTCTGCACTGTGTTGGTATATGGCATTAGAGAACATAAAGAAGGAAACATATCCTTAAACCTAGTTACAGCGCTTTCTGAAAGACTTCTAGTGTAATGAAACTTATTCCCCACTGCTGGGTAGTCCATCAGAGTAAATGTAAATGTTATTAAGAAATGATCAGACAGAAGGGAGTTTTCAGGGAATACTGTTAAGTCTTCAATTTCCATACCATAAGTCAGAACAAGATCTAAGATATGATTAAAGTGGTGGGTGGACTCATTTACATTTTCAGCAAAGCCAATTGAGTCTAATAATAGATTAAATGCAGTGTTGAGGCTGTCATTCTCAGCATCTGTGTGGATGTTAAAATCGCCCACTATAATGATCTTTTCTGAGCTAAGCACTAAGTCAGACAAAAGTTCTGAAAATTCACAGAGAAACTCACAGTAACGACCACGAGGACGATAGATAACAACAAATAAAACTGGTTTTTGGGACTTCCAAATTGGATGGACAAGACTAAGAGTCAAGCTTTCAAATGAATTAAAGCTCTGTCTGGGTTTTTGATTAATTAATAAGCAGGAATGGAAGATTGCTGCTAATCCCCCACCTCGGCCCGTGCTACGAGCGTTCTGGCAGTTAGTGTGACTCAGGGGTGTTGACTCATTTAAACTAACATATTCATCCTGCTGTAACCAGGTTTCTGTAAGGCAGAATAAATCAATATGTTGATCAATTATTATATCATTTACTAACAGGGACTTAGAAGAGAGAGACCTAATGTTTAATAGACCACATTTAACTGTTTTAGTCTGTGGTGCAGTTGAAGGTGCTATATTATTTTTTCTTTTTGAATTTTTATGCTTAAATAGATTTTTGCTGGTTATTGGTGGTCTGGGAGCAGGCACCGTCTCTACGGGGATGGGGTAATGAGGGGATGGCAGGGGGAGAGAAGCTGCAGAGAGGTGTGTAAGACTACAACTCTGCTTCCTGGTCCCAACCCTGGATAGTCATGGTTTGGAGGATTTAAGAAAATTGGCCAGATTTCTAGAAATGAGAGCTGCTCCATCCAAAGTGGAATGGATGCCGTCTCTCCTAACAAGACCAGGTTTCCCCAGAAGCTTTGCCAATTATCTATGAAGCCCACCTCATTTTTTATGGGGGTTACGTGCCACTCATATGTATATGGTATTAGGTACAATCATCTCAGCATAAAGTATTACCATGCTAACTAGCCACAACTCCATTGTGAAGTTTTAGGGTGGTTGGCAAAGCAACAGCTGCGTGAATGCCAAAATCTGGCTGAAAGTGTTCAGGCAGGAATCCACAGTCATCAGCTTGGGACTCCGACGAGGGCGGTCGCATCTCCTCCATTCTCCCTTATCTCTGTTTTCTGCCTTTAACCTTCAAGTCCCTACTTCACCAGACTGTGAATTCCTCAAATTATATTGGATTCTGGATCTATTGGACTACTTTTGGATTAACCATGGAATTGATCAGCTGGTCTCTGAACGCTATTGACACCATTTTTTCTACAAGAAGGTCAGGACCGGGGGATCCTACTTGCCCAGATGGAATATATCCTGCGGGCTATGTTCTTGACTCCTGAAGTTCTTGGCGTGTGGCATGCTTGGCGCCTTTATCCATTGAGGATGTCGAGGATCTATTCATTTTTGGTCTCATGGTAGCAGGGCTTGTACTTTTTGGCTTATGTGCTGCCCTGATCTACCGGAAAATTGGCAAGATGGCGGCATCAAGAGCCACGGCCCCTCGCTTGTCCGTCATGATTAACGAGGTTGGCAAGGCAGTGCATTCTCAGACTACGATGACTCTTGAACTCAGATGCAAACTGGATGACATCTTGGAGCAGATGCGTGCCTTGCAGTTGAAGCTGAAGATTTCAGAGGCCGGTGAATATTCTTAATTCATAATTGGGAATATTCTTAATTCATAATTGGGATTTGGTTTTGCAAATGGACTGTTAAAAAGTGTTTTTCACTGCTCAAACCATAACATTACAGGCTTATCAAGCCTGAAGGTCAAATTGCCTGACTGTTTTCCTCCAGAGGCATTTTTTTCAGCCTGGGGAACATTGGCTGTTTCTTATCTCAACTCACAAAGACAATAAACTGCTTTTCACAGGACTGAAGCATGCTCCATTCCCTCCCCCCACCCGCCTCCTATCCCCCCATCAACACCCCCCTTTCTGACGCCTGCTAAACGTCATTCCTTTCTCCTTTGGCGGAGGCGTTGCAGTTTTAGCTGCAGCCCCCGTCCTTCCCCCCAAGCTGACGGCGGCGCATCTCAGGGTTGCTGCATGGCCTTCACCCAATTGCCTCAATTCGGATAACGGACTTCTTCAAACTTAGTGCACATAAACAATGTCAAATGTGTATGTGTTGTCTTTAATTCTGATGTGTGCCATTACTACAGTAAACAAGTAATAATTGTGGACTAATTGCTGTCTCAGGTAACTGGAGTATAAACATAATTTCTCCACTGTGAGATCAATAAAGTATATCTCAAACACCCAGCATTTTGGCCAAGAATGTTAATAAGATAGGACTTTATTGATCTCACAGTGGAGAAATTCACATTACGTCAGCTCTTAATAAACACACAAGATGAGTGCGAGTAGAAGAAAATGTGCATCAAACAGTGTGTGCAAAGATAAGCAATAATAATAATAATAATAATAATAATAATAATACTTTTAACAATACAATAAAATAAGAAAATGAGGTAGAAATAATATATATATATATATATATATATATATATATATATATATATAAACATGATTGGAATTAAAAAATAGGAGCATCTTATTTACAATATGTGAAGTGTTCCTGCTTAATAGATACTGAATCCAAACACTTGCCATTTTGGGAGTGTTAATAGGTACTGAATTCAAATACACAACATTTTGGCAGGGAATGTTCATCATCACTGAATCCTGTTATGGTGCAAAAACACCCAAAAGCAGAGATTAGGATTCGAATGCAGAAAGCAGACCTAAAGTTCCCAAAAATATATTAATTTATTGTAACGGTGGTTGAAATGAGTAAACCAGTTAATCTGATGAACAAAGCACTGGAGGACGGAGAGACGAGCCAGAACGGTGTCGAAACAAACAGATTCCTAGACCAGGTAGCAGCAGCATGGAGTTCAGTACCAGAGCAGGACCAGGTGGCTGTGGCAGAGCTGTTTGAATCCAGAGGCTGTGAACACAGAGACAAACGTTAGTGGAGCACACAAAGGCAACAAGAGACTAAGATGCAGAACTGAGGCCAGTCACTCAGTTTTTGAGAATTGTCTGCTCTACACAGATTTCCCACAGTGTCATACTGTTTTATTTCTTCATTATTGATGTAAATAAAGTCCAAGACATATTCAGTGACTTGGAAATGTTCATGTATCCATCCCCTGACTTGTCTGAAGAAAACTAGCTATTAAACTGATTATTTGATGGGTCTGATTATTTATGCAACCCATCATCTTGGCTTTTATATTTTTAATTAATTTATATCAAGTTGTAGAGATTTACTTTCAGTTCGGGTCTAAGGAAAATAATTTTCTAAATTTTTATAGTGAGAAGGCTGATTTACTTTTTGCATTTGAAATGCCATAAACAAATTAAAATGCGTGAAATGCCAAGGGGCTGAATAGTTATGAATAGTAAGCCACTCTAAACAAAAACATTTGGTTCTGCCAGTGTTAAAAGTGGACAGTTTTCTCAGACAATACAGGCGCTCGCGTCCCTTTTTGTACAACCCCAATTCCAATGAAGTTGGGACGTTGTGTAAAATGCAAATAAAAACAGAATACAATGATTTGCAAATCCTCTTCAACCTATATTCAATTGAATACACCACAAACACAAGCTATTTAATGTTCAAACTGATAAACTTTTTTGTTTTTGTGCAAATATTTGCTTATTTTGAAATGGATGCCTGCAACACATTTAAAAAAAAAGTTGGGATGGGGTAACAGAAGAATTGGACAGTTGATGAATGCTCAAAGAACACCTAATTGAAAACAGGTGAGTGTCATGATTGGGTATAAAAGGAGCATCCCCAAAAGGCTCAGCTGTTCACAAACAAAGATGGGGCGAGGATCACCACTTTGTGAACAACTGCATGAAAAATAGTCCAACAGTCTAAAAACAATGTTTCTCAATGTTCAACTGCAAGGAATTTGGGTAATTCCTTGCAGTTCCATCATCTACAGTCCATAATATAATCAGAAGATTCAGAGAATCTGGAGAACTTTCTACACATAAGCGGCAAGGCCAAAAACCAATATTGAATGCCCGTGACCTTCGATCCCTCAGGCGGTACTGCATTAAAAACCGACATTATCGTGAAAAGGATCTTACCACGTGGGCTCAGGAACACTTCAGAAAACCATTGTCAGTTAACACAGTTCGTCGCTACATCTACAAGTGCAAGTTAAAACTCTACCATGCAAAGCGAAAGCCATACATCAACAACATCCAGAAACACTGCCATCTTCTCTGGGTCTGAGCTCATTTGAAATGGACAGACGCAAAGTGGAAAAGTGTGCTGTGGTCTGATGAGTCCACATTTCAAATTGTTTTTGGAAATCAATTATCATTTGTTTTGTTTGGAAATGTTCATCTCAAGAAAAGACTTACTGCACCAGTCAAGGAAATCAGTAACAACTGGGCCGTGGCTGCTATCATTGAAACATATGGTGGGGAAATAAATCACCAGGTATTTCTGACATTCTTGTGGTTTTACCTGACAAAAATTAGGTGTCTTGATGTGTCAGGATCTTTTTCAGAGTCTGACCCTGGGAGAAATTGTTAAACATGAGCCCAGAAGAAGAGAGAGAAAATGAAGTTATATTCTTATGTGGCCATAACTGGAGAAACTGTGCAGTACAGCCACAGAAGAGTTATCTGTGTGTCTTGGTGGCTTCTTTCACTGATCTCCTTCAGCATTGTGATAGTTGTCTCATTAAAGTAGAGTTCACATGGAAAAGAAAAGCACTGCAATAAAAATACTGGAATGGTAAGAAAAGTCAAAGTGGGGAGATGAAAAAAGAAAAATCTAAAAACAGTGAGAGAGATGAAGTCGGGGCAGCAGGCACATGTACCCCAGGCCTTGATTCTGCAATCCGTAAGCTTGCTCGTCACATCAAACATGATCACACACTGAAAGTAAACATCCCCACAGAGAAAAGAGCCACACCTCAGGCTAACTGTTCGTACACATCCCCACAGAGCACGGCTTTGATGCAATGCCCAAACGTCTGCTTTTATCTGCCTTCACTGGGTCTGCCAGTGTGTTGGTGCATGTGTGCGCGCACATGAGCAACTCATGAGTTGGTCTCTTGTTTTTCTTTGTGGGACACGCAGTCAAGCATGCTACAAGAGTAAAGTGGTTTGAAAATCACATTCCAACTGTAGAAAACAAAACTTGGCAATAAGGACGGTCTCATTTACAGTTTCATTGCAAAGACAAACTGCTGCTGTCACAAGATGATTTTATTGTTAAACATATTCAGAAAGTGATGAGAAAATGATGAGTCTTTGTCAGCAGGATGCTATTTAGCAAACATGTTGTGTTGCTGAATAGAAATCCTTGTTTAATTTCAGTCAAACCAAAGCAGGATTTATGTGGTAATACACTGAAAAATATGAGGTCTGTGATAAAACTAACCGGCAGTTTTATTTAAAAAAAAAACTATATGGATTTGAATCACAGGCGATTACACCAGACATGCTTGAACCCTCGTGCGCATGCGTGAGTTATTTCATGCGTCGGTGATGTCATTCGCCTGTGGGCAGGCCTTGAGTGAGGAGTGCTCCACCCCACCCGTCGGAATCTCTTTGTCTGAGAAGCCGCTGGAGACGGCGCGCGTTGCTTTATCAAAATTTTTTCAGGACCTGTGAGGGATATCCGAGTGGACACTATTTGAGAAATTCAGCTGGTTTTCGGTGAAAAGTTTAACGGCTGATGAGAGATTGTGGAGTTTCTTTCACTTTAAGGACAGCCCACAAAGCGGATCTGCGCGGCGCGGTCAGAGGTGGCGTCCGTCTGGCTGTTTCGAGCTGAAAACATCCTAATTTAAAGCTCTGATCACCCAGGACGTCGTCAGAGAACAGAGAAGTTTCAGAAGAAGCCGGCATCAGGAGTTTACCCAGACATTCCACTGTTAAAGGAGATTTTGTAATGAAAGAACGTGCGGACGAATTTGCCGAGTCGGATCCGTGACAACGTGGCAAATCCGTCTGCGACGCGACATGAAAAACACCTCCGTGCTGAAAACCATTTGTAAAATTCAGGCGCTTTTGATGGCTTTCAGCAAGTGAGTATCTGAGAAATTGTTTAACAGCTGGGCATGTTCCAACTTGTCAGTTAAGGTTTCCAACGGAGGTGTTTTTCCTGTCGCGACCCCCCGCGGTAGGGTCCGGCCCGACATGCAACTCTGCCCGCACGTTCTTTCATTACAAAATCTCCTTTAACAGTGGAATGTCCAAATAAACTCCTCATGCCGACTTCTTCTGAAACTTCTCTGTTCTCTGATGACTTACTGGGTCAAGAGACACCGCCTCGGAGCACAGATCGCCGTCAGGCGCCGTGGGCCGTCCTTAAAGCGACATTTACACACCAAAATCTCTCATCAGCCGTTAAAATTTTCACTGAAAACCAGCTGAATTTATCGAATGGTGTCCACTCAGTTGTGCCTTACAGTTTTTGAAAATATTTTTATCAAACAAAGCAGCAGTCTCTGAGCCATTCCTAAACAATGAAAAAATCGACGAGAGGGTGGGCCACTCCTCACTCAAAGACTGCCCACAGGCGAATGACGTAACCGACAGGCGTGAAAAAACTCTCGCATGCCCACGAGGGTTCAAGCATGTCTGATGTAATCACACATGATTCAAATCCATATGGTTTTTGAAAAAAATAATAAGGTCGGATACTTTTATCACAGCCCTTGTAGTTGGTGGAAACAAAAAGTCATCAAACATTTTTGAACCATAATCTCCACAAATGTAAGCGGAGGTCCACAGTGCTCCCTCATAGACACTGGAGATTTGACTCTTACAGGCATTCTGTCTTCACTGGGACAAAGTCAGGTTCCTACCCACGTAATGATAAACCTTCCACTTCACTGTGACCCCACTCGGCCTGTGCATTGTGTTGGGTTTTAGCTCTGTGTTATTTCATGGTAAACTGCTTGTAGACACATCAGCCTTGACATTCTGAACAGTGTAGTGGATATAAGTTGAAGAAATATTTAATTAAATCTCAAATTTAATTAAATACCTTGAAAGGGGCACCATCTGCATACCGCAGGAGCTTGATCATGTTATGATTAATATCAATCCGTCTTTGAGTTTAAGTTCTGGATGTGATTGATTAAACATCTGTCTCTAACTCGGCACAAGACAAACAAATGGCATAATATTTCCAAATTTTATTTACATATGTACAAGTACAAACAAATGTGACTGAGATTTTGACAATATGGGTAATGATTCATAGACTCAACAAAAATATAAACGCAACACTTGGTTTTGCTCCCATTTTGTATGAGATGAACTCAAAGATCTAAAACTTTTTCCACATACACAATATCACCATTTCCCTAAAATATTGTTCACAAACCAGTCTAAATCTGTGATAGTGAGCACTTCTCCTTTGGTGAGATAATCCATCCCACCTCACAGGTGTGCCATATCAAGATGCTGATTAGACACCATGATTAGTGCACAGGTGTGCCTTAGACTGTCCACAATAAAAGGCCACTCTGAAAGGTGCAGTTTTGTTTTATTGGGGGGGATACCAGTCAGTATCTGGTGTGACCACCATTTGCCTCATGCAGTGCAACACATCTCCTTCGCATAGAGTTGATCAGGTTTTCAGTTGTGGCCTGTGGAATGTTGGTCCACTCCTCTTCAATGGCTGTGCGAAATTGCTGGATATTGGCAGGAACTGGTACACGCTGTCGTATACGCCGGTCCAGAGCATCCCAAACATACTCAATGGGTGACATGTCCGGTGAGTATGCCGGCCATGCAAGAACTGGGACATTTTCAGCTTCCAAGAATTGTGTACAGATCCTTGCAACATGGGGCCGTGCATCCATGCTGCAACATGAGGTGATGTTCTTGGATGTATGGCACAACAATGGGCCTCAGGATCTCGTCACGGTATCTCTGTGCATTCAAAATGCCATCAATAAAATGCACCTGTGTTCTTCGTCCATAACAGACGCCTGCCCATACCATAACCCCACCGCCACCATGGGCCACTCAATCCACAACATTGACATCAGAAAACCGCTCACCTACACGATGCCACACACGCTGTCTGCCATCTGCCCTGAACAGTGTGAACCGGGATTCATCCGTGAAGAGAACACCTCTCCAACGTGCCAAACGGCAGTGAATGTGAGCATTTGCCCACTCAAGTCGGTTACGACGACGAACTGGAGTCAGGTCGAGACCCCGATGAGGACGACGAGCATGCAGATGAGCTTCCCTGAGACGGTTTCTGACAGTTTGTGCAGAAATTCTTTGGTTATGCAAACCGATTGTTTCAGCAGCTGTCCGAGTGGCTGGTCTCAGACGATCTTGGAGGTGAACATGCTGGATGTGGAGGTCCTGGGCTGGTGTGGTTACACGTGGTCTGCGGTTGTGAGGCTGGTTGGATGTACTGCCAAATTCTCTGAAACGCCTTTGGAGACGGCTTATGGTAGAGAAATGAACATTCAATACACGAGCAACAGCTCTGGTTGACATTCCTGCTGTCAGTATGCCAATTGCACGCTCCCTCAAATCTTGCGACATCTGTGGCATTGTGCTGTGTGATAAAACTGCACCTTTCAGAGTGGCCTTTTATTGTGGGCAGTCTAAGGCACACCTGTGCACTAATCAATCAATCAATCAATCAATTTTTATTTATATAGCGCCAAATCACAACAAACAGTTGCCCCAAGGCGCTTGGTGTCATGGTGTCTAATCAGTATCTTGATATGGCACACCTGTGAGGTGGGATGGATTATCTCACCAAAGGAGAAGTGCTCACTATCACAGATTTAGACTGGTTTGTGAACAATATTTGAGGGAAATGGTGATATTGTGTATGTGGAAAAAGTTTTAGATCTTTGAGTTCATCTCATACAAAATGGGAGCAAAACCAAAAGTGTTGCGTTTATATTTTTGTTGAGTGTAGTTTTATTACTGAGATATGTTGATTATAAGAGTGTTCCATGATCCAAAATGGCTGATGCACATCCAAAATGTCCTTGTAACTATCTGATCTTAACCTAAATGCTTTTCAAAATGGTTGACACACATCCAAAATGTCCCCAGACAGCGATAAGGTCCATATATAGGTTTCGGCCACTTATGCCCTATGTCTGTTTACCAGTCAGACCTGCTGAACGCACCTGCAATGTATCTGGCAGATTGACAAATTGTCTGACACTGCCTGATTGGTCTGCAGCAGATTTGGCACCTATCTGCAAGACAGACGCAAGCTTTAGCTGCATCTCGGCACCGTGGCAGTTACGTCTGTGGCAGGATCCTCAGTTTTTGCTAAAGTTTTTGGTAAGTTCATATTGAAATGTTACAGTTTTATCTTACTGTTCACTTGAAATAATTAATTAGAATTCTGTTAAACGAGCTGAGTGTGTTTGGGATAATTTATTGTGGCATTGCTAAGGTTAGTTTTGTTGGCCTATCTTGATTATTTAACATTAAAGCATACTGTTGTAGCCGCGACCTTACATAGTATTTAAACATTGCAGTTGGTTGCTGCGGTAATGCTGTGTGGCTCCTGCGTGACACTTATGCTAAACATAGCATGTGGGCATCACAAATTTTTAGAGCTTTCAAGTTTTTCAAAGAAGAATTTTGCAGCATGTCTGTATCACGGACTAATGTTGGACAGAGAGAAGATGGCGAGAAAGACAGTTTGAAAAAGTCTGATAAGGACAAGAATCCCTGGAATTGTCGCTGGCTTCATGAACACACCTGAAAGATAAAAGGAATGGGAAAAGTGAACTGTGCCCTCAAGAAACACAGGACGAATTTTAACTTGCACTTGTAGATGTAAGCGACAAACTGTGTTAACTGACAATGGTTTTCTGAAGTGTTCCTGGGCCCACGTGGTAGAATCCTTTTCACAATGATGTCGGTTTTTAATGCAGTACCGCCTGAGGGATTGAAGGTCAATGTTGGTTTTTGGCCTTGCTACTTACGTGTCTAAAGTTCTCCAGATTCTCTGAATCTTCTGATTATATTATGAACTGTAGATGATGGAATCCCTAAATTCCTTGCAGTTGAACATTGACAAACATTGTTTTTAGACTGTTGGACAATTTTTTCACGCAGTTGTTCACAAAGTGGTGATCCTTGACAATCTTTGCTTGTGAATGGCTGAGCCTTTTGGGGATGCTCCTTTTATACCCAATCATGACACTCACAATTAGTGTCCTCAGTTCCCACAGGCTTATTGAGTGTTGTTAGAAGGAAAGGTGATGTAACACAGTGGTAAACATACCATTGTCCTTTTTTGAAGTGTTGCAGGCATCCATTTCAAAATGAGCAAATATCTGCACAAAAACAATAAAGTCTATCAGTTTTCACATTAAATATCTTGCCTTTGTGGTGTATACTGTCATGTACTGGAATGTTTGGCTGGCTCTGGCTGTGTTTCTGTTTCTCACCAGGTGGCTTGCGTTCAGGACTGAGTGGCTGATTAATCTGTGGCTGAGTTTGAGGACCTCACCCTCATCACCTGAAACCTGCATCACCTGAAGTTCATCACAGCCTGATCAGGAATCTCAGCTGTAGCTCATCTTTCCTGATCAAGGGAGGCTGCATTTAAACCCTGAATACACAGTGCATGATTGCCAGAGACTCGACCTTGTGAGATCGACTTTGTGCCGACTTGGTGATCAACCTTGTTACATCGGATGCTGAAGCCGCTCCAGGTTTGACGCCACGATTCTGGGGAGAGGATTGGTGAGGTCTAACGCCATTCAGCACACTTCCTGAGGTATTTTGGTTTCTGTGATTCTCATTAATTAAAGCCAGTAAATGTGGCGTTCCCTCGCGCCTCTCTGTGTTGAGCTGCTGTACTAATTGCTCAATCAGCTTCTAACCGCAGTTAATATTTGAACTTGGTTGTTCCACACCTGCGGGGAGAATGCTGATTCTAAATTAAGCCTGGAAGTGTTTGCTGACTGTGGGCACCTTTGAACAGTCTCTCTGTGTAAGAGAGTGTTGGACTCACCTCACTTTTCCTCCTTTCTCCAGACTCGGTTCTGTCGTGGCCACCTGGTGCCGGTCCGGTCCCTGGATCCAGTTTTGCTGTGCTCAAGCCCCTTTGATCTGCCGGGAGTGGGCCGTGTCCTCCACTTCACCAGACCACCGACATCCTTATTTATTTGTGCACCTTTATCCACTCTTTGTTTATTAAAATCTGTTTATATTCCAACCATTCTCTGCTTCTGTTGCACTGGGTCCAGTCAAACACTGGGTCGGTCTTCCACCCGCGTCCTACACATAACAGTATTCAAATGAATATAGGTTGAAGAGGATTTGCAAATCATTGTATTCTGTTTTTATTTACATTTTACACAACGACTCAACTTCATTGGAATTGGCGCTGTATGAAATTAAACATTTTTTTTTTTACCCAGTTTAATGTTTCTGATGTGATGTTTCACAAGGCTAAATCCTTTTTTTCTTTTTATTGCAATTCATATGTTCAAAAGTAAGTTACATTAAGTGCTTTTTAATTAGGTTAACCTGTGTAGCCTATCATTTATGTCAAAAACAGTAATATTCTGATCCAGAATATCACCAATGTAATGTGGTCTACAGTGAAAGAATTTAAAGTGCATATGCCTAAACTGATAGCCTATGTCAGGCATCACCAAATGGTGATATTTGAATTACCGTAAGTCACCAATGGAATTCAAAGCATTTTTGGACACTGGGAAGTTGTGCTTTCTAGAAAAAAAGCTGCCATTACGGTAATGATGACGCACAACTGCTGTTGGCTCCAGGTTGAGGAGTGACGCACGATCGCTGAGCCCCAGGAAGAGAGAATTGTTTGGAGGAATTCGTTGGTAAAAACAAAGTTAGTTATACCCTTGAGATGTCACAAAGGTCTTCCAGTCAAAAGCTCAACTTCCCAGTGTTCAGCCACACTTTGAATATTGTCAATAGCACAAACAACTGTGAGATATGGTGTCAAAATCGGTGTGCTTTGACAGATCGCCAGTGATATGTTCAGGCTTTAAATGGTTAATAAAAAGATAAATCATTTGTGCATGCACCTCTAATCTTGTTAATCCATCAGGAGCATCATCAATGGCCAAGCCAATCAAATCGATTGTAGTTCGATAAATTCAGACTTATTGTATGTTAAAAGTACAGGTATTACTTTGAAAACATGTGAAATTTGACAATAAATGATATAGAAATGTAAGTACATTGTTGATTTTATTTACATCAGGGTGACATTAGATTCGGACCTTTGCTGGGGGGGAATTTTAGTAACTGACCTCTTTGAAGTCTAATTGAATACACCTGGCTTATGTTATAATCTCTATGTGTTTCTCAACATTAAAGGGTATGCTCTCATCATCTTTTTTTAAAATATGAATTATTTTCACACTGCTTAATAATAAAATGACATACAATAAATGTATCCACCGTATTCAACTAGGCATTTGTGATGAGTAGCTTACTTTAAATTGAAAAATATAGAAACAATCTTTTTTTTAATCACAATTGTGCAACTGATGGTTATTTGCCTGTAATCTGCATGACCATCAGGAGACATGATTATATGATTACCATGACAGCCCTAGCAGAGGGTGCATGACTTTAAGTTATCTCTCTGAGTTAAACTGACTAACAACATTGCCATGTACGAGGGCTGTCAATAAAGTAACGGTCCTTTTTATTTTTTTCAAAAACTATATGGATTTCATTCATATGTTTTTACGTCAGACATGCTTGAACCCTCGTGCGCATGAGATTTTGAGGTGATTCTGTCGCTTTAAGGACTTCCCACGGTGCGAGACGTCGCTCAGCGCTCTCAGCCGCCGTCGTCAGCCTGTTCAAGCTGAAAACCTCCACATTTCAGGTTCTATTGATCCAGGACGTCGTGAGAGAACAGAGAAGTTTCAGAAGAAGTCGGTTTCAGCATTTTATCCGGATATTCCACTGTTAAAGGAGATTTTTTTAATGAAAGACGTGCGGACGGGTCCGCGCGTCGCCGCGACGCTCCGCCACAGGAAAAACACCTCTGTTGAAAGCCTTAAGGACAAGTTGGAACATGTCCTGCCTGTTAAACAATTTCTCATATACTCACTCCACTGAAAGCCATCAAAAGCCGCCTGGATTTTACAAATGGTTATCAACACGGAGGTGTTTTTCCTGTGCCGCCGCACCGCGTCGGCTGCGTCCCGACGCGCGGATCCATCCGCACGTCTTTCATTAAAAAAATCTCCTTTAACAGTGGAATATCCGCATAAAATGCTGAAACCGACTTCTTCTGAAACTTCTCTGTTCTCTCACGACGTCCTGGATCAATAGAGCCTGAAATGTGGAGGTTTTCAGCTTGAACAGGCTGATGATGCCGCCTGAGAGCGCTGCGCAACGTCTCGCACCGTGAAAAGTCCTTAAAGCGACAGAATCACCTCAAAATCTCTCATCAGCCGTTAAAATTTTCACTGAAAACCATCTTAATTTTTCGAACCGTGTCCACTTCGATGTGTCTCACAGGTTTAGAAAAAATTTTGATCAAACAACACGCCAGTCTCTCAGCAACTTCTCAGACAAAGGAATTCAGACGAGGGGCTGGACGACTCCTCCCACAAGGAGTGCTCACAGGCGAATGACGTCACCGACAGGCGTGGAAAAACTCACGCATGCGCACGAGGGTTCAAGCATGTCTGACGTAAAAACATATGAATGAAATCCATATAGTTTTTGAAAAAAATAAAAAGGACCGTTACTTTATTGACAGCCCTCGTATTGTAGAAAACACTGTATAATTTAAATGCTTTCTCTCCCAATAGGGCTGTTCCTGTGACAAGCAACTATTGCTGTGACAAAGACGTGAGTGAAAGATGGAAACAAAGGTGGTCTCGAGGTCCACTCTGAGAAGGCGTGCACACAGATACCTTTAAAGGACGCTACAACAAATTAGCGATGACTACAACACTAACTTGTCTTTTAGTTTTGATGTTCAAAGTGAAGGCTCTGTGCTGGGGGATATTTGTAATATGGATGCAGGGGAGGAGGACATAATAATAAATACAAGAGTAAAAATCTCTAAAGCAGTCATTATTATCCTGCAAACCTGTTAAAATCGATCCCAAACTAGATCTGACTTTATAAATACAGCATTTTGCTTCCTCGCCTTTTAATTGTCTCGATAATTTGTGAGGTTTTTCGCCAAGTTCAAAGTTTTTATTTTGCTGACTTGTTCTCCCAGTAAAGCATTATATTCATACTGTAGCTAACAATATTGTTGTAGTCTGCCTGAAGTTTAGAAAATTGGTAAATGTGATGTGCAGCTTTTAGTTCTCCCTCAATTTATTTTAGTGTGCCACACTTTATTTTATTACATCTTGCCTCAAAAGATATCATTTGTTCTCTAAGGTAGACTTTAAAAGTTTCCCACAGCATTGAGTCATTGATCTCACCATTATCGTTAGTCTCAAGAAATAGAGAAATCTGATCATTAATGTACGTGTGCAAGACTGACTCTGCAAGCAACAAAGAGTTAAAACGCCAGCTATAATTTTGGGAAGATTAAGTTGGAGGTTGATACTAACTGGACTGTGATCAGAGATAATTATGTTATGGTATTTACTACATCGAATATTAGAGATTAATCTGGAATCGAATAAAAAGTAATCTATACGTGTACAGATGGTATGGGGGTGTGTTAGTTGGAGCAACACATGCTGCCATCCAAGCAGTGTCTTTTCAGGGACGTCTCTGCTAATTTCAGCAAGACAATGCCAAGCCACATTCTGCACGTGTTACAACAGTGTGGGTTCGTAGTAAAAGAGTCCAGACCTGTCGCCCATTGAAAATGTGTGGTGCTTTATGAAGTGCAAAATATGACAACGGAGACCCCGGACTATTGAACTGAAGTCGTACATCAAGCAAGAATGTGAAAGAATTCCACCTACAAAGCTTCAACAATTAGTGTCCTCAGTTCCCAAACGCTTATTGAGTGTTGTTAGAAGGAAAGATGATGTAACACAGTGGTAAACATACCACTGTCCCAGCTTTTTTGAAACATGTTGCAGGCATCCATTTCAAAGTGAGCAAACATTTACACGAAAAACAATAAATATCAGTTTGAACATTAAATATCTTGTCTTTGTGGTATATTCAAATGAACATAGGTTGAAGTGGATTTGCAAATCGTATTCTGGTTTTATTTATATTTTACAGAATGTCCCAACTTCATTGGAATTAGGATTGTATTTAGGAACTAATGCAGATTTTTCTTTTACAAACAGCAAGCACTTTGAGTCAGACAGTGAAGAGACTCAGCCATCTTTAAAATCTAAGCAACACCAGTCATCACCACAGACTGCAAAACCAGTTCCACCTCCTCACCAGTCATCACCTCCACCAGTGGCATTACGAAGCATCCAGTCATCTCCTAGTCTTCATCACACGCAGCTCCACATCGGCCATCTCCCTGTGAGTCTTCATGACCCAGCTATCTCCAAGTGGGTCTTCATCACATGCAGCTCATTATTGGCCATCTCTGAGCCCCCAGTCATCTCCCTGCCTGTCTTCATCACACGCAATGGAATCTCATTGGTTATCATCATGCTCATCTCATCAGTGACCGCCATCATCCTGCCCAGTGCCACACCCAAGCTCTAAAAATGCTACAGAACTATTCAAGCCATCTTCCAGAGTGGGACAATCTGGGATGAGCACAGACCTTGCTCTGGTGAGTTCTCATGTGCTTATTGGTTTCATATTAACACAACACATCTTTATTTATTTGTATTTATTTTTCTCCCCTCGGTGTTCATCTAGTGTGTGTGATAGTGTACAAACAGCCAGCTTTTACGAAATCTGAATGTAAAAACTTATCCAACTTATCTACTAAACTAAAAGCACTTGCATTTCGTTGTGCTGGAGGACTGATTACTGTGGACAGACTCCTGGCTAGGGATATGCTGCATGCCTAAAGAAAATAACCATGTGTTGGTGTATTTTCTTGTTCTTTTCAGCTACATCTGCTTGAATATCAGAAACAGCAGCTAAACCAACTGATGGCTATGGTCAACTCAGTGCCTTGGAGAACAAACAATGAATGTCCATCTGAATTGCCTGAAGGTATTCAGTTTCCCTTTGCCTCACTGGATGAGGTACAAGACTTTGAAGAGTGGCTTAAAGATCCTCGCAATTCCTCAAAGATGAACAACCTGGTATAAATTCATATGAACTTGTATTTTGTGTATAGGCTACTAATAAGAGGCTGTTTTTTGTCCTCTACATTTATTTCAACCTCTTCTAAAGCACTTTGTGTTAAAGTAGTTTTTCTAATTATGTTTTGTCTGTTTTTTTCAGATTGCTTTTTTTGGCCTGCATTGGGGAAAGGACACAAAGTGGCTTACCTGGAACATTCTTTCACACATCTATTCTAATTATTTGACCCTCCAAATTTGTTGGAAAAACAGGCAAGCTTTCATTTAAGCAGATGGAAGCAACAACAACAGTGATCCGCCGTAAGTATGAAAGTCACCTAAATTGCCTCAATTTATAATAGAATATCATGTTCATTTAAAGCAACAATGTGTGATTTTCTCAGTAGTTTGTTGTCAAAAATCAATTATTTTCATTCATAAATGTGTCCTCAATCATGTATACTGACATCAACTAATGAACCGATGTGTTGTCGCAAGTAGGGATGCAAATTATTGATTAATTCATTAACTGTGAGTTGATGGACCTTAACATCAGATACAAGCAGTAACTTGTTCTTGACCAACACAGTATTTGATACACACAGATGAAATGGTCTTTCCTGCCACAGGAACATTAAATGATTTGTTGAACTCGGCTTGATGTAAACATCAATAAAACTCGGTAACAAATCACACAGGTTGCTCCATGTTGTCCCCGTGTGATGTTCAGGGAGAGGTCAGGTCTGAGGACAGACAGCTTGGAGGTTGAAGTTGTAATGAAATGCACCGCGAGACAGTGATGGGTCTGTACTTCTTGACCACGTCAGCTACGGTAATAGAGGAAACCCCGAGTCAAGCGCTTTTTTTTTTGTCTAGTCAAGTTTCAGTCAACTAAAAGTCTGAGCATTTTAGTCAGAATAATCCATTTTTGTCTAGTTTTAGCCAATGAAAATTGTATTTTAGTCTCTCTTAGTAATGCAATTCTATTTTACCAAGTCAATAGAGTATAAGCACCAAGTATAGTATAGACAAAGCCAAAATTTTCATTTAGTCAAACCCATTTCACTATTCAAAAAAGGTTATCTTATTATAATATTGCTAACTTGTAGACTCAAGAATACGAAAGATTCAGTGGTGGTACGCAGTACCAGGAAGGGGAGAGTGACTGCTATAAAGCCCTCATTCAGAACCAGTCACGGCCACACTTTGAACCAGAAAATAGATGCTGCTTCTCTCCCCCTCCCTTGAAAGAGAGACCGGTGGTGTCCTCTGAGCCCAGCCTTTGAGACATGTACCACTACAACCCCAGTTCTAATGAAGTTCAGACATTGTGTAAAATGTAAATAAAAACAGAATACAATGATCTGCAAATCCTCTTCAACCTATATTCAATTGAATACACCACAAAGACAAGATATTTAATGTTCAAACTGATAAACTATTGTTGTTGTGCAAATATTTGCTCATTTTGAAATGGATGCCTGCAATACATTTCCAAAAAGCTGGGACAGTGGTATGTTTACCACTGTGTTACATCACCTTTCCTTCTAACAACACTCAATAAGCATTTGGGAACTGAGGACACTAACTGTTGAAGCTTTGTAGGTGGAATTCTTTCCCATTCTTACTTGATGTACAACTTCAGTTGTTCAGCAGTCCAGTGTCTCCGTTGTCGTATGTTGCACTTCATAATGCGCCACACATTTTCAATGGGCGACAGGTCTGGAATGCAGGCAGGCCAGTCTAGTACCTGCACTCTTTTAATACGAAGCCACGCTGTTGTAACATGTGCAGAACGTGGCTTGCCATTGTCTTTCTGAAATAAGCAGGGACGCCCCTGAAAAAAGACTTTGCTTGGATGGCAGCATGTGTTGCTCCAAAACCTGGATGTACCTTTCAGCATTGATGGTGCCATGACAGATGTGTAAGTTGTCCATGCCATGGGCACTAACACACCCCCATACATCACAGATGTATGGGGGTGTGTCAGCTTCAACAGATGCTGGCTTTTGAACTTTGAGCTGGTAACTATGGTCTTTTTCCCTCTTTTATCCAGAGGACACGACGTCCATGATTTCCAAAAACAATTTGAAATGTGGACTCATCAGACTACAGCACACTTTTCCACTTTGCGTTTGTACATTTCAAATGAGCTCAGACGGTGTTTCTGGATGTTGTTGATGTATGGCTTTCACTTTGCATGGTAGAGTTTTAACTTGCACTTGAAGATGTAGAGACGAACTGTGTTAACTGACAATGGTTTTCTGAAATGTTCCTGAGTCCACGCAGTAAGATCCTTTACACAATGATGTCTGCTTTTAATGCAGTGCCGCTTGAGGGATCGAAGGTCATGGGCATTTAATGTTGGTTTTCAGCCTTGCTGCTTACGTGTAGAAAGTTTGCCAGATTCTCTGAATCTTCTGATTATATTATGGACTGTAGATGATGGGATCCCTAAATTCCTTGCAATTGAACCTTGAGAAACATTGTTCTTAAACTGTTGGACTATTTTTTTTCACACAGTTGTTCAGAAAGTGATGATACTCACCCCATCTTTGCTTGTGAACAGCTGAGCCTTTTGGGGTTGCTCCTTTTATACTCAATCATGACACTCACCTGTTTTCAGTTAGGTGTTCTTTGATCATTCATCAACTTTCCCAGTCTTTTGTTGCCCCGTCCCAACTTTTTTGAAATATGTTGCAGGCATCCATTTCAAAATGAGCAAATATTTGCACAAAGACAATAAAGTTTATCAGATTGATCATTAAATATCTTGTATTTGAGGTGTATTCAACTGAACATAGGTTGAGGAGGATTTGCAAATCATTGTATTCCCAACTTCATTGGAATTGGGGTTGTACATTGAATTTGGAGTTGTTTATTCAACTTGTTAACGCCTCTAGGGTTCTTGGTCAAAAGTACCTGCCATAGGAAATGAATGTATAAGACTATAATGTTCATTCAGCAGGTGAAAGACATCCGCCAAATACACCCCTACAACTTTCTTGTGCTTATGTTTCCATCCCCCCATGTGAACCACACCTGTCAGACAGAACAATTTGGGAGCACTTTATAATACTTAGCCAGAACTTGTGGTATACCTACCTTGCAACAAGGAGTGCCAGTAAATATGGTTGCTTTGTATGTTTGTATGCAGGTGCTGTACACAAAACCCATGTGGCAAAGCAAGCCACAGACACTGACATCAACAAACATATCATTAAGTGGTTCCATTTGGGCTCGGATAACAACCACAGGGAAAGTCACCAGAGTCGAGCACAGGTAAGGTGTTGGTTTGTACAAAATAAGATATTTTAGGATGTTTTCTTGGGTTTTGGGGAACAGTGATCAACATTTTTCATACATTTTATCTAGGGGAGCACGATAATTATCGACCTGATATCAAGAAATTATGTCATCATTTCGATAAGTCTGATATCATGACTTATCGCACCGATAACAATATATACATATATAATACAATATATAATATATACATTTTTGTCAGCACTGCGATGTGAGTTATCGTTTTAATCAGGTGCTCCCTCTCCTTGATGAGACCTGCACAGCCTGCAGTGAATGCTGCATTCATGTGTCGTCAGTATAATCAGAAAAACAACCTTCTGACTGAAAAAATGCATTACTCCCTCATGTTGGAAAACAACTCATCAACTCTTACCACTGTCACATCGACAAAAGTCCCGGGTCGGACCTCCCGCTGTGAGAGGTTAATACCTAGGTTGTAAGACAAAACAGGCGGAGGTACAGACAGTCATGAGGCGGTGACTGTGACAGTGACAACACAAATCCCCAACATCTAAGAAATAAAGGCACCTAAACTCCAGAGAGAGAAACAGAATGAACAAATGTACGAACTGAAAAAGAACGACAGAAAATAATAGGCTGGATCTAAACTAGAACAGAACTCAACATGTGGCTGAAGTATAACAGATAAACATGAGAGACTGTGATAAAAAGAGAATGACTGAACAACCAGAAAATAAAGGACAAAGACCAAACTAAACCAGAACTTAATGTGTGGCTGAAGTGTAACAGCTACTGTAATCCCCAAAACATAACGCGATGAACAGAAGGACAAAGCAACAAACTAGCAGGAACGCACTGTGTGGAAAAAAGTACAACATAATAGAACCCATGACTACAGTGGAAAAAACAGAATATAAACACTCAGGGCTGGACAGAAGGACAAAGAGAAAGAAACAGAGGAAGACTGGGGCAAAACATGACTCTCTGAGGTCTTAATGAGGTAACTTTGTGTCCCAAGTTTAAGCTCGATGCACAAATTCTTTGTCAAAATATCATGTGCACATCACACAGAGATCACACAGAGTCACATACAGACAGAAAAACAGAGATCAACAGACACATACATGAGTCAAGCAGTTCCTACATCTGCTGTGCTTTCTCCATCGTAAGGTAAATAAAAGACTATGTGGCTGTGAAATCAGACACACTGCACACGAAAGAAATGATGAGGGAGAGGAAAAGAAACTAAACCTCAATGAATGAGAACATCAGCAGGAGGCTAAAGCTTACTCCATCAAACTGACTGATTTGGTTGACAAATCACTTAGTATGCAGACAGTGGTGTATTTATTCCAAAGACAAATTATGGTGTCACATAAACAGAGTTTGAAATAGAGTGCACATACACAGGTGGTTTATTCATCTGTTGTGATTTTCACTGGTGTCTAATGTCTGCAGCATTTCCTTGATAAATGGAAATAAGAGTTATTGCTGTGTCGTGGAAAGAGAATGGTTGCTCCACCTGTAGGCTGTGTGTGTGTGTGTGTGTGTGTGTGTGTGTGTGTGTGTGTGTGTGTGTGTGTGTGTGTGTGTGTGTGTGTGTGTGTGTGTGTGTTAGTGCATGTGTGCATGTTTATTATTTACGCTGAGCATCTATTAGGGGAAGCCGGGGCACAGTGGATCACAAATGTTGTTTTGTGACAGCATAAACACATTGGGCCTCATGTATCAAAGTTGCGCACTTGTGGCGTAAATTTACGGTGTAAATTTGAAGTACACCAAAGTTGCCGTGACATCTATCAAGCAGTGCGCACCTGCCCATTTCCGGCGTACGCCTGACGTGACCTTGATAAATGTGGCGGGTGAAAACAATCGTAATTATAATAAACACGCCCATAAATATTCAGAATCCACTTCAGACACACCCTCATTTTACGACATGGAAGCCAGGAAGACGGCAAAGAAAAAGAACTCCACCAATCACGACGCGTGCCAATAGAGCGTCAAAAGCAGCCGTCATATTAATTGTTTTGTAGTATAATCAAAAAAGTGTTACAGTGGTCCCTCGTTTATCACGGGCGTTACGTTCTAAAAATAGTCCACAAAAAGCGAAGTCCGCGATGTAGTCAGCGTTAATTGTTTTACAATTATTATAGACGTTTTCAAGCTGTAAAAACCCTGTAAAACCACTTTATACACTTTTCTCAATCAGGCATGAACATTTTCTCACTTTTCTCTCGTGTGTAAACACTCTCAAAGTTCAAACCTTAGTAGAAAAATAAGACCGAACTGTTTTCAGGCCCAAACATTTGTTTGAGAAATAAAAATAGAATGTTTTCCTATAAATAATTATGATGGCTTTTAGAACTAATGAATTAAATTTTAACGATCAACGTACGAGGTTGGACACATAAGAAATTATTAATAGTGACTGACCAGTATTTCACAGTTCCTCTGATTGCGCCTCTTCGTCCTGGCGCTGCGCCACTGTTGCGCCTTTTTCCACTCACACCTCGCTGCAGGTGTCTTTTTCCAAGTGACAAACACAGTTAAGAGTAGTTGTTGGTGCTCTTTTTTCTTCTGGGCAAGAAGATTCTTATAAACAGACATGCAGACCACAATGCACTGTAAAAAAAGCATGCAAAATTGGACTAAAGAAATCCGCGAAACGGCGAGGCCGCAAAAGGTGAACTGCGTTATAGCGAGGGACCACTGTATTCTCTTTTCACATGTCAATAATTCTTGACATGTGGATATTTGCTCGCTCAATTAATAAGACACGCCTAATTTTTCAGATTTCTTTATTCTTAAAATGTATTTCTTTATTTATGTTATTGTGACAAACGAATGGAGACGACAAAACCTGATTGCAGCACGGGCGAAGGGAATGACAACACTATAGTTGTAATTATCAATTCCATTGTCTAAAACGATCACACCACATAAAGTTAAGCTCAGCGCTGCTCTGGCTCCAGGCTCGAAGTCTGGAGAAAAAGGCAAGCAGCGCTTTCTTTGCAGTCAGCGCTGTGGCCACGGATCATGCTCAAGACCAACAATCCCGCAAAAGTGGGATTTGTATTAATTATTATGTAGTATAATCAAGAAAGTGTTATTTATGTAACATATGCATTGATTTGTATAATGGCACTGTTTATCATGTTGATCATTTTCATTTTTATGTGGATTCCAGTGCTGGTTCATTTTGGTGTATAATTTACGCCACCTCTCGACCTGGTGTATATTTTCAGCACAGTGTACGCCAACGACCGCATTTATAAATGCCAAGTAGGGCAGCCGTATTGGCGTACACCCCATATACACTCAAATATCGCCTTATGCAACGTTGATACATGAGGCCCATTATGCATAGGTTACTGTCATTCTATTGTGGATTTAATACAGCAAGTTATTGTTTATAAAGCTGTGTTATTTATGTCTCCCCAAGTGTAATTTACAGGTATTTAAAATCGATTTTAAAATTTTTGGTTCACTGTGCCCCGGACACTAATTGACAGTGGCACAGTGAATCAACTTAGAATATAATGAAAAAAACACAAGATTATAAAGATTTCTTCAAAATTATTAAATATATGCTGATGCATATACAAACTATTATCCAGCAAACCAGCTACGTAATGTGTGAGTGTCTTATATAGTGATATAAGTCCTTTAGAAACTATTATAAATACAGCTATCATAATTTCTGTTCAAACGTGAAAACAGTTGTTTATACAGTAATGTTCAGAATAATAGTAGTGTTATGTGACTAAAAAGATTAATCCAGGTTTTGAGTATATTTCTTATTGTTACATGGGAAACAAGGTACCAGTAGATTCAGTAGATTCTCACAAATCCAACAAGACCAAGCATTCATGATATGCACACTCTTAAGGCTATGAAATTGGGCTATTAGTAAAGAAAAGTAGAGTAGGGGGTGTTCACAATAATAGTAGCATCTGCTGTTGACGCTACAAACTCAAAACTATTATGTTCAAACTGCTTTTTTAGCAATCCTGTGAATCACTAACCTAGTATTTAGTTGTATAACCACAGTTTTTCATGATTTCTTCACATCTGCGAAGCATTAATTTTGTTGGTTTGGAACCAAGATTTTGCTCGTTTACTAGTGTGCTTGGGGTCATTGTCTTGTTGAAACACCCATTTCAAGGGCATGTCCTCTTCAGCATAAGGCAACATGACCTCTTCAAGTATTTTGACATATCCAAACTGATCCATGATACCTGGTATGCGATATATAGGCCCAACACCATAGTAGGAGAAACATGCCCATATCATGATGCTTGCACCACCATGCTTCACTGTCTTCACTGTGAACTGTGGCTTGAATTCAGAGTTTGGGGGTTGTCTCACAAACTGTCTGCAGCCCTTGGACCCAAAAAGAACAATTTTACTCTCATCAGTCACAAAATATTCCTCCATTTCTCTTTAGGCCAGTTGATGTGTTCTTTGGCAAATTGTAACCTCTTCTGCACGTCTTTTATTTAACAGAGGGACTTTGCAGGGGAGTCTTGCAAATAAATTAGCTTCACACAGGCATCTTCTAACTGTCACACCACTTACAGGTAACGCCAGACTGTTTTTGATCATCCTGGAGCTGATCAGTGGGTGAGCCTTTGTCATTCTGGTTATTCTTCTATCCATTTTGATGATTGTTTTCCGTTTTCTTCCATGCATCTCTGTTTTTTTTTTTTTTTGTCCATTTTAAAGCATTGGAGATCATTCTAGATGAACAGCCTATAATTTTTTTGCACCTGCGTATACATTTTCCCCTCTACAATCAACTTTTTAATCAAACTACGCTGTTCTTCTGAACAATGTCTTGAACGTCCCATTTTCCTCAGGCTTTCAAAGAGAAAAGCATGTTCAACAGGTGCTGGCTTCATCCTTAAATAGGGGACACCTGATTCACACCTGTTTGTTCCACAAAATTGACAGACTCACTGACTGAATGCCACACTACTATTATTGTGCACACCCCCTTTTCCTACTTTTTTTTTTACTAATAGCCCAATTTCATAGCCTTAAGAGTGTGCATATCATGAATGCTTGGTCTTGTTAGATTTCAAATCAAATCAAATCAATCTCATTTATATAGTGCCAAATCACAAACAGTTGCCCCAAGCCGCTTCATATTGCAAGGCAAAGCCATACAATAATTACAGAAAAACCCCAACTGTCAAAACGACCCCCTGTGAGCAAGCACTTGGCGACAGTGGGAAGGAAAAACTCCCTTTTAACAGGAAGAAACCTCCAGCAGAACCAGGCTCAGGGAGGGGCAGTCTTCTGCTGGGACTGGTTGGGGCTGAGGGAGAGAACCAGGAAAAAGACATGCTGTGGAGGGGAGCAGAGATCAATCACTAATGATTAAATGCAGAGTAGTGCATACAGAGCAAAAAGAGAAAGAAACACTCAGTGCATCATGGGAACCCCCCAGCAGTCTAAGTCTATAGCAGCATAACTAAGGGATAGTTCAGGGTCACCTGATCCAGCCCTAACTATAAGCTTTAGCAAAAGTAAAGTTTTAAGCCTAATCTTAAAAGTAGAGAGGGTGTCTGTCTCCAGAAGAGAGGAGCCTGAAAGCTGAAGGCTCTGCCTCCCATTCTACTCTTACAAACCCTAGGAACTACAAGTAAGCCTGCAGTCTGAGAGCGAAGCGCTCTATTGGGGTGATATGGTACTATGAGGTCCCTAAGATAAGGTGGGACCTGATTATTCAAAACCTTATAAGTAAGAAGAATAATTTTAAATTCTATTCTAGAATTAACAGGAAGCCAATGAAGAGAGGCCAATATGGGTGAGATATGCTCTCTCCTTCTAGTCCCTGTCAGTACTCTAGCTGCCGCATTTTGAATTAACTGAAGGCTTTTCAGGGAACTTTTAGGACAACCTGATAATAATGAATTACAATAGTCCAGCCTAGAGGAAATAAATGCATGAATTAGTTTTTCAGCATCACTCTGAGACAAGAACTTTCTAATTTTAGAGATATTGCGCAAATGCAAATAAGCAGTCCTACATATTTGTTTAATATGCGCATTGAATGACATATCCTGATCAAAAATGACTCCAAGATTTCTCACAGTATTACTAGAGGTCAGGGTAATGCCATCCAGAGTACGGATCTGGTTAGACACCATGTTTCTAAGATTTGTGGGGCCAAGTACAATAACTTCAGTTTTATCTGAGTTTAAAAGCAGGAAATTAGAGGTCATCCATGTCTTTATGTCTGTAAGACAATCCTGCAGTTTAGCTAATTGGTGTGTGTCCTCTGGCTTCATGGATAGATAAAGCTGGGTATCATCTGCGTAACAATGAAAATTTAAGCAATGCTGTCTAATAATACTGCCTAAGGGAAGCATGTATAAAGTGAATAAAATTGGTCCTAGCACAGAACCTTGTGGAACTCCATAATTAACCTTAGTCTGTGAAGAAGATTCCCCATTTACATGAACAAATTGTAATCTATTAGATAAATATGATTCAAACCACTGCAGCGCAGTGCCTTTAATACCTATGGCATGCTCTAATCTCTGTAATAAAATTTTATGGTCAACAGTATCAAAAGCAGCACTGAGGTCTAACAGAACAAGCACAGAGATGAGTCCACTGTCTGAGGCCATAAGAAGATCATTTGTAACCTTCACTAATGCTGTTTCTGTACTATGATGAATTCTAAACCCTGACTGAAACTCTTCAAATAGACCATTCCTCTGCAGATGATCAGTTAGCTGTTTTACAACTACCCTTTCAAGAATTTTTGAGAGAAAAGGAAGGTTGGAGATTGGCCTATAATTAGCTAAGATAGCTGGGTCAAGTGATGGCTTTTTAAGTAATGGTTTAATTACTGCCACCTTAAAAGCCTGTGGTACATAGCCAACTAATAAAGACAGATTGATCATATTTAAGATCAAAGCATTAATTAATGGTAGGGCTTCCTTGAGCAGCCTGGTAGGAATGGGGTCTAATAGACATGTTGATGGTTTCGAGGAAGTAACTAATGAAAATAACTCAGAACAATCGGAGAGAAAGAGTCTAACCAAATATCGGCATCACTGAAAGCAGCCAAAGAGAACGATATGTCTTTGGGATGGTTATCAGTAATTTTTTCTCTAATAGTTAAAATTTTATTGGCAAAGAAAGTCATGAAGTCATTACTAGTTAAAGTTAAAGGAATACTCAGCTCAATAGAGCTCTGAGTCTTTGTCAGCCTGGCTACAGTGCTGAAAAGCAACCTGGGGTTGTTCTTATTTTCATCAATTAGTGATGAGTAGAAAGATGTCCTAGCTTTACGGAGGGCTTTTTTTATAGAGCAACAGACTCTTTTTCCAGGCTAAGTGAAGATCTTCTAAATTAGTGAGATGCCATTTCCTCTCCAACTTACGGGTTATCTGCTTTAAGTTGCGAGTTTGTGAGTTATACCATGGAGTCAGGCACTTCTGATTTAAGGCTCTCTTTTTCAGAGGAGCTACAGCATCCAAAGTTGTCCTCAATGAGGATATAAAACTATTGACGAGATAATCTATCTCACTCACAGAGTTAGGTAGGTACTCTGCCCTGTGTTGGTATATGACATTGGAGAACATAAAGAAGGAATCATATCCTTAAACCTAGTTACAGCGCTTTCTGAATGACTTCTACTGTAATGAAACTTATTCCCCACTACTGGGTAGTCCATCAGAGTAAATGTAAATGTTATTAAGAAATGATCAGACAGAAGGGGGTTTTCAGGGAATACTGTTAAGTCTTCAATTTCCATACCATAAGTCAGAATGTTAAAATCGCCCACTATAATTATCTTATCTGAGCTAAGCACTAAGTCAGACAAAAGGTCCGAAAATTCACAGAGAAACTCATAGTAACGACCAGGAGGACGATAGATAACAACAAATAAAACTGTTTTTTGGAACTTCCAATTTGGATGGACAAGACTAAGAGACAAGCTTTCAAATGAATTAAAGCTCTGTCTGGGTTTTTGATTAATTAATAAGCTGGAGTGGAAGATTGCTGCTAATCCTTCGCCTTGGCCCGTGCTACGAGCATTCTGGCAGTTAGTGTGACTTGGGGGTGTTGACTCATTTAAACTAACATATTCATCCTGCTGTAACCAGGTTTCTGTAAGGCAGAATAAATCAATATGTTGATCAATTATTATATCATTTACTAACAGGGACTTAGAAGAGAGAGACCTAATGTTTAATAGACCACATTTAACTGTTTTAGTCTGTGGTGCAGATGAAGGTGCTATATTATTTTTTCTTTTTGAATTTTTATGCTTAAATAGATTTTTATTGGTTTTTGGTGGTCTGGGAGCCTGCACCATCTCTACGGGGATGGGGTAATGAGGGGATGGCAGGGGGAGAGAAGCTGCAGAGAGGTGTGTAAGACTACAACTCTGCTTCCTGGTCCCAACCCTGGATAGTCACGGTTTGGAGGATTTAAGAAAATTGGCCAGATTTCTAGAAATGAGAGCTGCTCCATCCAAAGTGGGATGGATGCCGTCTCTCCTAACAAGACCAGGTTTTCCCCAGAAGCTTTGCCAATTATCTATGAAGCCCACCTCATTTTTTGGACACCACTCAGCCAGCCAGCAATTCAAGGAGAACATGCAGCTAAACATGTCACTCCCGGTCCGATTGGGGAGGGGCCCAGAGAAAACTACAGAGTCCGACATTGTTTTTGCAAAGTTACACACCGATTCAATATTAATTTTAGTGACCTCTGATTGGCGTAACCGGGTGTCATTACTGCCAACGTGAATTACAATTTTACCAAATTTACGCTTAACCTTAGCCAGCAGTTTCAAATTTCCTTCAGTGTTGCCTGCTCTGGCCCCCGGAAGACAATTGACTATGGTTGCTGGTGTCGCTAACTTCACATTTCTCAAAACAGAGTCGCCAATAACCAGAGTTTGATCCTCAGCGGGTGTGTCGCCGAGTGGGGAAAAATGGTTAGAGATGTGAACGGGTTGGCGGTGTACACGGGGCGTCTGTTTAGGACTACGCTTCCTCCTCACAGTCACCCAGTCGGCCTGCTTTCCCGGCTGCTCGGGATCTGCCGGGAGGGAACTAATGGTGGCTAAGCTACCTTGGTCCGCACCGACTATAGGGGCCTGGCTAGCTGTAGGATTTTCCAAGGTGCGGAGCCGAGTCTCCAATTTGCCCAGCCTGGCCTCCAAAGCTACGAATAAGCTACACTTATTACAAGTACCGTTACTGCTAAAGGAGGCCGAGGAATAACTAAACATTTCACACACAGAGCAGAAAAGTGCGGGAGAGACAGGAGAAGCCGCCATGCTAAACCGGCTAAGAGCTAGTAGCTGCGCTAAGCTAGCGGATTCCTAAAAACACGCAAAGTGAATAATGTGTAAATAATTTAGAGGTGATTCAGCAGAGGGAGTGCTTTAGTTAAGTCACGTGAAGATTACACTGTGAAACAAATCGTTATCTAGTTAACTAGATCAATCTAACTGCGCAGATTAAACAGCTAACAGATACAGCAAAACACCGCTGTGCTCCGGAACAGGAAGTGATACAATACCGCAGTGAGAGCCAACCACCAGTAGAGGTTCAACACCCCGTGCCAGATTTGTGAGAATCTACTGAATCTACTGGTACCTTGTTTCCATGTAACAATAAGAAATATACTCAAAACCTGGATTAATCTTTTTAGTCACATAGCACTACTATTATTCTGAACACTACTGTATACACAATATAGAAATAATTCTTGGACAAATAAATGTATAAGTTTCGACATGTAATATTTGTCATCCACTTGATACTGGGTGTCAGTAAATCACTTTCTAGACTGATTCATTGTGCTCTGGGTGCATGTGACACATGAGTCATGTTATCAAATAGCTGATAGTCTGGAGAAGACGTAACACTTCACTTCATCAGTTGGACAGGGTAGTCTTCTAAACTTATAACAATTTTTGAGCCACCTTTCCTCTGTTGTGAGAAATAAATACAAAGACACTGACATCCACAAAATTTACTTTTGATAGGAAAAAAACTGACTTCATTTATCACTTAGTTATACCCTTAATGCACACTAATTTATAAGGGAGATGTCTTTATGCATAAAATTATGGCCTAGCTGCTGCAAATATATATGTAGTTTTGCAGATATAGCTAAAGATTCACCGTGCCCCATGATTCATGATTTCCCCTACTGTGTCTGTTACCTGCTTGGATCAGTGGCATTGTCTTTGTTTGAATGAATGTCTTTAGTCAAATTCTAATCCAACTTGTAGTATCAAATTAAACACTGAAAGGCACAATATGTCCACATATTTCTGTGACAAAGCCCACAAAGACTACTGAGCTGATAAGACAGCCAACTGCAAAGAAAGCATGGAAAAGAAAAGACTGTTATACAAAGTAGTCTGTTGTTTTACAAATTCTGACTTGCTTTTAACTGCTGTTTTTTTTTCCATAGTATAGGTTGCACCTGTTAAAAAACATGCCTCTTGAAGAGCAAAAAAAAAAAAAAACATATACAGTGTATCCGCAAAGTATTCACAGTGCTTCACTTTTTTCACAGTTTATGTTGCATTCTTATTCCAAAATAGAATAAATTCATTTTTTCCCTCAAAATTCTACTCACAACAATCCATAATGATAAAATGAAATAAAGTGTTTATGCAAAAATATTAAAAATTACATCTAAGAAATCACATGTACAGACATAAGTATTCACATCATTTGCTTAATACTTTGGTGACACACCTTTGGTAGCAAATACAGACTCAGGTCATCTCCCCTGGCCTACCTTGGCTGGCCCAGGCAAAGCAAGATGGGAGGCATGGAACTCACGGTTGAGACCGGGATCCAAAATGAAGCAGCCGGGAAACCACGACCGCTCCATAGCCTTCCCAGTCCACAAGATATTGAATCCCACATCCATGGCAGCCAGATTCCAGGAGCCGCTGCAAAGTAAACACTGGGCCACCATTCACACACCAGGCGGAAGGCGGGGGAATGGCTGGAGGCCATAGCCGGGTGAATCGAATGGCTTGAAATGGCTGATATGGAAGGTGGGATGAATGCGCAAAGACCTTGGGAGATGAAGACGAACAGACACTGGGCTAACAATTTTGGATACTGGGAATGGGCCAGTGAACCTGGGAGCCAGTTTTCTGGGCTGTCCTTTCAACGGGAGATGGCGAGTGGAGAGCCAAACCTTCTGACAGAATACCTATTCCGGTCAGCAGCAGACTTATAGGCTTGCAAGGATCATAGCAGAGTTCTTTTAGCCCGCTCTCAGGTTCGTCTGCAGCAGAGAATGAGTCTGAGTCCTGAGGAAACTGGGGAGTTGAGAGAAACCACTAGATACAGAAGGTAGGTGATTATGTGCCAGTTCTATCCATGGCACTTTTGATGACCATGTGGCTGGATGCTATGAGGCGAGGATACAGAGGCCTTTTTACAGTTCTTGGTTGAGACGTTCACTTTGACCATTGGCCTGTGGATGGTAGCCCTGGGTTAAACTGGCAGTGACCACGAGGAGACAGCAAAACTCCCTCCAGAAATAAGACATGAACTGACTACCTCGGTCAGATACAGTATCCTGGGGAAAACCGTGTAGTTTAAAAACTTGACAGAGCATTACCTTGGCAGTCTCTTTAGCCAAGAGACTGGGAAGAGGAATAAAGTGCACCATCTTTGACAATCTATCTCCAACAGTAAGTACAACTGTATTGAACTTGGAGGGCAGGAGACCAGTTACAAAATCTAAAGTTATGTGCAACCAGGGATGTGTGGGTACAGGCATTAATAAACCGGCAGCCAGATGACTTATGAATGGCACACAAATGACAGGCATTGACATACTCAGTTACATCTTTCAATAAACTGGGCCACCAAAATCTCTGCTGAATTACAAACACTATTTTCTTAATCCCAGGATGGCAGGAGAAGTGACCATCATGTCCCCACATGATCACTTCCCCCCTGAGCGTGGCAGGGATGAAAACCTTGCTGGTAGGACAACAGGGAGGAACTGAACACCATTCACAGCTGACTGGACCTTAGATTCAATTTCAGAGGTTAGAGCCAAAATCAAACAGGGTGCTGGCAGTTACAGTTTCCAGATCGGAAGGAGCATCAACTGGATCTCCCTGATGGGTTTTCAGTTTTTGGAATCCGCCAGTAACATAGCACAAAGTTAAAATGACTGAAAAAGATATCCCACCTAGCTTGACGGGCATTAAGATGCTTGGTGGATTGCAGATATTCTAAATTCTTGTGATCTGTATAAATCAAAAATGGCATTTGTGCCCCTTCCAATCAGTGGAGCCACTCCTCCAAGGCCACTTTAACCACCAACAGTTCATGGTCCCCGATGCTGTAGTTACGCTCTGCTGCTGTCAGCTTCTTAGACAGCTAAGTGGATGGATAAAGCCTATGGTCAGAGGAGTTATGCTGCAAGAGGACCGCATCCACACTAATATTGGAAGCATCAACCTCAACCACGAACTGTCAAGCGGGGTCAGGGAGGAGCAGCGCAGGGGCCACAGTAAAGCACTTCCTTAGGACCCTGGAAGCCTCATCGCACCCCAGTGTGCAGATAAACGGCCAGAGGGACGACACGACCTCAAGTAACGGGGTTGCAATAGTACTGAAATTATGTATGAATTTTTGGTAGAAATTGGCAATGCCCATAAATCTCTGTACCTCCTTCAGCAAGGATGGAACTGTCCACTCATGCACGGCCGTAACCTTATCAGGGTCCATATTTATCTCTCCCTCAGCTACAACCCCAATTCCAATGAAGTTGGGACGTTGTGTAAAATGTAAATAAAAACAGAATACAATGATTTGCAAATCCACTTCAACCTATATTCAACTGAACACATCATAAAGACAAGATATTTAATGTTCAAACTGATAAACGTTATGGTTGTTGTGCAAATATTTGCTCATTTTGAAATGGATGCCTGCAACATGTTTCAAAAAAGCTAGGCCAGTAGTATTTTTACCACTGTGTTACATCACCTTTCCTTCTAACAACACTCAATAAGCATAAGCACATGCACGTGCGCACACACACAGTGAAGTTTATCTGTAAAATTCATCATCAAAGCTGTCCAGTGACAACTGAGCACATGCGTGCACGTGCGCCACACGCGGACAGGTGCACACACGTAGCAGCTTATTACTGAGCAGTCATTTCCCCAGAGGACAAGCAAAGGAGTGATTGAATGGGAGTGGGTGACAGCACGGATGGACACATATGGTGTGAGTCTGGTCCATATGATGGTTGTTCTTTGATGTCCAGTAAAGATCCTGTGCAAAGGGAGGAACACAGCACCAGTCCATGTTTGCCATCAAGAGATTTGGACATCAGGCGGTCTTCAACACCTTTTAGGGTCATCTGACGGCATTCTGTGTCGTCTACATACGCTTTGGATGCGATCTGACAGGTGTGCACGAGGCAGTCTGTCTGCGTTCTGACATGGTTGACCACGCCTCTTTCCCTCCCGACTGCATCCGGATTATGACCATTTTTGCCGTGTCGGCCTGCTTCCTGCACATTCTGACCATGTGTGACGGGGCTTTAGTCTGTTGGAGTGGATCAGAGTGCCTGTGAAAATGCCTTTATTGCTAATTAGACAGCTGCTCTTTATGACGCTGATGTAAGGAACATGCTGCCCGATCAACTTTCTGATGTGGTTCGATTGTGCAAAAATGATATACAAAGGAACAGTTTCACAGAAACCTCATTTTAATCTAACTCCTGTAAAATGGGGGAAAGTTGAAAAGTGCTGAATGAGTGTTTTTATTTGTTGTCAGTGCCGAACTCGTAGAGAGAAGCGGGCTGACTGAATTTGTTGGAGTGGGAGCAGACCCGAGCCTGCTGTGTGGGGCTGCACTGGCGGTAATGAAGCAGCCCAGCAGCCTGCATCGTAAAATCACTGAGCTGCAAAGCAGTAATGAGCTCAGAGCTCAATGCAACAGCGTCCCTGTGCCTGAATTCAGTAAACTTGATGTAAGCCATGGGGGGGTTAACACTCTGACGAGGTGCACTCTGGTTTCTGTGCATGTTGTGGATGACTTGCTGCTGAGAGGGTTTTCTTTTTTTCCCATACCTGATGCTGGGACGGATTGAGCTCTGCTCAGGAATGACTGACACAAAGCTGGAACACTAGCTGCAGGTCGGATCATTTTTACTACCAGCAGACTCTTAGGTAAGTGGTTCTATCCATCACCTTAAGATAAGGTAGACCAATTAAAAGCAGAGAAGTTTAAATTTGTAATTTGTATGGATGATGAATGCTGCTATAAAAACCCAAATGACAAAAAAAGAGGTTCCACACCTCTGTCATAAGCCAAATGCATACATTACTATGTGCTCAGATAATTCATTAACATTCATATCTTGTGGATGGAGGTGCTGCCTCAGTAATTTATGGGCTGCCAGAATTGGACAGTGTCCAAAGTCTTAATAAGTGATGATGAGCAGTTCTCACACTGTGCAGTGGAACCTGGTGGTTCCCAGAATCCTGGAGTCATCTTACTGTGCAGCTGTTTAAATTCGTAAGCACTCCTTTCACATTTTTATGATTTTGACACAAATACTCCATCCATCCTCAGTTTAGAAACAACTAGTAGTAATGACTAGTAATTAGTAATGACTGGTGATGAGTAATGACTGGTGACTGGTGTTTGAATGTGTTACCACAACAGAATACATTCAAAACCTACTGTGGGGACTTTACGAGGTCTGTCCAAAAAGTAACGGACCTTTTTATTTTTGTCAAAAACTATATGGATTTGAATCACGTGTGATTGCATCAGCCAAACTTGAACCTTCGTGCGCATGCGTGAGTTTTTTCACGCCTGTCGGTTGCGTCATTCGCCCGTGGGCAGGCTTTGAGTGAGCACCCCCCTCGTCAGATTTTTATTGTCAGGGAAATGGAAGAGAGACTGTCGCTTTGCTCCATGAATTTTTTTTCAGAAACTGTTAGAGACAGCCAGTTGGAAACCATTCGAAAGATTCAGATGGATTTCGGTGAAGATTCTGCGTCACACGGAATAAGGAATGTTAAAACCTTTTTAAAGATGGCCCACAGCGGCGGAGGGCGCGCGGCGCACCGAGCAGCCATCGACAGGCTGGAACGACCAGATCATTTCTAAACTGAACGCTGTGTTGATCCGGGACATCGTGAGACTAACACAGAAATGGCAAGAGAGCTGGACATAGCACTTTTGCGGCACATTCCACTGTTACAGGAGATTTCGTAATGAAAGACGTGCTGAAGATTTCGCGCGTCGGCACGGAACCGCTCATGGCGCGCAACAAAAAAAACACCTTCGTGTTGGAAGTTGTGTTGTGGCATATCCAGCTGTTACACAATTTCTCGGATACACACTCGACTGAAAAGCCATTGAAAGCCGTCTGAATCTTCTGAATGGTTTCCAATAAAAATCCGACGAGGGGGGTGGACCAGTGCTCACTGAAAGCCTGCCCACAGGCGAATGATGCAACCGACAGGCGTGAAAAAACTGACGCATGCGCACGAAGGTTCAAGCTTGGCTGATGCAATCACACGTGTTTCAAATCCATATAGTTTTTGAAAAAAATAAAAAGGTCCATTACTTTCTGGACAGACCACGTGTGTGTAAATGGAATAACACACCAACTTTTATTTACAAATTTTCAGTTATTTATATATAGGGAAGTAAATATGTTTAATTACTTTTCTCTATCTTATGTTGCTCACACATACGGCATTTCACACTTGTCATGTTACACATGAAATATTGAAGACTCAAACAACAGTTTGTATAGAATATATATTATAATAGCCAAGCGGCTTCTGTGTGCGTGCTTGAGTATGGCTTTGATCACGCAAAAACTGGGATGAGCTGACATTTGAAGTTTGGCATACTTATGTATTTTGGTTCAGAGATGAAGGTTGTGAAAACAGAATGTTGATAGGACAAAGATTTTTGGAGAAATTAAAATTTTAGCTAACCAATAACCAGTGGATGTTGTGCTGCAATGTACCATGGGAGTTTGGGGGTTTTAATGTTGTTATTGTGGTTCATGTTAGTTTAACAGTGTTGCTAGTGTTCTTGATTTATTGTTGTGTTTTTGTACTTCAGCTGGTTTAGTCAGTTTAGATAAGAGTTATGTTACTGTCACCCAGCCCAGTCTCATGTTTTTTATTGCGTGCTCCTGTGACGCAATTAGTCAAATTTTCATGCTTTTTTTTAACTCACTATTCCTACTCACTATTCCTAACTAACCCTACTCCTAACCCGACTCTAACCTTAACCATAACCTAATCTCACTCCTCCCCAACCATAACCACCCCCTGCTTCACTTTTAATTTCATGCAGCCATCACGGAATGAATTAGAATGAATTTGTGCTGCCGTGAGGAAAATGAGGCACTTTTTGTCACAATATCATGAACTAATAGATTAATGTATATTTTGTGCTGCTGAATTACAACTTGCTGTGAGACCAGGTTGTGTCACCATGAGTGAGTTAAGTGTTACGTTGGCACCATGAGTGAAACGTGTAGTGTTTTTAATGTCTTCCACCACGTCTCTGTTTGTCAGATTAAAAGCACCTGTGTACAGCAGAATACAGAAAAGACAAACAGCTGTGCATACGTGCATGGAATTTTAACCACGCACAAACTGGGGAGAGCTGACATTTGCCATTTGGGTCAAGGATGAATGGTGCCAAAACCGAACACTGTTAAAACTAATATTTTGACAGAACCTACATATTTTAGCTGACAACACTGAACAATGGACACTAATATTTACATGCTGGACTCACACGCCAGTCCAGCATGGTTGGTAAATCATATATATATTAAAAGTGTGAGTGCATGATTTTATTTAGTAGAACATAATATAATTGTAAATACATAAAAATACATGAAACATCAGCTACTGGTTGACCGAGCAGTACACTAGGATTCGGAGACCAGGCAGACCAACCTGAGCTCTGCCTCGATTGACAACAAGAAGGCTTATTCAAGCAAACAAAATAAAGTTCCCAAAACATTATAAGAATGTTCATCAAATGTTATCAGAACAATAGTTATAAAGTTCTTGGAACATTTTTAAGGAAAGTTTCTTTTTGGTTCCCAAAAAGGTCTAACATTCACAAAGCATTTGTGCTTGGACTATATAAATGTAAAGTAAGTCCCCTTTGCTACTCACTTATTTTCATTAGGGGTCACCACAGCATATCCAAGGTGGGACTGCATGTTGATTTGGCACAAGTTTTACACCAGATGCCCTACCTTCCAGAGCATAAACCACTTGGCTGCCACCACCCCCTATATATATATATATATATGTATATATATATATATATATATATATGTATATATATATATATATATATATATATATATATATATATATATATATATATATATATATATATATATATATATATATAGCATTCTCTGAATTCTATGTCAAAGTTCATTATATTATATTATTGAAAATAAGCAAATAATAAATTTAGCTTATTGTTCAGTGACCAATTACTATATATGCTCTCACTTTTAAATTGCAATTATTACAACTATTACAGCTTTAAAATTGCAATGCAATGATTATGACTGGAAAATCCTTTGGGGGAAATCACCTCTTTCAACGCCTCTACTGGTGGTGGGCTCTCACTGCGGTATTGTATCACTTCCTGTTCCGGAGCACAGCGGTGTTTTGCTGTATCTGCTAGCTGTTTAATCTGCACAGTTAGATTGATCTAGTTAACTAGATAATGATTTGTTTCACAGTGTAATCTTCACGTGCCTTAACTAAAGCACTCCCTCTGCTGAATCACCTCTAAATTATTTACACATTATTCACTTTGTGTGTTTTTAGGAATCCGCTAGCTTAGCGCAGCTACTAGCTCTTAGCCGGTTTAGCATGGTGGCTTCTCCTGTCTCTCCCTTTTCTGCTCTGGGTGTGAAATGTTTAGTTATTCCTTTGCCTCCTGTAGCAGTAATGGTACTTGTAATAAGTGTAGCTTATTCGTAGCTTTGGAGGCCAAGCTGGGCGAATTGGAGACTCGGCTCCGCACCTTGGAAAATCCTACAGCTAGCCAGGCCCCGGTAATCGGTGCGGACCAAGGTAGCTTAGCCGCCATTAGTTCCCCTCCAGCAGATACCGAGCAGCCGGAAAAGCAGGCCGACTGGGTGACTGTGAGGAGGAAGCGTAGTCCTAAACAGAAGCCCAGTGTACACCGCCAACCCGTTCACATCTCTAACCGTTTTTCCCCACTCGGCGACACACCCGCCGAGGAACAAACTCTGGTTATTGGCGAATGTGAAGTTAGCGACACCAGCAACCATAGTCAATTGTCTTCCGGGGGGCCACAGTAGTAGGCGACATTGAAGGAAATTTGAAACTGCTGGCTAAGGCTAAGCGTAAATTTGGTAAGATTGTAATTCACGTCGGCAGTAATGACACCCGGTTATGCCAATCGGAGGTCACTAAAATTAATATTGAATCGGTGTGTAACTTTGCAAAAACAATGTCGGATTATATAGTTTTCTCTGGGCCCCTCCCCAATCGGACCGGGAGTGACATGTTTAGCCGCATGTTCTCCCGGAATTGCTGGCTGTCTGTGTGGTGTCCAAAAAATGAGGTGGGCTTCATAGATAATTGGCAAAGCTTCTGGGGAAATCTGGTCTTGTTAGGAGAGACGGCATCCATCCCACTTTGGATGGAGCAGCTCTCATTTCTAGAAATCTGGCCAGTTTTCTTAAATCCTCCAAACCGTGACTATCCAGGGTTGGGACCAGGAAGCAGAGTTGTAGTCTTACACACCTCTCTGCAGCTTCTCTCCCCCTGCCATCCCCTCATTACCCCATCCCCGTAGAGACGGTGCCTGCTCCCAGACCACCAATAACCAGCAAAAATCTATTTAAGCATAAAAATTCAAAAAGAAAAAATATAGCACCTTCAACTGCACCACAGACTAAAACAGTTAAATGTGGTCTATTAAACATTAGATCTCTCTCTTCTAAGTCCCTGTTAGTAAATGATATAATAATTGATCAACATATTGATTTATTAAACCTGGTTATTAAACCTTTAAACCTGGTTACAGCAGGATGAATATGTTAGTTTAAATGAGTCAACACCCCCGAGTCACACTAACTGCCAGAACGCTCATAGCACGGGCCGAGGCAGAGGATTATCCTCATTGAGAACAAGTTTGGATGCTGTAGCTCCTCTGCAAAAGAGAGCCTTAAATCAGAAGTGCCTGACTCAGTGGTATAACTCACAAACTCACAGCTTAAAGCAGATAACCCATAAGTTGGAGAGGAAATGGCGTCTCACTAGAAGATCTTCACTTAGCCTGGAAAAAGAGTCTGTTGCTATATAAAAAAGCCCTCCGTAAAGCTAGGACATCTTACTACTCATCACTAATTGAAGAAAATAAGAACAACCCCAGGTTTCTGTTCAGCACTGTAGCCAGGCTGACAAAGAGTCAGAGCTCTATTGAGCTGAGTATTCCTTTAACTTTAACTAGTAATGACTTCATGACTTTCTTTGGTTAGACTCTTTCTCTCCGATTGTTCTGTCTGAGTTATTTTCATTAGTTACTTCCTCCAAACCATCAACATGTCTATTAGACCCCATTCCTACCAGGCTGCTCAAGGAAGCCCTACCATTAATTAAAGCTTCGATCTTAAATATGATCAATCTATCTTTATTAGTTGGCTATGTACCACAGGCTTTTAAGGTGGCAGTAATTAAACTATTACTTAAAAAGCCATCACTTGACCCAGCTATCTTAGCTAATTATAGGCCAATCTCCAACCTTCCTTTTCTCTCAAAAATTCTTGAAAGGGTAGTTGTGAAACAGCTAACTGATCATCTGCAGAGGAATGGTCTATTTGAAGAGTTTCAGTCAGGGTTTAGAATTCATCATAGTACAGAAACAGCATTAGTGACCTCTAATTTCCTGCTTTTAAACTCAGATAAAACGGAAGTTGTTGTACTTGGCCCCACAAATCTTAGAAACATGGTGTCTAACCAGATCCTTACTCTGGATGGCATTACCCTGACCTCTAGTAATACTGTGAGAAATCTTGGAGTCATTTTTGATCAGTATATGTCATTCAATGTGCATATTAAACAAATATGTAGGACTGCTTTTTTAAAATTAGAAAGGTCTTGTCTCAGAGTGATGCTGAAAAACTAATTCATGCATTTATTTCTTCTAGGCTGGACTATTGTAATTCATTATTATCAGGTTGTCCTAAAAGTTCCCTGAAAAGCCTTCAGTTAATTCAAAATGCTGCAGCTAGAGTACTGACAGGGACTAGAAGGAGAGAGCATATCTCACCCATATTGGCCTCTCTTCATTGGCTTCCTGTTAATTCTAGAATAGAATTTAAAATTCTTCTTCTTACTTATAAGGTTTTGAATAATCAGGTCCCATCTTATCTTAGGGACCTCATAGTACCATATCACCCCAATAGAGCACTTCTCTCTCAGACTGCAGGCTTACTTGTAGTTCCTAGGGTTTGTAAGAGTAGAATGGGAGGCAGAGCCTTCAGCTTTCAGGCTCCTCTCCTCTGGAACCAGCTCCCAATTTGGATCAGGGAGACAGACACCCTCTCTACTTTTAAGATTAGGCTTAAAACTTTCCTTTTTGCTAAAGGTTATAGTTAGGGCAGGATCAGGTGACCCTGAACCATTCCTTACTTATGATGCTATAGACTTAGACTGCTGGGGGGTTCCCATAATGCACTGAGTGTTTCTTTCTCTTTTTGCTCTGTATGCACCACTCTGCATTTAATCATTAGTGATTGATCTCTGCTCCCCTCCACAGCATGTCTTTTTCCTGGTTCTCTCCCTCAGCCCCAACCAGTCCCAGCAGAAGACTGCCCCTCCCTGAGCCTGGTTCTGCTGGAGGTTTCTTCCTATTAAAAGGGAGTTTTTCCTTCCCACTGTCGCCAAGTACTTGCTCACAGGGGGTTGTTTTGACCGTTGGGGTTTTTCCGTAATTATTGTATGGCTTTGCCTTACAATATAAAGCGCCTTGGGGCAACTGTTTGTTGTGATTTGGTGCTATATAAATAAAATTGATTTGATTTATGAATATTTAAGTATTCATACTGTGCCACATTCTCAAAAACTTCACCAGAACTTTATGCAAAAATAAGGTCCCTACTCATCTAACAAAACACAGTGTTATGGTAGATGGTAATTGTAGAACCAAAAAATGCAGACAGGGACCTTCTGGCAGTGTAACCAAAACCCACTGAGTTATTTACAGTTTATAGTGCTTGCAGTTCAACAAACAGTCTATATTACTCATTATACAAAAGGTATCAAAACAAAGGGAGAAGAGGGCACAGAAATTACCAGGGGGCATGAGGAGTCAAAAAAATTACTAGAAACCTGGAAATATCCACAGATCACAACAATATTTACTCACAAAGGCATGAAGTTGGTCAATGGAACACAGGGCCAGAAAATGTGATGAGCAAAGAACAACTGACTAAAAATGATCGGCCAAAGAGCAACAGAACCGGTTTGGATAAATACTAATATGATTAATGACACAGGTGTCCAACAACTGAAAGGAGGAAAGAAAAACACATGGGAAAAATGTGGCAACAACTGACAGAAGAGAATAGAATAGACAGGGATGGTGATCATAAAGTAAAGAACAACCAAGGATGAGTGGAAAATGTATAACAAAACCCAAACACAATCATCATAAGAGAACGACCCACACATAGATCCACACACCAGAGGAGTGAGATGACAATGCAGTCACGCACACCCACTCACACACCCACTCACACACCCACTCACATGACATGGACAAGACACCCACATCCATCCATCCAAAGGCACCAAGGAGGAAACCACAAACACACAGGTGCACACAATCCCGAGTGTTGATGTCAGGGAGTCGGTAAGCACCCCCCGGCTCATGTTAGTCCCCACGTGTTGTCACGAGCTTGGAGAGGTGTTAAGCAAGGATCAAGCATTAGAACTCCCACCGCACAAGCCCTGTGATTGCACCATTGACTTGCTCCTGGGCACAACTTTTCCCTGCAGCCGTTTGTACAATCTTTTGTGCCCGGAGAGGAAATCAAACATTGATCCTGGAGGCATTTTCTGTTAATTTATGGCATATAGGTTTTTTTAGGGGTAATGAAGTGTGAACAATCTGAACCGGCTGTATGCCAGGCTAAATTTTGAGTCGTAATGTCTCAAAATTGAGAAAATACAACATGATGGCTAAAAACATGAAATTCTTGACAGGCATAACTCCTACACTGATTAACTTAGAAATGCCATTAAATTATTTGCCTGTCTTTAGTTTTACGTGTGTATGTGACCTAAATCCATTGGTTTGGTTAATTCATTTTCTGTTTTTGAATATGGTGTATACATGTAAGACCTAAATGGATACAAAAAATGATGTCAAGCAGTGCTACGAGGTCTGTCAAAGTATAGGTCCTTTTATTTTTTCAAAAACTATATGGATTTCATTCATATGTTTTTACGTCAGACATGCTTGAACAGGAAAAACACCTCTGTTGGAAGCCTTAAGGACAAGTTGGAAAATGCCCAGCTGTTAAACAATTTCTCAGATACTCACTCCACTAAAAAATAAAAAGGACCTATACTTTATTGACAGCCCTCGTGTATGATGCACTTTTATTTATTTATTGCTGTGATCGACTACTGGGTGTTTAGCTGTGGTTTCCATTTCTAATGCATTTGACTGAGGATAAATTGCACATAGAAAAGTCAGTACTGTGGGTGACTTCATAAGACAATTCATTTCAGATATCATGTGACAAACTTGTGTATTTTGTCAAATGTGGTAGGATGGGTGTAGCTGGCAATTGATTCCTCCCTTTAAAAATACAGTGAAGAATGTAAAGAACTGTGTCAGTCATTGTCCTTCACTTCAGACATAAATTGCATATTGCATAACATGTTTCACCATAGGTCAGCGTGGTGGTTGTTGGGATCTTCATTTGTATGCCTCCAGACGCATGGTACCATGGTACCATTCTTCTTCAGTTATAGCCGCATCAGTTATGCCTGATGGGGTACAGTCAGTCTGGCAGAAATGTCCGTTCTTCCATCTGAAGTCCATAATGACTTCCAGAGTGGCAACTTTGTGATCAAGCAATCCTATCAATGCTTCAACAAGGTTTCAGCAGACCAAAGTACTGAATGGCTGAAAGAAGAGCGGAGGCCTCATAGGTACAACAGTGATACATTCAGTGTCCATTTGCACTATGCAGATGGACACTCTCCTATAACCTCAGGACCATCATCACGCTTAAACTCTCCACAGATGATGATGTTGATGATGAGTATGTGCACAATGAGTGTACAAAGAGCAGGATGGCAGCAGATCAGACCACTAAAGTTCAACTGGTTGCATTTCTTAAACAGAATGGCATGTTCAGGCAGATCAAATCAATTTTATTTATATAGCGCCAAATCACAACAAACAGTTGCCCCAAGGCGCTTTATATTGTAAGGTAAAGCCATACAATAATTACGGAAAAACCCCAGCGGTCAAAACGACCCCCTGTGAGCAAGCACTTGGCGACAGTGGGAAGGAAAAACTCCCTTTTAACAGGAAGAAACCTCCAGCAGAACCAAGCTCAGGGAGGGGCAGTCTTCTGCTGGGACTGGTTGGGGCTGAGGGAGAGAACCAGGAAAAAGACATGCTGTGGAGGGGAGCAGAGATCAATCACTAATGATTAAATGCAGAGTGGTGCATACAGAGCAAAAAGAGAAAGAAACACTCAGTGCATCATGGGAACCCCCCAGCAGTCTAAGTCTATAGCAGCATAACTAAGGGATGGTTCAGGGTCACCTGATCCAGCCCTAACTATAAGCTTTAGCAAAAAGGAAAGTTTTAAGCCTAATCTTAAAAGTAGAGAGGGTGTCTGTCTCCCTGATCCAAATTGGGAGCTGGTTCCAGAGGAGAGGAGCTTGAAAGCTGAAGGCTCTGCCTCCCATTCTACTCTTACAAACCCTAGGAACTACAAGTAAGCCTGCAGTCTGAGAGCGAAGCGCTCTATTGGGGTGATATGGTACTATGAGGTCCCTAAGATAAAATGGGACCTGATTATTCAAAACCTTATAAGTAAGAAGAAGAATTTTAAATTCTACTCTAGAATTAACAGGAAGCGAATGAAGAGAGGCCAATATGGGTGAGATATGCTCTCTCCTTCTAGTCCCCGTCAGTACTCTACCTGCAGCATTTTGAATTAACTGAAGGCTTTTCAGGGAACGTTTAGGACAACCTGATAATAATGAATTACAATAGTCCAGCCTAGAGGAAATAAATGCATGATTTAGTTTTTCAGCATCACTCTGAGACAAGACCTTTCTAATTTTAGAGATATTGCGCAAATGCAAAAAAGCAGTCCTACATATTTGCTCAATATGCGCATTGAATGACGTAAGATCTCTAAGATTTGTGGGGCCAAGTACAGTAACTTCAGTTTTATCTGAGTTTAAAAGCAGGAAATTAGAGGTCATCCATGTCTTTATGTCTGTAAGACAATCCTGCAGTTTAGCTAATTGGTGTGTGTCCTCTGGCTTCATGGATAGATAAAGCTGGGTATCATCTGCGTAACAATGAAAATTTAAGCAATGCTGTCTAATAATACTGCCTAAGGGAAGCATGTATAAAGTGAATAAAATTGGTCCTAGCACAGAACCTTGTGGAACTCCATAATTAACCTTAGTCTGTGAAGAAGATTCCCCATTTACATGAACAAATTGTAATCTATTAGATAAATATGATTCAAACCACTGCAGCGCAGTGCCTTTAATACCTATGGCATGCTCTAATCTCTGTAATAAAATTTTATGGTCAACAGTATCAAAAGCAGCACTGAGGTCTAACAGAACAAGCACAGAGATGAGTCCACTGTCTGAGGCCATAAGAAGATCATTTGTAACCTTCACTAATGCTGTTTCTGTACTATGATGAATTCTAAACCCTGACTGAAACTCTTCAAATAGACCATTCCTCTGCAGATGATCAGTTAGCTGTTTTACAACTACCCTTTCAAGAATTTTTGAGAGAAAAGGAAGGTTGGAGATTGGCCTATAATTAGCTAAGATAGCTGGGTCAAGTGATGGCTTTTTAAGTAATGGTTTAATTACTGCCACCTTAAAAGCCTGTGGTACATAGCCAACTAATAAAGATAGATTGATCATATTTAAGATCGAAGCATTCATTAATGGTAGGGCTTCCTTGAGCAGCCTGGTAGGAATGGGGTCTAATAGACATGTTGATGGTTTGGAGGAAGTAACTAATGAAAATAACTCAGACAGAACAATCGGAGAGAAAGAGTCTAACCAAATACCGGCATCACTGAAAGCAGCCAAAGAGAATGATATGTCTTTGGGATGGTTATGAGTAATTTTTTCTCTAATAGTTAAAATTTTATTAGCAAAGAAAGTCATGAAGTCATTACTAGATAAAGTTAAAGGAGTACTCAGCTCAGTAGAGCTCTGACTCTTTGTCGATATGGCTACAGTGCTGAAAAGAAACCTGGGGTTGTTATTTTCTTCAATTAGTGATGAGTAGAAAGATGTCCTAGCTTTACAGAGGGCTTTTTTATAGAGCAACAGACTCTTTTTCCAGGCTAAGTGAAGATCTTCTAAATAGTGAGACGCCATTTCCTCTCCAACTTACGGGTTATCTGCTTTAAGCTGCGAGTTTGTGAGTTATACCACGGAGTCAGGCACTTCTGATTTAAGGCTCTCTTTTTCAGAGGAGCTACAGCATCCAAAGTTGTCCTCAATGAAGATATAAAACTATTGATGAGATAATCTATCTCACGCACAGAGTTTAGGTAGCTACTCTGCACTGTGTTGGTATATGGCATTGGAGAACATAAAGAAGGAATCATATCCTTAAACCTAGTTACAGCGCTTTCTGAAAGACTTCTACTGTAATGAAACTTATTCCCCACTGCTGGGTAGTCCATCAGAGTAAATGTAAATGTTATTAAGAAATGATCAGACAGAAGGGGGTTTTCAGGGAATACTGTTAAGTCTTCAATTTCCATACCATAAGTCAAAACAAGATCTAAGGTATGATTAAAGTGGTGGGTGGACTCATTTACATTTTGAGCAAAGCCAATCAAGTCTAACAATAGATTAAATGCAGTGCTGAGGCTGTCATTCTCAGCATCTGTATGGATGTTAAAATTGCCCACTATAATTATCTTATCTGAGCTAAGCACTAAGTCAGACAAAAGGTCCGAAAATTCACAGATAAACTCACAGTAATGACCAGGTGGACGATAGATAACAACAAATAAAACTGGTTTTTGGGACTTCCATTTTGGATGGACAAGACCAAGAGTCAAGCTTTCAAATGAATTAAAGCTCTGTATGGGTTTTTGATTAATTAATAAGCTGGAGTGGAAGATTGCTGCTAATCCTCCGCCCCGGCCCGTGCTACGAGCGTTCTGGCAGTTAGTGTGACTCGGGGGTGTTGACTCATTTAAACTAACATATTCATCCTGCTGTAACCAGGTTTCTGTAAGGCATAATAAATCAATATGTTGATCAATTATTATATCATTTACTAACAGGGACTTAGAAGAGAGAGATCTAATGTTTAATAGACCACATTTAACTGTTTTAGTCTGTGGTGCAGTTGAAGGTGCTATATTATTTTTTTTCTTTTTGAATTTTTATGCTTAAATAGATTTTTGCTGGTTTGGGAGCAGGCACCGTCTCTACAGGGATGGGGTAATGAGGGGATGGCAGGGGGAGAGAAGCTGCAGAGAGGTGTGTAAGACTACAACTCTGCTTCCTGGTCCCAACCCTGGATAGTCACGGTTTGGAGGATTTAAGAAAATTGGCCAGATTTCTAGAAATGAGAGCTGCTCCATCCAAAGAGGGATGGATGCCGTCTCTCCTAACAAGACCAGGTTTTCCCCAGAAGCTTTGCCAATTATCTATGAAGCCCACCTCATTGGCACAGTGGAAACACCCTGCAAAACATAGTCAACAAGGACGTAGCAACACCATTGATACAAGAATCCCTCCTTCATTCTGAATACCTGGGGCAGGAGCAATTGGCTTCTTTCCTCATCACACATTTGTGTGAACATCCGGATTCTGACAAACATGTCACACTGGAGACCCCAATTCCAAAGAATTAGTTACCAGTAATTTCCTTATTATTTGTGGTCACCAAAGTGTGAAAGGAAAACAAACTATCAAAGTTGATAAAAACATTCTACAGAGGCTCATAACTGCTTACAGTGAACCTGGAGAATATCCTGCAACATGAACTGATGCCTGTCCAACTCTCTTTGGCCACGATCAATGGTAGTCTGCTTGTGACCAATAAGTCAGTGTTGGCTGATATTCTGACACAAGCATTACAGGTTCCTGATGATATCACACTTGTTGGTTTGAGGTGTTTGCTCAGTGATTGCCAAGCACTCATAATGGCACTAGGGAAACCTCAACATGGAAAAGCATTTGGAAACTACACAAGCACATTTGTTGATACAGTTCTGGCTATGGGAGCATGATATCAGCGGATCAACGTAGTCTTTCACAGGTACTGGTCAGAATCCATCAAGTCAGGCACCAGAGCTAAAAGAAGCATGGTACAGAGCAGTTCATTGCAGAGTAGAAGATACGTCAGTCCCGCTTCTGTCTGACTGGTCAAACGTCCTTGCTCTTTCACGTCAGCTCCTTGACAAGAGTCTGGCTGACAACCGGTTGATTGTTGCTAGAGGATTTTCTCATGAAATCACAGTCAAGTCATCTGATCCACACTTGCATCCAACCAGGAGGAAGCAGACACTCATCTGGTATTTCACTCCATCCATGCCGACACAGAGACTATGGTCATATCCTCTCGGGACACAGATGTGCTTCAAAGTACTTCCCAGAACATGAAATCCACAGATTGCTGCCGGTTGGACAAACAGACACAAAGCTTGCTTGTCATGCCATATCAGGTTGTGGTACTGTATCACAATTCAGTGGCCACAGTAAGAAAAATGTGGAATGTGTGCTTGGAATGTGTTCCAGGAACAGCACAAGGATCTAGCTGAACTCAGTAAAGGAACTCTCACTGAAGACATGGTCAGACCAGCAGAGCAGTTCATCTGTAAACTGTACAGCGTGATCGATGAGGACACATGCGACAAAGCACGAGTGAACCTCTTCAGTGCAGGAAAATAGTAAGAAAATCTGCCGCCAACTTTGGATGCTGCAAGTATCCTATCAAGCATTCACACTATCAAGCAAGTGTCTGGATCCAGGTGTACATTGCTTGTCCCAGCCCACCTACCAAAGTGGTTGTCATCAAACTTCAGGTCAAATTTCGTGCAAAATTCACTGATCGATCATGTTTTTGTGCATCATTTCAAAATGTAATGTAAAATTGCAACGGCACACACTTTATTCAGATTCTGCATATATGAAAATACACGTAAAGAGTCTAAGATATAATTTAACATGATTTGCTCTCAGCATCATAAATATGTGCATTTTTGCCGATCATGCCCAGTCTATTATATCCGAGACTCCCTGACTACTGGGTTGATTCGACCCTTGTCATCGCCGCTGGGGACAGGCTTCTTCTTTGTTGGGAAGAAGGATGATATTCTGTGGCCGTGTTGATTTCCAGAGGTTGAATGCCATCACGGTCCGCAAACACTTCCTGCTCCCTCCTCCAAGCTTCGGCATTCAACTCCCTCCATGTGGCAGCTGTATTCACAAAATTGGAGCTGCGGTTAAAACCAGTGAGCAGTACAATGATTAGTGATCCAGAATGTGTCTTGTCCTCCAAGAATAGTGCTACACTTTTCAATATTTGCTCACAAATGACTTGTGAGGATTACAGCAGATTTTGAAGGAATTTATTTTCATATTCTCTTTCCATATTGGTATTGTTTTCATATATCATACAAAAACATCATGAGCATGTGTTGTCCTGGAGCAGCTGTGAGGTTTTTTTTTTTTTTTTTTTTTTTTTTTGGGAGGGGGGAGCACAGGCAGATCTTGATATAGAACAGGGGTGGGCAACCTGTTCCAGAAAGAGCCATGAGGGTGCAGGTTTTCTTTGCAGCCACTGACTCCACCAGGTGATTTTACTGATTAATATCACTTTGAGCAGATGGAATCAGTTAATCAGTGAAATCACCTGGTGGAGTCAGTGGCTGCAAAGAAAACCTGCACCCTCATGGCTCTTTCTGGAACAGGTTGCCCACCCCTGATATAGAAGATATGGTTACCTGCCCAAGGCACCAAATTGGAAGGGGCGGCACCACCATTGGTAAAGGATGGTGTGAACTGCATTTTGATAAATTCACTGACACACAAGTCAGGGCATGGTGTGGTGCACCTGTTTCACACAGGCACCTCTGCTTGTTGCTTTTTTCAAAGTTGACACCCACTGAGGAACCCCCACACAAACTGCCCTGTCTTAAAGGAAGCTGCAACACACCCCAGCCATTAACGAGGTTTGGGGTGGAGGGTGGGGTGGTTGGTGGTGATTCATCTCATAATGCTACACCTGCTCAAAATGAGAACAGATGTTGTGTAAATTTTTTTTCTGCAGTTAGGGTTAGGGTTAGAGTTAAGAGTGTCAGCAAATCAGCAGTACAACGTGCATTCCTGTTTTGAGCATTCTGACACCAGTTCATCGTGTGTTACATTTTAACTACTGGATGGATGGAGTGATAATAAGTCAAAGTCCACACTGACAAAGGTGGTGTTAGCAGGGAGGCGGGGAGGGAACAGCCCCCTGGGATTCAGAATTTAGACTCGGTGAATGAGAGCCACAAAGATACAAATATGGCTGAGCTGTTAAAGAATGTATTGGAAATCAATTCATTATTGATCGTTAAAAATACTTTGCTTTAAAAAGTACCACGTTCTAACATATTGAGGTAAAACAAAATCTTTTATTGAAAAAAATATGCATCAAGATGTCTCGATAATCACTCTGAATCCTAAATTAATTGAATTGTGAGGCACATTGAGATTCTCACCCTGAGATATGAATGTAATGAGAGGAGCTCGCGTCAGTTAGTACAAGTCCAGTGTTTGTTTGGCTCTTGCTATGTTGCTTGTTGTGCATATGTATTGCTTAAACACAGGATGGCCGTTTTCAGTCCAAATGAAATACAGTGAGGAAAATAAGTATTTGAACACCCTGTAGTTTTGCAAGTTCTCCCACTTAGAAATCATGGAGGGGTCTGAAATTTTCATCATTCAGGTTTACACACACTGCAGCAGGGATTTTGGTCCACTCCTCCATACAGATCTTCTCTAGATCTTTCAGGTTTGGAGTTTCAGCTCCCTCCAAAGATTTTCTATTGAGTTCAGGTCTGGAGACTGGCCAGGCCACTCCAGGACCTTGAAATGCTTCTTACAGAGCCCCTCCTTATTTGCCCTGCCTGTGTGTTTTGGGTCATTGTCATGCTGGAAGACCCAGCCATGACCCATCTTCAATGCTCTTACTGAGGGAAGGAGGTTGTTTGCTAAAATCTCGCAAAACATGACCCCATCATCCTCCCTTCAATACGGTGCAGTCGTCCTGTCCCCTTTGCAGAAGAGCACCCCCAGAGTATTATGTTTCCACCCCCATGCTTCATGGTTGGGATGGTTTTCTTGGGGTTGTTATCATCCTCTGAACATGGTAAGTGGAGTTGATTCCAAAAAGCTCTATTCTGGTCTCATCGAACCACATGACCTTCTCCTATGCCTCCTCTGGATCATCCAGATGATCACAGGTGAACTTCAAATGGGCCTGGACATGTGCTGGCTTGAGCAGGGGGACCTTGCTGCCCTGCAGGATTTTAAACCATGATAGCATCATATGTTACTAATGTAATCTTTGTGACTGTGGTCCCAGCTCTCTTCAGGTCATTGACCAGGTCCTCCTGTGTAGTTCTGAGCTTTCTCAGAATCATCCTTACCCTACAAAGTGTAATCTTGCACGGAATCCCAGACCAAGGGAGACTGACAGTCATCTTGTGTTTCTTTCACTTTCTAATAAATAATCATAAAAGTTGTTGTCTTTTACCAAGCTGCTTGCCCGTTGTCCTGTAGTCCATCCCAGCCTTGTGCAGGTCTACAGTTTTGTCCCTGGTGTCCTTAGACAGCTCTTTGGTCTTGGCTATGGTGGACAGGTTGGAGTGTGATTGATTGAGTGTGTGAACAGGTGTCTTTTATACAGGTAACAATCAATCAATCAACTTTTTTTCTTATATAGCGCCAAATCACAACAAACAGTTGCCCCAAGGCGCTCCATATTGTAAGGCAAGGCCATACAATAATTATGAAAAACCCCAACGGTCAAAACGACCCCCTATGAGCAAGCACTTGGCCACAGTGGGAAGGAAAAACTCCCTTTTAACAGGAAGAAACCTCCAGCAGAACCAGGCTCAGGGAGGGGCAGTCTTCTGCTGAGACTGGTTGGGGCTGAGGGAAAAAACCAGGAAAAAGACATGCCGTGAAGGGGGGCAGAGATCGATCACTAATGATTAAATGCAGAGTGATGCATACGGAGCAAAAAGAGAAAGAAACAGTGCATCATGGGAACCCCCTCACAATCTACGTCTAAAGCAGCATAACCAAGGGATGGTCCAGGGTCACCCGATCCAGCCCTAACTATAAGCCTTAGCGAAAAGGAAAGTTTTAAGCCTAATCTTAAAAGTAGAGAGGGTATCTGTCTCCCTGATCTGAATTGGGAGCTGGTTCCACCGGAGAGGAGCCTGAAAGCTGAAGGCTCTGCCTCCCATTCTACTCTTACAAACCCTAGGAACTACAAGTAAGCCCGCAGTCTGAGAGCGAAGCCCTCTAATGGGGTAATATGGTACTACGAGGACCCTAAGATAAGATGGGACCTGATTATTCAAAACCTTATAAGTAAGAAGAAGAATTTTAAATTCTATTCTAGAATTAACAGGAAGCCAATGAAGAGAGGCCAACACGGGTGAGATATGCTCTCTCCTGCTAGTCCCCATCAGTACTCTAGCTGCAGCATTCTGAACCAACTAAAGGCTTTTTAGGGAACTTTTAGGACAACCTGATAATAATGAATTACAATAGTCCAGCCTAGAGGAAATAAATGCATGAATTAGTTTTTCAGCATCACTCTGAGACAAGACCTTTCTGATTTTAGAGATATTGTGTAAATGCAAAAAGGCAGTCCTACATATTTGTTTAATATGCGCTTTGAATGACATATCCTGATCAAAAATGACTCCAAGATTTCTCACAGTATTACTAGAGATCATGGAAATGCCATCCAGAGTAACGATCTGGTTAGACACCATGCTTCTAAGATTTGTGGGGCCAAGTACAACAACTTCAGTTTTATCTGAGTTTAAAAGCAGGAAATTAGAGGTCATCCATGTCTTTATGTCTGTAAGACAATCCTGCAGTTTAGCTAATTGGTGTGTATCCTCTGGCTTCATGGATAGATAAAGCTGGGTATCATCTGCGTAACAATGAAAATTTAAGCAATACCGTCTAATAATACTGCCTAAGGGAAGCATGTATAAAGTGAATAAAATTGGTCCTAGCACAGAACCTTGTGGAACTCCATAATTAACTTTAGTCTGTGAAGAAGATTCCCCATTTACATGAACAAACTGTAATCTATTAGACAAATATGATTCAAACCACCGCAGCGCAGTGCCTTTAATACCTATGACATGCTCTAATCTCTGTAATAAAACTTTATGGTCAACAGTATCAAAAGCAGCACTGAGGTCCAACAGAACAAGCACAGAGATAAGTCCACTGTCCGAAGCCATAAGAAGATCATTTGTAACCTTCACTAATGCTGTTTCTGTACTATGATGAATTCTAAAACCTGACTGAAACTCTTCAAATAGACCATTCCTCTGCAGGTGATCAGTTAGCTGTTTTACAACTACCCTCTCAAGAATCTTTGAGAGAAAAGGAAGGTTGGAGATTGGCCTATAATTAGCTAAGATAGCTGGGTCAAGTGATGGCTTTTTAAGTAATGGTTTAATTACTGCCACCTTAAAGGCCTGTGGTACATAACCAACTAACAAAGATAGATTGATCATATTTAAGATTGAAGCATTAAATAATGGTAGGACTTCCTTGAGCAGCCTGGCAGGAATGGGGTCTAATAAACATGTTGATGGTTTGGATGAAGTAACTAATGAAAATAACTCAGACAGAACAATCGGAGAGAAAGAGTCTAACCAAATACCGGCATCACTGAAAGCAGCCAAAGATAACGATACATCTTTGGGATGTTTATGAGTAATTTTTTCTCTAATAGTCAAAATTTTATTAGCAAAGAAAGTCATGAAGTCATTACTAGTTAAAGTTAATGGAATACTCAGCTCAATAGAGCTCTGACTCTTTGTCAGCCTGGCTACAGTGCTGAAAAGAAACCTGGGGTTATTCTTATTTTCTTCAATTAGTGATGAGTAGAAAGATGTCCTAGCTTTACGGAGGACTTTTTTATAGAGCAACAAACTCTTTTTCCAGGCTAAGTGAAGATCTTCTAAATTAGTGAGACGCCATTTCCTCTCCAACGTACGGGTTATCTGCTTTAAGCTGCGAGTTTGTGAGTTATACCACGGAGTCAGACACTTCTGATTTAAAGCTCTCTTTTTCAGAGGAGCTACAGCATCCAAAGTTGTCTTCAAAGAGGATGTAAAACTATTGACGAGATACTCTAACTCCCTTATAGAGTTTAGGTAGCTACTCTGCTCTGTGTTGGTATATGACATTAGAGAACATAAAGAAGGAATCATATCCTTAAACCTAGTTACAGCGCTTTCTGAAAGACTTCTAGTGTAATGAAACTTATTCCCCCCTGCAGGGTAGTCCATCAGGGTAAATGTAAATGTTATTAAAAAATGATCAGACAGAAGGGAGTTTTCAGGGAATACTGTTAAGTCTTCTATTTCCATACCATAAGTCAGAACAAGATCTAAGATATGATTAAAGTGGTGGGTGGACTCATTTACTTTTTGAGCAAAGCCGATAGAGTCTAATAATAGATTAAATGCAGTGTTGAGGCTGTCATTCTCAGCATCTGTGTGGATGTTAAAATCGCCCACTATAATTATCTTATCTGAGCTAAGCACTAAGTCAGACAAAAGGTCTGAAAATTCACAGAGAAACTCACAGTAACGACCAGGTGGACGATAGATAATAACAAATAAAACTGGTTTTTGGGACTTCCAATTTGGATGGACAAGACTAAGAGACAAGCTTTCAAATGAATTAAAGCTCTGTCTAGGTTTTTGATTAATTAATAAGCTGGAATGGAAGATTGCTGCTAATCCTCCGCCCCGGCCCGTGCTACGAGCATTCTGACAGTTAGTGTGACTCGGGGGTGTTGACTCATTTAAACTAACATATTCATCCTGCTGTAACCAGGTTTCTGTTAGGCAGAATAAATCAATACGTTGATCAATTATTATATCATTTACCAACAGGGACTTAGAAGAGAGAGACCTAATGTTTAATAGACCACATTTAACTGTTTTAGTCTGTGGTGCAATTGAAGGTGCTATATTATTTTTTCTTTTTGAATTTTTATGCTTAAATAGATTTTTGCTGGTTATTGGTGGTCTGGGAGCAGGCACCGTCTCTACGGGGATGGGGTAATGAGGGGATGGCAGGGGGAGAGAAGCTGCAGAGAGGTGTATAAGACCACAGCTCTGCCTCCTGGTCCCAACGCTGGACAGTCACAGTTTGGAGGATCCAAGAAAATTGGCCAGATTTCTAGAAATGAGAGCTGCTCCATCTAAAGTGGGATGGATGCCGTCTCTCCTAACAAGACCAGGTTTAATTTTAGTGACCTCCGATTGGCGTAACCGAGTGTCATTACTGCCGATGTGAATTACAATCTTACCAAATTTACGCTTAGCCTTAGCCAGCAATTTCAAATGTCCTTCGATGTCGCCTGCTCTGGCCCCCGGAAGACAATTGACAATGGTTGCTGGTGTTGCTAACTTCACATTTCTCAAAACAGAGTCACCAATAACCAGAGTTTGATCCTCGGCGAGTGTATCGTCGAGTGGGGAAAAACGGTTAGAGATGTGAACGGGTTGACGGTGTACACGGGGCTTCTGTTTAGGGCTACGCTTCCTCCTCACAGTCACCCAGTCAGCCTGCTTTCCCGACTGCCCGGGATCCGCCAGGGGGGAACTAACGGCGGCTAAGCTACCTTGGTCCGCACCGACTACAGGGGCCTGGCTAGCTGTAGAATTTTCCACGGTGCGGCGCCGAGTCTCCAATTCGCCCAGCCTGGCCTCCAAAGCTACGAATAAGCTGCACTTATTACAAGTACCGTTACTGTTAAAGGAGGCCGAGGAATAACTAAACATTTCACACCCAGAGCAGAAAAGTACGGGAGAGACAGGAGAAGCCGCCATGCTAAATCGGCTAAGAGCTAGTAGCTACGCAACCTAGCGGATTCCTAAAAATACACAAAGTGAAGTTTAGAGGTGATTCAGCAGAAGGAGTGCCCCAATCAAGGCACCAAACAGGCCATGAAGCAGCACAGGCAACGCACGACAACAGCGAACGCACGACAACGGTGCTAAAATAAAATAAAAATCGACTAAACACGCTGTGGAGCAGCACAGATAACGCACGACAACAGTGCTAAAAAAAAATAAATAAATAAAAAAAAAATAAAAAAAATAAATAAATAAATAAATAAATAAAAACGAAAGCGTTAGCAAGCTAGTTAGCTTGCCAACGCTGATTAAAGTTAGCTGATAAAAGTGCTCCGTCGTGATGTTTCGACCGTTAGAGGTCTTCCTTAGGCGTTGGAGCACAGTAAAAAAGTAAAAGTAAAAAAAAAGTAAAAAAGTAAAAAAGTCTTGAAAAAGACTGTTAGTTCAAGTCCAAAGCAGCAGGTAGCAGTCTCTGTGTAAACAGTCTCAACAGAGAGCCAAAATTCTGATGCAATCTCACTCCGAAGACCAAGTCAGCAAAGTCCACGTTCCGCATCCTCAATGAACAACAAGTTCAAACAGGTGCAATTAATACAGGTAAAGAGTGCAGAATAAGACGGCTTCTTAAAGAAAAATTAGCAGGTCTGTGCGAGCCAGAATTCTTGCTGGTTGGTAGGTGTTAAATATTTTAATTTTTTTTTTATTTTTTTTAGATTATGTCTCTCACAGTGGACGTGCACCTAAGATGAAAATTTCAGATCCCTCCATGATTTCTAAGTGGGAGAACTTGCAAAACCGCAGGGTGTCCAAATACTTATTTTCCTCACTGTAGCAAACACTAGAATGGTGAGGATTTTCTCTCTTTAGTGGGCAGCTGGTGGCAGTGGTAACATCAACAGATATGTGTGTGTGTGTGTTTGTGTGTTTGTTTGGGGGGCTAAAGGGGGAGTTATACAAGTGACAACCACCTCTGTTTTTAGGGGTAGGCTTAGTGGGGGAGGTGTCAGTTTTTGGCACATATCAATATTTGATCTTGATAAATTATACATCTTCCAAATACAAATTTTGAAAGTAGAAGTCCCATTTACCAAAGTGGTAGCATCACTGGATAACCCACATAACTGCTTGTTTGTATTAATACATACCAAAGTGAATAATGAATAATGAAAATCATTAGACTAGTCAGTAATCAGTAATCATCGACTAGCAGTTGAATAGTCGAAAAGTAATCATGACAATAACTTGATTCAGTCAAATCAAAGCAGTGAAAGTCAGATTGTCTTTAAAAACAAACAAAAAAACTACAAGGTTGAAATCATTGCATGAACACAGTGAACTACATGGAAACATTTGTGTTTCAGCTCGAAGAAGGATGTTCTCATTGCTGGATTTTGAATGTCTGTGGCTCTTTGCTGCTTTAATGTAACATCATCAAGCAGATTCAGGGTCAACAATATTTTAAATGTGCCGTGACATCAGATACACTGAATCATCACCTTAGCTGAGAGCACTCTCTGAAAATCTTCTGCTTCTGTGTGCAGTTTATGATACATGACAGGACTTGGAGCAACAATTGGACTCCACAAATAGGCACTTCAAAAGAGCATTTCTTGAAGTGCGGCCCTCAGAAATCAGTCAGGGTTAGTTTGCAGATTATGGATCGCACAGAGACCATTACATACCACAAAAGGACAGTTCAGCAAAGAAGGCGGCAGTAATTTCTGCTTAGGGAGCAGGACTGCAAAATATTCCACAGTAATGGCTGCTGAAAGCCTCCAATAAAAGGAGGATTATGTGGAAGAACCATCACTTTGATGATCCTTGAACACTTCCATTATGAACTTGCCTGGTACTTCAGACAGTTGATCATGAAAGATGTATTTTATCTCTCTGCTGTATTTACCCTGCCTTTAAAACTTGTATGACTAATAAACAGTTAATATTGCTGTCAGGAAAAAAAATAGCAAGAAGGGTAAACAACAGCCAGAGAATGATAAGACAAAGACTTTATGACCATTGGAATAAATGTAGTAAACTTTAAACAAATAAACATATAACCTGTAAAAATATAACATGATTAAGAGTAAAATCATTAATGAGATTAACGTACTCAGCTCTGCTGACCAGGTGTATGCACAAAATCCCAAAACGGCATGAGGGAGCCAGCCTTCATATGACATGATGGCGAGTGGCAGGTGAGTACCCGTTCCACCCACTCTCGGCCAGAGTCCATGTGCCACCCATGAACATCCAACATCACTCGCAGGGCACTTAGAAAATGTGGGGGCACTCGCACAGCCAGCACAAATGTAGAGTGCAGGACACCACTTTCAAGCTGCAGTCCAGGTGGTACAAAGCTCAAAGGGTGGTCAGTTTGTCGTGTCCACCCCCGAGCAACACAAATGGGATGTGATAGTACCATGCCCACTCCATAACATAAGCCTATATTGTCAAGGTGTGGCTGAGGTGATGAAGGCTCTAATCAATGGTATCCAGAGTGCAGTGCGATTGCTGTCCACCACAGCGTGCACATCTGGATGGCTGTCATGTCCATGATGGAACAGCTGACCACTGTGGAACACCTATCAGGGCATATCTAGCATGTCACGATGGAGGTGGAATCACTGACCAGCAGCATGCCCACACCACCACAACAGAGATAAAAATAAAAACTGCAATGCCCATCCAATCAGAGCTGCATCTAACTGCTGTGTCATCACTACTCAAAGCTGGAGAACACATAACATCAGCCAGGCTGGCTCATGTGAAAATATGGATCTCATCATGTGAACAGCCAGCTGGCTAAGCAAAAATCACATCCACCACATGAGTTGTAGTCCACATGATGCGGTGTCCTTCGGTGCGTTGCGCGCCGAGTGGTCACAGACAGTTGGACACGCGGAGCCTCTGTGTGGCTGGCTGATGTGTTCATGATGTGAGAGCATGAATTCATTCATGTCAGTTAATTAATTCCTTGTTCACATCTATGGGGGCATGGTTCATGAACAAAATGGATGATAATTATTGTATTTATAACAGGAATTAAATATTTTAACAGACAAAATGACATCCATTTGTTCCCTCTATTTCAACACAGGCTGTCAAGACATCAAGAGTCAGTTGAACATCGTTACCAGTAACATGATTGTCTTACATTTAAATAGTACATTCATTGTTCTTATAATGTTCTGTGCTCTCTCTGCTTCATCTAAAAGAGCAAGGATGTCTTAAGGAGAGAGGACTAAATAGAACCCCATTTTGCAAGGCAGTAAACACTAGGGATTAGTGTAACAAAAAATCCAAAACTTTAATGTTCACACAGTAAGCAAAATCCACAAACAAAGGAGTAGAATTAGGGGATAACCCTGTTGTGTCTGATGATGGGCAGACGTTCATGCTGGGCTATACAGTTAAACATGGATCCGGTAAAAGGGATATATGTTCGACTGCATAACAGCACGAACATCTGCACAGCATCAGACACAAGGGGATTATTCCCATTCTAATCCAATTCAGTTGTTTGCATGGTTCATTTTTTGTAGGTAATTCGGTCGGCAAGGTTTACTGTGAAGCAGCAAGCGTCTCTCCAACAGTGGTCAGGGCACGGAGTAATCCATCAAATGTGTCAATCCATCAAAGGTGAAACAGTAATTCTGTATCAGAATCCACATCAATGCTTTCATACGATAGCTTAAATTCACCCATTTCGGCAGTGGCGGTGGCACCCGACTTTCTCTTACTCTGAGCTAACAATGCTAACAGCTGGTGTTCTGATGAATTGTGCGTTTCGACAGTTCCACGTCCTGACAATACTGTGCATGCGCAGTTGCGCGCACATGCACAGTTGCGCGCACATGCACTGTTGTGCGCGCGTGCGTTGTTGCTTGCGGAGGACAGGAATGACATTTAACAGTAATGACATCTCATCACAACACCGGTCAGGGTGCAGAGTTATACATCTTTGGTCACCGTTCCACAGATATTATACGCCTGATATGGCACACGATTAACCAATCAGATTTACGGAAAAAATGTAATTGGATTAGAATAAGTTAACAACAACAACCAGCGTCCATACAAAATACAGGACCTAGGGAAATCAGTGGTGAGACAGTGAGGTAAAAACAAAAATGCTGACAATACATGTCAGCATCACAAAAGTAGAATCATAGACAAGTGAGCAACACACAATCCGCAACAAAGTGTAATCGACCTGCAACACACAGAAATGAAGGCGTGGATTATATAGCAAACAGGTGTGGATAATAACCAGGACTGAAGGAACATGTGACAGAAAACAATGAGTACACAAAAGACAATCAAATGAACAACCCGAGTGGAACAAAATAAAACCTGAACAAGATTACTACCATAGGACAAAATACATACAAAAATGCTGGAGAGAAAAACAAAAGACAATAAGCAGCAGGGTGGAATATGGAAGGGTCTGCAAGAGGGGGCGGTCTCGCCATGACCGCTGTCAAAGTGCTGCGTGCGGCTGTCAAGTGTTTCCCCAGCAACCGAGCGTGTACGCGGACCGAATTAACAGTGAAACAAATAACACAGAGAAGTAAATGTGAAACCAGCTAATAATCAGGTCCGAAGATAAAGTACCCAAGACTAACTGGAAAAAGATAAAAAACCCAAGGAGACATAAGAGACAAAAACCAAGATGGACAGTAGCTGGATCAACACTCTCATTATTTGGTCCTTACACTTTGATTTATGTACATCTGTACATTTAATTGCTTCCGCTGCTGTGTCAGTGTGATGTGGTATCACACCTCTAACATGGTCGCACTGTGCGTGCGCATGAGCGTGTATGGAACTGACGCTGAGGCATTGTACGGCATCCATACACGGCTGTCTGGCCGTCTGTCCCTCCCAACAGTGGCTGGAATTTTTTGAGGTTTGCCACTTTACCCTTTTTCAGCTTTTTTCAGTCTGTTTCAGTCTCATTCGCCCAACTTCCTGTTATGTGTGAAGGGGTCATAAAGTCTGGTTTTTGTTAGAAGTGCAGGAAACAGCAGATAACATGGTTTGCAAATTTTGTCGTTTACTATCAGATTATACTGCCAACAGCAGAGGGAAAAAAAGAGCTGGTTTCAGCATAGCTTCTAGATGACTGGCCCACAGACATTATAAAAGACTGATGTTTAAATTGTTAACAGACAAACTTCTAAAATGGCTCCAGACATCTTTTGTTTGTGACCTGAGGTTAAGCATTGCATGAGTGTAATTTTCTCTTATCTTAATATTTCAACATTTTGTTGTGTTCCTCTGTGCTGTGGTGCCTCCTCCTTTCTCCTCCTTCTGCTCCTGCCAGTGGCCCTGCTGATTGCTGATTGTGGACACCTGTGGCAGCTGTTACACCTGCACCTCATCTACCAGTCTACTTAACCCTCTGGAGTCTTGGGTATTTTGGGGTGATTTTAGCTACTTTTGGTTTTAGCTTCTGTCAGGGCTGGTGGTGGGCTGAAACCAGAAGCAGTGGGAGACCAATGCAGACTCACAGGCATGGTTGGTTTAGTTGAATAATAGGCTTTATCTTGAAACCAGGCATTGGGTTTGGTACACAGGTAGTCAGACATGGAAGCAGATGTATAAGACATGGTACAGGCTGGGACGTGGTCTATAAACCAGGCAGGGTTCGTTCACACAGCGTCGAGGTATATAGCAGGCAAAACAAAGGCAGAGTCAAAATACAGGCAGAGTTCAGGATACGGCAAGGCGGAGGTCGGAGCAACAAAGCAAGGTCAAAACACACACGAACAAACTGGACATGAACAAGAGGCTAGAAAGTGAACAAAGTCAACAATCGGGCAGAGAGCGGTGGAACTGTGAGGGTTTTAAAGAGGAGCAAACTAATCAGGTTGATGTGAAGCAGGTGTGTGGAAGGTTCTGGAAAGAGGTGTGGTTAAGTGAACAAAGAAGAGAGAAAAAAGGCAAGAGCATGCAGGAGGGCAAAACAAAAGTGGTGCAAAGCAAGATAAGTAGGTGACAGAAGAACTAACAGAATAACGTGATGTGTTCTAGACAAACAATAATGCGTGAGCAAAACAAAAAGGGGCAGAACTAAGAAACACTGTGACTAGTCTAAAGAGGGCAAAGAGACAAATGACTAACTAGAAAATAAATGATAAGCAAACAAAACCAGAGGTTATAGAAAAGCACAATAAATAACAAACAGAACTTAACCTGATAAGAAACACTACAAGATAAATAACCAAAACCTGAGACTAAAGCATAAAACAATAAATGTGATAAACACAACAAAACTAAGACTAAAACAACTAAAGGGACCAAGAGTGAAAGCAAAACAATAAGCAGTAAAGTAAAACTATAAATGTGGTAAGCAAATGATACACAGAGAGTATATCAAACAAAACCAATTACAACCGAAGCATGACCATGAAAACTGGACGTGACTAAACACAGAAGGCTCAGAGCATAGAAGATGAACAGGGTCAAGAACAATACCAGCAGGGCCTAAAGGGCCAGATCATGACAGCTTCATGATTTGCCTTAACAAAAAACTGTTTACCTTGCTTTATTTTTTCAGCACAACCTCACCTGTGTTTTTCTTTCATTCTGACATACTGCATTAAAACAGTGACCCTACATTCACCCCAAAACCTAAAATTCAAATAAAAAAGTTTTTTTTTTTTTTACTGTGAAAACCAGAGATATGTTTAACAAACCATTTTTATAACTTACAATACTAATATAAATTGTAAAAAACAAAAATATATGTAAAAATGTAGCAGAAACAAAGTTAAGTACAACAATTCACTTCAGGCGTTTTTTGGGGGCAGTTTACACGCAATAAGATGCCACACAAATTACATCTGTCGCACTCAGAAAAACAATTCCTGTCCAATGCACATCAGAAACCCAAAAATTTGTACAGATATTTCACATCAATATCCATGCGTATTTTTCTCTAATTCCTTGTTTTTGTAGCATTTTTTATTTGTGTTGGTACAGACTGTCTGACTGTGTTAGTCACACAAATAAGATATGTTTCTGTTAAAGCTGTACATTTGTTTATTTGTGCATGGATACAGATCATCACTGAATGCATTTTTCCTACCTATGCATGCACACATACACACCCACACGTATACACACACACATACACGTGCACACGCAGCATATTGTGGGGACTGGGCATGTGTCTTTCAACAGCACTGTTGTGAAGTGGGACATGAACAGATTTGTTGGGGTGACTTGATGCTGTAAGAGTTTGTTCATGCTGCTGTGGCTTCTGTGTTTTGTTAATGAGAAGCAAAAAATGTCAAGAAAGACCAAATGTCAGATTGTTTCTTTGTTTCAGAGTCATTTTCACATTCACGTGTGAGAACATTACATGTTTGTCTTCATGTGGTAATGACCTGCAACACTTGCTAACCAATCAGGGAGGATGTGACAGAATTGCACACAAGACAACACAGGACAGTTTTTGTGTTTCACAGTCTGAACATTTGTGAAATACATTCTTCATTGGAATGTTAGGCCTACTTGTTAGCAGTTAGCTTGCTGTTATTTAGCTTATCAGTTAACATAAAATGTGTCCTCAATTCAGGGTCTGTATCCTTCAAAAGCTGCATTTGTTGAGTGCATACATCATAGTGGTGTGACTACTGAAAGCTTAATGCAGTTGACAAATGCTGTCTTCTTTCCCCTGAAAACACAGGATACCACCGGCTGCTGCAGGTGGATGATGGGAGTGATGGGGATGTGGCAACTAACCAACCGGACTGCTATTCGGTTCCTCTGCTGAGCATGTTGTTTTCATAGAATGTGTGTATGTCCCTATATATATATAATTTATATATATATACAGTATATATAATTTATTTATTCTGGACCAAATCCATCAGGGCCAGGGGCTTTACCCCCTTTAGTGTCTTGATAGCCTCCAAGACCTCATCCTTAGTTACAGGTGTGTTTAACTCTCCCATCTGTTCATAATTTAGACTCGGGAGCTCCACCTTATCTAACAGAAGAAGGATTCAGAAGAATATAAATTTTGGTAATTTTGTCAGTGGATCAAATACTTATTTGCCTCACTGTATATATATATATATATATATATATATATATATATATAGAGAGAGAGAGAGAGAGAGAGAGAGAGAGATGTACAGTGAGGCAAATAAGTATTGGATCTACTGACAATTTACTACTACAATCTACTGCCGAGGAAGGAGATAGTACCCTGTAAAAATCACATTTCTTGGCTTTGACATACAAGTGGTTCTCTAACAAGTGCTGGAGAACTACACTGATGTGATGGATGTATTCTGTGGTGTTGTTAGAAAAGATCAGAATATCATCCAAATATATGAATACAAACCAGTTGAGGAAGCTGCAGAGCACGTGATTATCTAGAACTTATAATGTCGTGGGCACGTTGGTGAGACCGAAGGGCATGAATACAGATTCAAAATGACCAAGTGGCATGGAAAACATCTTCCACTCATCACCTTCCTTGACTCGGACCAGATGGTAGGCATTGTAGGAGTCTAATTTAGTAAAAATATCTGTGCCATGCAGGGAATTGAATGCCGAATCAAGGAGGGGCAGCAGGTACTGACTGTGGAACGTGATTGCATTCCACCAACACAGAATACGTACAACTCTATAGCCGGGTGATTGTACTGGAAGGCCAATCAATTGTGGTGGGTGAGCCAAGAGTACCTCAACATCAACGGAGATGAGGAGGTATGAACAAAACACTGAATGGTCTCATGGTGATTACCTGACACCATGAACATAACTGGTTTGGTTTGGTGCATTATAATGGGGAGTCTAGAGCCATCAAGAGCATGAACTGTGATAGGAGTGCTGAGCTCCACCACCCAGATGAGAGCTTTGGTGACCACCCTGGTGTCCACAAAATTACCCTCAGCCCCGGAGTTTATGAGTGCTGGTGCAATAGTATATCTCCCCCAACTCCCCATTCCCCTGGAAATCCCCCCTCACCCACCCCCAAAAGGCAATATTCCTACAGGGAAGCATTGATTAAAATTCACCCAAACCTTGACAAAGCCCAATCAGGATAGAGCAACCTTAAAACATTATTTCTCATGGATGTGTTGAATGTGATGTGATGAAGCACAGTTTGATTGACAGTGAACAATATTGTGATTCTTTCTGTATCCATCTATAGCTATCACATTAGTAATATTTCCTATTTTGAAATATCTTACCCCCTTCCATATATACTCTATATGTACCTGATTGGCACCCTGCACTAGAATATCTGTCAGTGATGGGGTGGGGGTAAGTTATAGTGACTTGGATATCTTCCCATCCCCACTCCAACATCAAGAGTTCTGTACATTATAAGTAGGCGAACATGGGTGATAATGGTGCAGGAGACTTGCGTGCAGGGGTTGGTGTGGGGGGAGTGGGGTATCCAGGTCAGGATATCTTATCCCCCGCCCCATCCTTACATATTAAGGTAGAATGATACATGACCAGGGAAGACACTGTACATCAGAATTGAGAGAATTGACACAAAAGAGGACACACTTCAGAATGGAAGATCTTGCTTCCAAAGCAAACTTTTGAGCATCCACAGGTGGTCAATATGGGAATAGACTTTTTATCAAATGGTATACAATCAGTTCACTGACTGACAAGACCACATCACTGAGACATATAGTGTCAATGTTGTTTTCCACAGCCATGTATAAATCTGGATAGGATGAATTGGGTGATAATACTGCAGCAGACTTGCTTTTTAGGTGGAGGGAGGGTGGTATCCAGAGTCGGTGGTAAGATGGTTGATAATATTGCAGCAGACTTTCTTTGTAGGTTTGAGGGGTATCCAAGGTTGGGGGTAAGATGGTTGATAATACTGCAACAGACTTTCTTTGCAGGGGGTGGGGGAAGATACCCAGGGTGGGGGGTAACATATCCTAGGATAACCATCTCGCCCCTCCCACCGGGGGAAGATATCCGGGGGAGAAGATAAACTGGGACACCGGCACAGAAACAGAATGATGTCGAACTGGACATTAGCAGGGATTTGGGTGCGTACCAAATTTTCATCTGTGCCCTTAATTTGGCTCACTTGTAGCCCGGGACCTATAGTGGCATGGCAGGGAGCTGAGAAGTGCTCTAGAAAATGGAGATACCCCTACCAGAGGTATAACAAGTTGATACTGGTATCAAAATGAAAGTAATGTGCTCTGGGTTGTCAGAAATTATGTACTTACCAAAAATGGGTGCACAACATGGTCACTTAACCCCTTATGTTCCAAAACGCCGCTGAAACATCGACAACTATGAACCTTCGAAATGTGTGATCCCTGTGGTTGGAAACCATAATTAAGTCCTATATACTAGTGTTTTCTTGTTGGGGACTACATGTAGAAATAATCTACAGTTGTTATATGGGTTGTCTGCATTATCAGCGGGGACTACCACCCCCCAAAAATAAATTTTAGCTGTTTTTTTTCAGATTTCTTTCTCAAAATCTCTATCCAGATGACCTGCAAAGAGGTAAAACAACTTTAATGTGTAATCATTAAAATGTATTTATTTGTGTGCACCATCTAAAAATCTTAAAATTTCAAACTTTAGTGCTGCAAATAATGTTTTTAAGCCTGTATTGTCTAAACAACAAAATACTGCTATTGCATGCATTTCATCATTTTATCAATTGATTGTGTCCTTCACACCTTTGGGGTTTACATTGCCTGACATAGCCTCCGAGCTATGTCAAAACTACTATCTGTAGTTTTCTTCTTCTGATGCATTTTTTTTTTTTTTAGGTGTGAGCATAGGATATTAGATGACATTGCAAACAGTACACATTTAAGAAATGAGCTGATATTCTTCAGGTAAAGGCTTGTCCCAGCAAGGATTCCAAGGGACAAGGCAGATGTCACCAACACAAAAGATTATGTAAGGGATCGTTGTCAGGACCCGTTTGACTTGGAAAGTATCCCAAAAGAGCTTGTGAACATTAAAACCAGACAGATCATGACCAAAGCTGTCTAGAAATCTCTGACATCCATTCTAGAAAAAGGAAAGACCACTGTCAACAACTTCCTTGCTGCACAGCTAATTGATGGAGAGGCCAAGAGCTTTTGGGACACTATTCCCAAATCTACTGTGGCAATGTTTGCAAGCATAAAGAAGGCCCTGTCATTTGACAAAAAGAGGAAAATGCTTCTTCACCCAGAGGTGCTATTCTGTTGCAAAGCACCATGACATTGACATGAGAAACGTTTTGTCATATGAGTTGGCCCCAGTTCTTCCTGCATTGTTCCATGATGATGGAACCATGAGAAAAGTCTAATCTAGATGATGCAGTAGCTTGCAAAAGTATTCAACCCCTTGGTATTTCATGCAATTTAATTTGTTTATGGCATTTCAAATACAAAAATTAAATCAGGCTTCTCAATATAAAAAATTCTAAAATGATCTTCCTTAGACTCAAAATTAAAGTAAATCTCTACAACTTGATATAAATTAATTAAAAATATAAAAGCCAAGATGATGGGTTCATAAGTAATCAGCCCCTTTGGTATCATACCTGTAAATAATCAGTTTAATTGCCAGTTTTCTTCAGACAAGTCAGGGGATGGATACATGAACATTTCCACGTTACTGAATATCTCTTGGTACTTTATTTACACCAGTTACGAAGAAATACAAACAGTCTATGGTAAATCTGTGTAGACAGTTCTCAAAAACTGAGTGACTGTGCAAGAAGGAGAAGAGTGAGGAAAGACACCCAGACAACCCAGAAGAGGTTTTAGGCTTCTGTGGCTGTGAATGAAGAAATTGTGCACAGTGCATGCTTTACATTTTGTATCCATGGTTATACAGCTTCATAATGAAGTGGTACAGAGGAGTGGTTTCTTTCACCAAAACATTAAATCTAGGCTTTCATCTCAGATGTACCTTCTGGCAAATTTTAGCTGAACTTTCAGGTCTTCTTTTTAAGAAAATCCCCCTCTTATATACCAGTATATAAGACTTAATTATGGCTTCCAACCAAAAGAATCACACAATTCGAATGTTCCTAGTTGTAGATGTTTCAGCTGTGTTTTGGAACATAATGGGTTAAATGAGCATGTTGTGCACCCAAATACAACATACAGTGAGGCAAATTAGTATTTGATCCACTGTTGATTTTGCAGGTTTTCCCACCTACAAAGAATGTTGAGGTCTGTCATTTTTATCATAGGTACACTTCAACTGTAAGAGACAGAATCTAAAAAAAAAAAAAAAAAAAAAATCAGAAAATCAAATTGTATGATTTTTTTGAAATAAATAATTTGCATTTTATTGCATGAAATATGTATTTGATCCAGTAGAAAAACAGACCTTAATATTTGGTACAGAAACCTTTGTTTGCATTTCCAGAGGTCAGATGTTTCCTGTAGTTCTTGGCCAAGTTTGCACACACTGCAGCAGGGATTTTGGTCCACTCCTCCATACAGATCTTCTCCAGATCTTTCAGGTTTGGACTTGCAGCTGTCTCCAAAGATTTTCTATTGATTTCAGGTCTGGAGACTGGCCAGGCCACTCCAGGACCTTGAAATGCTTCTTACGGAGCCACTCCTTAGTTGGCCTGGCTGTGTGTTTGGGGTCACTGTCATGCTGGAAGACCCAGCCATGACCCATCTTCAATGCTCTTACTGTTTGCCAAAATCTCGCAATACATGACCCCATACATCCTCCCTTCAATACGGTGCAGTTGTTCTGTCCCTATTGCAGAAGAGCAACCCCAGAGTATGATGTTTCCACCCCCATGGTTCACAGTTGGGATGGTTTTCTTGGGGTTGTTCTCATCCTCTAAACATGGTAAGTGGAGTTGATTCCAAAAATCTCTATTTTGGTCTCATCTGACCACATGACCTTCTCCCATGCCTCCTCTGGATCATCCAGATGGTCACTGGTGAACTTCAAACGGGCCTGGACATGTGCTGGCATGAGCAGCGGGACCTTGTTGCCCTGCAGGATTTTAAACCATGACGGCGTCGTGTTTTACTTATGTAATCTTTATGACTGTGGTCCCAGCTCTCTTCAGGTCATTGACCAGGTCCTCCCGTGTAGTTCTGGGCTTTCTCAGAATCATCGTGACCCCACGAGTTGAGATCTTGCATGGAGCCCCAGACCAAGGAAGATTGACAGTCATCTTATGTTTCATCCATTTTCTAATAATTGTGCCAACAGTCGTTGCCTTCTCACCAAGCTGCTTGCCTGTTGTCCTGTAGTCCATCCCAGCCTTGTGCAGGTCTACAATTTTGTCCCTGGTGTCCTTAGACAGCTCTTTGGTCTTGGCCATGGTGGATAGGTTGGAGTGTGATTGATTGAGTGTGTGGACAGGTGTCTTTTATACAGGTAACAAGTTCAAACAGGTGCAATTAATACAGGTAAAGAGTGCAGAATAGGAGGGCTTCTTAAAGACAAAGTAACAGGTCTGTGAGAGACAGAATTGTTGCTGGTTGGGAGGTGATCAAATACTTATTTTGTGCAGTAAAATGCAAATTAATTATTTAAAAATCATACAATGTGATTTTCTGAATTTTGTTTTTAGATTCTGTCTCTCACAGTTGAATTTGTACCTATGATAAAAATGACAGATCTCAACATTCTTTGTAGGTGGGAAAATTTGCAAAATCAACAGTGAATCAAATACTTCTTTGCCCCACTGTAATTTCTGGAAAGTAGAGAGCATTACCTTAATTTTGATAGCAGTATCAACTTGTTATACCTCCAGCCGGGGTACCTCTGTTTTTTTTTTTTGTTTTTGTTTTTTTTAGCTGTCTACCGCTGGTCTACTATGGAGTACCAGTGGTTTTTGGGTTCTTGTAGAACAGGACCCCAGGCACTATGATATATGCACTTCCTGGTAGTGATCCTATACCGTCTTTCCTCAGGGGTAAAGTTAGTCTTGCAGAGCTGCATGGGTTCATTGTCCCTGGGAGTGCACTACTGGTGGAGCATGAGACAGAAGGAACTGGACTGAGATGCGGATGGATCTGAGGGAAAGACGCAGCCACCACAGTGGCTGTGGAGTGGAGAGTTAAGAGCACAATTGTGATACTTGCATGGATAATGATTGTTGTTGATCAGTGAGGGCTTGAATCTGTTGTTTCCGATGATCATGTAGAGTCCCTTGCGAACTGAGGACTTTGTTCAGTTGGTCTACTCCCACTGGTTCCATGATATGGCCAGAAACTCCTGTTATGATTGAGCCAACTGAATCAAACAGGACCCAAAATGCTGGCAGCTGTAGTGAAAAGCAAAGGTAACAGTTTATCGTATGACAAAGATAAATGAATTTCGAATGTTGATTGAGACACCAATGCTCGGAGACACAGATTGGACCAGAATGGGTGGAGTGGCAGGAAACACGAGCCAGGCAGCCACACACAGACCTGACAGGAGGCTGGAATGCTGGGAATAAAAGAACAAAAAGTGAGTAAGGAAATGAACTAAACTGAGATAAGAGCAACATGAAAACACTATCACAAGGGATACACACGTCGGGATACCACACAGCGACAACTGAGTTACTACCGAAGGTGGAGTGAAAGAACCAGAGCTTTTATGCACAAATTGATTGCTGACAGTAATCTGCTCTGAGAGGCAGTGCCTGGCAAAAACAGAAAGGGAGGGAAAGAGAAGCAGAGCAAACACCAAGGCAGTGCAACAATATATGCCCATTGCACAATGGACTCCTGCAAACATGTAAGAGCTTCACTGCATATCAGTTGAAGAGTGGCCGAAGCTACCAGGAGACTGTTGCAAAAAGCTTCTACATGGCTGCAAGAAAAGTTGAGAGGCCACCATTTTTTTTTTTTTAGAAAGGTTCCACAATCATCATTAGTGAAGGGTACCAATAATTCTGTGATGCATTAGTGTTTTTAATGTCACTCTGTGATGCATTAGTGTTTTTAATGTCACAATAGCATTTTTTTTCAATGACTACATATATCCTAATTATACAAAATTGGTTCTGTTGCATTTATGTCTGAAGGTGTTCAGAACTGTGTTTAAATCAGGGGTGCCAATAAATTTCACCAGGACTGCACATTTGTTCTTTTAATTTTCTTCTGTTTTATTATTATGCCACCCAAATTCTGACAGGCAGGATATCGTGCAGTGTTGGCCAAACTCATGCAAAAGCAACACTTTGGTGGGGGAAATAAACATTCAATTTGGTATGCATGATTTAAATGTGTATACTGGTTACTCGTCACCATAATGTGTCAACATAACAAAATGATGTTATCGGGGCACATTCTGATTGTTTCTATACATATTTGTCATGTTTCTTTTATTTTAGAGTATGTCTGCTGATAATGCTGAAGAGCAGCATGAAGTTCCAAAAAGCAACAACTGAAGCTGTTTGTAAAATTTCTTACTGAACCCTCAAGATCCTTCAAACCTTTAACAAGGAAAAGACACAGCTTTGACGTTGAATATTAAAAGAAAGGTTGTAATTGAAGACATTTTGTTGACTGACTGAGTGACCACAGAATGGTCAGTGTGTAGAGGTAGGTGGGCAGATTTGTATGTCTTTCGGCAGAACTATGGACTCTCTGAGTGCCTCAGAGCAAGTTGTTTTATGCAGTCTGGTAATAAAAATACATAAAATATTTTTAGTTCCGTGTCCCTGCATTAAGGTAAAATGAAGACCATCAAGAATAAGAAGAACTTTATTAATCCCAAAGGAAATTGTTTTGCCAGAGTGCCGAAAAAATAAACATTTATCAAGCCAGAATCAGTTATTTTTAGACTCAGCAAGGACTACGCAATTCGTCCATTACTGTTTGTCTACCAACATGTGCTTTGTCTCCCAAGATCCATTCAGTCTTGTGCAGTTTGGATAAGACAAGACAGATGCATGAGTCTGTCTTTATTGCAGATTTCCTTGTCATTACATTGCCTCTTGCCCTGAATTGAAAGGAGAAGATTAGACTCATCAATAATGAGGAGGGTTCTAAGAATGGATGTCTTTCTTTGGGTGAACAGCATTAAACATTCTCAGATGTCACAGTCTTATGGAAGTTTTTTTCTTTTCTTTCTCGGGGTGCCTGAAGATGCCACCTTTCTTGATGAAAGATATTCTCATTTTCCAGGGTCCACTAACTCACTGATCAGTTTCTTGTTACTCTCAAAAGTAACTGTTGTCAAGACCAATAATTTGTTGATGAACTCATCCCATCTGCTCAAAGTGATGTTAATCAGTGAAATCACCTGTTGAAGTCAGTGGCTGCAAAGAAAACCGGCACCGTCTTGGCCCTTTCTGGAAGGTCTTTGGACACCACTAATTGAAACTCATCTAGGCTTGGCGTGTGTGTCATTCATCACACTGACGAAGTGAGGAACCTTGAGGTAATTTTTGATCCTACGGTTTCCTTTGAACTCCACATTAAAGATATTATGAAGACTGCTTGCTTCCACCTGCAAAATATAGCAAAGATTCACCCCATCTTGGCTATGGCTGATGCTGAGACCCTGATTTGCATTTGAATATTCTAGATTGGACAACTGCAATGTTCTATTTTCTGGTTTACTGCAGTCCAGCATTAGGGGTCTCCAATTGGTTCAAAATGCTGTTGCCAGACACTTTTGACACGAAGCAGAAAGTTTGACCACATTACACCCATTTTGGGCCACCCTTCACTGGCTTCCTGTCCCAGTGAGATAAGATTTTAAGGTTCTGCTACTAGCCTATAAAATTGTTCACGGACTGGCACCTCCCTACTTAGCTGACCTAATTAAACCCTACGTACCGACGCAGGCTTTGCATTCTCAGGGTGCAGGACTACTTTGTCTCCCTAGGGTGAATAAAAAGTGTGCGGGTCACAGAGCTTTCTTTGATTGTGCCCCTGTTCTGTGGAGTGATGTCCCTGCGCCAATAAAAGTCAGATTCTGTAGAGACTTTCAAGTCCAGACTTAAGATGCACTTATTTTCTCTTTCGTATCAATCAATCAATCAATCAATTTTTTTTTATATAGCGCCAAATCACAACAAACAGTTGCCCCAAGGCGCTTTATATTGTAAGGCAAGGCCATACAATAATTATGTAAAACCCCAACGGTCAAAACGACCCCCTGTGAGCAAGCACTTGGCTACAGTGGGAAGGAAAACTCCCTTTTAACAGGAAGAAACCTCCCGCAGAACCAGGCTCAGGGAGGGGCAGTCTTCTGCTGAGACTGGTTGGGGCTGAGGGAGAGAACCAGGAAAAAGACATGCTGTGGAGGGGAGCAGAGATCGATCACTAATGATTAAATGCAGAGTGGTGCATACAGAGCAAAAAGAGAAAAAAACAGTGCATCATGGGAACCCCCCAGCAGTCTATGTCTATAGCAGCATAACTAAGGGATGGTTCAGGGTCACCTGATCCAGCCCTAACTATAAGCTTTAGCAAAAAGGAAAGTTTTAAGCCTAATCTTAAAAGTAGAGAGGGTGTCTGTCTCCCTGATCTGAATTGGGAGCTGGTTCCACAGGAGAGGAGCCTGAAAGCTGAAGGCTCTGCCTCCCATTCTACTCTTACAAACCCTAGGAACTACAAGTAAGCCTGCAGTCTGAGAGCGAAGCGCTCTATTGGGGTGATATGGTACTACGAGGTCCCTAAGATAAGATGGGACCTGATTATTCAAAACCTTATAAGTAAGAAGAAGAATTTTAAATTCTATTCTAGAATTAACAGGAAGCCAATGAAGAGAGGCCAATATGGGTGAGATATGCTCTCTCCTTCTAGTCCCCGTCAGTACTCTAGCTGCAGCATTTTGAATTAACTGAAGGCTTTTTAGGGAACTTTTAGGACAACCTGATAATAATGAATTACAATAGTCCAGCCTAGAGGAAATAAATGCATGAATTAGTTTTTCAGCATCACTCTGAGACAAGACCTTTCTGATTTTAGAGATATTGCGTAAATGCAAAAAAGCAGTCCTACATATTTGTTTAATATGCGCTTTGAATGACATATCCTGATCAAAAATGACTCCAAGATTTCTCACAGTATTACTAGAGGTCAGGGTAATGCCATCCACAGTAAGGATCTGGTTAGACACCATGTTTCTAAGATTTGTGGGGCCAAGTACAATAACTTCAGTTTTATCTGAGTTTAAAAGCAGGAAATTAGAGGTCATCCATGTCTTTATGTCTGTAAGACAATCCTGCAGTTTAGCTAATTGGTGTGTGTCCTCTGGCTTCATGGATAGATAAAGCTGGGTATCATCTGCGTAACAATGAAAATTTAAGCAATACCGTCTAATAATACTGCCTAAGGGAAGCATGTATAAAGTGAATAAAATTGGTCCTAGCACAGAACCTTGTGGAACTCCATAATTAACTTTAGTCTGTGAAGAAGATTCCCCATTTACATGAACAAATTGTAATCTATTAGACAAATATGATTCAAACCACCGCAGCGCAGTGCCTTTAATACCTATGGCATGCTCTAATCTCTGTAATAAAATTTTATGGTCAACAGTATCCAAAGCAGCACTGAGGTCTAACAGAACAAGCACAGAGATGAGTCCACTGTCCGAGGCCATAAGAAGATCATTTGTAACCTTCACTAATGCTGTTTCTGTACTATGATGAATTCTAAAACCTGACTGAAACTCTTCAAATAGACCATTCCTCTGCAGATGATCAGTTAGCTGTTTTACAACTACCCTTTCAAGAATTTTTGAGAGAAAAGGAAGGTTGGAGATTGGCCTATAATTAGCTAAGATAGCTGGGTCAAGTGATGGCTTTTTAAGTAATGGTTTAATTACTGCCACCTTAAAAGCCTGTGGTACATAGCCAACTAACAAAGATAGATTGATCATATTTAAGATCGAAGCATTAAATAATGGTAGGGCTTCCTTGAGCAGCCTAGTAGGAATGGGGTCTAATAGACATGTTGATGGTTTGGATGAAGTAACTAATGAAAATAACTCAGACAGAACAATCGGAGAGAAAGAGTCTAACCAAATACCGGCATCACTGAAAGCAGCCAAAGATAACGATACGTCTTTGGGATGGTTATGAGTAATTTTTCTCTAATAGTTAAAATTTTGTTAGCGAAGAAAGTCATGAAGTCATTACTAGTTAAAGTTAATGGAATACTCAGCTCAATAGAGCTCTGACTCTTTGTCAGCCTGGCTACAGTGCTGAAAAGAAACCTGGGGTTGTTCTTATTTTCTTCAATTAGTGATGAGTAGAAAGATGTCCTAGCTTTACGGAGGGCTTTTTTATAGAGCAACAGACTCTTTTTCCAGGCTAAGTGAAGATCTTCTAAATTAGTGAGACGCCATTTCCTCTCCAACTTACGGGTTATCTGCTTTAAGCTACGAGTTTGTGAGTTATACCACGGAGTCAGGCACTTCTGATTTAAAGCTCTCTTTTTTAGAGGAGCTACAGCATCCAAAGTTGTCTTCAATGAGGATGTAAAACTATTGACGAGATACTCTATCTCACTTACAGAGTTTAGGTAGCTACTCTGCACTGTGTTGGTATATGGCATTAGAGAACATAAAGAAGGAATCATATCCTTAAACCTAGTTACAGCGCTTTCTGAAAGACTTCTAGTGTAATGAAACGTATTCCCCACTGCTGGGTAGTCCATCAGAGTAAATGTAAATGTTATTAAGAAATGATCAGACAGAAGGGAGTTTTCAGGGAATACTGTTAAGTCTTCTATTTCCATACCATAAGTCAGAACAAGATCTAAGATATGATTAAAGTGGTGGGTGGACTCATTTACTTTTTGAGCAAAGCCAATAGAGTCTAATAATAGATTAAATGCAGTGTTGAGGCTGTCATTCTCAGCATCTGTGTGGATGTTAAAATCGCCCACTATAATATATATTGAATGGAAAATGATCAATACTATATTTGGGTGTAACACACAGTTGATAGACAATTTGGAGATTTATATAAGCTCCTGATCAAGAGACAAACCACTTTCCCACAGTTTATACAGCTTCATGTTGGAGTGGCAATGAGAAGGATTTTCTTGTGAAATTTCAACAACAGTTGGCTGGAAGGGGCAGCATGGTGGATTAGTGGTTAGCACTGTTGCCTCACAGCAAGATGGTCACGGGATAGATTTGTAATTTCTCCTGACTCTTCATATTATTTCCTGCCACTTACAAAGAACCATATCAACATATTTATCATTTTGAATTTACTGAAGGTCACACTGAAACCGGACCGAGGTCCCCACAGACAGCATCCATCTTGTGAAGGGACCCAAATCAAAATTTCAAATCAAATTTATTAATTTATATAGCGCCAATTTATGATGAAATCATCTCATGGCACGTCACACAACATAAAACAACAACAACAAAAAACTGAATTAAAAATTTAAAACACAATAAAAAGACAACCATAAAAGAATACAAGAATAAAAACACATCATAACACTAATGATAAAACAGGGAAAACAAGAACAGGTACATAAAAAAACCCAGAACACTTTTATACGATGTGGGCGTTACAGTGGGTGTGGTTAAATCTATATGTTACTGGCTCTCACAGACAGGGAGAGCCCTCCCTTTATCTGAAACTTGCATGCACAATGGAAGTGAAACTTAACCCTTGCTGAAACTTTAAACCAGGTTCCAGACACTTTTAAACAGATAACAAAAGTAAACACTTGATAACTAACATAAAATAAGGAATTAGCACAGATATCATCAAACAGATTCCCACCTGTGGCCTTTCTGTGTGGAGTTTGCATGTTCTCCACGTGTTTACACTTGTTCCCTCTTGGTGCTCTGGCTTTCTCCCACATCCAAAGACATGCAGGTTAGTTGGATTGGGAACTAGGTGTGTGTGGGTGTGGGTGTGAATGTGTTTGTTTATATGTGTCCCTGTGACACGCTGGAGTCCTGTCCAGTGTGTACCCTCCTCATGTCCTATGACTGCTGGGAATGGCTCCAGCCCCCTATCACCCTTAAATGCAGTAAGCAATTGAAGATGAGTGACTGAGTCAATGAGTTTGCTAGAAGACACATGGGAGATGCGATCAATTCAATTTTAATTCAATTTATTTCATTTATATAGCACCAAATCACAACAAAACTGCCTCAAGGCACTTCACACAAGTAAAGTCTAACCTTACCAACCCCTAGAGCAAGCACACACGAGACAGTGATAAGGAGAAACTCTCATCCTGGATTTGATCCATTTGCTTCTATAAGATAGAAAATAATTAACATTTTCACTGGTGTTTTAATGGCTTCCTCACTATTGCCCTTCTTGCATAGTCAAGTCAATTTTTGGGAACTGCCTACTCCAGACAAATTTACCAAACAGCACCCTACAGTTTGTATTTCTTAAAGGAAATGGAGTCAGACATATAGTATTCAGTGACTTGGTAATTTTATGTATTCACCCCCTGACTTGTTTCAAGAAAGAAATCCAATATATGGACGTGAGGTTCATCAGTGCCCATGCTTATCTCACAATTCAGGGCTTTGAATATTTCTACCACAGATGCATTAGTGCTTAAACCCCAATTGCTTCTCCTCTCAATGCTCTCACAAATAGAGTGAATGATGATTCTGTGCACATCTTCCCAGAAGGACAGCACTGCTTCACGCCTGTTATGGTGGTAAAAATCGTGTCCCCATGTCACTATTCAAAGTGGAACTGGATGACTATAATGTGACAGTTGGTGCAGTCTTCTCTCAAAGGTATTTGCCCATGAGTCAAGCAGGATTTTGGTACCACTTGAGAGGACGAAACAGCACTTTTAATCCAGCTTCACTATGTCATTGTTGTGGTTAGAGGTCCAGATAGGACCGAACTGGTACAGGCTGTGGACCCAAACGCTGGGAGAAAGGAAGAGAACTGGTTGTGAATGAAAATAGATTTATTTACAATAATAAATAAAGAAAATGTGCTTGCGCTGGGGATGCCTGCAGAGTGGAAAGTCAGCACGTATGTAGCGGTAGAAATTAGGTAGCTGCAGGTCAAGATGAGCCAGACTTTAAAGGTGGAGAATGAGCTGGGATCCTGGACTATATGGAACTGGTACTGGAGCCACGTGGAACGCACACAGCCAAGGACCTAGGAGGATGCCTTTAACAATTAAAGGCAGGTTTACTGTAGGTACGTTCACAGCTCAGGAAATAAAGATCACAATTTAGGAAATATGTTCACTGTTCAAGAATTGTTCACAGTTCATGAATTTTCTTCAGAGGTCAGATGGTGTGTGTCTTATGACGCAGTTCTAATTAAGCAGGACTTGGCTTCAGAATCGACTTGAAAAGTTCTTAGCAGTTCTGTATATGAGTTCATACAGTTCTTGGTAACAGTTCTTTGTCATGCACAGTCACAAACAGGAGCAGTGTGAGAATGGGATCTCAGAGACATGCAGGAACTTAGCTGAACATGGCTGAGCTGTGCACTCTGAGGCAGAGAGCAGATGAGTTCCAAAGTGATGTTGTGCAGAGAGTGGCATGGGAGCCAGGAGTAGTGTAGCATGGAAGCCGCACAGGAAGGTGTCTGGAAACACCAAAAGATCAGTGACCTCTAATACAGGAATGAGAGGTAGCCAGGTTACCTGGAAATGAGCTGCGGGAAGCTCAGACGTCGAAGTGCATGGAAGCAGCTGGAATTACGGCGTGGTGATCATGGAACACATCCAGGAATCGGATTGAAGAATCTGGCAGTGACTGAGCTGAAAGGCGGGGTTTAAGTAACCCACTCCTTATGAGCGGCAGGTGTAAGTCGCTGATGAGCGGCAGGTGTTCCTCGGCTCTGCAGTGCACCAACTGGAGGGAAAACAGACGAGCAGCACACAAAAGGAGACAGAAGGGGAAGGGAAGAAAGGCAGACAAAGGCTGGCCACAACAATCATGTCCTCCACAAAATACAAGATGGCCAGCCAAGGGTGGTAACTGTAGCCAAGGATGGATCAATGATGGGTTACACAAATTTTAAAAATGGTCCAATCATCTTGAAAAAGACATCACATTATGTGTCACATTATGAATCATAATGTTCTTATCTTAAAACTTTCACATTTTAATATTTCATCAGAAATGCTGCAATGGATGGCTTTTCATTTATCTGATAGGATGCAGTGTGTTAAAGTTATTGATGTTTTTTTCTGATAATATTAAGTGTACAACGGGTGTGCCACAAGGTTCTGTTTTGGGTCCCCTCCTTTTTTGTTTCTATATGATCTGCCATGGCATGGATCAAGGCATGGATCTTCAAATGTATGCCGATGATACTGTTTTCTACACACATGGAAAAACTGCTGAACTAGCAGCTAGGAAGCTGACAGCTGCTATGGAAAGGTTCACCGAGTGGCTTGACCAGTCATGTCTCAGCCTTCACATAAGTAAGACAAAAGGTATGTTCTTTACTAAAACCAACCAGTTTGTGAGTGTTGAAATTGTTATAAAAGGTGAGAGGATAGATATTGTGAGGGAGTTTAAATATCTTGGTGTAGTAATTGATTCAAATCTTAATTTTAAGTCACATGTGAAAAAATGACCAAAACCATCAGATATAATTTGATACATTTTAGACATATTAGAGGCTGCCTTTCATCTGATGCTGCAAAGACTTTCATGCACGCTATGATCCTTTCTCATTTGTCACATTGTATCACATGTTGGGGGCAGGCTGGAGAAACAGCCATTAAACCACTGGAATCACTGTGTATAAACAAACCTTAAAAATCCTAGATTAAAAAAAAAGAAAAAATCTATGCAATATCACCACTGCAGGATTCTAGAAAAGTTTCGGCTTCTTAGTTTTGAGAACTTTAAACTGTTTTCTAATCGGTGTCTTACGTTTAAGATTTTACATGGCTTGGCTCCTTCCCCATTCCATCAGTTTATTAATATTCATCTGGAGCAGTCTATAAGGTCTACCAGAATAGCTTCAATAAGAGATCCAGGACATCGTGAGAGAACAGAGAAGTTTCAGAAGAAGTCGGTTTCAGCATTTTATCCGGATATTCCACTGTTAAAGGAGATTTTTTTAATGAAAGACGTGCGGACGGATTGCAGCATCGGCTCGCAGCCGCCGCGACGCTCCGCCACAGGAAAAACACCTCTGTTGGAAGCCTTAAGGACAAGTTGGAACATGTCCAGCTGTTAAACAATTTCTCATATACTCACTCCACTGAAAGCCATCAAAAGCCGCCTGGATTTTACAAATGGTTATCAACACGGAGGTGTTTTTCCTGTGCCGCCGCACCGCGCCGGCTGCGTCCCGATGCGCGGACCCGTCCGCACGTCTTTTATTAAAAAAATCTCCTTTAACAGTGGAATATCCGGATAAAATGCTGAAACCGACTTCTTCTGAAACTTCTCTGTTCTCTCACGACATCCTGGATCAATAGAGCCTGAAATGTGGAGGTTTTCAGCTTGAAACAGGCTGACGACGGCGCCTGGGAGCGCTGCGCGACGTCTCGCACCGTGGGAAGTCCTTAAAGCGACAGCATCACCTCAAAATCTCTCATCAGCCGTTAAAATTTTCACTGAAAACCAGCTTAATTTTTCGAACCGTGTCCACTTCGATGTGTCTCACAGGTTTAGAAAAAATTTTGATCAAACAAAGCGCCAGTCTCTCAGCAACTTCTCAGACAAAGGAATTCCGACGAGGGGCTGGACGACTCCTCCCACAAGGAGTGCTCACAGGCGAATGACGTCACCGACAGGCGTGGAAAAACTCACGCATGAGCACGAGGGTTCAAGCATGTCTGACGTAAAAACATATGAATGAAATCCATATAGTTTTTGAAAAAAATAAAAAGGACCTATACTTTATTGACAGACCTCGTATGTTCCCATACAATGTCTACAAACTCTTCCTGAATTTAATGACATATTGAATCCACCAATCATGTGAGTTGAAAGGTTATCCCCTGAAAAGGTAACTAGGGCTGCACGAATGTACTGCTCAACCCCTCCAACAGTGAGGGTGAACCCATCTGTTGAGAGCACTTTAAGATCATAGCAGTGGTTTTAGGATAACTTCTAATCCAAACTCCTTTAAATGGGAAGAGTGCACCAGTAGTGCTAAATGAATATGCTTCACTTGAGACCTGTACCTTCCATGTACAGTATTGTAGAAGGTGCACAGTTTGTGTTTTGTTTTCTTTGAACCCAAAGGGTTCACTACCTCAAATTCATCCTCATAGAAATGCAGTCGTAAGGCATTTGGATATTCTTTAAAGAAAGGATGCTCCTCATAGTACAATCCATCACAAAAGTCAGTCAAGACCTGTTCATCTTCAGTATTTTTCTTCAGTTCTATGTTATCCCACACATCCTCATGGGAACAATATTTTTTTCAAAACATCAGAAATGGATACACAGGAGAAGCTACCTATTTTTTGTCTTGTAGACCCTCTTAAAGTGTATTGAACTGTTTTGGTCAAGTCTAACTTCGACTTGCAATATTCTTTCAGTTTGAACTGAGAAAAGAACTCTTGATGCTTCCTCAAAAAAATCATTAGACTGTAAAACCTGCTGAAGTTCAAGACATCCTTCGACATCAAAACCATTTTCTTTAAGATGATAAGATATAAAGTCATCGTAATTCTGTTTAAAAAAGAAAATAGAAAGTTTACATCACTAAGTATTTTTTTGCTGAACAGATTCTGGTAAATTGTTTTTTTCCCTGCAATTTAGGAGGAAGCTACAAAGATTATTTTTTAAAGTTATATAAAAGTGTATCCATACAAGGAGGGGGTTGGACATCTGCATCATCACACATCACCCACTCATGTTCATCTTCAGAAGCAGGATTTTCATTAGCAGGCTCCTCATTAGCAGGATCATCAGTAGGTAAAATGCAAGATCTATGTTTTCTATAAAGTGACATCTGAAAGATGGGTAATTGGAAAACGTGGGATGGCGGTCATTGAGTCCACATGTGATCGAGAATCCTGCCTCATGGGCATGAGTAAGTCCCACATGTTGAACCAACTTCATGAAAGTTTTTCTTTGGCACTTGGGGCATTGGTGTACACAAGGCATTTAGAAAAAAAAAAAATTTAAAAAGAAAGATTTAGTAGATGAGGTTTATCACTCTGGTTACAGTCGTTGGCAGAGGCCGGTCTCCCTTCACATTAATTTTCGCAATACATCGCTGGAGGAAGGTCAGAGTGTTCTTATTTTTGGGTTGGTATTCAAGATTGAAAACAAAATATGAATAAAACGATGAGATCATTGCTTCCTCTACCTTCATGCCTTCACACACCTTGACCTGGTCTACCTTCAGGGAACAGATGCTTTGTCCCCCAAACATGGACTTCCAGTCTTCTTGGGTCACCTGGACCATTGAGTATGGTGTGTTGGGTTCACTCTGAAGATTACAGCAAAACAGACAGGGATGCAAGTTTTGATTGGTCAAAAAAAAAAAGAGCAGAGACTCGATCCCCCCCCACCCCCCGAAAAAATACACAAACAAATAAATAATCAAAACACCTATGGCCGACCTACATTACCACTCTGTGACATGTGACATTAACAACAGCAACAAAAACACAACTATACCACTAATTAGGGTAGACTGCGGCCAGTAGTACAGGTCTGCAGCCAGGCGGTAGAAATGCATATCTCCCCCAGCATGATGTGATGATTCAAACTCTCTTTAAAGATTAATGGCAGGAGGATGAGCGCTGCTCTGAAGTCCATTCCTAGAACAGAATCAAGACAAATACAGTAGATAGTTAGATACTTAATTCATTATATATATATATATATATATATATATATATATATATATATATATATATATATATATATATATATATATATATATACACACGCACACAATCAAAATCTGATTAACATCTCAGAATGCACTTTGAATTGTCTCCAGATTTGTCCATGCACATGCTTGTCAAAGTTTTAGTACACTCTTAAAAGCTTTTTGCAAGTACCTGGTAGATCCTCAGTGAGGGCTTCTTCTCTGGCCTCCAAGTACTGTTTGGCTAGTGGAGATTTTCCTTGTGCCAGGGCAAGTATTTTGGGAACAATCTGGTTAAAGGTGTCAGTGAAGCTATTGCTCGCTATTGAGTGGATACGATCCACCTCCTCCAACAGCTGCAGAAAGACAAAGACAAAGAAAGACAAAGCAATAAGCGAAGTGCGCATCTCGGGCTGCGCGGTGCATTATGGGAATGCTGAATTTTTCCACTACCAACCCACATTCCAAGATGGCGGAAAGCAGCGAGGAGTGCTATGATTTGGATCATTTCCACCGCTGGAAAGTTAATGATTTAAAGCGTTTTTGTAAGCTCCGCGGATTGTCTGTTACAACCAGGACTGAGTACGGCAGTAGACAGAAAAGGAAAGAAGAGCTGGCTCCCCTTGTGTATGCTGCATCGGTACAGAAACTGCCGTTGTTGCTGACAAAGGAGGAAGAGACAGCTGCTGTTGAAAAAGATTACTGGTCCTTGCTGATAGTTGGAGACAAACAAATTTCTGACCCCTTGAATGCAACTGACGGATGGTTCGGCGAAGTCCAGGGTCTGAAACTGTGGCCGCCGTGCATGTTAGCCAATATTGCAGAATATTTTCTAAGCAGGGATGAGAAATCGCTACTCCACCGGCTTCAGAATGATTACAAAGAAGGTGGGTCTCACATATAACCTCTTTGGTGTCACATTTGTTTTGATAAGTAGACAGACATACAATGATATGTGCATGCATGCAGTTCGTTTATAAAGCATGTCAATATTACACTCTCTAATAATAAAAATATGTCAGAGGCCACGCATCCCTAAAAAGAAATGTTTCCTGTCGGGTGCTGGTCATAAGCTCCACAGTCAAAAAGTCCACAAACCAAAACGTCCACAGTTTATTGGTAATAGAATTTAATTATTTATTACCTTTTCACATAAGACATGTAGAAATTATACAACTTTGAGAAAATAGTGATCTGTGGAAATACATGCGATAAAACAGACAACCATTATTTTCAGTCAATACTCCTGGTAATATAATATAATTATTTATTACCTTTTCACATAAGGCATGTAGGAATTATAGAAATATTTTCAGTCAAAATTCCTTTCTTTGTGCTTTCACACATCACAGAACAGCAACATATACACACCTATCATACAGTACTCAACAATTTTATTAAGTTAATGTCAGACAAGATAACATTTTTGCAGTAATAAGAGAGTATACATGTGTTCATGTAATTTCAACACATCTCATGTGGACATTTTGGATTAAATCTGGCTTGGTCGTTCTGGCTGTGAACTTTTTGGCTTGTGGACGTTATGACTAGAAAGCTTCCTGTTCAGTGGATAATAAAGGTAAATCTAAGTAGTGAGGATCAAGGAAATTATTTTTTATTTACTGAAATCGTTGGTTTTTAATGTGAAAACAAAAGAAAAATTTAAACTAAGCATTGAAAAAAATTTTCAAAACACAATCCTTTATGTGTCAATGGGGAGGTGGACAGGAAACAAAATCTTTTTAGTTGTGGCCTGACTGTGAGCCTTTTTCAGTAGAACCACCTACCACATTGATTTGACATTTAAATTGAGTTCATCTTTTTTTTTCTTTAGGGAAGGCATTCAGTTATTTCGCATCACAAGAGTCATGGATACAAGAAGTGTTCTACCGAGATGCTGATCCAGACCTTTGTGTGCTGAAGACAACATGCACACCTTCACAAAACAGAGCAGTGCCACAGAAGTTATGGGTGTGTTTCCAGAAGAAGACCGGGGCAATTTGCAGTGCATATTGTTCATGTTTTGCTGGGTAAGTACATTGTTCAGCTTTTTATTATTAACCTGTAAAATTCTAATAGAACAAAAAAATGACCAGGTACAGACCAAAGGTAATGTTCTCATTTTCTGTGCAGTATACAAAGTAATTCATTAATTCAGTAATTAACTGAATTCAGTAATTCGGTAACTCAAACTCATGATTCTTTCCTAACCCTGGTCTGTCCATACCTTTGGACTTCAAAAAACTACACTGTAAAAAAGAAAAAGTTGAGAAAACGCAAAATATCAAGGCAACATGATGCAAGACATTTTTGAGTTTTCTCAACTTTTGCCTACTGTTGTTGACTTAACTAAGGTTTACAAGTTCTGACAAGAGTTCTGCCAACTTGGATCTTCTTGTTCACCTAATTAGGATAATCCTGGAAGGCTAACGAAGAAATTCTAGTTTCAATGCCATGTATTTCTGCCTTCACCAAATGCAGATATTCTTGTTGAATAAACATACGATTATTCCTTCAATGCCATGTATTCCTAAATTCACCAAACACAGATATTCTTGTTGAATAATCATACAATTCTTACTCCAGTGAGTTGAAAATTTAGCTATATAAATAAAGGAAAATGTATGTTGCTGTAATTATATTTGAAATATGCTGTTTAGAAAATCCTAGTTATGACAACAATGAGGGAAATTTCCTGGGGAGTCAAGTTTCTCCCCTGACTCAGTTTAATTTGAAAACTTAAATGAAATCAAGAAATACTAGTTATCGTTTTTACAGTGTATAAATGCATGCAAGTAATACATACACATTTTCTAATATGGTATTTATATTTGTATGTGTAATTAATGAGCAACTTTCAATGTTTTCCAGTTTGGGTGCAACATGTAATCATGTAGGTGCACTGCTCTTCAAAGTGGATTATGCCTGGCAGAATGGTCTACTGGTAATGTCGTCCCTTGCACTTCAAAACCCAATGTGTGGAAGGCACCTGCTCTGAAGAACCTTGAGAATGTACAGTGCCAGGACATGATTTTTGTAAAACCTCATTTCAGGAAGCCTAATTCCACCAAGTCCGCAGAAGCTGCTAAGGTATCTAGGGCTCTCTTTTCAATTGTGAGGAGTTCTAAGGACTGTGAGAGCCCAGATCTGGACAAGATAGCAGCAGTTTTGTACCCTGTATGTACTTTGGCTACTGCATTTCAGTATGCACTAGGAGATGTTGAACCGACATACACACCAGAAACTAATGTCACTGTTGCACACACTGTTGAGGTTGAATTAGAACCTCCTTTGCGACTCACCCTCCCTCAGCTTGCCAAACAATACAACTCAGCCTCTGAAATGTTTCAGCAGCTGCCAGTGTACTCATTGCAAGAAGTAAATGCTCTCCAAGAGGCAATACAAGACCAGAGTACCTCAGAATTGTGGTTTCAACACAGACAGGGGAGAGTCACTGCATCTAAATCACACAGTGTCTTGACTGGACACAGGAGCCTCAATGCACTGGTTTCTGATTCTCTGAAAAACACCATTTTGGGGAAAAAAACAACTGAACCCAGACATCATCCAGCTCAAATATATTCGGGAAACTGAACCTGGAGCTGTGGACTGCTACATAGCTTCCCAGAAACAGTTTCACCAAAACATGAAAGTTGAAAAAGGTGGAATTTTCTTATTGCCAGATGCATGCTTCATTGCAGCTTCACCGGACAGACTAGTGTCATGTGACTGCTGTGGATTGGGCATTTTGGAAGTGAAATGTCCACACAAACAAGCTGGCAAGACTGTCTCAGAAATGGAGTTAGACTACTTTAAGGATGGTAAACTCAAACCAAACCACAAGTACTTCACCCAAGTGCAAGTACAAATGGGAGTGACCAAGAGGTTTTGGTGTGATTTTGTTATTTATCTTTGACCGGACATTCATATTGAAAGGATTCTGTTCAAGGAGGAGCTCTGGCATGAAGCCTTTCAGGCGTCAGAGTTCTACTTCAGACATATTGTGGCTCCAGCTCTTGTTACAAAAACATGTGTTCTTTACAGAGGGGTTTTTTGGGGGGGGAACTCTGTGTCTCTCATCTTGTAGAATTTTTCACCATTTTCACAATCAAGAACTTGTGTATTTGTAATTAGAAATGTGGTTTCAAAAATAATATTACAGCAATTGAACTCATGACTTACTACAAGACTGCAATCTGTTGTGTACGCAATGTTATAAAATTACTGTTTGAAATAACACGTACAAGTATGACAAGAGTTGTTTTCAAAAAAATACGTCTGGAAATATTGTTAGCAAAATAGTTCATAAGCAATAAGTGATGTGCAACATATTAACACAGTTTAATATATTTTACCACTGTTGAATAAAAAAGAATCAATTATTTCCACAGTACTGGTTTGTAACCTGAGTCATTCCTCATTACAAGTCCACTTATTTACTATCTGTAAAGAAGTGTTCAAGTTTCCTGAACTGGAGCATTTAAAACCCATTAAGCCAGACTGTTTTATGTTTATCTGAATTTTTTCAGAGAACATGGAAAATGTATACAGTTTCTTGAAAGTGACCGTACATAATAGTTTAGTAATTGCAAGGCACACCTGTATTGCATAATGTACATTTATTTAAACAACATACTTATGAAATAACCATGTGTACAAAATGTATTTAACCTTACAAAGTACAAATCAATATTGCAAAGTGACATGCAGTTACAAATTGGCCTGTGAGGTAGAAAATGAAAGAGTGTGGCCTAATGTAATAGTCCCCTTTTAAATAATCATTGTATAGTTTTTCAGAGGACAGTACAGCCTGTAGAAGACTATGGAACAAAAAATTGAAAAAATATTAATTAGCTTAACACATTGTGAAATGAGAGTTTTCATTCAGACAACCAAAGGAGGGAGAAGGTTACACAGAGCTGCACAGATGAGCAGTATGTCATCAAACAGACATGCCATAGTGATGGGGAGTTTTCTGCTGATGATTTTAAACCACTTTAATCGATTGATGACCTGTTCAACATGTATGCGTGTGTTGGCTATTTTTTTGGTTTTTGCCACATTTGTTTTGCACATCTGATATTTTCCTGAACTGGATGGTGGTATTACAAGAGAAGCCCTCCTGAATAGCAAGTCTTCCTGTAAAGGAAAACCACGATCAGCCATGACCATATCATACAGTTCAATAAGGTCCAGAAATTTAGAATTTTGGACTATGAATCTATCTGTAGTTCTCCCTCCCCATGCCTGTGAAATGAATGAAATATGCCCATTAGGGGCTATGGCTACTAGGTATTTCAAAGTGTTACTGTGCTTGTAATCAGACCAAGTTGCAGACTGGAGTTTAAGGTCACGTGGTCTCTCAAGGAAGGTTTCGCTGCAGTCTATTTATTATGCAGCGCAGGTTGGAGTATGCATGTGCAAGGGCTGTGGGCATCATCTGTTTTGAATATGAGATTCTTCAACTCATGTGCCAGGAACCTAACCCATGTGTGTATGGGGTGTGTCGCCGAGTGGGGAAAAACGGTTAGAGATGTGAACGGGTTGGCGGTGTACATGGGGCTTCTGTTTAGGACTACGCTTCCTCCTCACAGTCACCCAGTCGGCCTGCTTTCCCGGCTGCTCGGGATCTGCCGGGAGGGAACTAACGGCGGCTAAGCTACCTTGGTCCGCACCGACTACAGGGGCCTGGCTAGCTGTAGGATTTTCCAAGGTGCGGAGCCGAGTCTCCAGTTCGCCCAGCCTGGCCTCCAAAGCTACGAATAAGCTACACTTATTACAAGTACCATTACTGCTAAAGGAGGCCGAGGAATAACTAAACATTTCACACTCAGAGCAGAAAAGTGCGGGAGAGACAGGAGAAGCCGCCATGCTAAACCGGCTAAGAGCTAGTAGCTACGCTAAGCTAGCGGATGTGAATAATGTGTAAATAATTTAGAGGTGATTCAGCAGAGGGAGTGCTTTAGTTAAGGCACGTGAAGATTACATTGTGAAACAAATCATTATCTAGTTAACTAGATCAATCTAACTGCGCAGATTAAACAGCTAACAGATACAGCAAAACACCGCTGTGCTCCGGAACAGGAAGTGATACAATACCGCAGTGAGAGCCAACCACCAGTAGAGGTTCAACACCAACCCTTGTGTCCCACCTCATTTAAAAAATAATATAGCGAAATATAGCGAAGATTTGTCCCATCCTGTCTATGGCTGATGCTGAGACCCTGATCCATGCATTTATCTGTTCTAGATTGGACTACTGCAATGTTCTATTTTCTGGTTTACCGCAGTCTAGCATTAGGGGTCTCCAACTGGTTCAAAATGCTGCAGCCACACTTTTGACACGAAGCAGAAAGTTCGACCACATTACACCCATTGTGGCATCCCTTCACTGGCTTCCTGTCCCAGTGAGATCAGATTTTAAGGTTCTGCTACTAACCTATAAAATTATTCATAGACTGGCACCCTCCTACCTAGCTGACCTAATTAAACCTTACGTACCGGCCCAGACTTTACATTCTCAGGGTGCAAGACTACTTTGTGTCCCTAAGGTGAATAAGAAGTCTGTGGGTCACAGAGCTTTCTCTCATCGTGCCCCTGTTCTGTGGAATGATCTCCCTGCGTCAATAAAACAGTCAGATTCTGTGGAGACTTTCAAGTCCAGATTTAAGATGCACTTATTTTCCCTTTCATATGGCTAGCATACTGGTACAGTTTTGTTTTGTGCTTTTTACTCTTTTAATTCATTTTATTAGTAATTGGAGCTTTACCTAACTTCTGGGTCTTTTAGTCTTTTAGTGTAGCCAAGTGCTTGCTCACAGGGGGTCGTTTTGACCGTTGGGGTTTTACGTAATTATTGTATGGCCTTGCCTTACAATATAAAGTGCCTTGGGGCAAGTGTTTGTTGTGATTTGGCGCTATATAAATAAAATTGATTGAATTGATTGATTGATTGAAGTTTAGGGCTAGTGGCCGGCGATCACTGTAGTATTTCTATGTTTTTCTTGTTGTTTAATGCTGAAAAATTATAAAGTATTTCTTGTCTTTCTGATGCCTGATTCTGTTTTTCTCTCTGTTTAAGGTGCAGCTCCATCCAGAGATGGGAGTTGTGTTTGTGTTGGCGATCCTCCTGTCCTGTGCACCAATAGCATTTCTTGTATATTCGTCTATGAATTGTTCTGTAATTTATGTTTTGTAGCATGGCCCAAGCAGAGGGTCACCCCTTTAAGTCTGGTCTGCTTGAGGTTTCTTCCTCAGAGGGAGTTTTGCCTTACCACTGTTGCTCTGGGGGTTGGTAAGGTTAGACCTTACCTGTGTGAAGTGCTTTGAGGTAACTCTGTTGTGATTTGGCGCTATATCAATCAATCAATCAATCAATCAATCAATTTTTTTTATATAGCGCCAGATCACAACAAACAGTTGCCCCAAGATGCTTTATATTGTAAGGCAAGACCATACAATAATTATGTAAAACCCCAACGGTCAAAACGACCCCCTGTGAGCAAGCACTTGGCTACAGTGGGAAGGAAAAACTCCCTTTTAACAGGAAGAAACCTCCAGCAGAACCAGGCTCAGGGAGGGGCAGTTTTCTGCTGGGACTGGTTGGGGCTGAGGGAGAGAACCAGGAAAAAGACATGCTGTGGAGGGGAGCAGAGATCGATCACTAATGATTAAATGCAGAGTGGTGCATACAGAGCAAAAAGAGAAAGAAACAGTGCATCATGGGAACCCCCCAGCAGTCTACGTCTATAGCAGCATAACTAAGGGATGGTTCAGGGTCACCTGATCCAGCCCTAACTATAAGCTTTAGCAAAAAGGAAAGTTTTAAGCCTAATCTTAAAAGTAGAGAGGGTGTCTGTCTCCCTGATCTGAATTGGGAGCTGGTTCCACAGGAGAGGAGCCTGAAAGCTGAAGGCTCTGCCTCCCATTCTACTCTTACAAACCCTAGGAACTACAAGTAAGCCTGCAGTCTGAGAGCGAAGCGCTCTATTGGGGTGATATGGTACTACGAGGTCCCTAAGATAAGATGGGACCTGATTATTCAAAACCTTATAAGTAAGAAGAAGAATTTTAAATTCTATTCTAGAATTAACAGGAAGCCAATGAAGAGAGGCCAATATGGGTGAGATATGCTCTCTCCTTCTAGTCCCCGTCAGTACTCTAGCTGCGGCATTTTGAATTAACTGAAGGCTTTTTAGGGAACTTTTAGGACAACCTGATAATAATGAATTACAATAGTCCAGCCTAGAGGAAATAAATGCATGAATTAGTTTTTCAGCATCACTCTGAGACAAGACCTTTCTGATTTTAGAGATATTGCGTAAATGCAAAAAAAGCAGTCCTACATATTTGTTTAATATGCGCTTTGAATGACATATCCTGATCAAAAATGACTCCAAGATTTCTCACAGTATTACTAGAGGTCAGGGTAATGCCATCCAGAGTAAGGATCTGGTTAGACACCATGTTTCTAAGATTTGTGGGGCCAAGTACAATAACTTCAGTTTTATCTGAGTTTAAAAGCAGGAAATTAGAGGTCATCCATGTCTTTATGTCTGTAAGACAATCCTGCAGTTTAGCTAATTGGTGTGTGTCCTCTGGCTTCATGGATAGATAAAGCTGGGTATCATCTGCGTAACAATGAAAATTTAAGCAATACCGTCTAATAATACTGCCTAAGGGAAGCATGTATAAAGTGAATAAAATTGGTCCTAGCACAGAACCTTGTGGAACTCCATAATTAACTTTAGTCTGTGAAGAAGATTCCCGATTTACATGAACAAATTGTAATCTATTAGACAAATATGATTCAAACCACCGCACCGCAGTGCCTTTAATACCTATGGCATGCTCTAATCTCTGTAATAAAATTTTATGGTCAACAGTATCAAAAGCAGCACTGAGGTCTAACAGAACAAGCACAGAGATGAGTCCACTGTCCGAGGCCATAAGAAGATCATTTGTAACCTTCACTAATGCTGTTTCTGTACTATGATGAATTCTAAAACCTGACTGAAACTCTTCAAATAGACCATTCCTCTGCAGATGATCAGTTAGCTGTTTTACAACTACCCTTTCAAGAATTTTAGAGAGAAAAGGAAGGTTGGAGATTGGCCTATAATTAGCTAAGATAGCTGGGTCAAGTGATGGCTTTTTAAGTAATGGTTTAATTACTGCCACCTTAAAAGCCTGTGGTACATAGCCAACTAACAAAGATAGATTGATCATATTTAAGATCGAAGCATTAAATAATGGTAGGGCTTCCTTGAGCAGCCTGGTAGGAATGGGGTCTAATAAACATGTTGATGGTTTGGATGAAGTAACTAATGAAAATAACTCAGACAGAACAATCGGAGAGAAAGAGTCTAACCAAATACCGGCATCACTGAAAGCAGCCAAAGATAACGATACGTCTTTGGGATGGTTATGAGTAATTTTTTCTCTAATAGTTAAAATTTTGTTAGCAAAGAAAGTCATGAAGTCATTACTAGTTAAAGTTAATGGAATACTCAGCTCAATAGAGCTCTGACTCTTTGTCAGCCTGGCTACAGTGCTGAAAAGAAACCTGGGGTTGTTCTTATTTTCTTCAATTAGTGATGAGTAGAAAGATGTCCTAGCTTTACGGAGGGCTTTTTTATAGAGCAACAGACTCTTTTTCCAGGCTAAGTGAAGATCTTCTAAATTAGTGAGACGCCATTTCCTCTCCAACTTACGGGTTATCTGCTTTAAGCTACGAGTTTGTGAGTTATACCACGGAGTCAGGCACTTCTGATTTAAAGCTCTCTTTTTTAGAGGAGCTACAGCATCCAAAGTTGTCTTCAATGAGGATGTAAAACTATTGACGACATACTCTATCTCACTTACAGAGTTTAGGTAGCTACTCTGCACTGTGTTGGTATATGGCATTAGAGAACATAAAGAAGGAATCATATCCTTAAACCTAGTTACAGCGCTTTCTGAAAGACTTCTAGTGTAATGAAACTTATTCCCCACTGCTGGGTAGTCCATCAGAGTAAATGTAAATGTTATTAAGAAATGATCAGACAGAAGGGAGTTTTCAGGGAATACTGTTAAGTCTTCTATTTCCACACCATAAGTCAGAACAAGATCTAAGATATGATTAAAGTGGTGGGTGGACTCATTTACTTTTGAGCAAAGCCAATAGAGTCTAATAATAGATTAAATGCAGTGTTGAGGCTGTCATTCTCAGCATCTGTGTGGATGTTAAAATCGCCCACTATAATTATCTTATCTGAGCTAAGCACTAAGTCAGACAAACGGTCCGAAAATTCACAGAGAAACTCACAGTAACGACCAGGTGGACGATAGATAATAACAAATAAAACTGGTTTTTGGGACTTCCAATTTGGATGGACAAGACTAAGAGTCAAGCTTTCAAATGAATTAAAGCTCTGTCTGGGTTTTTGATTAATTAATAAGCTGGAATGGAAGATTGCTGCTAATCCTCCGCCCCGGCCCGTGCTACGAGCATTCTGACAGTTAGTGTGACTCGGGGGTGATGACTCATTTAAACTAACATATTCATCCTGCTGTAACCAGGTTTCTGTAAGGCAGAATAAATCAATATGTTGATCAATTATTATATCATTTACCAACAGGGACTTAGAAGAGAGAGACCTAATGTTTAATAGACCACATTTAACTGTTTTAGTCTGTGGTGCAGTTGAAGGTGCTATATTATTTTTTCTTTTTGAATTTTTATGCTTAAATAGATTTTTGCTGGTTATTGGTAGTCTGGGAGCAGGCACCGTCTCTACGGGGATGGGGTAATGAGGGGATGGCAGGGGTAGAGAAGCTGCAGAGAGGTGTGTAAGACTACAACTCTGCTTCCTGGTCCCAACCCTGGATAGTCACGGTTTGGAGGATTTAAGAAAATTGGCCAGATTTCTAGAAATGAGAGCTGCTCCATCCAAAGTGGGATGGATGCCGTCTCTCCTAACAAGACCAGGTTTTCCCCAGAAGCTTTGCCAATTATCTATGAAGCCCACCTCATTTTTTGGACACCACTCAGACAGCCAGCAATTCAAGGAGAACATGCGGCTAAACATGTCACTCCCGGTCTGATTGGGGAAGGGCCCAGAGAAAACTACAGAGTCCGACATTGTTTTTGCAAAGTTACACACCGATTTAATGTTAATTTTAGTGACCTCCGATTGGCGTAACCGGGTGTCATTACTGCCGACGTGAATTACAATCTTACCAAATTTACGCTTAGCCTTAGCCAGCAGTTTCAAATTTCCTTCAATGTCGCCTGCTCTGGCCCCCGGAAGACAATTGACTATGGTTGCTGGTGTCGCTAACTTCACATTTCGCAAAACAGAGTCGCCAATCACCAGAGTTTGATCCTCCGCGAGTGTGTCGTCGAGTGGGGAAAAACGGTTAGAGATGTGAACGGGTTGGCGGTGTACACAGGGCTTCTGTTTAGGGCTACGCTTCCTCCTCACAGTCACCCAGTCAGCCTGCTTTCCCGGCTGCTCGGGATCTGCCAGGGGTAACTAACGGCGGCTAAGCTACCTTGGTCCGCACCGACTACAGGGGCCTGGCTAGCTGTAGAATTTTCCACGGTGCGGAGCCGAGTCTCCAATTCGCCCAGCCTGGCCTCCAAAGCTACGAATAAGCTACACTTATTACAAGTACCGTTACTGCTAAAGGAGGCCGAGGAATAACTAAACATTTCACACCCAGAGCAGAAAAGTGCGGGAGAGACAGGAGAAGCCGCCATGCTAAATCGGCTAAGAGCTAGTAGCTACGCTAAGCTAGCGGATTCCTAAAAACACGCAAAGTGAATAATGTGTAAATAATTTAGAGGTGATTCAGCAGAAGGAGTGCTTTAGTTAAGGCACGTAAAGATTACACTGGGAAACAAATCGTAATCTAGGTAACTAGATCAATCTAACTGCGCAGATTAAACAGCTAACAGATACAGAAAAACACCGCTGTGCTCCGGAACAGGAAGTGATACAATACCGCTATATAAATGAAAATAAATTGAAACTGAAAAAATTGAAAAATTTTAGGCACAATATAAAAATAGTTTTATGTTGCAATGTTAATGATGTTGTCTGTGTGCAGCGGTTAAAGTGCAGCCCGATCAGAGCATCTCAATGCAGTTCTCAATGTTACTGAGCTCTCGCAGCGTGGCGACCTCTTCAAGGTTTTGTGGGATTTCAAACGTCAATAGAGCGAATAGCCAACATTTATGTGTCAAAGACAATATTGAGTGCACGTTTTACAATGTAATAAAATGTGCACACAACATCATAAAACGTGCACACAACATCATAAAATGTGCACACACAATATAATAAAATGTGTGCACATTCTCTCCATATGCAAAAAATTTTGTGATGACACTTCCAGGGCTCCGTAAAAATGCCTGTTTTTACAAATAAAAAATGGAATATTTTACAAAAGCACATTTATCTGTAAACACCAACACACGTCACATAAATGTGTTGGTTTACATAATGAATGACTGAATCAATCAGTGTTTAGCAGAGGCACATTTTACCCAGAATCCTTTGCGATATGTTTGTTACAAAACCCCAGAATTAGTGCATTATTCAACATTAAAAGATATATGTTATATTTTAACTTTTTACAAAAGACAGAATTAACGTTAATGGAGTTATGCTATCGGTATTAATGTTATTTATACATCAAAACCATAAGTCAGCACTGCTTTATTTTCCAAGACCTCCGCCTGACCTGAGTGTTGTGGTTGGGTAGATAGCTGGGCTTTGTGGATTTACTGAGTTTGCTTTTGTGCTGGAAGCCATGTAATAATAAACAAGAGCTTCCAGCAGGGTGCAAGATGTTCAAAGACAAAGTGTGGGCTCATTGTTTGGGTCTGTTGTTGCTTTTGATGCTACCAGAAGCGATCGTGGTGTTAAAACTCAAATTCAGTTTATTAGTAGTTGCAAATGTACCAGAGACAATACTGGAATTTATCGGGTATCTGTAATTTCCGATACATTTTTGGGTGGTTTATCGTTTTATCTTTATCAAAGATAACTTTTCAGTTATCTGATTATCTGTTATTGAAGTTAATTTTTTGGTTATCTGTGCCCACCACTGGATGTTGCATGCATCTATTTTGGTAGCATCATCCATCTATTGTCTATACCCACCCACTCCAAAGAATTATCACGTGACACTGGAGCCTATCAACAAAATGGAAATCCTCTACCAACCAGTTCCTGGTCAGCACGTTACCTCTCCATCTCTTAAGATTAATGGGTCTGTGCTTAAGAACGTCCAGAGATTCCCCTACCTACACTCTAAAAAAGGAACTGCCGTCTCAATGAGAAAAAAATTATGTAATAATTTGCATTGATTTTTTAAGTTATTTCAACTCTCAACTTAATGCCACATGTTACTGCCACAAGACTTCTGTAGTTAAGCTGAAATCTGTTCTGATCCAGGGAGCTGAGGTGGAGGCTGTGGATTTGTACAAGTACCTCAGGTTGTGGCTGGTTGTGGCAAACTGGACTGGACAACCCACACCAATCACCTGTACAGGAAGGGACAGAACAGGCTGTACTGTTGTGTGTTGGGGGGTGTGGCTGGATGTTTTGGTGTTCTTTTCTTTTCTTTGCTCTTCAGGTGGCATGGAAACTGATTTGTCTGTGGAGAAGGTGCTGGCTGAAGAATCCTCACCCTCATCAACATCATGTGAAGCACCTGTGACTGGTGCTCACATGCAACCTTAAAGACTTTCAGCTGAAGCAGATAATTGGATGGCGTTCTGCTTTTAAGGCATGTGTGATTCAAGCAGAACTGCCGGGAACTCTACCTTGTGATGTTCGTTTGTGAGACACTGAGGACCGCACCTGGGTTTGACACATCGAGCCGTGAAGCAAGGAAGGGAGAGGACACATGCTGTCAGCACACATTAAAGGTAATTAAGTATTTGACTAATTGTTGATAGTAACTTGGTGTTTTGTTACACAGTATACTTGAATTGTGATGAGAATTGTGCAGTTTGCTTCTCACTGCTGTGGCGTGCAGGATAAGTGATCCTCCACTTGTTATGAGAAGCTGCTCATTTGCATAAAGATAAAAAGTACAGACCTGAATGTGTTGCTGATAGCGTGTGTCTTTTGAAAGACATTGTTGTAACTGCTGACTTACCTCACATCTTCTTTGCTTCACAGAGAGTCAGTTTGTCGTGTCCACCTGGGGGGTGTTTGTCTGGTTGGAATGCCGCAGTTTTACGAGGCGTATTTGTAGATGGGTTGGGTGAGTCATTGAAAGACGAGCTGGTAGTCCGTGACGAGCCAAACGAATTAGATGAGCTAATATCGTTGGTGATTCGTCTAGATGATCGGATGAAGGAGCGTGGACGCAAGAGAGGACGCCCATCAGAGCGGGTTTTTTCGTCTCGGGGCTTTCCCCGACACAGATCTGGGCCGCCTCTTCTTTGCCCCACTGAGGCTCCTCCGACGGGACCTCTGGCTCCTCCTGTTGACGAGCCCATGCAGCTCGGATGAGCAGAGATTACTGTATTGCCCCGACATGTAAACGTCAAGAGAAATAATGGTGACGTGTCTCCAAGTGTTCCGGGACAGGCAACATAACACACATAAAAAAAATTAAAAAAAATCTAGCATGGGTAAATGTTTTTTTCCTTAAATAGGGGTTATAATTGTATGGGGAGTCAGAGGCGTATCTGGTGGAGTGACTGTTAGGCGGTTGGAAGTCCGCCTGAGCTCACGTCTTTATTAATTTTTTATGTGTTTTTAGGTATTTTCTGTTTGGGTTGTTGGGTCGTTTTATTTTGTTGTTTTTTATTTCTCTACATCCCTAACCCCAACCTCACTTGCCCCAAGACCGTTTGTCTTGTGGGTGGTGGGGTGGTGCAGGTTGGTCACGCTGAGCATTCTCAGAAGACCTCTGCACCTAGGGGGGGGGTGTTAGAGGCGTTTTTTTTGGTTTGGTTAGGGCCCGGTTCCACTCTAGCCTCAGTGAGCCTTTGTACCGTTCGTCATTGGTGTTGCCGGGGTGTGGTGCAGCGGAGACTTACCTCAGTCGGAGGGGTGGGCCGATCTGTTGCCGTTCGCCATTTCGGTAGTTCCACCCCTCCCGAGAGGCTGGGGTATGGTCGAGTTGGGGCACCGGACGTATTTCCGGTTCTCTGCTGCGCCTTGGGGTTGGAGCTGGATTAGTTTTTTTTCTGTTCCCTTCTCCGGCTTGATATTTTGAGCCGTTTGCCAAAATTGAGCCGCCGAAGGCTCTGGGAGGGACCTGGGGTCTTTCGAGGTGCCGGGGAGGGTAACAGGGTTTACAGTCGTTTTATATCCCCCCGGGGTTGTTTTTGGTAGTCCTCCGGGGGTTGATGTTTGATTTTGTTCTGTTTCCTTCCGGGTTCCACCTCCAGGGTTGATGGGACGGTCCTCTGGGGGGGAATTGGCTTGGGGCCAACTGGCCAAGTGTGACCGGGTCTGGGGTTCCGGGGTTGTGGGGAGGGTACCTCCTGGGGTTGATGGGACGGTCCCCTGGGGGGCGCCGTTTTGCTCCATGTATACCTGGGGACCTGTGTGGGATCATGGTTCTGGCTGTTCCTCCTGGAACTGGCGATGAAGGCCTTCCAGCTGCGGTGCCTGTCCTGCTGTCTGTGGTGGACTTTGGGAGCGTGGTGCTGTCTACTTCCTGACGTGGACCCTGGAGGGAGGTGCTGTTCTCGGGTCTGGTCTGTTCGGTCGCCGGGAGGCTTCCCGTTGATGGGGGGTACTGTTGTGTGTTGGGGGGTGTGGCTGGATGTTTTGGTGTTCTTTTCTTTTCTTTGCTCTTCAGGTGGCATGGAAACTGATTTGTCTGTGGAGAAGGTGCTGGCTGAAGAATCCTCACCCTCATCAACATCATGTGAAGCACCTGTGACTGGTGCTCACATGCAACCTTAAAGACTTTCAGCTGAAGCAGATAATTGGATGGCGTTCTGCTTTTAAGGCATGTGTGATTCAAGCAGAACTGCCGGGAACTCTACCTTGTGATGTTCGTTTGTGAGACGCTGAGGACCGCACCTGGGTTTGACACATCAAGCCGTGAAGCAAGGAAGGGAGAGGACACATGCTGTCAGCACACATTAAAGGTAATTAAGTATTTGACTAATTGTTGATAGTAACTTGGTGTTTTGTTACACAGTATACTTGAATTGTGATGAGAATTGTGCAGCTTGCTTCTCACTGCTGTGGCGTGAAGGATAAGTGATCCTCCACTTGTTATGAGAAGCTGCTCATTTGCATAAAGATAAAAAGTACAGACCTGAATGTGTTGCTGATAGCGTGTGTCTTTTGAAAGACATTGTTGTAACTGCTGACTTACCTCACATCTTCTTTGCTTCACAGAGAGTCAGTTTGTCGTGTCCACCTGGGGGGTGTTTGTCTGGTGGTAGTGGGTCCAGGAGCGCCGGACTTCTCTCCTTGCGGGCGCTGGAGAGCATGCCAACAGTCACTCCTCCAGAAGGACGTTGGTTTTGGTTTTGTACATTTTATTTAGGCACAGGTGAAAAATAAATTGTTTTTGTTGTTGGAACCGCTTTCTGGTTATTTTTAGCGCTGGGTTCTGTCTGACGCAGGTTCGCTCCTCAATCCGCGTCGACACATAACATGTACTTTCTGAGGAGGTTGTGGTCATTTAACATCTGCAGGAAACTCCTGTGGATGTTCTATCAGTCCATAGCAGCCAGCGTCCTCTTTTACACTGTGGTGTGCTGGGGTGGCAACACATCCAACAAAGACATAACCAGGCTGGACAAACTGATCAGGTGGGCTGGCTCTGTGGTTGGCATGAAGCTGGACTATAGGGTGATCGAGGTAGAGAAGAGAACTCTGAACAAACTGCTGGACATTATGGGCAATGCCAGTCACCTTGTGCACACCGTCATGAGCTCCAGAGGGCCTCTTCAGCCACAGACTGCTCCTTCCCAAGTGCAGGACCAACCGACTGAAAAACTCCTTTGTCCCTCAGGCCATCAGACTGTACAACTCCTCACTAAGGAGGAGGAGTAACAGGAAAACAGGGGATGGGAAAGAGAGGAACAGTAGTAGCCAGTAAACCAGTATTGATCAGTATGTCACGTATTTATATTGTGTATTTGTATTTATGTTTGCAATCTGTTTTTTCTTTTTTTTTCACTTTTGATACTCTGTGTGCTTCTTACCCTGTGTGCTGCTATACAATGCTGCTGGAACCTCAATTTCCCTGAGGGAGTCTTGCCAAGGAATCAATGAAGTTCTATCTAATCTAATCTAAATAACTTAAGTTGAAATACTTTAAAAAAACTATGCAAATTGTTACATCTTTTTCTCAATGAAACAGCACTTAATTTTTATAGAATGTCGGCAGTGTTCTTTCTACAAAAGCTAACATCTATGCAAAGATTCTACATAATCTTAAGACCACAAGCTATGCCTTTGGCAGGCTGTGTGAGAGTGTGTTTGAAGGGAGAGGGATAAGGACTGACACCAAAATCATGGTCTACAAGGCTGTTGTGCTAGTTTCCCTCCTATACAGCTCAGAATCCTGGACCATTTGCAGACATCACCTTAAAAGCTTGGAAAAATACCATCAGCGGTTTCCTTGTTGCATTCTGCACTCTAAACAAAGGAACTGCTCGCTCAATGAAAAAAAAAAAAAAAGATGTAACAATTTACATCTATTTTTTTTTTTTTTTTTTTTTAAGATTTTTCAACTTAAAACTGAGTTAATGCCACAAGACTTTAAAGACAGAGACAGCGGTTCATTTTTTTAGAGTGTGGGCATGACTTGGCAGGACCGACTGACAAATAACAGCATTCTGGAGGAGTCAATCTGCACAAGCACTGAAGCCATGGTATTTGAAATCAACTGCGTTGGAGAGGAAAAGTGGTTAGGCTGGAAGATTCATGCCTTCCACATCAAATCTCCTACACTCTAAAAAATGAACTGCTGTCTCAGTGAGAAAAAGCAATGTAACAATTTGCATAGATTTTTTTAAAGTTATTTCAACTTAACTAAAGTTTTTTTTTTCAACTTAACTAGAGAAGTCTTGTGGCATTAACTCAGCTGAAATAACTAAGTTGAAATAACAAAAAAATCTATACAAATTGTTGCATCAATTTTTCTCATTGGGACAGCAGTTCCTCTCTTAGTGTGTATGGGGAACTGGGCTAAGACACTAGATCCCACAGCTGACAGAGGAAATGTTTCAAGGACAATCTGAAAGCCCCTCTTAAAGCTTGCAATATCAGTTTGGTGGCGTGGGAAGACCTGGCTCAGGACAGACCTAGATGGTGAAATACAGTCCGGGAGGTTATAATGCTGTTTCAGCATGAGTGTTGTCGCAAGACAGAGGAAAAATGACAGCGGCACAAGGAGCGCAATAGCGTTTCCCCGATGGAAGCGTCAACTGCCAGGTACACTTGTAACATGTAAGGCAAAATCTGCGCCTCCCGAATCTGAATCTGGCTTGTTAGCCACCAATGGGTGCGTAAGCAATAATTCTTTTGACAGTCTTACTCGACTATGAGGGATACCAAGAACATGAAGGAGTCTTTGCCAGTGGTCATAGAGGGTGAGGCAGGGTACACCCCTGACAGGATTCCAGTCTGCTGCAGGGCCATGTAGAGAGACAAACACATTCACACCTGCACACACACCTTTGGACAATTTAAAGTTTCCACTTCACCTAACCTGCATGTCCTTTAACTGTTGGAGTAAGCTTGAGAGAACCCACACAAACACGGGGAGAACATGCTATCTTCACACAGAAAGCCCGCAGGTTGTAAGCAATTCCAAGACCTTCTGGCTGTGATGCAACAGCACTAACCGCTAGGCCACTGTGCTGCCCTTAGCGGCATCGCTAGACATGAATTATCACACTCTCACGAGTGCCACTAACTTAACTTATGGCAAGCTAAAAGTGGACGCTCTCGTTATGGCCAAACAACTGTCCAGATTCTGGGTATTCTATGTTAGTACGCGCCCGCGGCTGATGTTCTTTATGAATAGTGGACTTCACAGTTGTAGTCACAAATTAGCCGTGCAGGTGCTGCTGGGTACTTCACCAAGACAAACTAACCGCATTTCGCCATTGGAAATATACAAAATCTAAGCTTGGATGTTGCTGTTCAGACTTAAACCGTATGTGGAAAATATAAATCATACTATAAATAAACAAATGCAAAATGGAGGAGATCGTTTTGATGGAGAAAGACGTACCAGGAGCGTTTCTCGATAAAGACCCAGCTAATTATCGATTGCCAGAACTGAAGCGATGGCTCGAATGTCACAGGCAAACAAAAAATGTTTCACTTCGAGAGGCTATTGAAAAGGTGCGGGGCTGTATCGCAATGAAAATACAGGTTTACCCAGAGGTGGATGGTGGTAAATGGTATGAAATGAAGAAGAGAGGTCTTGCGAGTGAAACCAATCCTGTTACTTTGACAATTCCTGGCAGCGGCTGGACGACGTTCCCATTCATAGACATCCCAGAGATGTTTAACTATGGATGTGTTTACCACTACTTAATCGAGTTGTGCGCTCACTTTGGCCATAAGGATGGCAGCTGCAGCAGCGATGAGGATTCTGACATGGATAGAGGATATGCAGCTACAACAAAGCCACTCAGGAAAGGTAAAAAAAACTGATGGAGAGTGACTTTGTGGACGATATACAAGATAATAAAAATGACGAAAATTACTTTTTGCGTGCACATGTTCATCACTCTATAAAAAATGATTACCCTTTAGATGTGATGATTGTGTTGAGTAATAATCAGTGGATTTGTGTCTAGAGCCACTTGTAACTGTAAAGCATCAGCCCTGGGGAGGTGTGTGCACGTTACAGCACTACTAAAACTTGTAGACTACACAACTAAGAACAGCCGACGGGTGGCAACACCATCCACTTCAAAAGCTTGTGTTTGGAACAGAGGAAAGAAACACTCTAAAAACCCCAAACCTCTGCACAGAGAATACCAGTCCAAGCGACTCAGGGATGGCCGAATGTATGAGTGGGACCCCAGACCAAAAGAATACAGAGTTCCAATGATTAATGAACAAATTAATGACTTCATCATAAACCTTCAAAGTGTCAGTGCTATTACACAAAGTGAGTCCATGTGGGAGACATCACTCAAGATTGTATATGCGAATTATGGACTAACAACAGAATGAATGGAAACTCTGCTTCAGCATGTACAGCACTTGGAAGACTCAGTAACTCCAAATGACACTTCAGCCAAAAGAATGTCAGCTCCTGGTGCTTATGAAATAATAGGGACACAAGAACAGAGCACGTCATTTCAGTGGTTTCAGGAAAGGCAGTACAGGATAACATCATCAAAATGTAAACAAGTTTGTTTACTGGGAGACAAAACAGTACAACACAAAGGTGATGATTTAACATACAACTATTTTCACTGGCTTTCTGATAATCTTTGGTTAACTAAATTTGTTGAGACGTGACATGCAGTACGGACTCTCAGAGGAGCCTAAGGCTAGAAAAGCATACAGTGATGCCACTGGAAACAAAATGAGTGAAACAGGACTGTGGGTAAACAGAAAGTTTCCTTTTCTAGGTGCCAGTCCAGATGGCCTTGCCACAGATTGTAATGGTAACACTGTTGGTATTGAAATTAAATGTCTTAAAATCCTAAGGGAGAAATCTGTTGATGATATTCTGCAGCAGCACAAAGATGGTACTATCCCAAATGAAGTACTTAATAGACAATGCTTCAAAATCACTGACGGGAAGTTAAAGCTCCGTGAAAGCGAAAGTGAAAGAATCTCAAGGAATGAGGAGCTTCTGAACAGGATAAGACATAGTTTATCAGCATTTTGGCATAAAGTTATGGCACCAGAGATTTTTGAAATGCGTGTACCAAGGCGACTTCTCCCTTTTGTGTTGTAGAAGAAAAAAAAGTGTAAACACTACCCACGTATAGGGAATATGTTCATTTGTATTTCTCATTGTTGAATGAGTTCTCAATAAAACCACAAAGGTTTTTCTTTGCTGATCAATGTTTTAATATAAAATGTATACTACTTTAAACTACTGTAGAGTATTAATTTCTTCACATTAGCCTTGAAAGCTTTAACCTTTTAACCATCAAACTATTACTGTTTTTAGTGCTCAAGCACCAGTAGTGCATTTTTTACATGCTTTCAAATACACAAGCTACTCTGAAAGTTAACCAAACAGCATCCAACATAAACCATTTGTGAGGCAATAGAACAGAGACTGAGGGGGATAGTTCCACTAATAAGCTTGAACTTTTTCAGTCTTTCATTGAAGCGTTCCACGTGGATCCTTGCCTTAGCTACTCTCCTGGTGTCCATCTCCTCTACTGCTGTAAGGCTCGATCGCTTTCCGAGGAATGCAGGGATTTTTACTGTGGCCTGTTTTGACAGAAGAAGGTCCTGTACAGTGAATCCCTTGTCCACAAGCAAAACATCTCCTGGTTCAATGTGGTTTAGAATTCCACATTTCTCAAATATTTCCACATCACTTGCACTCCCCTCATATAGGTCAGACACAAAACATGCAGCACCATTAGGGGTGACTGCAGTCAGTGCTTTCATGGTAGTATGGTGCTTGTAAGAGGAATAGACATTAACTTGCTGGCCATAGTCCCTGGGTGTCTGGCAAAACAATTCTGTGCAGTCCACTGAACATCTTATATTTTAAAAATTCTTAAACACTTTTGGCAAACTATTTTTTTTATAACATCTCTAGTTGGAAACATTGGACATTCATAGATTTGAAATGCAAGAACAAGAAACTGAATCCATGTGATGAAAATTTTACTTATTAATGATTCTGATGTGTCAACATGTAAGCAATAGTTTTCAATGAAAATCCTCTTCTGAGCCTCAGAAGTGTGATGAAAAGTTTTTCCTTTGGAGTGAAACGTCGACATGGACCCTTTTTCTTCTGATTTGATTTGATAGATTCCTTGCTGTTTCCCTTAGAGTTCCAGTACTTTAGATTATATTTGGCTGGACCAAGAAATGTGTACAAAACATCAAACTGCTCAGGAAATAATCCAATAAAAAACTTAGTATTTTTTCTGTCTTTAACACAACACGTGGATCCATCCGGTTGGTAACTTTGGCTTCCTTTTTCTCAATTTGAACTACAGTTTCATTTCTTAGGATCATAGTCTCAACTTTAGCTTCAAGCATGTACTGATTGTACATCTTCTGTGCGTGAGGCGACCTGACAGTCGGCTGACGTGCTTTCACATATGATCCCATTCGTCACTTTGCTGAAGCAAAGGCTCTTGCAACGATCCACTTTCTTCGTTGTTTACATCTGTTACAAGCCTTTTTCGACCATGTTTGGGTGGGCATGGTGTTTCGTCTACACGTTCAGAGCAGGCCTTTCGTTTACACCGTTGCTTCCTGGACAACTCAACATCTGTGAGTGTAGCGAGTCTCAGCTCATCATTCTCAGACGTAGGACCTTTTCCCACCAACAAAATGCAGAGAAAAAATATATGTGCTTCCTTTTATCTGCTGTACATTTTGAAAATCTGCTCGTCCACATAAATATTGCCATCGCTTAGCTTTGTCCGTCTTTAGCGTTGCCTTTTCTCTTTCCAGTTGTGTCATGTTGTCACAGATCTTACCGGGCTTTGGAAATGGGATAAAAAATGTCCCTTCCGGCAAGCGATCGGGATATCTTGAGTTGGAATTGCCCAATCCCCAACAGCAATGCTTAGTTCCTTGGCGTTTGAACATGGTGTAAGTAAAGGAAATGTTTTTAAATCCGTTAATAGGCAACTCGAACCACACACAACCATGCAACTCAAACACGTCAGGAGAACAATCTCACCATTACGGACACAGAGACCGCTCCAGGTTTGACGCCACAGTCTGTGAAGGAGGATTGGGTGAGGTCTCACGCTCTTCAGCACACTTCCTGAGGTAATTTGGTTTTGGTGACTTTTACGAAGTAATGACAGTGGATTTGGTGTCCCTCACACCTTGTGTTATTGAGCTGTCACGTTATGCTAATTGTCTAATCAGCTTCTGCTGCAGTGGAGATTTGAACTGAGTTGTTCCGTGCCTGCAGGGTGAGAAGCTGATGTATAGATTTAAGCCAGGAAGTGTTTGCTGATTGCGTGCACCTTTGAGTTGTGTCTCTCTGTGTGGAGTTGGACTCACCTCATGTTTTCTTTCTTCACAGACTTGGTTTGTCGCGGCCACCTGGGGGGTGTCGGCGGGGTCCCTGGGTCCGAACTGCTGTGGCTCCGGACCGTTTGCGCTGTTGAGAGCGCGCCGTGTTTCCACCTCACCAGACCGCGGACTTTTTAGTTGTTTAGCACTTCACCCACTATTATGTTTATTAAATTCTGTTATCTTTTGAACCGTGCTCTGCTTATTTTATGCTGGGTCCTTTCAAACGCTGGGTCGGTGCTCCGACCGCGTCCGAAACATAACAGTAGTCTCTGGCCATTTAACAATGGACCAGCGGAAGCAGAGACGGTATTTTTGCCAGGAAGGCTGCAGCAGATGTTGGAGTTGATCCAGGATCAGTTGCGGGTGCTCTCCGCCCGGGTTGTGCGCGTTGGTGCGCGCATGGTGGAGTTTACAGCTTGGGTCGCGTCGCACCCCGCTGTTACGGCTGTAGCCCCATCTCCTCCTGTGCAGCTGGCTCCGACGCCTGTTGTAGCAGCCCCGCTGGTATTTAGTTTGCACTTTAAGCTGTTTGGTATAACCTGCTGTCGTTTACAGCAGTGTGTATTGGGTTTTTTACTCTGTTACCACAGGGATTTTCTTATTTGGCACTTTGGCTCCCTCTGTTGGTGACAGAGTCACATTACCGTCTAGGTTCAAAGGATGGAAAATACGTTTTTCCATTCTTTGCACTTGACGATGTAGGCCAATGTTAGTTTTTTTTTATTGGTCTATTATCTGTTTCTTGTTTTAGTATGTGGTGTTTTTATCAGGGGTTAATTTGTTGTTTTTGTGGATTATAGCACTGTCAGTGGTCTGGTGGAGTTGAAATACAGGCTGTCTGGAGCATGGCATGGACCCAGGTGACTTTATGTTTGTCTGTTGGTCTTTCTTTTTTATTTCTTTTGGTTTCACCTCCCAGGGTTTGATGGGACGGTCCTCTGGGGGTGATGGGGGGTAATTGGGTTGTTTTTTCTTTTTTTTCTTTTTGTTGTTCCCTCTCTTCTCCTCTGGCTCCAGCCGTGTGAGCCGTACATTGTCGGCGTTGCTGGAGTGGTGCAGTTTGGTTATGCTGGGCGTTTCCAAGGTAACATCTGCACCCGGGAGGGGGGGGGGGGGTTTGGGGTATTTTTTTTAATTTTCTTTACTTCCCTGTCTTCTCCTCTGGCCCCAGCCGTGTGAGCCGTATGTTGTCGGCGTTGCTGGAGTGATGCAGTTTGGTTGTGCTGGGCATTTCCCAGATAACCTCTGCATCCGGGAAGGGGGGGGGGGGGTTCAGGGTGTTGTTTTTTTGTTGATTCCCTGTTCCACCTCCGGCTTCAGTGCGCCTTTGAGCCATATGCCATCAGCGTAGCTGAGGTTTGGGGCAGTGGAATATACCCGCAGCTGATGGCTGGTTTAAAAGTCGGAGGGGTGGCGCCGTCTTGTGCCGTACGCCATTACCGCTGTTCCACTCCTCCCGGTTGACTTTTGGGGTATAGTCGTGGTTGGTGACACTGGACGTACTTCCAGTTTCCACTGCGCTGAGGGGGTGGGGTTGGGGTTGTTGTTTTGTTTGTATGTTTTTTTTTCCCCCAGTTTCCGCCCTCAGGGTGTGACTGTGGTGTCCTCTGGGGGGGGAAAGGACTGTGGGTCCATCTAGCCGTAGACGGCCAGGGCTGGGTCCTGTTAGTCATGGGGGGGCGTCTCCTGGGGTTTGATGGAACGGTCCTCTGGGAGGTGCTGGGAGTCCCCGTGGGTGACTTTGGATCCCAGAGGGACCTCGGCTGTGGTTATTACTCCTGGAGCTGGCGGGATGTCCTCTGGGGGGTGTTGGTCCCTACATGTCATCCAGGGGGGGTGTAAGAGTTTTTTTTTTTGCAAGCTTAAGTTTGGGTTGTGTTTTTTCTTTTCTCCTCTTCCCGGGGTTTGATGGGACGGTCCTCTGGGGAGGGGGGGTTGGTATGGTTGTTTGTGTTTGTCTTTTTTTTCTTTTTTTTGTCTTATGACTAAGCAGACATTAACACACAGTCGGAAGAAGGCTGAGTGCACAGGTTCAAGAACTCCTGGCCAAAATTATGCAAAGTGAACAACTAAAGTAAGAGTCGACAGGAATGAACGCAAAGATGCAGTCCAGAGGTGGAGACTCTAACAGGTTTGCTAAATGAAACAGAGGGCAAGACCATAAAGTCAACAAAGGATATCTCTGCACTGGAGTGTCAGCTGCGGAGCAGTCTACTGCAGACAGGCTCAGGGTGAGAAAGGATGAGCTCCAGGATGAGAGTGATAGTCTCGGCACAAAGTTCCCTGTTGACAGAGAAGAGGCGGCTGGAAGCGTGCATTATCCAGCTGAAGGAAGAACTAGAGAAGCTCAACATTGAGATGATCAATGACTGCATGAAGAAATTAACATTGCAGGTGGAGCAGCTGATGATGGAGCTGTTGCCAGAGCACAGTAATGCACAGCTCCTGGAGACGGGCCTTTCCCAGCTGGATCGTCAGCACAAGGAGCTGAAACTGAAGCTGCAGGAGGTGTTGTTTGTTCCCAGCCAACATTCCAGCCATGGTCCCTGGAGGGGGTCTTTGTTTTTTCTGGCCCAGGTCCGTGTGGTCGCCGGGAGGCTTCCCGTGAGGGTGGGGTACTGTTGTGGGCTGGGGTGTTTGGCTGGCTTTGGTTTTTGTTTTCTGTTTCTCCCACCAGGTGGTATGCATTCAGGACTGAGTGGCTGAGCATTAGGACCTCACCCTGAACACCTGAGGCTTGTTTTCACATGCAGGTCATCAGGACTCACAGCTGTGGTGTATTTTGTCTTGATCAGAGATTGCTGCATTTAAACCTTGAATGCACAGTGTGTGATTGCCAGAGACTCGACCTTGTGAGCAGACGTGTGAGATCGACGTCAGGAGAACAATCTCACCATTACGGACGCAGAGACCGCTCCAGGTTTGATGCCACAGTCTGTGAAGGAGGATTGGGTGAGTTCTCACGCTCTTCAGCACACTTCCTGAGGTAATTTGGTTTTGGTGACTTTTACGAAGTAATGACAGTGGATTTGGTGTCCCTCACACCTTGTGTTATTGAGCTGTCACGTTATGCTAATTGTCTAATCAGCTTCTGCTGGAGTGGAGATTTGAACTGAGTTCCGTGTCTGCAGGGTGAGAAGCTGATGTATAGATTTAAGCCAGGAAGTGTTTGCTGATTGCGTGCACCTTTGAGTTGTGTCTCTCTGTGTGGAGTTGGACTCACCTCATGTTTTCTTTCTTCACAGACTTGGTTTGTCGCGGCCACCTGGGGGGTGTCGGCAGGGTCCCTGGGTCCGCACTGCTGTGGCTCCGGACCGTTTGCGCTGTTGAGAGCGCGCCGTGTTTCCACCTCACCAGACCGCGGACTTTTTAGTTGTTTAGCACTTCACCCACTGTTATGTTTATTAAATTCTGTTATCTTTTGAACCGTGCTCTGCTTATTTTATGATGGGTCCTTTCAAACGCTGGGTCGGTGCTCCAACCGCGTCCGAAACATAACACTCAGGGCCCGATTTCATTTGAAATGGACAGACGCAAAGGGGAAAAAGGGTGCTGTGGTCTGGTGAGTCCAAATTTCAAATTGTTTTTGGAAATCATGGATGTTGTGTCCTCCGGACAAAAGAGGAAAAGCACCATCCAGATTGTCACCCGCAAAGTTCAAAAGCCAGCATCTGTGATGGTATAGGGGTGTGTTAGTGCCCATGGCATGGGCAACTTACACATACGTGATGGCACCAACAATTCTGAAAGGTACATCCAGGTTTTGGAGCAACACATGGTGCCATCAAAGCAACATCTTTTTCAGGGACGTCCCTGCTTATTTCAGCAAGACAATGCCAAGCCACATTCTGCACGTGTTACAACAGCGAGGCTTCGTAGTAAATGAGTGCGGGTACTAGACTGGCCTGCCTGCAGTCCAGACCTGTTGCCCATTGAAAATGTGTGGCGCATTGTGAAGCGCAAAATACGACACAAGGGACCCCAGACTGTTGAACAACTGAAGTCACCTACAAAGCTTCAACAATTAGTGTCTTCAGATCCCAATGCTTATTGAGTGTTGTTAGAAGGAAAGGTGATGTAACACAGTGGTAAACATACCACTGTCTCAGCTTTTTTGAGACGTGTTGCAGGCAGCCATTTCAAAATGAGCAAATATTTACACAAAAAACAATAAAGTTTATCAGTTTGAACATTAAATATCTTGTCTTTGTGGTCTATTCAATTGAATATAGGTTGAAGAGGATTTGCAAATCATTGTATTCTGTTTTTATTTACATTTTACACCACATCCCAACTTCACTGGAATTGGGGTTGTATTATTATTATTTTTAACAACCTTCTGCAGAAAACAGAAGGTGCTGACCAATAAGATACTGAGCTCATCACTGGAGATTTTTCAAGCCCAGGAAGTCTGTCTTTCCCTTTTTTATGCAGGGAAATATACATCACTGTCTCAATACTGTAGGGAATGTGTGTAGCAAATACAGTACATGTGCTCTCTGCCAAATTTCTGAATTATTTCTCCTCCTAACTCTCGAGCTGGCAGCCTTACACTTCAACAAAAAATGCTGGCAGTCCCCAAGCATTAGCATCAGATGTAAGCTGCTATTTCAGGATAGTATCACAAAGTATAAGAAGATGGACCACAAAAACCCAATGAAAGCAGACCAACCCCTCCCTGAGTCTGAGAAGCTTTTAATGAAAAACGGATAAGTTCAAACAGCCAATAAGCAAAAAAGATACAGTAAGTAAAATAACACTTTATCTAAATATTATTATTACATTATTGTTTGAGAAATTGAAGATCTGTACTACTGTTAAAAGTCATTGTGTTTCTGTGAGGGGTGTTAATATTTGGAATTATATATATATATATATATGGTGCTTATAGGCCTTGCTTCTGCCTTGACCCTGTCAGCCACACGGGTTCTTTGTACATTGTTCCATTTATGTTTTGTTATTGTCTTTGTTGTTGCTCATCTGTGTGCGGGATAAATAAATTAATTAATTCAAATAAACTTAATAATCAACAAACCCACTGAAAGGCATTAGAGGGAAGTTACCTGCATGATCTACACACCAAGATATAAATGTAAAAAATATACAAGGTATGGGCATCTAAAAAATGGAATATTGTGAAAAAGTCAGCCCAGCCTCATGTTTTTTTTTTTTTTGTGCTCCCGTGATGAAATGAGTCAAATTTCCGTGACTTTTTTTTAACTCACTCTTACTAACCTTACTGCTACCCCCAACCCTAACCATAACCTAATCCTACTCCTTCCCCCACCCTAACCATAACCTAATCCTACTCCTCCCCCCACCCTAACCATAACCACCCTGACCCCGCTGCTTCACTTTTAATTTCATGCAGCCATCACGGAATGAATTAGAATGAATTCATGTTGCTGTGATGAAAATGAGGCGCTTTTCGTCACAATATCACGAGCCAATAGATTAATGTATATTTCGTGCTGCTGAATCACAACTTGCCGTGAGACCAAGTTGGAAAAAGTTCAATATTTGTCAGGTATATTAGAAAGTGATCATTACATACAAACTAAAATCTTTCAAGCATTTATTTTTAATTTTGATCATTATTGCCGGGCTTGGTTGGCAGCCAGTCTGCTCTGTGTCAGTGTGATCCCATCAGATCTCAGAAGCTAAGTAGTGTGGGGCCTGATTAGTACTTGGATGGGAGACCTCTTCAAAACTTCAGGGGCTGTGTGTTTCTCCAAGTCAAACTGGAGTTGCATCAGGAAGGACATCCAGCATAATGCTTGTGTCAAATACCAATGCCGGTCTGGTTGTTTCCGCTGTGGTGACCCCGAACAAATGTGAGCACCTGACAGGCCTGTTTAGGTTAAGGGGATTTGAGACTTTCATCTATAAGGTTGAGTGTCCTCACAGAGGTGTGTTTAGGAGGTAGACACTGTCTGACAGAGTTAGATGCAATGTGTAGTCCTCAGAACCTGGTGTAACAGAGAAAGAGGTGGTAAGGCAGAGCTAAGGAGAGGAGTCTGGGATGATGACGCTCTCTCCCACCTCATTGGGCTGGACCGCATTCTGTTCCCCCATATAAATGAGGGACTACAGAACACAAGATAGATGTTTAGGTCTATTTCAAAGCATGTATTTTACAGGAAATAGGTGAAGGATCAGATCAGGTTTTGTTCGAGCATAAGCCTTGAACTTGAACCCTTATTAATCACTTTCCTCTCCATCAGAGGTGGGTATTCCTGGGCTTCAGTGAGTAAAAGTTCTACCATGTTACGTTTCAACCTGTGCACCTAAAATAAGTGATTTCACTGATATCTCATCTACCTGCATGAACAGTTGAATAAATTTGAATCACCTATTTTAGTGGGTGAATGGATCAAATATGTGGTTGGACTTTTCCACACTGAAGCCAGGATTACCCACACTTTTGCTCCCATCTTTTTCTTTATTAAGGAACAAAACTGCAAGAATATAATTTATTTTGAACTAATAAGAAACAGGAAAAGTGAAGCAACTATGAACCTGAATCAATTAGACAGATAGAGAGATAGAGAGAAATAGGTTGGTTTATTATCCTCTAAGGGGAATTTTAGTTGTCATAGCAACCAATTACCTCAAAAAGATGAAAATAAAACTAAAACAAACAATAAGAAAAACTGAGGTAGAAACACATAAAAGTGCAGTGGATCTGATGTCACAGTTTTATGAGTGTGCGTTAATTAAGTAGCAATGGTATTTTAAGGCATGTATTGTTGTTATACTCAAACAAAAATATAAACGCAACACTTTTGGTTTTGCTCCCATTTTGTATGAGATGAACTCAAAGATCTAAAACTTTTTCCACATACACAATATCACCATTTCCATCAAATATTGTTCACAAACCAGTCTAAATCTGTGATAGTGAGCACTTCTCCTTTGCTGAGATAATCCATCCCACCTCACAGGTGTGCCATATCAGATGCTGATTAGACACCATGATTAGTGCACAGGTGTGCCTTAGACTGCCCACAATAAAAGGCCACTCTGAAAGGTGCAGTTTTTGTTTTATTGGGGGGATACCAGTCAGTATCTGGTGTGACCACCATTTGCCTCATGCAGTGCAACACATCTCCTTCGCATCATCCGTGAAGAGAACACCTCTCCAACGTGCCAAACGCCAGCGAATGTGAGCATTTGCCCACTCAAGTCGGTTAAGACGACGAACTGGAGTCAGGTCGAGACCCCGATGAGGACGACGAGCATGCAGATGAGCTTCCCTGAGACGGTTTCTGACAGTTTGTGCAAAAATTCTTTGGTTATGCAAACCGATTGTTCAGCAGCTGTCCGAGTGGCTGGTCTCAGACGATCTTGGAGGTGAACATGCTGGATGTGGAGGTCCTGGGCTGGTGTGGTTACACGGGTCTGCGGTTGTGAGGCTGGTTGGATGTACTGCCAAATTCTCTGAAACGACTTTGGAGACGGCTTATGGTAGAGAAATGAACATTCAATACACGAGCAACAGCTCTGGTTGACATTCCTGCTGTCAGCATGCCAATTGCACGCTCCCTCAAATCTTGTGACATCTGTGGCATTGTGCTGTGTGATAAACTGCACCTTTCAGAGTGGCCTTTTATTGTGGGCAGTCTAAGGCACACCTGTGCACTAATCATGGTGTCTAATCAGCATCTTGATATGGCACACCCGTGAGGTGGGATGGATTATCTCAGCAAAGGAGAAGTGCTCACTATCACAGATTTAGACTGGTTTGTGAACAATATTTGATGGAAATGGTGATATTGTGTATGTGGAAAAAGTTTTAGATCTTTGAGTTCATCTCATACAAAATGGGAGCAAAACCAAAAGTGTTGCGTTTATATTTTTGTTGAGTACATGGTATTGTTATGTGGAATGCAACAGATACATAGTAAATAGTGGTTGTATGAGTCTGTTTCTGAAGCTGCTTTTAAGATCGTCCAGTGTCTTATGGAGGGGGTGGGGAGGCATTCTCCTTAATGCCAGCAGTTAGCCAGCATTCTGTCCTCAACCACCACCTCCAGGTTGGCAAGCCTGGAGCCAACAACAGGACCCCTGCCGTTTTGACCAGTATGTTCAGTCTGTGGCATCCTTTGCTGTGGTGCCTGTGCCCCAGCAACCACAGCAAAGTAGATGATGCTCCACAACAACAGACTGATAGACCATCTGGAGCATCCTGTTTTCATACATTAAAGGATCTGAGCCTCCTCAGGAAGTAATGCCGGCTCAGGCCCTTCTTGTAGACAGACTCTGTGTTCATAGACCACACGTTTATTGTTCAGATAGATGCCCAGATACTTATATGAAGGGACTATGTCTACATCAGTCCCACTGATGTGGACCAGGGAAGGCAGGGGATTGTTTTTTTTTGTTTTTTTTCCTGAAATCCACCACTATCTCATTCATCTTTGCCACATTCAGATGCGGTTGATTTCCCCACACCACCTCACAAACTGGGCAACCAGGTCCCTATACTCACCCTCCTGACCATTTTTCACACACCCAACTATGACCATGTCATCAGAAAATTTCTGTAAATGACACAACTCAATGCAGCACTTAAAGTCTGCAGTGCAAGTGGTGAAAACAAAGGGGGATGGCACAGTTATTTGAGGGGCCCTGGTGTTACTCATGTGAGAATCAAACACACAGCTCTGAAGCCTCATGAACTGTGGTCTGCCCGTCAGATAGCTAGTGATCCATGTGACCAGGAGAGCATTCCACTGCATTTCCTCCTGTTTTGCCTTCAGCAGTCTAGGCTGAATGGTGTTAAAGGCACTGGAGAAATCAACAAACATGATGCAGACTGTGGTGTCGGGTCTGTCCAGGGCAGAGTAAAAGCCCTCTGACACTTGCACAACTTTGATCCGCGCACTTGCACGCACATCATTGTGACAATCCCACCCGCTGTGTTCCCAGCTGGACGCTGTGCTTTGTTCCACTGGCTACCACGTGCTGTGCACTGATGCTGTGTATAGAAAATAATTATTTCATAGTGGATTAATAACTGATTGTTGAGAACGCCTCTAATCACTTCCTGAATCAGAGAGGAGCGCTCTAGCCACCACAAGAACAAGGTGGAGAAAGCATTTGGAGCTGTCTTAAAAGTTAATTATTTGTCATGTTTACATTGTCATGGCTTGGTAAAACAGTTGCATGTTCTTTCCTTGTGTGCAGCTGTAAAAATATGCTTGTGATAGATTTAACATCTCATTATAATTGTTCAGATGAGCTGTGCTCTGATGAGGTGCACTGACGCAACCATTCACACTGTTCACTTCTTCTTTACTTGACTTGATGAGCTGCACATAGGGTTGGCGAGTAGATCGTACAACATTGTATGGCATTTATGCTTGAAAGAATTTTGTAACCTTCCAAAATTCTCTTTGCATAATTGCATGCGCTGGCAATGCATTTAGTCTCCTGCATGACACAGTGCCATGCAAGTGTGGCATCAAAGTCATGCAAGTGTCAAGGGCCTTAGCCTTTTGCAGCAGATATATTGCGCATCATCACACTTAGAATGGGGCTGATCTTCAAACTACAGGGGGTCTTGTGTTGACCACACCAGTGATCTGCGGTGTGCCAGGACCAATCTCTCCATCACCTTCATTATGTGAGAGGTCAGTGCAATTGATCTGTAGTCATTAGGAGTCACAGGATGCCCATTCTTAGGCACTGGGAACAGGCAGGATGTTTTCCACAGCACTGGAGCTCTCTGAAGGTGAAGGCTCAGGTTTAAGAGATGCTGGAGTATTCTACAGAGCTGGCTGGAAAACACTTTCAGCACCTGAGGGCTGATACCATCCATTCCAGCAGCTTTCCCCTGGTTTAGTCTGTCCAGCTCTCTCATCACCTGGCTGGCTGTAATTTGTAGTACAGTCCGAGGCACTCAAGATGTGGCAGAACCTGTGGTGGATGTCAGCAGGGGATGAGGGGTGGAAAAGATGTAAAGAGGTGTCTGCTGCAGTAGTTGATGGAGGGCTGTGAGGGTGTGAGGGAGACCAGGGGTCATTTCTCAGAGGAACAGTGGGGGAGCTGTGGGGTGGAGTGGTCAAGCTGGAGTCAAACCTGTTGATAAACTGGTATAGCTCGTTTGCTTGATGTTTGCCCCCACCCCAATAGCACTCCCACCCTTGTTCCTCTCCAATTTCTGCTCCAGTTTCCTCCTGCAGGCTGTGTTTGAGTTCTCTTTGAACCATCTTGAGTTATGCTTTATCCCCTGATGAAAAGTGCTGTTCTTTTCACTGAGAAGGCCCTTCAGGTCGCTGGGAACCCCTGGGTTTGTTGTTTGGATAACAACAAATTAAGGCCTCTGTTACATATGTAACAGAAACAACCCACCCCTTAGATGCTCCACTTTTATCTATGATTATTAAAAGCCCCTGAACACACACACACACATGCACACACACACACACACACACACACACACACACACACACACACACACACACACACACACACACACACACACACACACACACACACACACACACACACACACACACACACACACACACACACACTTCTCAATGATCCATGATTGCAACTGTAATCATAACCAGTGATGAAAACCTGATATGCATAAACCCTGATAAGTGAAAATTACTACTTCACACAGAAACTCCACCTCAGTTGAGGTGATAAAAAATTATGAAAATACAGTTTGTAGTGCAGCAATAAATCATGTCAATGTGTTCATGATGTCCCATTTTTGTCAGGATCGTCACATTATTATAGTGTATGTGCCTTGTGATTTTCAAAAAAAATTATACATGTGACAAATTTATTTTGATTAATAATCTGTTTGTAATCAAATATTTTTAATCACTCGAGAGTGTATATATATATAGCGTGTTGTAAATTGTTGTCTTTTAGGGAATATGACCACAAATTAATCACAGGGCCTTTAATCTTTCTTTCTTTGTCTCTTTTTTTAACCCCTTGCCTCTTGGCCAGCTTACACCATAAGGAATCGTACATCAAGGTGACAGGCTCCATGGAAAAGCAAGGTTATACCAAAGTGTAGCAGAGTTCCAAATGGGGGGGGAAAAAAATGCATCCTAAACATTTAACCACAGTTAAGGCACATAACAATCTCAGATCTTGGATCATCATAGTCACCCTCCTAGGTTTAATTTGATAATGTGTCGCAACAGGAGAAGCACAGTGATGTATTTCCCTACACCCCCCCCCCCGCCGTACAAATGGTGCATTAATGTTGGCATTAGTTCTGCAATATGACACCTCCCTGTGCCTTTATGGTGCATTGATAATTTTGTTACCTGCCCCGTGGAGATGGGCCATATCATTATTGATGCACTGGTTGAAACTCTCCCACTGGTAGGATATGTATCATCCCATGATGTAAGCAACATCATTCATTGCGCATTTAGACAGGTATCATCCCCAAAGATTAGAAGAAATTACTTTTTGTCCAAATCTGGAAAGAAAAGCTTGATTGTATGGATTGTAACAACTACAGGGCTGTCAAACTGCTCTCTGTGCCAGAGAATGTAATTGCAAGGATTATTTTGAGTAGGATTCAATTTCAGATACCTGCTGCTCAGCAACTGGAACAGTCTGGCTTCAGGCTAAAGAAATCAACCACTGACCATATTCTAGTCCTGCAAGTACGCATATATGTGTGTGTGTGTGTGTGTGTAAAATCTGATGTGATAACTTTGCTAAAGTCATTCCATTATATTATAGCACAGGAGAATCTGACAGTTGCTCAGTACACGTGTCCAGTCTAAGGCTGACTGCTAGTGTCTGATACACTGTGGGCGTGACAAAAATTTACACATGCCCAAGTCGATTTCCTACACCTCGAACAAAATGACAACTCACACACTTCATTTGTTTGTGTGGAATAAAGTAAGATAGGATACTTTTTGAATGTACCAAGGACCAGATTTCATAGTGTGCCCATGAAGGTGTCACATCACAACCACAGTGCACTAGAGGGATCATGGAGAAGAAAACAGACGTGTGTATTTTTTTTTATATTGTGTGTATTTTGGAAGAAACGATGTTCTTGATTTTACACGCTTTAATCATTATGAAATTAAATCACATCATTGCAAAGCAATCCTACGGATCATCAAAAGGGTCGGTTCTTAAAGCTGCGTTTATAGATATGCAGGACGCGTTACGAATGTCATATTTGCGTCATTCTTGGCACATTCCTGACATTCTTAATGTGACTTAATGCATCTGAATAGGTTTCTTAATAGTGCGTGTTGGTGCGTGATAATCGTAATTTTCTTGGAGCATGTTTTTGGCTGTCAAAAAATCTTCCACTAATGTCACGCACCACCCTCATTTCACCTCATGTCGTGGAGGTTGCAACTGAGTGTGTTGATCCATCTTGATTAGTGGTGATCCTTAATAGAGCATGACAGCATTCTTCTCTGATGTGCGCACAATTAAACCCTGCTGCACCACTGACAGTTTCATTGCTGCAGTATGCTGAAGCAGGACAGTGACGCCAAGTAGGCTAAAAGTTTCGTTCCAGTGCTCTTCAGCACACTCCTGCAGGTGTTCCACTTGCTGCTGCTGTGCCTGATGTTTGGGAAAATGCGTGAGATGAGAGCCGCGTGGAGCCACACACCTGTCATCTCCTCCTCTGCGCCACTCCATGCACAGAGCCCAACTAAGCATGCAATCACAAAGTTCATTCTGCTGTGGATTTTGAAGAGCAAACTGGAGCGATCAGAATTGTTCATCAGCTAATGGATGAATATGGGTGTGTGTGTGGAGACAATTCGCTTCATTCGCAATGTGACAGAACTTAACGATGCTCTGTCATGTGCAGTAGCGCAGTACAGTGCACAACAGCGCAGAACATTATTCTTGACTGTGTGTAATGGTTCCTGATAATTCACCAGCAACACATGCCATTAATTGTAATGCATGGTAACAGGTTGCAGCAGTTCCTGAGGACATCTGATGCCTCTGCCCCAAAATATTCACATTTGTGATCAGCAGCCAAGAATATATACTTCATGGCATTTGTGATTTGTTGTCGTTATGTGTAAATGCAGCATAAGAGAGTCAATAATTTTAGTTTTTTGTGAAATAATTTTGTTTCTGTGTGCAAAGCAAAATAATGTTAGCATTCAAAATACATCAAATTAGTTTGTTTTAAAATGCTGTGTTGAAAATACCTTGCTGTTAAAAGAGAATTTTGGAAAATTTTGAAGAAAACATTAAATTTCATCGTGCGATAATCATTTTGTCCTCATCTGTACATGCAGTGGCATGACTCTGAGGTATTACAGGAGCACCGAGACTGTGCTAAAGGTATATTATGGACTGTTCTACAGCTATTTTTACATCATTAAACAGCGTGGTCACACACTGATTAGTCGTGGTTACTGTAGAGACCCTGACCTTCTAGGAAATCATTTCTGTTAGAACGAGAATGAGGCTTTAATAAGCGCATGTGGAAGCTTTGCCTGAAGCCTTTTACAGATTTTTCGGTCACTGATCACATCATGTCGTGAATGTGCAGTGCTGTGTGAGACTGCATGTGTTGGTGGTGATGTGTACACCTGAGGGAGACACAAAGTGCTGATCAATCCACCGCTCCACTTTATGACAAAATGAAGACCAGCACGTTGGGCTCTTTGTGTTTGGGAAGTTATTTTTATTATTTGGAAATTACTGCAATCACTTCTGGTTTGAAGTCTCATCAAATCCAAAGTGTAACATTTCCACAGTGACAGTGGCTCCACGTTAAGTGAGGTCAAGCCTCCTCAAACCCGAGCAGTCGTTCACCAAGATTACAGCTGTCAACCATTGCAGTGCTGTGATGGGATTCTTACGTCTCCAAGATAAACAGCAGCAAATGTGCAGGCTGCATACACACACACACACACACACACACATGGCGCACCTGCAGTATCTCAGTTCAGCAGACTCATACACAATCCAAAGGCAGATTCTGCTTGAAGGCTAAAAGTTTAATATGTTGAGGCTGGTTTGGATTTTTGCCACAATTTATAAAGATGTGTGGACTTGACAGCATACTTGAATATTTGACATTTTCTTGAACATAATGTGACAGCCTGCATCAGAAATCAGCTATGCTGTCGGTCGTGGGTTGAAAGGTGGTGATGGCGTGACAGGCTGAGCAGCGGGAGTGCAACAACTCGTGATTCATCTCAAAGCGAAAGTATCACCAAACCACAACTCTGTGGTTCAGCCTTATCACAAAACTGCACCTCCCATTTAAAAGCTAAAACTGGACAAGATAAGGAAGAAGAAAGGGAAGCTTAAACAGGAAAGATGATTCAGGCAGGAAGTAAGATTAAAAGGAGCTTCAAAAGACATGTAGCAGAGCATCAGTGGACTTCAACTGGCTGTCCAAGCTCAAACACATCATACTGTAGGAACAGAGGCCTTCAGTTCAACATGTGCTCTTTTTCACACCACATCAACCTCTATCTGTTGTTTTGTGTTCAATACAGTGATCTCATTTAGTAAATATAATCACTGGCCACTTCATTAGGTACAGTAGCATTCAGAATAATAGTGCTATGTGACTAAAAAGATTAATCCAGGTTTTGAGTATATTTCTTATTGTTACATAGGAAACAAGGTACCAGTAGATTCAGTAGATTCTCACAAATCCAACAAGACCAAGCATTCATGATATTCACACTCTTAAGGCTATGACATTGGGCTATTAGTAAAAAAAAGTAGAAAAGGGGGGTGTTCACAATAATAGTAGCATCTGCTGTTGATGCTACAAACTCAAAACTATTATGTTCAAACTGCTTTTTAGCAATCCTGTGAATCACTAAACTAGTATTTAGTTGTATAACCACAATTTTTCATGATTTCTTCACATCTGCAAGGCATTAATTTTGTTTGTTTGGAACCAAGATTTTGCTCGTTTACTAGTGTGCTTGGGGTCATTGTCTTGTTGAAACACCCATTTCAAGGGCATGTCCTCTTCAGCATAAGGCAACATGACCTCTTCAAGTATTTTGACATATCCGAACCGATCCATGATGCCTGGTATGCGATATATAGGCCCAACACCATAGTAGGAGAAACATGCCCATATCGTGATGCTTGTACCACCATGCTTCACTGTCTTCACTTTGAACTGTGGCTTGAATTCAGAGTTTGGGGTTGTCTCACAAACTGTCTGCGGCCCTTGGACCCAAAAAGAACAATTTTACTCTCATCAGTCCACAAAATATTCCTCCATTTCTCTTTAGGCCAGTTGATGTATTCTTTGGCAAATTGTAACCTCTTCTGCACATGTCTTTTATTTAACAGAGGGACTTTGCAGGGGAGTCTTGCAAATAAATTAGCTTCACACATGCGTCTTCTAACTCTCACAGCACTTACAGGTAACTCCAGACTGTCTTTGATCATCCTGGAGCTGATCAACCATTTTCAAGCACTGGAGATCATTGTAGATGAACAGCCTATAATTTTTTGCACCTGCGTATAAGTTTTCCCCTCTCCAATCAACTTTTTAATCAAACTACGCTGTTCTTCTGAACAATGTCTTGAATGTCCCATTTTCCTCAGGCTTTCAAAGAGAAAAGCATGTTCAACAGGTGCTGGCTTCATCCTTAAATAGGGGACACCTGATTCACACCTGTTTGTTCCACAAAATTGACGAACTCACTGACTGAATGCCACACTACTATTATTGTGAACACCCCCTTTTCTACTTTTTTTTACTAATAGCCCAATTTCATAGCCTTAAGAGTGTGCATATCATGAATGCTTGGTCTTGTTGGATTTGTGAGAATCTACTGAATCTACTGGTACCTTGTTTCCCACGTAACAATAAGAAGTATACTCAAAACCTGGATTACTCTTTTTAGTCACATAGCACTACTATTCTTCTGAACACTACTGTACATCTGCTCATCTGCCCATTAACGCAAATATCATAATCATCTGGTAGAAAGTCAGTGCATTTAAGGACATATACGTACACACTTATTTTCAAAGCAAGCATCACAACGGGAAACAAAGGACATTTAGGTGACTGTGGATGTGGTGTGGTGGTTGATGCCACTGCTGATCTCTTGGGTTTTCATGCACAACCATCTGCAAATAGTGGCTCTGTGTTTGAGAATGCCTTGTTGATGGGAGAGGTCAAAGAACAGCCAGGCTGGTGGGAGCTGACAGAAAGACACCAATAACCAGGGGAACATATCTCAATCCACAACGCATCAAACCTTGAAGCAGCTGAGCAACAGCAGCATAAGACTACACCAGGTGCGACTTCCTGTCAGCCAAGAAAACGAAAATGGGCCTACAGTGGGTACAGGTTCACTAAAACTGGATGACGGAAACATGGGAAAATGATACTTAGCGTGATTCGTGTCAATTTCTGCTGCGATATTCAGACAGTCAGGTCAGAATTTGGGAGAAACAACACAAGGCAGGATGGTGGTATAATGTTGTGACAACTGTGATGTTATCATATTAATATTGTAAAAAGAAATTCTGACGAATGCTACCAAATTCTTGTTGGATCTAAGCAATCAATAATAATAATAATAATAATAAACAAGGCCATTTCTGAAGACACAGAATGTGATGGCTTAATGAGACCACATAATAATTTACTTTTGTTTTTTTTTTTTTCCTGAGCCCACTAGATGGTGGTGACCGAATGCATTGTGCTTTGAACCCTTTTGCAAGAGGGACTAAAAATGTGCAGTTTTTCCTCAGCCCACTAGAGGCACTGTGAACTTTGAACAAGACAGCTTGAATATTTACTATTAACCCTCTGGGGCCGACGCCGTCGTATACGATGGCTAAGACCAAGCTTTACTAAATTATAAATAACTTTTGAATGATATGAGATAGAAACTTACTTTTTTTTTTTGCTGAAAAGTTAACTCTGCAAACCTTTGAGCCAGCCATCGGTCATCTTTGTACTCCTCATAGAAGCTGAGTGATGACGTGTGCAATGTGAGTGTCCAATCGGAACTGGTTCACCATCACATGGTTTTCCAAAATCCAATCGTAGGGCAGATTTACCTCACGTGAAAAGCCAAAGATTGTTTTCAGGAGTGATATGTTACTAGTTGGCCCATTTGAATAGCCCCCTGGGTGCTCCAATGAGTACATACTATTAGTACATACAGTGTGCCCTGCGCCATTACGCACAATGGTCAGTGAAAGCAGGAGCAGAGGGAGAGCCTCTGATGACAATCTCACGTGCTCAAACAAAGAGTGTGTAACTATCAGGATTGCTCCACTAGTTTGCATGTGAATGTTACTGGATAACTCTGTTACTTTCTCTGCGTAAAGCACTGTTTACCATATCAATGGACAACAAAACGCATAGACCATTTTGTACATATTGTTCAAAATGTGCATTTGTGTTTTCATGCACAATTTTTGACACAGTAGGACCAAGGCTTCTTTTATTTTTCAACAACTGCTTAAGATCTGGGTCTGTTCCGGCTGTTTTCAAACAGGCTGTGGTCAGACCGCTGCTTAAAAAAACAAGGTTTGTTTATTTAAGCAGCGGTCTGACCAGTAGAACTGTCAAACTTCAGACCAGTGTCCCACTCCAAAATTCTAGGTCCAAGTTTTTGATAAATTTCAGTCAGGTTTTCGTACACGACACAGTACTGAGTCTGCGCTGTTGAGGGCCAGTTCTGTTCTCTCTTTACATGCTGCCTCTGGGTTCTATCATCTCCAGCCATAATGTGTCTTTTCATATGTACGCTGATGATCTTCAAATTTATCTACCAGTCTCACCAGATTCTCCAGATGCATTTCTGGCCATCAACACCTGTATGGATGACATCAAGCACTGGCTTGAATTTCCTGAGTCTAAATGAGCGTGTTGCCTTGGGGCAACTGTTTGTTGTGATTTGGCGCTATATAAATCAAATTGATTGATTGATTGATTGAAATGAATCCAAAATGGAATTCTGTCTTTTTGGCACCACAGGCCCACTCGCCGTTGTCTCAAACGGTCACTCACTTCCTCACCATAACACCGTAATCAGAAATTTGGGAGTTCACTTGGACACCTAAATCTCCATAAACAAATTGACTCTGTTGTTAAGACAAGCTTTTTTCAGCTCCATATTCTTACAAAAGTGAAACCCTTTGTTATGTGTCGGACGCAGCTCGGAGAACCGACCAGCGTTTGAAGGATCCAGTATAAAATAAGCAGAGCACGGTACAAAGGCTAACTGAATTTAATACATAACAGTGATACATAAAAATACAAAAGAAAGTGCGGTCTGGCGTGGTGCGCTCCCAGCAGCGCTAACGGTCCGGAGCCAGAAGCTGTTCGGACTCAAGGACCCCGCCGACACCCCCCAGGTGGCCGCAACAAACCGAGTCTGTGAAAGAAGGAACCATTATGTGAGTCCACACTCTACACACAGAGAGAACACTTAAAGGTGTACAAACAGCAAACACTTCCTGGCTTGATTACTAATCAACTTCCCAACCTGCAGGCATGGAACATCCAGTTCACAAAACTCCACTGCAGTGGAAGTCGATACATGACTAACATACAGCTCAATATAATAAAGGTGTGAGGGACACCACATTTACTGACTGTATAAATGTTAGTCACAAAATCTAACGTACCTCAGGAAGTGTGCTGACGAGCGTGAGACCTCACCCCCTCCTCTTTCACAGACCGTGCATCAAACCTGGACGTTCTCTGCATCCATTGATGATGAGATGGCTCCCGAGACGACGATCTCACCCGTCTGGTCACAAGGTCGAGTCTCTGGCAAATACACACTGTGCACTCCAGTCTTAAATGCCACCATGTTCCAATCCATGCAGATGCACCACAGCTGTGAGTCCTGATGAGCCGCAGGTGATCAGCCTCAGGTGATCAGGGTGAGGTCCTGATAAACTCAGCAACACAGCCACTCAGTTCCAAATGCAAACCACCTGGAAGGAGAAGCAAAGGACAGAAACAAAAAGGCAGCCAGGCCCCCCCAGCCATATAACACCCTTCCTCAATTGTTGTGACCTGGAGAAAGCAATCCATGCATTCATCTGCTCACGCTTGCACTACTGCAATGCTCTGTACATTGGACTCAGTCAAACATCTTTACACAGATTACAACTGGTACAGAATGCTGCTGCCCGGCTCCTCACAAATTCTCATAAACATCACCATATCACACCTGTTTTGCACTCTCTCCGCTGGTTGCCAGTGCAATACAGAATCCAATACAAACTTCTCCTGTTCGTTTTCTGCTCCATCCACAGCCTCGCACCTGCGTATCTATGTGAGATTCTGACCTTTCACCAGCCCAGCAGATTTCTGCGATCTGCACAGCTCTACTTGTTGGAGCAGCCCAGGTCTCGAAGCAAACAGTGGGGTGATCGTGCTTTCGTAGTAGTAGGTCCTAAACTTTGGAACTCGCTGCCCCTTGACTTGCGTGCCATCTCGGATCTGCCCCTTTTTAAAACAAAATTCAAAACGTATTTGTTTAGATGTGCTTTTGATACTTAGTATTGTTTAGACTTGGGAATAAAATGTATCTGTGTTCTTCTTTTTAACTATATTTTAAATACGATTTTTATATGTACAGCGCTTTGGTCAAATTAGGTTGTTGTAAAGCACTTAACAAATAAAATTTGATTTGATTTGATTTATTGTTTGAACTTTTTCGTCCATCACACAAGACCTCAAATTACCTTAATAACATGTCAAAACAGTTGTTTATTATAGTTTGCTGTGTGTTTTGAATAAATGTGTGTGGAAAATTATTTTTTGCTTTATTTTTTCCTTGCCTATTTTTGATTGTAAACCTTTATTACACTTATAAAACACAACAAAAACATATATATTTTGAAAGCACAGATTGTCCTGAAAAAAGAGACTGTTAACAGCAATAACAAAACATTTATGCCAGGCGAGTGAACTGTCCAAAAAATGTCCTCGGACCCCAGAGGGTTAACTTTGTATATCAATCATATTTCTTTCCAATCTGTAAAGGATTGTACAGTAAGTATTCAAAAACTTAAAGTTTGCTTTTCAAGTCTGTCACTGTGGCTACATATTTAGATAACGTTTCAGATACATTTTTTGGTACAAACCCTAAGTAGTATACAATAACTCTTCTAATATTAAAACTTATTGAAGAAATACTTTTCATTCTAACTGTCATGAAACAGTGAACTAAAAATGTAGGAAGATTCTTTCCCCTTATCATTATGGCTAAATGTGGAAACGTGAAAATCAGTTTAGTATTCAATTGAACAGAATGATTGTTGGACTTTCCATTCATCAGGCGGATAGAAAGAAAATTAAAAATGCTAAACTATTTCATCATACTCCAGCGAGTCAAACAACATGTTCAAAAGCAGCTGAATTTGTTCATTTTTAAAAGGTTTCTATCTTTGTGAAGGCTTATCCATGTATCATCCTGCATGCTGACACACACCTTCTCATTCCCAAACTGAGTTCTGGTTTTATTCAGGTCTTGATGCAATCAGAAATCCTACTGTTCCCATGGTGACAGGACACTGCAAACTGCAGCATTTGAGAAGAAACCCAATAATGAAAAAAAAAAAAAAAGAATCTGCAAGAAAGTAACATTTCCAATTCAGGATTTTAAAAGAGGTCATTATTGAAAACATGGTCACTGTTGTCAGGTAGATCTGTCACACGTTCACTAGCAGCTCAAGAAAAGCGCAAAATTAGGCTGACTATTATAAATTTAAGTAGAAAATGAATAAAATGTGTGTGTGTGTCATATGGACATGGTTAGATATATTTTAGCAACATTTAAAACACAATCCTCCTGCTGTCTTATTATTGTCCATCTGATTGACAGCACTCACATCAGCATCCCTCCATCTCATGTTGTCCAAATATAGGAATCCCTTTGTCCAAACATCTCTTCCTCTGGAAGCACACTCATCTCTTTGTACAGCAATATTTTCCTTCACACTCCCACTCCATCTATCCTGCGTTGCACCTCGTTTGTCCTGACGTTCCATGACGGTATGAGATGTGGTGAGATACAACGTGTGCTTGTGCTTTTTTTGGCAGACCTCCTTCACATGAGGGATGAAGGGCCGTCCACAGGAAAATTTGTCTCCCTGTCACTCACACAAAAAGGTCAGAGACCTTGGTGCTGTATCGGACCATTGTGGTGAAGAGAGAGCTGAGCAGGGGGCCAAAGCTCTTGATTTACCGATTGATCTACGTTCCGATGCCTCACCTGTGGTCATGAGATTTGGCTCATGGCCGAAAGAACAAGATTGTGAGTACAAGCAGCCAAGATGAGTTTCCTCCGCAGGGTGGCTGGGTGCTCCCTTAGAGATAGGGTGAGGAGCTCAGTCACTCTGGAGGAGCTCGGAGTTGAGCCGCTGCTCCTCCACATCGAAAGGAGCCAGCTGAGGTGGCTTGGGCATCTTTTCTGGATGCCCCCTGGACGCCTCACTGGAGAGGTGTTCCAGGCATGTCCCATTGGGAGGAGGCCCCGGGGAAGACCCAGATCACTCTGGAGGGACGACGTTTCTCAGCTGGCTTGGGAATGCCTAGGGGTTCCCTCGGAGGAGCTGGGGGAGGTGTGTGTGGATCAGGAGGTCTGGGCGGCTTTGCTTGAGCTGCTGCCCCCGTGACCCGACCTAGGATAAGCGGAAGAAAATGGATGGATGGATGGCGTGTTTGGAGTGTGTATTATGTTGGTGGAGTATTTAATGTGTGTGGTTAGTGTGGTATTTTTTGTTTTGTTTTTATAAATGAAGCGTCTTATGAATGTTGACCTAGCACTTCAGTTTTTTTTAATTGGAGCAAGATGGAGCGCACAGCGTGTCATCAGTCTGAACCTGACAGTGAGGATTCTGATGAGCAACCAGAGCAGGTGGATCCACCGACTTGCACACAGATCTCCACAGTGGATTGGATCCCGCACTTCTCTTTGCAGCTTCTCCAGGACTCAGGTGCTACAGAGCTCTGCCCCAGCACCGAGTCCTGTAATGCAGAGCAGGATGCAGACACACACTGCTCCAGCAGTGGCCCCAGGCACGTTTCGTTTAAAGCATCAAGATCAATGTTAGCTTCGGTTTCATTTTTTTTCCTCTTTCTTTCCTTTTGTGCTCTTGATTCACAGGCTACTCAGTGATGGAAAAAGTGAAATCTCATTCGTCCACCTTGTCTCGAAGATTTGTGACTTTGTGGCTTTTTTCCTTCGTTCAGCTCTTGTTGTATGCTGTGTGACCGGTTCATGAGATTATTCTTAGTCAAAGAAATTACCAAACTTTGATGATGGTACAAATATGCCTCAAAAGTTTGTCATTTATCTCTTCCTTAACCCTCTGGTGTACAGGGGTATTTTCAGTAATTTCATTATGAAGGTACTTTATTTTGGCAGCACGGTTGCTTAGTAGTTAGCACTGTTGCCTCACAGCTAGAAGGTCATGGGATTAATTCACACCTGTGGCCTTTGCATGTTCTTCCCATGTTTGTGTGGGTTCTCTTCGGGTACTACAGCTGCCTCCCACATCCAAAGACATGCAGGTTAGATGAATTGGAATCTTTAAATTGTCCATAGGTGTGCGTGCGGGTGTGAATGTGTTTGTTTGTCTATGTGTGGCTCTGCAACAGACTGGCGTCCTGTCCAGGGTGCACCCTGCCTCACGCCCTATTACTACTGGCACAGGCTCCAGCCCCATGACCCTTAATTGGAGCAAGTGGTTGAAGGTGAGTGAGGTAGTTTATTTTGGTAGGAACATGTGCTAGATATCAAAATGTTTAGCGGAATCTCAGTTTTCAAAAAATGTGAAAAATATTTGTCCAGGGCACTGCATGTAAAAATAATTTTGTACCTAATCTGAAATAATCAAGAGACATTCTGTGCAACTTCGCTACACCATATGAATAGAACGTTCCATCTTTCAGCTCATGTAAATGATCTTATTATTGCACTCATAAGGCATTTATTTATTTGAATAATATTCAGTGATCATAAAATGATGTTTTACATCACATCATTGAAGTAAATGTTGTTTAGTTTGACTCACATTATGAAAAACTGTAATAGCAGATTGGCAAAATGATTAAAAGGATCTTAGCAGGTCCAAAACTCACTTATAGAAGATCTCCTCAACCCGTAAAAACAGTCTAACATGAACAAAGTTAAGAAAACCAAAGAGAGAGAAAAAGCAAAACAAAACAATGAGCAGCAGCACCGTGATGTGCAAAAATACTCTGTTCATTAATATTTGGACAGTTAGTCTTTATGCCCCGCACGGGTGCTTGCACCGCGAGGCGGGACATATGGCATCTGGGTTGTCTGTCCGTCTGTCCGTCCTTCCGTCTGTCTGTCCGTCCTTCCGTCAGTTCATCTGTCCGTCCGTCTGTCCGGCCGCAATTTGTTCGCCGCAACGTAGCTCGGCACCTATTGCTCACAAAAACATCATATTTGGTGGGTACATGCCTTGGAGGAGTACTTTGCATGGGTTTGAAGGCCAGTGACCTTGACCTACTTTTGAAGGTCACCAATGGTCACAACTTTCATATCCTTTGCCACAATGTAGCTCGGCACCTTTTGCTCATAGAAAATTCATATTTGGTAGGTACATGCTTTGGAGGATTACTTTGCATGGGTTTGAAGGCTGGTGACCTTGACATACTTTCCAAGGTCACTAATGGTCACAACTGCCAAATCCTTTGCCGCAACGTAGCTCAGCACCTTTGCTCACAGAAACTTTATATTTGATGGGTACATGCCTTGGAGGAGTACTTCACATGTTGGCCTTGACCTACTTTTCAAGGTCACCAATGATCACAACTGTCAAATCCTTCGCCTGAAATTTGTTCACCGCAATGTACCTCGGCACCTATTGCTCGCACAAACCTCATATTTGGTGGGTACATGCCTTGGAGGAGTACTTTGCATGGGTTCGAAGGCCAGTGACCTTGACCTACTTTTGAAGATCACCAATGGTCACAACTGTCATATCCTTTGCCACAACGTAGCTCGGCACCTTTTGCTCACAGAAACTTCATATTTGGTGGGTATTTGCCTTGGAAGAGTACTTTGCATGGGTTTGAAGGCCCGGGACCTTGACCTACGTTTCAAGGTCACCAATGGTCACAACTGTCAAATCCTTCACCACAACATTGCTCGGCACCCATTGCTCGTAGAAACTTCATATTTGGTGGGTACATGCTTTGGGGGAGTACTTTGTATGGGTTTGAAGGCCAGTGGCCTTGACCAACATTTCAAGGTCACCAATGATCACAGCTGTCAAATCCTTCACCTGAAATTTGTTTGATGCAATGGACCTCGGCACCTATTGCTTGCAAAAACTTCATATTTGGTGGGTACATGCCTTGGAGGAGTACTTTGCATGGGTTCAAAGGCCGGTGACCTGGACCTACTTTTAAAAAATTACCAATAGTTACATTTGATTGAAGGCTACTGATTTTTTATGGTCAGTGTTGGCCACATCCTCTAAATAAATATAATGTCAATATCAAATTTTTCCACTGTGTATCCCAGGTTACATCAAACACATGAGGGTTCAACCAAATACCTACCCCACACATGTACATATTAGTGCACTTTACATCAAAAATAGTACTGCATGTGGGGCATTTCATGATGAATGTCTCTAGATGTAACTTTGCCTCTGTATTTTTAAGTGAAACATCAGGATGTGCTTGTAGTGTAGATTTTCATATTTATTTGAAGGGTTTAACAAAAATATCACAGGCACCATTTACGGAGTACAGCCATTTTTTTATACACTGTCTATCCATTTTCAGAGACCATCAGCAAAATGGACAAACTCATTATCAAAAATACTGAATTACTGTAAATACAAATCACATCATCACATTTCAAGGCAGTTTCCTGAAGAGAAGCCAGGAGATGGACACATGAACATTTCAAAGTCATTGCATTTATGTTGAACTTAATTTTAATCAGTCATGATGAAATGCAAACTGTGTGGTACTGTGTGGTAAGTCCGTTTATCTGTCATTAATCCCATACACAAGGTGGCAGAAGGACGAACACAGAGACGGAATGGAAATGAAAACAACATCAATTAAGTGAAAAGCCCAAAGTGTTGTGTGTGTGTTTCTCTGGCCCTGTCTGTGTGTTTTGTTTTTGGATTTGTGTTTTACTTCTGTCCTCATTTTTATATGGTTTGTGTTGTCCACACCCCCTTTTTGGTTTTCTACGTGTGCCCCTGGACCGTGTCTGTCTGATGTATACGTGAACATGTGTCCACTTTCCTGCTTCATGTCTGAATCCTGTGTGAGTGTGTGTCATTCTTGCAGGTCCTGTTCATGTGTGTATGTGTGTGCCCACAGTCATAGTCACAGTCATAGCCCACAGCCTTTCTCAGCCATATGTGCATGTGTGTTGGTGCTCCATGGTCACCCCCCACCCTCCATGATCAGTCTGTGAGGTGTCACCTGTGTCTGTCACAGTCTGTGTTTTGTTCAGGGTCAGGGTTTTGGTGCTCCTCTGTGTTCATTGTGTATTTGTAATTTTCCATTTGTTCCACGCTTGCCTTATGCGTATGTCATTGTTTTATTGTTTTTTCCACTGTGGTGCTATTGATGCGTTCATGATCCTATTGTCTCACTGCTTGTTTGTTTAGTTGTTCATTATGGTTAGTTCCATGATTATTTTTGGCATTTTGTGTACCTTATGTTTTGGTTTTATATTTCATGACCAGGTTTTTTTTTCCACTCACCTTGTGACGTCTATTTTATCTTTTATTCCTTTGTGTTCCTCATTTCGTCTGTCTCATGTCTGAGCATTTCTGTCTTCCCTTTTTCAGCACATTGTTAATGTCAGTTTGTGTTTTGCTGGTAAATTAACACATCTTAACGTAAGTAACCTTAACATAACGTGTCGTGATGTGTGGTGGTGCTCTGTCTTTGTGTACCCTGTTTGATTGAATCACTCCTCAATATCTCCAGCTGTCATTAGTTCTGTCTTTGTTGTCGCACATCCCAGTTGTTCCCGGCTTTGTGTTTTAATGTTGAACTTTTTGTTGTTACTCACATATCTGCACCTGCCTGTTTGATTTTTGCTCACTCACTTGTTGCTCTATAAAAAAGCCCTCCGTAAAGCTAGGGCATCTTACTACTCATCACTAATTTAAGGAAAATAAGAACCAACCCCCAGGTTTCTTTTCCGCACTGTAGCCAGGCTGACCAAAGAGTCATGAGCTCTATTGAGCAAAGTATTCCTTTAACTTTAACTAGTAATGACTTCATGACTTTCTTTGCTAATAAAATTTTAACTATTAGAGAAAAAATTACTCATAACCATCCCAAAGACGTATCGTTATCTTTGGCTGCTTTCAGTGATGCCGGTATTGGTTAGACTCTTTCTCTCAGATTGTCTGTCTGAGTTATTTTCATTAGTTACTTCATCCAAACCATCAGCATGGTCTATTAGACCCCCATTCCTACCAGGCTGCTCAAGGAAGCCCTACCCTTATTAATGCTTCGATCTTAAATATGATCAATCTATCTTTATTAGTTGGCTATGTACCACAGGCTTTTAATCAATCAATCAATCAATTTTTTTTATATAGCGCCAAATCACAACAAACAGTGCCCCAAGGCGCTTTATATTGTAGGCAAGGCCATACAATAATTATGTAAAACCCCAACGGTCAAAACGACCCCCCTGTGAGCAAGCACTTGGCTACAGTGGGAAGGAAAAACTCCCTTTTTAACAGGAAGAAACCTCCAGCAGAACAAGGCTCAGGGAGGGGCAGTCTTCTGCTGGGACTGGTTGGGCTGAGGAGAGAACCAGGAAAAAGACATGCTGTGGAGGGGAGCAGAGATCGATCACTAATGATTAAATGCAGAGTGGTGCATACAGAGCAAAAAGAGAAAGAAACAGTGATCATGGGAACCCCCAGCAGTCTACGTCTGTCGCAGCATAACTAGGGATGGTTCAGGGTCACCCGATCCCAGCCCTAACTATAAGCTTTAGCAAAAAGGAAAGTTTTAAGCCTAATCTTAAAGTAGAGAGGGTGTCTGTCTCCCTGATCTGAATTGGGAGCTGGTTCCACAGGAGAGGAGCCTGAAAGCTGAAGGCTCTGCCTCCCATTCTACTCTTACAAACCCTAGGAACTACAAGTAAGCCTGCAGTCTGAGAGCGAAGCGCTCTATTGGGGTGATATGGTACTCCGAGGTCCTAAGCTAAGATGGGACCTGATTATTCAACACATTATCAGTAAGCAGAAGAATTTTAAATTCTATTCTAGAATTAACAGGAAGCCAATGAAGAGAGGCCAATTATGGGTGAGATATGTTTCTATAGTTAGTACAGAAACAGCATTAGTGGGAAGGTTACAAATGATCTTCTTATGGCCTCAGACAGTGGACTCATCTCTGTGCTTGTTCTGTTAGACCTCAGTGCTGCTTTTGATACTGTTGACCATTAAAATTTTATTACAGAGATTAGAGCTGCCATAGGTATTAAAGGCACTGCGCTGCGGTGGTTTGAATCATATTTATCTAATAGATTACAATTTGTTCATGTAAATGGGGAATCTTCTCACAGACTAAGTTAATTATGGAGTTCCACAAGGTTCTGTGCTAGGACCAATTTTATTCACTTTATACATGCTTCCCTTAGGCAGTATTATTAGATGGCATTGCTTAAATTTTCATTGTTACGCAGATGATACCCAGCTTTATCTATCCATGAAGCCAGAGGACACACACCAATTAGCTAAACTGCAGGATTGTCTTACAGACATAAGGACATGGATGACCTCTAATTTCCTGCTTTTAAACTCAGATAAAACTGAAGTTATTGTACTTGGCCCCACAAATCTTAGAAACATGGTGTTTAACCAGATCCTTACTCTGGATGGCATTACCCTGACCTCTAGTAATACTGTGAGAAATCTTGGAGTCATTTTGATCAGGATATGTCATTCAAAGTGCATATTAAACAAATATGTAAGACTGCTTTTTTGCATTTAAGCAATATCTCTAAAATTAGAAAGGTCTTGTCTCAGAGCGATGCTGAAAAACGAATTCATGCATTTATTTCCTCTAGGCTGGACTATTGTAGTTCATTATTATCAGGTTGTCCTAAAAGTTCCCTGAAAAGCCTTCAGTTAATTCAAATGCTGCAGCTAGAGTACTGACGGGGACTAGAAGGAGAGAGCATATCTCACCCATATTGGCCTCTCTTCATTGGCTTCCTGTTAATTCTAGAATAGAATTTAAAATTCTTCTTCTTACTTATAAGGTTTTGAATAATCAGGTCCCATCTTATCTTAGGGACCTCATAGTACCATATCACCCCAATAGAACGCTTCGCTCTCAGACTGCAGGCTTACTTGTAGTTCCTAGGGTTTGTAAGAGTAGAATGGGAGGCAGAGCCTTCAGCTTTCAGGCTCCTCTCCCGTGGAACCAGCTCCCAATTCGGATCAGGGAGACAGACACCCTCTCTACTTTTAAGATTAGGCTTAAAACTTTCCTTTTTGCTAAAGCTTATAGTTAGGGCTGGATCGGGTGACCCTGAACCATCCCTTAGTTATGCTGCTATAGACTTAGACTGCTGGGGGGTTCCCATGATGCACTGAGTGTTTCTTTCCTCTTTTTGCTCTGTATGCACCACTCTGCATTTAATCATTAGTGATTGATCTCTGCTCCCCTCCACAGCATGTCTTTTTCCTGGTTCTCTCCCTCAGCCCCAACCAGTCCCAGGCAGAAGACTGCCCCTCCCTGAGCCTGGTTCTGCTGGAGGTTTCTTCCTGTTAAAAGGGAGTTTTTCCTTCCCACTGTCGCCAAGTGCTTGCTCACAGGGGGTCGTTTTGACCGTTGGGGTTTTTACGTAATTATTGTATGGCCTTGCCTTATAATATAAAGCGCCTTGGGGCAACTGTTTGTTGTGATTTGGCGCTATATAAATAAAATTGATTGAATTGATTGACTCAGTCGGATTATTAAAGCACCTTGGATTTTGTGTACCGCGCTCCTGTGTCAGTTCACTCTACTACTGGGGTTCTATTTTGGCTCAGATTTAGCTCTGAACGTAACACAAAGACAAACCACAAGCATGACACAGCTAGAATAACAGACACAGCAAGGGATTAATGTAACTCTTGTTGGCTCAGCTAGGCTGAAGAGGAGCAATGAGGGGAAGCCAGTTGCAAGCAAACCAAGTCGATTCTTCAACACGTCATGTGGTGGATCACAGATGTGGCAATGCTGAAGTGGAGAAAGCATGCTTTGCACAATGTGGGCATCAGCTACTCATTAAAGCTTATGAGGAAGAAAAGCATATGACAGTTTAAAATGGAAACAGTCTGCAATAAAGGAATGAGGAAAAAAAGTGAACTACATAGTGCACATAGACTAAAAATATACATTTTCTAATTCCTGGTCTTAACTGAAACCATCATAATCACACCACTCGTGTCACTTGCTAATTGCACAAGCAATGCCTGCACAGCATTTATTAGTACATCTTAAAAACCCTAACATCAAGAAAAGCATGTTGCCCCCTTCTATGCACTGACATCCAAATGAGCCTCATCAGAAGAGTTGGCACTGCTGGTTAAAACTTCTCCTGCCAAGTTCTAAACATGTGGCTCATTATCATAGTAAGCATCCTTGAGAAGAGTTGCAAACAAGTCTCATACATCGCCATGCCTCCTGTAGACAGATCTGCCTTTCAAACATGACATTGCATCATCAGCATTGAATCTCTTGCCGCTATTGCATGTAGATGGGAGGTACGTTTGTGTCCAGTGGTACCTAAGGCTGAGTTCCCTCTTATTCTCCTTGAAATTTTTTAACTTTAATGGCAATGTTGTTAACCAGCTGAAGGCACCCTTCAACTTAGCCAGGTCGTTTGGAATTTTGGTTCTTTGGAAATGTTTGGAATTTTTTAGGACAAAAAAACAATCATGCTTTTTATATTAAAATTTCTCAAATTTGTACTCACAGTGAAAACCAATGTCTGCATCATGAATAAACAGAAATAAAAATCTAAAAGCCATAATGATGGTGTGAAAAAGAAAACATCTCCAGTTGAGTCAGATTTGTTGGTTTCCGAACACAGAAAGCCCACTTAAAATCACACCACCGTTTTTCAATAATATGATCATGTTGTAGGTCTTTGGAGCAGGTCTGTGCGTTGTCTATGACTGTTCTCACCATCCGTTGCTTCAGCTTATCTGAGATTTTTCTTAGCCTGCCACTTTGGGCCTTAACTAGTACTGTGCCTATGGTCTTCCATTTCCTCACTATGTTCCTCAGAGTGGAGACTGACAGCTGAAATTTCTGAGATACCTTTTTGTATCCTTCCCTGAAACCATGATGTTGAACAGTCTTTGTTTTCAGGTCATTTGAAAGGTGTTTAGAGGCTTCCATGTTACCACTCATTAGAAGAGATGCAGTGAGGGGAAACATTTGCAAATGGCCACCTTAAATATCCTTTCTCATGATTAGATTTGCCTGTGTAAGGAGGCCAAGAGTCAGTGAGCTTACCAAAGCAATTTTGTGTTCCAATTGGTGCTAAATGTATTCAAATCAATAGGTCAAAATGAAATCAAAATGAAAAGGGTGCCCAAATTTATGCACCTACCTAATTTTGTTTAAATATTTATTGCACACTTTCTGTAAATCCTAGAAACTTCATTTCACTTCTCAAATATCAGTGTGTTCGTCTGCTATATGATATATTTAACTGAAATTTCTGATCCAGACAACCAATGATTTTTTAAAGAACATCATGAAAATTATCAGGGGTGCACAAACTTTTACATAATACTGTAGATAGATAGATAGATAGATAGATAGATAGATAGATAGATAGATAGATAGATAGATAGATAGATAGATAGATAGATAGATAGATAGATAGATAGATAGATAGATAGATAGATAGATAGATAGATAGATAGATAGATAGATAGATAGATAGGTGCAATTTTTCAAATGTAATGGCAGATGAAGTAGTAAGAGCTCTACACAGAGAAGCGAGACATCACGTTTTCCAAGCAATGTGTGGGCTCCAAGTGTTTGCAGACTCAGTGAGCTTTGTAGTCACAGGAAGCAAAGCACTGTGGAGTTTTTCATCCATCAATAGGTGTCTTCCCTCAGGAGCCCTGAGAATTGAGCCAGGAACCACTCCAGAGTGCTGGCAGCTGTGCCTCTGAAGACGCCAGAAGTCAGCGCCTTCAGACAAACACCTAAACAGTCCCTTTTCTCGTGTTTATAAAATAATATACAGTAGTGTTCAGAATAATAGTAGTGCTATATGACTAAAAAGATTAATCCAGGTTTTGAGTATATTTCTTATTGTTACATGGGAAACAACGGCACCAGTAGATTCAGTAGATTCTCACAATTCAGCAAGACCAAGCATTCATGATATGCACCTCTTAAGGCTATGAAAATGGGCTATAGTTGAAAAAAGTAGAAAAGGGGGTGTTCACATAATAATAGTGTGGCATTCAGTCAGTGAGTTCATCAATTTTGTGGAACAAACAGGTGTGAATCAGGTGTCCCCTATTTAGGATAAAGCCAGCACCTGTTGAACATGCTTTCTCTTTGAAAGCCTGAGGAAAATGGGATGTTCAAGACATTGTTCGAAGAACAACGTAGTTTGATTAAAAGTTGATTGGAGAGAGGAAAACTTATACACAGGTGCAAACAAATATAGGCTGTTCATCTACATGATCTCCAATGCTTTAAAATGGACAAAAAACAAAACAAAACAAAAAAAAAAAACAGACGTGGTCTGGAGTTACCTGTAAGTGCTGTGACAGTTAGAAGACGCCTGTGTGAAGCTAATTTATTTGCAAGAATTCCCTGCAAAGTCCCTCTGTTAAATAAAAGACAAGTGCAGAAGAGGTTACAATTTGCCAAAGAAACACATCAACTGGCCTAAAGAGAAATGGAGGAATATTTTGTGGACTGATGAGAGTAAAATGTTCTGTTGGGTGGGCATGGGCATGTTTCTCCTATCAATCAATCAATCAATCAATTTTTTTATATAGCGCCAAATCACAACAAACAGTTGCCCCAAGGCGCTTTATATTGATAAGGCAAGGCCACACAATAATGATGTAAAACCCCAACGGTCAAAACGACCCCCTGTGAGCAAGCACTTGGCTACAGTGGGAAGGAAAAACTCCCTTTTAACAGGAAGAAACCTCCAGCAGAACCAGGCTCAGGGAGGGGCAGTCTTCTGCTGGGACTGGTTGGGGCTGAGGGAGAGAACCAGGAAAAAGACATGCTGTGAGGGGAGCAGAGATCGATCACTAATGATTAAATGCAGAGTGGTGCATACAGAGCAAAAAGAGAAGAAACAGTGCATCATGGGAACCCCCCAGCAGTCTACGTCTATAGCAGCATAACTAAGGGATGGTTCAGGGTCACCTGATCCAGCCCTAACTATAAGCTTAGCAAAAAGGAAAGTTTTAAGCCTAATCTTAAAAGTAGAGAGGGTGTCTGTCTCCCTGATCTGAATTGGGAGCTGGTTCCACAGGAGAGGAGCCTGAAAGCTGAAGGCTCCTACTATGGTGTTGGGCCTATATATCGCATACCAGGTATCATGGATCAGTTTGGATATGTCAAAATACTTGAAGAGGTCATGTTGCCTTATGCTGAAGAGGGCATGCCCTTGAAATGGGTGTTTCAACAAGACAGTGACCCCAAGCACACTAGTAAACGAGCAAAATCTTGGTTCCAAACCAACAAAATTAATGCCTCGCAGATGTGAAGAAATCATGAAAATTGTGGTTATACAACTAAATACTAGTTTAGTGATTCCAAGATTGCTAAAAAGCAGTTTGAGGCATATAGTTTTGAGTTGTAGCATCAACAGCAGATGCTACTATTATTGTGACACCCCCTTTTCTACTTTTTTTCTAATAGCACAATGTCATAGCCTTAAGAGTGTGCATATCATGAATGCTTGGTCTTGTTGGATTTGTGAGAATCTATTGAATCTACTGGTACCTTGTTTCCTATGTAACAATAAGAACTATACTCAAAACCTGGATTAATCTTTTTAGTCACATAGCACTATTAGTATTCTGAACACTACTGTATCAAATGACAAGGATCTATTTTAGCTGTTATATAAAACAAATAATGAATGTTTTTACATTCTTTCAATGGAACAAATATTTAATTCAGTGAAAGCTGGAACATACCATTCTACAAGGCTTCATTGCTGGTTAAACTCATTTGGCTTCTTGTTGTGTAAAGCAGGAGCACCAAGTTTAAAAAGAAAATGTGACTTGTTTTATTCCTCTACATGGTGCAATTTTTGGTAACTAATACTCTGGTGCAACATTTAGGTCCTGAAAATATTGCACTCTCTTTTAAATATGACAAAGACTGTAAAAAAAACAAACAAACAAAAAAAAACTCAACTTTATTTTTAACATCTCACCTGTCACGGTTGATTCAAATTGTATGCAGTAGGGAGCCTGTATGGGGAAAACATGGAGGACTTTTGGTGAAATGACAGAACGCGTTTAGAACTGTTTTGAGGACAGTGAGCCTGATGATTGGAGAACAAGTATTTTAATTCTTGCAGACCCTGACACAGGCACGAGGATGGTTTGCAAAGTCACGACTTCCTGTCAGTGTTGTGCATAAAATAAGAGAACAACAGACAGCCACCCACACAGACATTACACACTTAAAGAGACACATTCAGCCACGTGCAGTCGGCCCAAGTGCATCTTTAATCTGGCATTGCAGTAAGAGGTCCTTGTTAAACTGTCAAAGGTTGTGGTGTGTCATTTGGATTCGATAGGGTTGATTTCAAAATTTCCAGTCACACACAACACTTTGCGTCCATCTTGAACTGCACATAGACGGTATGGTTCAGAATCAGAATAACAACACATTTATGATGGAAACACAGCTTCAAGAAGAAATATTTAAAGGGTACATAAAGATCAGTCTTCCATTGCACTCATTCATCCATTTAATCCCTGATTATTTCCATATCGCTTTACTGTGGACTGAAATCAACCATGTGAGTGCTGTACATTCACTGTCTCACAGTGTAAGCAAAAAGCAAGCCGAACTGATCTGTGCTGGAAGTTCAGCTGTAATGATTGATGAATGGAATGAGTATAGATGAACTGAAAGTGACCCAAAGCACTTTTTTTCCTTCAGGAAGTATCAGTTTATGATCTGTGCCTCAAGTCAGTCGGATGGAAGTAATCCAGAATCCAGAATGAACAAAGAGCCAAATGAGCCGACGACAGAGCTGGTTCAGGAAAAGTGTATGTAGTGTAAGAATCTGAGGGAAAATGTAATCCCTTTGCCGTTGTTATGGATAAGCACCAGATGAGGCATTAATTTGGGGTAATTTTTTGTGACATTCAATAATGTTTGAGAAGCATTTCTGATGATGTCATACAATCTGGTGCAGAGTCACACAATGTTTGCTGTTTAATTCAAAGGGTTTAAAAATCACATTAATCATGAAAGAAGAATAACCATTTTTATACAGTCCTCCATTTTTAGAGGACATAAGTCATTGGATAAACTAAATATATAATTATTTTAATCATAATTCATCACTTGTTCAAAAAAGTTGGGGGCTCAAAGATGTTGGATTCTGGTTTCAGTGTCCAGATGTACAATGTTTGATACAGTGGTGTTGCCAAAGAGATTGACCAAATCCCTGTGGGAAAATAATGGAGAATTCTGCATAACTGTTGGGTCTACAGAAGTGCCATGTTTGAGAATTCTGACCACAGAGTTATTGTGGCCTCTCTGACGAATCACTTGAGGTCTGACACACTACTGCTTATTCAATGTACAAGATTAAATTTGATAAGACTTTTCCTCAGGAATTTGCAATTTTTGCTGAGGACATGGCTGGTGCAACACGAGTGGTGATCCGGGTACAGTGTGGGAGTTCTATGCAACCAGACACTGAAAGTTGTTGAAGCCAACTAGGCACAAAGGAGGAACTGCATGCCATTTGTGTAAAATCAGAGCTGCTTCCAACGCTTCTTACATGTCGCTACAATAATTTGCACACACCAGCAGCTGAAGACAGAGTGTGTCCTGTGAGAGCCCATTTGATCACTCTCGTCGCAGGTGTCGGCCAAATTCCAGGTGACACACACGAACATCTAACAACGCTCATCTGTCACTTAGAAAATATGTAGCCATCCATGCTGTTAGCACGAGAATAGTGAGCAGACGATCACTTTCGAGCTGGATGTGAAATTTGTCAAATGCCCCCACGAGTGTGGTGGTGCAAAAAGCACACACGTGGTCAGAACACGGGGAGGCCCTCACTGATTTTGTCTCATGGTGTGATGCAAATCACTTGGACTTAAATGTATCCAAAACGAAGGAGTTAATAATTGATTTCAGACAAAATAAAGGGTCAGCTGTGGACACTGTTATTCATGGTAAAGCCGTGGAAAAAGTCTCTGCATATAAATATTTAGGCACTTCTTTGATGAGAAGTTGAAATTTGATGTAAATACGGCAGATATTGTGAAAACGTGGGCAACAGAGAGTGTACCTTCTGCGCAAACTGAATTCCTTCTCTGTTAGGCCTGTTATCATGGGCCGCTTTTATCAGTCTTTTATTGAAAGCCTTTTATGTTTTTCTTTTATCTGCTGGTTTTCCAGCTTGGCTCTGAAGGATAAAAATAGGTTGTATAGTATTACAAGGATATGTTCAAAGATCATTGGAATGGAAACTAGAGACCTAGCTAGTTTTTGTGAACAACAAATGATAAGGAAGGCAAGATGTATTTTGTCTTCTCCGGACATGTGCTAGCAGGTGAATTTTCTCTGTTGCCTTCGGGTCGACGTTATGTTTCACCTGTCCTGCAGGACGAATCGATTGTTAAATACTTTATCCCTTCTGTTATCCGTCTTTTAATTCTTTGTGAGGTGTAGATGTATAGGTATGAGGATGTATGGATGTTGTATTTTTTATCTTATTCTGTTTTTGTTTTTGTTGTTGTTGTGTATGTTAATGTGCCGGTATGCAGGCTGCCGAAACCAATTGCCCCTGGTGGGATGAATAAAGTTGTCTAAGTCTAAGAAATACATGTGGCATATGTGTGTTTCCACCCCCCCACTCCCCTCTACACAGGACCTTTTGTCTGACTTAGTGCTTAGCTCAGATAAGATAATTATAGTGGGCGATTTTAACATCCACACAGATGCTGAGAATGACAGCCTCAACACTGCATTTAATCTATTATTAGACTCTATTGGCTTTGCTCAAAAAGTAAATGAGTCCACCCACCACTTTAATCATATCTTAGATCTTGTTCTGACTTATGGTATGGAAATAGAAGACTTAACAGTATTCCCTGAAAACTCCCTTCTGTCTGATCATTTCTTAATACATTTACATTTACTCTGATGGACTGCCCAGCAGTGGGGAATAAGTTTCATTGCACTAGAAGTCTTTCAGAAAGCGCTGTGACTAGGTTTAAGGATATGATTCCTTCTTTATGTTCTCTAATGCCATATACCAACACAGTGCAGAGTAGCTACCTAAACTCTGTAAGGGAGATAGAGTATCTCGTCAATAGTTTTACATCCTCATTGAAGACAACTTTGGATGCTGTAGCTCCTCTGAAAAAGAGAGCTTTAAATCAGAAGTGTCTGACTCCGTGGTATAACTCACAAACTCGTAGCTTAAAGCAGATAACCCGTAAGTTGGAGAGGAATGGCGTCTCACTAATTTAGAAGATCTTCACTTAGCCTGGAAAAAGAGTCTGTTGCTCTATAAAAAGCCCTCCGTAAAAGCTAGGACATCTTTCTACTCATCACTAACTGAAGAAAATAAGAACAACCCCAGGTTTCTTTTCAGCACTGTAGCCAGGCTGACAAAGAGTCAGAGCTCTATTGAGCTGAGTATTCCATTAACTTTAACTAGTAATGACTTCATGACTTTCTTTGCTAACAAACTTAACTATTAGAGAAAAATTACTCATAACCATCCAAAGACGTATCGTTTATCTTTGGCTGCTTTCAGTGATGCCGGTATTTGGTTAGACTCTTTCTCTCCGATTGTTCTGTCTGAGTTATTTTCATTAATTACTTCATCCAAACCATCAACATGTTTATTAGACCCCATTGCTACCAGGCTGCTCAAGGAAGCCCTACCATTATTTAATGCTTCGATCTTAAATATGATCAATCTATCTTTGTTAGTTGGCTATGTACCACAGGCTTTTAAGGTGGCAGTAATTAAACCATTACTTAAAAAGCCATCACTTGACCCAGCTATCTTAGCTAATTATAGGCCAATCTCCAACCTTCCTTTTCTCTCAAAAATTCTTGAAAGGGTAGTTGTAAAACAGCTAACTGATCATCTGCAGAGGAATGGTCTATTTGAAGAGTTTCAGTCAGGTTTTAGAATTCATCATAGTACAGAAACAGCATTAGTGAAGGTTACAAATGATCTTCTTATGGCCTCGGACAGTGGACTCATCTCTGTGCTTGTTCTGTTAGACCTCAGTGCTGCTTTTGATACTGTTGACCATAAAATTTTATTACAGAGATTAGAGCATGCCATAGGTATTAAAGGCACTGCGCTGCGGTGGTTTGAATCATATTTGTCTAATAGATTACAATTTGTTCATGTAAATGGGGAATCTTCTTCACAGACTAAAGTTAATTATGGAGTTCCACAAGGTTCTGTGCTAGGACCAATTTTATTCACTTTATACATGCTTCACTTAGGCAGTATTATTAGACGGTATTGCTTAAATTTTCATTGTTACGCAGATGATACCCAGCTTTATCTATCCATGAAGCCAGAGGACACACACCAATTAGCTAAACTGCAGGATTGTCTTACAGACATAAAGACATGGATGACCTCTAATTTCCTGCTTTTAAACTCAGATAAAACTGAAGTTATTGTACTTGGCACCACAAATCTTAGAAACATGGTGTCTAACCAGATCCTTACTCTGGATGGCATTACCCTGACCTCTAGTAATACTGTGAGGAATCTTGGAGTCATTTTTGATCAGGATATGTCATTCAAAGCGCATATTAAACAAATATGTAGGACTGCTTTTTTGCATTTATGCAATATCTCTAAAATCAGAAAGGTCTTGTCTCAGAGTGATGCTGAAAAAATAATTCATGCATTTACTTCCTCTAGGCTGGACTATTGTAATTCATTATTATCAGGTTGTCCTAAAAGTTCCCTAAAAAGCCTTCAGTTAATTCAAAATGGTGCAGCTAGAGTACTGACGGGGACTAGAAGGAGAGAGCATATCTCACCCATATTGGCCTCTCTTCATTGGCTTCCTGTTAATTCTAGAATAGAATTTAAAATTCTTCTTCTTACTTATAAGGTTTTGAATAATCAGGTCCCATCTTATCTTAGGGACCTCATAGTACCATATCACCCCAATAGAGCGCTTCGCTCTCAGACTGCAGGCTTACTTGTAGTTCCTAGGGTTTGTAAGAGTAGAATGGGAGGCAGAGCCTTCAGCTTTCAGGCTCCTCTCCTGTGGAACCAGCTCCCAATTCAGGTCAGGGAGACAGACACCCTCTCTACTTTTAAGATTAGGCTTAAAACTTTCCTTTTTGCTAAAGCTTATAGTTAGGGCTGGATCAGGTGACCCTGAACCATCCCTTAGTTATGCTGCTATAGACGTAGACTGCTGGGGGGTTCCCATGATGCACTGTTTCTTTCTCTTTTTGCTCTGTATGCACCACTCTGCATTTAATCATTAGTGATCGATCTCTGCTCCCCTCCACAGCATGTCTTTTTCCTGGTTCTCTCCCTCAGCCCCAACCAGTCCCAGCAGAAGACTGCCCCTCCCTGAGCCTGGTTCTGCTGGAGGTTTCTTCCTGTTAAAGGGAGTTTTTCCTTCCCACTGTAGCCAAGTGCTGCTCACAGGGGGTCGTTTTGACCGTTGGGGTTTTACATAATTATTGTATGGCCTTGCCTTACAATATAAAGCGCCTTGGGGCAACTGTTTGTTGTGATTTGGCGCTATATAAAAAAATTGATTGATTGATTGATGTGGCGTGTGGGGGGAGCACACTTGCATATATGTAGGTACAGACATGAACACATGTGGAGCCAGACAGCCACAGAACGCACACAGCACAGGGAGGCACCTCGTAGCTGCTGACCAGAGACATAAATAACAGCTCAATGCACAGAACGTGTCACAGTACAAACACAGAGACCACAACCAGGACAGATATATTAATAAGTACTACACTACCTACATACACAATTACATAACAAATAACTAAAAAATAATGATCACAAAACAGACAGTGACACGCGGCGGCTGTTGAGATATCTGGTTTTGGACATCCCAGCTGGTGAACACATACCGTGTTTTGAAGGACATGAACTTACAACTGTCCACTCTGATGTGTGTGTGTCTGCTTGCTGTCCTCATGTGGACATACATAAAAACATTGCTGTTGCGACATGCTGTTGCCATGGGCTGTTGCAATGGGCTGTTGTGTGCACTTTGACAAGTTGCCCCAGGTGACCGTCAGATCATAACACGCAGTGGGCGATCTGAATGTCACCCACATGAGCTCTGTTCTACATGATGCGGTGTCTGTCCTGTGGCGCACTGTCCACAGGACACGCATGTCGGGCTGGACTTGCATGTGGGGCCGGTTGGACACACCGGGCCAGCAGATGTGGACATGATAAGACCATCCTACTTCATTCATGACTGTATGTCTGTGACCATGGGTCATCTACAGAGGACCAGATGGTTTATACTTGTATTGTTCACTTGATATGAGGGATTCAATACAGTGCAGTGTTTTTTATGTTGTGGTTTTATTTTTTTATATGTTTATCTCCTTGTTGATTTCAGGAATTTTACACACCTTTTATAGGACAGCAATGGTAGTGCAGTGGTAAAGTTTCTGGCTGGCAATCAGAGCTTTTGTAAATTGCAGGTTCGAATCCTGTGGGTGTCATGTATGTTTTTTTTTCCATAGCAGCTGCACGATGTGGTTACACATGCTTCAGCTGCTCACACTGGGCCTCATGTATCAATGTTGTGCACTTGTGGCGTAAATGTATGGCGTAAACTTGAAATACACCAAAGTCGCCGTGACATGTATCAAGCAGTGCGCACCTGCCCATTTCTGGCGTACGCCTGACGTGATCTTGATAAATGCGGCGGGTGGAAACGATCATAATTATAATAAACACGCCCATAAATATTCAGACTCCGCTTCAGACACACCCTCATTTTACGACATGGAAGACGGGAAGACGGCAATGAAAAAGAACTCCACCAATCATGACGCGTGCCAATAGAGCATCAAAAGCGGCTGTCGTATCAATTGTTTTGTAGTATACGAGGTCTGTCCATAAAGTATAGGTCCTTTTAATTTTTTCAAAAACTATATGGGTTTCATTCATATGTTTTTACGTCAGACATGCTTGAACCCTCGTGCGCATGCATGAGTTTTTCCACGCCTGTCGGTGACGTCATTCGCCTGTGAGCACTCCTTGTGGGAGGAGTCGTCCAGCTCCTCGTCGGAATTCCTTTGAGAAGTTGCTGAGAGACTGGCGCTTTGTTTGATCAAAATTTTTTCTAAACCTGTGAGACACATAGAAGTGGACACGGTTCGAAAAATTAAGCTGCTTTTCGGTGAAAATTTTAACGGCTGATGAGAGATTTTGAGGTGATACTGTCACTTTAAAGACTTCCCACGGTGCGAGACGTCGTGCAACGCTCTCAGGCGCCATCATCAGCCTGTTTCAAGCTGAAAACCTCCACATTTCAGGCTCTATTGATCCAGGACGTCATGAGAGAACAGAGACGTTTCAGAAGAAGTCGGTTTCAGCATTTTATCCGGATATTCCACTGTTAAAGGAGATTTTTTTAATGAAAGACGTGCGGACGGGTCCGCGCGTCGGGACAGAGCCGGCGCGGTGCGGCGGCACAGGAAAAACACCTCCGTGTTGATAACCATTTGTAAAATCCAGGCGGCTTTTGATGGCTTTCAGTGGAGTGAGTATATGAGAAATTGTTTAACAGCTGGACATGTTCCAACTTGTCCTTAAGGCTTCCAATGGAGGTGTTTTTCCTGTGGCGGAGCGTCGCGGCGGCTGCGAGCCGACGCTGCAATCCGTCCGCACGTCTTTCATTAAAAAAATCTCCTTTAACAGTGGAATATCCGGATAAAATGCTGAAAACTCTGTTCTCTCATGACGTCCTGGATCAATAGAGCCTGAAATGTGGAGGTTTTCAGCTTGAAACAGGCTGATGATGGTGCCTGAGAGCGCTGCGCAACGTCTCGCCCCGTGGGAAGTCCTTTAAAGCGACAGTATCACCTTAAATCTCTCATCAGATGTTAAAATTTTCACTGAAAACCAGCTTAATTTTTCGAACCGTGTCCACTTCGATGTGTCTCACAGGTTTAGAAAAAATTTTGATCAAACAAAGCGCCAGTGTCTCAGCAACTTCTCAGACAAAGGAATTCCGACGAGGGGCTGGACGACTCCTCCCACAAGGAGTGCTCACAGGCGAATGACGTCACCGACAGGCGTGGAAAAACTCACGCATGCACACGAGGGTTCAAGCATGTCTGACGTAAAAACATATGAATGAAATCCATATAGTTTTTGAAAAAAATTAAAAGGACCTATACTTTATTGACAGCCCTCGTATAATCAATAAAGTGTTACAGTGGTCCCTCATTAATCGCTGGAGTTACGTTCTAAAAAATAGCCCATAATACGCGAAACCGCGACGTAGACAGCATTATTTTTTACAATTATTATAGACGTTTCAAAGCTGTAAAACCCCTCACTACACAGTTTATACACTTTCTCAATCAGACATGAACATTTTCTCACTTTTCTCTCTCAAAGTTCAAACCTTAGTAGGAAAATAAGACCAAACTGTTTCAGGCCCAAACATTTGTTTGAGGAATAAAAATAGAACATTTTCCTATAAATAATTATGATGGCATTTAGAACTAACAAATTAATTTTAACGATCAACGAACGAGGTCAGACACATAAGAAATTATTAATAGTGACTGACCAGTATTTCACAGATCGCTCCTCTGCGTCCTGGCGCTGCGCCTTTTTCCACTCACACCTGGCTGCAGGTGTCTGTTTCCGTGTGACAAACACAGTTATGAGTAGTTGTTGGCGCTCTTTTCTCTTCTGGGCAACAAGATTCTTATAAACAGACACGCAGAACATAGAACACTGTAAAAAAAAAAGGCATGCAAAATTGGACTAAATACTCCGTGAGACTCCGAGGCCACGACAGGTGAACGGCGTTATAGCGAGGGACCACTGTATTCTTTTTTCACATGTCAATAATTCTTGACATGTGGATATTTGCTCGCTCAATTAATAAGACACGCCTAATCTGTCAGATTTCTTTATTTTTTAAATGTATTTCTGTATTTATTTTATTGTGACAACCGAATGGAGACGACAAAACCTGGTTGCAGCACGGGCGAATTAAGGGAATGATGAAACTACAGTTGTTATTATCAATTTCATAGTCTAAAACGATCACACCACATGAAATTAAGCTCAGTGCTGCTCTGGCTCCAGGCTCGAAGTCTGGAGAAAAAGGCGAGCAGCGCTGTCTTTGCAGTCAGCGCTGTGACCACGGATCGTGCTCCATAACAATCCCGCAAAGGCGGGATTTGTATTGATTATTATGTGGTATAATCAGGAAAGTGTTATTTATGTAACAGATGCATTGATTTGTATAATGGCACTGTTTATCATGTTGATCATCTTCATTTTTATGTGGATTCCAGCGCTGGTTCATTTTGGTGTATAATTTAAGCCACCTCTTGACCTGGTGTATATTTTGATTTGCCCTGATTTGTACTTAATTGTACTATGTGTGAAGGGGCTCTGAGGATTGTTTTGGAGCCACGAGTGTTCATAGGAGGAGGTGTTTCATATTTGAGGACACTCTAAATATCATTCACATGATTCGTTGTGCACAGCTTGGTTCTCATTGCACCTTCATCAGTTCATCTTCCTTATTTTTTATTTAAAAGTTCTTATGATCATTAACAGCACATGCTGTGGTATTGTCAGTTGTTAAACTCACCCCCAGGCTGTTTGAAAAAGTGCCTTGTGAAAAAGTGTGTTTCACATACAGAAAAATGGTGCAACTTATACTTCAGTGTGACTTAGCGTCTAGAAAATTTAATATTAGAAATCATCTAATGCTGGAACTGAATTCAAATTTACTGACTACTCACCAGGTCAATGAAGAAATTAAAAATGAAACCTAAACATATTTTAAAGAGAACAGTAATGGTGAAGTGTCCTCACCTGTATTATGGGATGCATATAGGCATACAGGAGTGTTAAGGGGGAAAATTATTTCCCATTCCTCAGCTTAAGGAAACTCAAACAAGAAAAGCTCAATAATTTCGACAGCAAACTGAAACCATCACAAAAAGAATATAAATACAGAACATAATCAGTTAATTCAGCAGCATTTAAGAAACTCCAAAGTGCTTTAAATGTGATTAATTCCTAAGAAACAAGGTTAAAATTAGGTTATTAACCCTCTGGAGTCAAATGATGTGACTCTGTGTCAAAAGTCACATGACATAATTAAGTGGACATAACACCCAATCCACTGCACTCTGAGTCTCCCTTTGAATGTGTGTTAAATGTGCAGTCTTCAACCTTGAAAACACTTTTTAAATTTTGTTAATACGCCTAGTTTAACTTGACTTATGAGTATTTTTATGTCATGCATTTTCATTCATATTGTCATTTTTGCTGCGTGTTTATGTTCACACCCACAGCAAAAAGGATCATTTCCTTCTCTGCTGTAGCAGCGACAGTGGTGGGAAGAAACATGACTCCTTCTTTTTCACTGGGGGAAAACGCACAAGCTAACAAATCACAAGTGAGTGAATGAATGAATTAATTTATTTATCCGGCACACAGATGAGCAACAGCAAAGGTAATAACAAAACATAAAAGGAACAATGTACAAAGAACCCATGTGGCCAAAAGGGTGAAGGCAGAAGCACCTCCCCTTATACCATTAAAAAAAAAAAAAAAAAAAAATATATATATATATATATATATATATATATATATATATATGCTCATAACTACACAAAAAAAAAGAAAAAAGAAAGTGCATAAACAATTTAAAACACAACCAAACAAGTAAGAGTGAACAATGACAAAAATGGTAAACCTACTCCTTCAACTTATAACAGATAAATATGTTCTTTTTGTAAAGCCTTTTAAAACCCACCAATGTACCAAGTATTTAATATTATCAGGACAATTATTCCAAATATTAACACCCCTGACGGAAACACAATTATTTTAACAGTAGTACGGATCTTCAGAAGCTTATTTTTGACTTTATACATAATCTGTATTGTAATATAATCAGCCAAGTCCCAGAATTTAAAAATTTGCAGACAAGCAAATAACAGATTTGTTGGCTCTCGATATGGTTTATTAATGATAATTAATATGGTATTTCCCCAAACCTCGACACCAATATGTCATATATGGAACAAGTAATGCATGATATAAAGTGGTTAATGCATGTTGGGTGAGTAAGTCCTGGGCTTTATGCATAATTGCAATTGCTTTTGACATTTTCACATTGCATGTGTGTTTGATCACAGCCCACCCACCCCACGTGTTTTTTTTTTTTGTTTTTTTTTGTGCGTAAGCACTTCACACATGACGCACACAAACAGACTTTCTTTCCTTCCTTCTTCCCCTCTGCCTGAAGCAACACAAGTAAAAAAAGCAAAACAAAAGATGAATTTGTTTTCATCACTGGTGGAAAATAAATTACATAAGCCAATAACAATGATCCCCAAGCCTTGTAATTTGGTTGATGGAAGGGTTGTTGTGAGTGATTCGGCTATGATAGAGAAAAGCAGACAATGATTAGAGTTTTGGCATTTGAGAGATTCGAGAAATAGAGTGTGTTTTATTTTGGTGAAGTATTTAGCGTGTGTGGTTAGTGTGGTGGTGTTTTTTGTTGTTGTTGTTTGTTTGGTTGTTTTGTAATAAATTAGGCACCCTTATGAATGTTGAACAAATGCTTCGGTTTTTTTTTTTTTTGGGTTTTTTTGATTGGAGCAAGACAGAGCGTGCAGCGCATCATCAGAGTCTGAACCAGGCAGTTAGGATTCTGATGACAAATGAGATGATCCCTCTTTTGTTCTGGACAAGCAACCAGAGCAGGTGGATCCACTGACGTGCACACAGATCTCCACAGTGGATTGGATCACATGTTTCTCTTTGCAGCTTCTCCAGGACTTGCCGCTACAGAGCTCCACCCCAACGCCGAGTCCTGGAACGCAGAACAGAATGCAGACACACACTGCTCCCGCAGTGGCTCCAGGTATGGAGGACACAGAAGTCAGGCTAGAGACCCCCCCCCCCCCCCCCCACAGTCCAAAACACCTTTTTCTATTGTATTTGGACAGGAATTGTTTTTTCTGAGTGGCTCAAATAAAATTTGTGTGGCATTTTATTGCATGTAAATAGCCACAAAAAAAAAAAATGCCTGAAGCATTTGCTGCAATTTTATGTGAATTGTGTTATGGTTTGAGGTCCAGACGCGACCGGACCAGTACAGGTGATGGACTCAGATGTTGGGAGCAAGAACCAGAACAGGTTGTGAATGAAAAGAGCTTTATTTACAATAATAAATAACTGAGGTGCTGAGCTGGAGGAAATCTGCTGAGCCGAGACCCGGCCACATATAGTGGTGGAAGTTCGGGAGTCGCAGTGCACCCAGGGCCAAACTTGGTAGTCTGAGAACACACTGGAGTCCTGGAGTATATGGAGCTGAAACCGGAGCCAGGTGGGACGCAGAGAGCCGAGGACAAGGAACTAGGAGGATGGAGGAGAACAGAGGTGAGTGATTACACTCGTAAAACACTGGAAGCCTTTAACCACAACAGTTCACTGAAGGCTTTAGGCAGGAACGTTCACAGTTCATGAATTGTCCTCAGAAAACACACTAAGAAATGCACTGCAGCACCCCCAGCCAATGTTTCAACTCAACAGGACTCCCGAACAAAACATAAACTGGTCTGGGAACCAGGGGACATAAACCAGGAAACTACTAAAAAATTATTTCTTAAGGAACTAAAGACACCACACAAAAACGCGGACCTGGAATTAATGCTGCATGATTACTGCGAGGGTCTCTGTGGAAAAAAAAACCAAAACAAAAAACGAAAGAACACTGCATCAAAAAATTACTGCACACATTTCTACATGACCGGCATAAGGTTTCTGAAAGACTGATATATGGCTCGGAAGCCAACTAACAGATGTGGACGAGGGAACTAGCTTGCATGGCGGATGGAGACACAGAAGCCAGTGTGGCAGAGGAGTCAGGAGCTGAGCTGTGAGCTTTGAGATGTGAGTGTCTGAGTGAGTGATTTGAGCAGGGAGTTGTGTAATGAGTGTGTCACAGTGTAAACCTGGGCTGATGGAGTGCTGTATTTTCCCAGGAGTCTCCCTTGAAGGCTGAGAGCCTACTGGACTCGATCTACTCCCACTGAGTCCATATTATAGCCAGAGTCTTCTGTTGTGGTTAGAGATCCGATAGGAACACCTTCCAAAACGTATTGAAAATCTGTTTAAAGTCTTTCCATATCTTGACCCTTTTCATTTTTTGCGAAGAAACATGTGGGACAAATTTAAGCTAGCTGAAAGCTTTTGGCATCAAGTGAAGAATTTGAAAGCTTGCCTCTTGCTCTTAATTTGAAAAACACAGCTAAGAAGTTGTCTTTGAATCTCAGATGACTTGACTCATGCTTTAAAAGTCATGGAACAAAAAGCCATGAGCTAAGACTAAGGACAAAGAAAAACTAGTTTAGAGAGTAAGAGTTCAGATTCAGTTAAGAGGATGTGAACAGAAAATGCAAAAAAGAGTATTTCATTGTCTTAGGGTTCTTTTAAAGAGTCCTTCAACATAACCATAATCTCCACCACCTTGGCATTGGATTGCTTTACCAGAAAGCAATTTGAAAAACCCCACTACATCAAAGAAATAATATGTCATGGTATTATAACATTATAACATCTTCTAAAGGAAGACTAGCCTAATACATTTAATTGTTATCTGACAGAATACACTAAAAATGTGCATTTTCCACCTTTCTATGATCAATGAATCGATAAAATACAACTTTATAAAGAACGCATGTGATTGGTCAGACATTTTATTATATCATGATATGTACTCCAAACCTGCGTGTTGTCGTCTCCCCTTTAGAGTTTATGTGTGTGTGAGAAATAGCAGGAGAGCATTTTAGTGAAAATTGGTGTTTTTGCATGGCTTCCGGCTGTAGTAACAAGGGATGCTCGGGCTGTGGGTAAGCGTGATGAAATGAAAGACCCCCTGTTAGCAAGTTCTCTCCAAATGGTGTACGGCCATTTCGAGTGGGGACTGTATGGAAAGAGATTTTTGAGTGGAGCTCATGGGTCCTAAATAAAAAAAAAAAAACATTTTGAAGGACCCTGTAATCCTGACAACATTTGATTTTGGTAAATGTATAAACGCAGGGGGAGCCACAGTCAACGCAGGCCCCAGACACAGAAAAACAATGCCAGCTGTCGTCGTGACTGCCAAGACAAGTGAGAAAGGAGGATGTCTTTGCAGGAGGTGAGTTTCTAAAGTAGAATATTTATTTAGTTATCAGTCTATCTGAAAACATGATATTCATTTAAATGGTTAACCAGTGCACAGTCACAGTTGTGATACTACGACAATATATATTTTTTGTTTTTCTGTTCTGGTGTGTGTGTGTTTTACTATGGCAGCCTGCACTACCTATGTTGAAAACCTGAGCTTCTTGCAGGTTACATAAAACAAACACAATTACAACATCCTGATGCACCCAGATCATATATTCACGAGAGTTTAGGCACAATATACGGAGTTTTATGTTGCGAGGTTAATGCTGTTGTCCGTGAGCTGTGGTTAAATTGGAAGCGTTATCAGACATCTCAATGCAAACTCTCCTAAAATTTTGTGGGAGTTGAAACCTCAATAGTGTGAATACCACACAACAAATTACAGTTGGTCTATTCACACTCCCATCCAGTAGATAGCATGTTCTATGCATTTTGATGAGGGGAGGAGGAAGCGATGAGAGGTGATCATTTGGATTTCCCATAATGCCTTTTGGCATGTGTATCTCTGTTAATGCTCAAACCTTCAGAATTAGCACATTAATTTAAAAGATAAGTGCGATATCATATTTTCACTTTGTAAAAATGAGTTTCTCAGGATTTCCCCCTGTCCTCGGGCATAATATGAGTTCCACTCCATAGAACTCATAGAATTCAGGTGAGGAGAAACAGGGAACTGAACAGGGAACTCTATGGACAGTTATATAAATAATTATTATTGTGAGAGACTATTAAAGCTCAGAACTGGTTTTAGAGAATTGCCAGATACTTCTTGAGCCATGCCTGATGCTTCTCAGATCTTAGATACAGAGACGTGCATGTTTTTGCTGTCTGTGCCTTGCTTTGCTGTTTTTTTCCAAGCCTCGTCCATGATCAAGACAGAGACCCGAAGGACCAAGTTGACTGCGGACCTTGAATGCTCTTCCAGCTGTGCGATCATGATGCCGAAGCTTCTGCAGTTTAAGCTCAGATAACATTGGTCTCTCCCCTAATTCCCGCATTAGAGGTGAACTGTCCTTTCCTGTGTTGCAGACGATTCCAGTACAGCTTCCAAGTGGACCTGGACCTTGGTACTAACTATCTCAAGCGCAACATCACTTTGGGAACTCGTCGGCTCCCAGCGTGGGGCGCTTCTCAACTAAATGCCAGTTAAGTTCCTCTTGTCTCTGTGAGATCCCATTCTCACTAGTTCCTGTTTGTGACTGTGCTATAAAGAACTGTTTTAAGAACTCTGCCTAAGAACTGCATGAACTATGATATCAAACAATTGAGAAACCAGCCCAGCTGTATCAAGTCCTGCTCAATTGGCACTTCACCACGCAGTGCATTTCACTCACCCATTGTGTCTTCTTCCTTAGTTCCTGGTTGCAGAGGTGAGCATCCTACCTGGCCCTGGTCTCAGAATCCATCCATCCATCCATCCATTTTCTTCAGCTTTATCCGGAGTCGGGTCGCGGGGGCAGCAGCTCAAGCAAAGCCGCCCAGACCTCCCTATCCACACACACCTCCCCCAGCTCCTCCGGGGGAACCCCAAGGCATTCCCAAGCCAGCCGAGAGATGTAGTCCCTCCTGCGTGTCCTGGGTCTTCCCCGGGGCCTCCTCCCAACCTCCCAATGGGACATGCCCAGAACACCTCTCCAGCGAGGCGTCCAGGGGGCATCCGGAAAAGATGCCCGAGCCACCTCAACTGACTCCTTTCGATCTCAGAATCCTTTGTCGACATATTCCTTCAAGACTGGTTTGGGATAATGCAGCTCGCTATTTTCACTACTTAGAGGGTGGGCCACTCTCCATACTGCAGGCATTCCCCAGTGTAGCTATTTTTGTTTGTTTATTATAAATAAATATCTTTTCCTTTTCTACTCTTTTCCATGTCCAGCTCACTGCGTTTGGGTCCATAGTCTGAAACTGTTCAGTTCCACCCGAACCCCTAACCTTAACAGATTGCCGTTAATGTTGATAAACTGTCTGGAATGAGATGGTTTTAAATGAAACCATGGGTGAAACGTGCTTTGTGTTTGTGTCTTCTGCCCACTGTCTAAGCTGATGCATGTTGAAAATAAATGATGCATTTTTTGTTTGGTAGCAGCGGGCTGGGTACATAAAGACAGAAGCTCTGGCACGTTCCTTTGTTTTTGGTTTGTGATCGCTTAGCCGACTGTGTACTGAGTCAGTATTAAAAGTTAGTGGTTACCTGTAACTTCCGCTAAAGTTTTTAGCAGTTTATTGATTTTAATCCAATTTTGTCAACGCAGCTATTTACAAAGTTCTGAACATGGATTGGACACTGTTGACATGTTCCATTGTGCTATAAACTCAGAGAAAAATCTGATTTGTTTCACTTGAGGGAAGTTATTGCTACATTGCATGATGTTTTCAGATTTTTCTTTTTGTTTTAGGGGCCATTTCCAAAGCTGGTGCCATACCTGTACCAGAGAAAAGCAAGGAAAACCATAGGCAAGAAGGACAAGCCACACCAGCTGGAAGCCATCCAAAATCATGACTCAGGATTCTGTAGATGTTGCTGAATGAGTATTTATGTGGAAAATTATTGGACAACAGTATTATAAGTGTCAGAAATATGACTGTCACATGTGAATAAGTAACATCTACCATTGTCATGTTTTGAACTGCAGTGGAACAAAATGCACAGTGTCGTACGTTTCTCTTCGTAGAGAAGCGAGAACCTGATACCCACTCAACACAGCATGGAAGCTTTCATAAATGCCATTCTCTTCTGGGAACCTGTTTCTTATTGCCATAACTTCACAGGCTGGAATCACCTTTCTGCATTTCCTCCCGAGTTTGCCATAGACTCACCAGGTAAAACTATGGTATGCTGTGTATCGCTATAATCAGAAACAATAAAATTCAATAATTAAGAAAACATTTTTGGACATTATGAAGCTGTATGATTGGTGACACAAAATGCAAAGGTTGCACCCAGAGTAGAAACACCCAGAAGTAGCCCACTTGGGCAGTGGCAACAGTGGCGGTCATTAAGGGCCCCTTCACACATAGTACAAATAAGTACAAATCAGGGCAAAAGAGCTCATATGAACAAACCACGAAAACATTGATCCATGGGGCAGGCGTGGACAGACCCGCTGTGAGGGTCTCGTGCACAAAACCATCGCAGCAGGATCATGGTGCAAGGGGTTGGTAAGGGTAGACCTTACTTGTGTAAAGCGCCTTGAGGCAACTTTGTTGTGACTTGGCACTATATAAATCAAAATAAATTGAAATTGAGCAGCTGGAGTATGTGTAACCACATCGCGCAGCGGCTATTAAAAAAATAAATAAATACATGCCACCAATGGGATTTGATCCTTCAATTTACAAAAGCTCTGATTGCCAGCCAGAAACTTTACCACTGCACTACCATTGCTCTCCTGTAAAAGGTGCGGAAAAATGGCTGAAATCAACGAGGACATAAACATGTTTTTTTAAAAAAGAGAAAAAAGCGCTGTGACAACCGGTGACAAAGGGCAGCCCTGGCAGAGGCCAACGTGCACTGGAAACAGGTTTGACGTACTACCGGCAATGCAAACCAAGCTCCTGCTGCGGTCGTACAGGGACCGGATTGCCCTTAGCAAAGGACCCCGGACCCCGGTTCTGTTCATTATTTTTATGGACAGAATTTCTAGGCGCAGCCAGGGTGTAGAAGGGGTCTGGTTTGGGAACCACAGAATCTCATCTCTGCTGTTTGCGGATGATGTGGTTCTGTTGGCTTCATCAAATCAGGACCTTCAGCGCACACTGGTGCGGTTTGCAGCCGAGTGTGAAGTGTCCGGGATGAGGATCAGCACCTCCAAATCCGAGGCCATGGTTCTCAACCGGAAAAAGCTGCTTTGCCCTCTTCAGGTCGGTGGAGTGTCCTTGCCTCAAGTGGAGGAGTTTAAGTATCTCGGGGTCTTGTTCACGAGTGAGGGACGGATGGAGTGTGAGATCAATAGACAGATCGGTGCAGCATCTGCAGTGATGCGGTCGCTGTATCGGACCATTGTGGTGAAGAGAGAGCTGAGTAGGGGGGCAAAGCTCTCAATTTACCAATTGATCTACGTTCCGATCCTTACCTATGGTCATGAGATTTGGCTCATGACCGAAAGAACGAGATCGCGAGTACAAACGGCCGAGATGAGTTTCCTCCGCAGGGTGGCTGGGCGCTCCCTTAGAGATAAGGTGAGGAGCTTGGTCACTAGGAGGGGCTTGGAGTTGAGCTGCTACTCCTCCACATCGAAAGGAGTCAGTTGAGGTGGCTCGGGCATCTTTTCCGGATGCCCCCTGGACGCCTCGCTGGAGAGGTGTTCCGGGCACGTCCCATTGGGAGGAGGCCCCGGGGAAGACCCAGGACATGCTGGAGGGATTACATCTCTCGGCTGGCTTGGGAACACCTTGGGGTTCCCCCGGAGGAGCTGGGGGAGGTGTGTGTGGATCGGGAGGTCTGGGCGGCTTTGCTTGAGCTACTGAGACAGCCTTTTAATGTGCGCACTCTCTAGCCCGTTTTAAAAGCAATGTGTTTTTTTGTGTTTTCCACATGAGGACAGCAAGCACACACACACGTGTCCGTCAAAACATGGTATATGTTCTGCAGCTGCGACGACCAGGACCATAATTATCAACGGGGGGGCAACAACACGCACACGTGTTGTGGGGGGAGCTGACACTCTGGCACACCACATGTGTACTCGCCAACTCCACAGTCGTGGGGGCACGTAGACAAATTTCACTGCCAGCTTGAAAGTGATCGTCTGCTGATTGTTGTTGTGATAATAGCACGAACAACCACACATTTTCTAAGTGCCAAGTGAGCGGTGTTAGATGTTCGTTTGTGTCAGTCACCTGGAATTTGGCCGACACCTGCCGCGAGAGGGATCAAATGTGCTCTCACAGGGCACACACTGTCATTCAGCCGCTGGTGTGCACAAATATTTATAGCAACAGGTGTATGAGGCATTGGAGGGAGCTCTGATTTTACACGTATTGCATACAATTCCTGCTTCATGCGCAATTCGACCATATTCGTAGTGTGTGTGAAGGGGCCCTAATCAAGACCTCTCAGTGCATTTATGTATATTAATCTTATTAGGCTCCAACATATAAAAGTAGGCGCAGACCTTTCAGTGATTAATGTGACCTATTGTTTATGTAGAGCATATTATTCAATGTGCTTTTGTAGGAAAGTGGTGAACAGATGGTTTTTGAATCAGTTCATGAGTCTGGATGATTTCAGATTGTTGCATGAATGATTACAGTTTAACAAATGATCAGCACGCTGGGCAGAGAAACATAAATGAGCATGTTTGTGATCAGCAATAAGCCACACTACCAACTACATGGAAATAATTTGCTGAACCGCAGAAGTCCATTTAGCCTGGGGAGAGGAAAAAAGGGAAGCTGTTCAAATGTATAAATAATACTCGAGATTATTAGCAACATAATAGAGCTCAGTTGTAAGTGGAAGGTAAAAGGCTCGAAGACAAATGTAGTTGAGCAGTGTAAGTGTGGGCGGGTAATTAGGATGTGTCATTCAGCAGACCAATCACCTGAAATTGACTTTAATTATAGTTCTTCTCCAAGTTTTCACCTATTATACACACACACACACACACACACATCTCTGCAACTCACGAATACAAATTTTTGTGGAATTTGCTTTGGGGTGCAGTCTTGACATGATTTGCCTCGGGCCTGTATCTGTCGATGTCTGCTTAATGCTGACTCCTAATCTGTCCTCCATTCTGCTTCTTTAACTGAACCTCCCCAAGTTAACCTGCAAAACCCGAGGAAAAATTATACCATAGGACCTGAATGTACAAAGCAGAAGAACATAACCAGCCTATGTGCAAAAACTCAATAATTAATCCCTTTTTGGTTGAGGTTAAGGCAATGTGTAAAATGAAAGCTACATATACAGCACAAGCCAGCAGAGACACTTCAGCACATGCAGTTGTGCTCAAAGGTTTACATATCCTGGTAGAGGTTTTGGTTTTCTGGTCCATTTTTCAAAGAATATGAATAACAATTGTTGTTTTTTTTTCCACTCATGGTTAGTGGTTGTAGTGAAGCTATTTATTGTCAAACAATAGAAGACACCCAGACAACCCAGAAGAAGTTATAGATCCAATCACAGCCCCTTATTGGGCTTTGCATTTTGTATCACCAATCATACAGCTTCATGATGAAGTGAAATAGTGAAAGTATTGGTGTCACTCTCCTCCTTGTTGCACAGTTTTTGAGAACTGTCTACTCCATACAGATTTACTGTAGAGTGCCATACTGTTTGTATTTCATTGTAATTGATGTAAATAAAGTCCAAGACATATTCAGTGGCAGCTTCACCATCAGAGAGCCTCATCCACAATGACTACAAAAGACTCCATGCTGTCATTGATTTTAAAGTGTGGAGCACACATTATTAAGGACAGGGGTATGTAAACGTTTGATCAGGACCATTTGGGTATTTTCTGTCATTATGATTTAAAAAGGGTAAATTTGTAAGTTATCATTCATATTCTTTGAAAAATGGCCAAAAAATTCTGCCAGTGTATGTAGACTTTTGAGCGCTACTGTCAACACACTCCACAAGCCATTTGTGTGTGTGTGTGTGTGTTGGGGGGAGGGGGGGACAACAATGACACACTCCAAAAAACATTTGTATTCAGCTCAGTCACACCCATTTTTGTTGCTTGGTAACAGCACACTCGTGCGGCACTTAGACAATTTTCACAGACAGCTCGAATGTGGCCATCTGCACTCTACTCTCATGCCAGGAGCGTGAATAGCCCCGCCTTTTCTAAGTGACCAGTGAGCGGTGTTGATGGTGATGTTCGTGTGTGGCACCTGGAATTTGGCTGACACCTGCCAAGACAGGGGTCTAATGGGCACTCACAGGGCACTCAATGTTTTTCAAATGGTTGTGGTGACAGCTGTATGAGGTGTTTGAGGCAGTAATAATTTTTCATGAGTGGCATACAATTCCTCCTTCATTCAGCCCTTACTGTTGACCTTTTATCCTGCTTTGATCTTGACAGATGACCTGCAGTCCTTCTGCCTGAGCTTTGTCCCTGTAAGCCTTTATTCATGAATCCCTGGTGCCAGACATGGAATGAGATATGATATAGGAAAACTGAACATGTAAAAGAAATTAAATAGAACAAAAATGGAGGTGATGGTCTTGTTGTTAAGCATGTGCTTGAAACCAGATGATCCTCGGTTCAAACCCCGCCAGATCGGAAAATTGCTATGGACCCTTTGGAAAGGTCCTTAATCCCCCAGTTGCTCCTGGTGTGCAGTTGAATACTTTGCATGGCAGCACTCAGACATCAGTGTGTAAATGGGTGAAAGCAAGGTGGCATTGTAAAGTGCTTTGAGCTTCAGATTCAGATGGAAAAGTGCCATATGTTATTCATTCTATTTAGCAATAAATAGGCATTCAGAATTCAATAGAAAATGCATCACTCAAAACATGAGGTGAGATAAAGAACCACACTAGAGATGAAAACACCAGAAGGGAGCATGAACCCACAGTGTGCTGGCAGAGAACAGATACAAGAAAGCATATTTTACAGATTCCAGCCAGTTAGTGTAAATGCGGAGGCACAAAGCACAGAGAAATTAAATAGAAGCAATAGTGCACGGGGAGAACTGAATCACTAGCAAATAATAAACACATGAAAACATGGAAACGAAAAGGTGACACTAATAGAGAATATGGTGAAGACACAAGAAAAAAAAAAAAAACTAACAATGTTGAGGGAAAGATCAAACCAAAACTAAATCCCATGTGAGTACAGTGACCCAGCTCCCAATTCAGATCAGGGAGACAGATACCCTCTCTACTTTTAAGATTAGGCTTAAAACTTTCCTTTTCGCTAAGGCTTATAGTTAGGGCTGGATCAGGTGACCCTGGACCATCCCTTGGTTATGCTGCTTTAGACGTAGACTGTGGGGGGGTTCCCATGATGCACTGTTTCTTTCTCTTTTTGCTCCGTATGCATCACTCTGCATTTAATCATTAGTGATCGATCTCTGCTCCCCTCCACAGCATGTCTTTTTCCTGGTTCTCTCCCTCAGCCCCAACCAGTCCCAGCAGAAGACTGCCCCTCCCTGAGCCTGGTTCTGCTGGAGGTTTCTTCCTGTTAAAAGGGAGTTTTTCCTTCCCACTGTCGCCAAGTGCTTGCTCACAGGGGGTCGTTTTGACAGTTGGGGTTTTTCTGTAATTATTGTATGGCTTTGCCTTGCAATATGAAGTGCCTTGGGGCAACTGTTTGTTGTGATTTGGCACTATATAAATGAAATTGATTTGATTTGATTTGATCTACCTACTGCAGCGAGTGCTCACCCACCTGGAGACCGGTGGGAGTGCTGTGAGAGTCATGTTCTTTGATTTCTCCAGGGCTTTCAACACCATCACACCAGTGCTGCTGCAGGGGAAGCTGGAGGAGGCAGGTGTGCATGGACACCTCCCCGCCTGGACCATCGACAACCTCACTGATTGCCTCCAGTATGTGCGGCTGCGCAGCTGTCAGTCTGAGGTGGTAAGGTGCAGCACCGGCTCTTGCCTTTCCTCTTAACCCTCTACACCTCGGACTTCACCTACAACACAGACAGCTGCCACCTCCAGAAGTTCTCTGATGACTCCGTCATTGTGGGTCGAGGGGAACAAACTGGAGTACCGGTCGGTCATCACAGACTTCATGGACTGGTGTGAGCGCAACCACTTGTGTCTCAACACCAGTAAGACAAAGGAGATGGTGATCGACTTCAGGGGGAAACCACCACCTCACCCACCGATGAACATCCAGGGGGAGGACATAAAGACTGTGGACAGTTTCAAATACCTGGGTGTTCACCTCAACAGCAAACCGGACTGGACTCACAACACCAATGCCCTGTACAAAAAAGGCCAGAGTCGCCTCCACCTCCTGAGGAGACTGAGATCCTTTGGAGATCCTTGAGGAGATCCTTTGGCCACTGCTTAAGACCTTCTACTACTCTGTTGTAGCTTCAGCTCTCCTCTATGCTGTTGTATGTTGGGCCCCGCGCAGCACAGAGCAGGAGAGAAAGAGACTGAACAAGCTGGTCAGGAAGTCCAGCTCTGTCCTGGGCTGTCCTCTGGACTCTCTGGAGGAGGTGGCTGAGAGGAGGGTGTTAACCAAGCTCAAATCCATCATGAACAACTCCTCTCACCCTCTGCACCGGACTGTAGTGGAGCTGACCAGCTCGTTCAGTGACAGGCTGAGGCACCCTCAGTGCCTCGCGCGTTGTTTTAACAACATTTTTTCTGGACCTGTGAGGGATATCCGAGTGGACACTTCGAGAAATTAAGCTGGTTTTCGGTGAAAAGTTTAACGGCTGATGAGAGATTATGGGGTGTTTCTGTCGGTGTAAGGAGTTCCCACAGAGCGGGACATCGCACAGCGCTTCCAGGCACCGTCATCGGCCTGTTTCGACCTGAAAACATTCTAAGGCTTAATTCACCCAGGACGTCGTGAGAGAACAGAGAAGATTCAGAACAGGCCGGCATGAGGACTTTATGCGGACATTTCACTGTTTAAGGACATTTTGTAATGAAATTCGCCGAGTTGTTTCCGTGACGACTCAGTGAATCCGTCTGCGCCGCGACAGGAAAAACACCTCCATGTTGAAAACCATTTGTAAAATTCAGGCGGCTTTTGATGGCTTTCAACAAGTGAGTAACTGAGAAATTGTTTAACAGCTTGGGCATGTTCCAACTTGCCTGTTAAGGTTTCCAACGGAGGTGTTTTTCCTGTCGCGACCCCCCGTGGTCGGGTCCGGCCCGACATGCGACTCTGCCCGCACGTTCTTTCATTACAAAATGTCCATTAACAATTGAATGTCCGAATAAACTCCTCATGCCGACTTCTTCTGAAAGTTCTCTGTTCTCTGACGACTTACTGGGTCAACAGAGCCTGAAATGTGGAAGTTTTCAACCGCCTCGAAGCGTAGATCGCCGTCAGGCGCCGTGGGCCATCCTTAAAGCGATACTACCAGACCAAAATCTCTCATCAGCCGTTAAAATTTTTACCGAAAACCAGCTGAATTTATCGAATGGTGTCAACTCAGTTGTGCCTTACAGTTTTTGAAAAATTTTTTATCAAACAAAGCAGCAGTGTCTGAGCCATTCCTAAACAATGAAAAAACGACGAGAGGGTGGGCCACTCCTCACTCAAAGACTGCCCACAGGTGAATGACGTAACCGACAGGCATGAAAAAACTCTCGCATGCCCACGAGGGTTCAAACATGTCTGATGTAATCACACGTGATTCAAATCCATATGGTTTTTGAAAAAAAATAATAAGGTCCGTTACTTTTATCACAGACCTCGTATATATATATATATATATATATATATATATATATATATATATATATATATATATATATATATATATATATATGGGACAGGGACATGTATTTTAATTTTTTTATTTTCACAACAGCTGTATGATGTGGTTACACATCGCACTACTGCTCGCACTGTGTTCCCGTGTGCACAAAACGGTTGCAACATCTATTTTTTTTTTCTTCACAGCAGCTGTGCGATGTGCTGCAACATGTTTCAGCTGGGTTTTTTTTGTCCACAACAGAGGCGCAATGTGCAACACATTCCAGCTGCTCTCACTGTGTTCTTGCACATCACACAGCTGCTTGCACTGTGTTCCCACATGCATGAACCATCACACCAGCATCGTACAAGCCTGTCCGTCGGCGTGATATTTCGGGGTGCGCTCATACAAGCTGTTCCGGCAGGAGTTGCCCTGAATTGTACAAATTTGCACTATGTGTGAAGGAACCCTCACATCAATGACAGCTTGGAGTCTTTTGTGGTCATTGTGGATGAGGCTGTCTGATGGTGAAGTTACCACTGAATATGTCTTGGACTTTATTCACATCAATTACAAAGAAATACAAACAGTATGGCACTCTGTGGTAAATCTGGCAGGAGTAGACAGTTCTCAAAAATTGACTGACTGTGCAAGAAGGAGAAGCATAAGGAAAGCCACCAAGACACCCAGACAACCCATAAGAAGTTATCGACTTATGTGGCTGTGATTGGAAAAATTGCGCACAGTGCAAGCTTTGAATTTTGTTTCATCAGTTATACAGCTTCATGATGAAGTGGTATAGAAGAGGATTTTCTTGAAACAAAGACCTAAAATTTACCTACAAATCATCAGAAGGTACATCTGAGATGCAAGCCTAGCTTTGATCTGTTTTGGGGAAAGCATATCCTTCTCCACTCTACTCCATGATGAAGCTAAGGGCCCCTTCACACATAACACAAAAGACGCAGAAACCGGAAGAACTGTGAACTAAACACAAAATGGGGCACCACAAAACATTCCACCTGCTGTCGTGAGGGACGCATGGTCGTACAGGCATGTAGGTCACAACGGTGACGGTTTCGTGTACGCTTGTGCATATGCAAAAACACAGTGCGAGCAGCTGGAATGTGTTGCACCAGATCTCAACTCTGTTGTGGAGACAAAAAATTAAAAATAGAAAACCAGCTGGAGCATGTTGCAGCACATCGCACAGCTGCTGTGAAAATAAAAAAAATAAAAAAATAAAAAATACATGTCACCCAGGGGATTTGAACCTGCCCTTTCCAAAAGCTCTGCCTGCCAGTCAGAAACTTTACAACTGAGCTGCTGGCCTGTTAAAGGTGCTGGAAACCGCCTGATATCAAGATGGACATGGACGCATTTAAAAAAATAAAACCACACACCAAAAAATAAATAAATAAATAAAAGGGGACCTAATACAGAACCCCTGTTAAATAATCCTGTTTAAATAAAAATAAATGCCACTCATGTGATTCAAACCTACAATTTACAAAAGCTCTGATAAAAAGATGGGTTAGGGTTACCACTGCACTACAGTTGCTGTCTTATAATAGGAGCATGAAAGATTTAAAATCAACAAGGAAATAAACGTATGTTTTCAAAAAAGAGAAATTAGATGATGTATGAACATGAGTGTCGGGCGGGCCTAGAGCCTGCCGAGGTGCGCTGTGTGCGGCTGCTGCAGCCCGGCACAAAGGCGAAAGATATTTTGTATTTCCACGTGAGGAGAGCAGGCCTCACGTGCCTCACAAAGGAATGTTGTTGTTGTGTGGGCCGCTGAAGAGGAGGTCCTGCTGGCCCACCACCACCAGATGGCGCACTGCTTGGAGTGCGGGCTTCAAGCATGAGAGGGCGCCGGAGCCACTGGGAGTGACAGCTGTCACTCATCCTCAGCACCAGCTGTTACTCATTCATCTCATCACCATCACCATAAAGGCCGGACTGCAACTCCACCTCCTCGCCGAGAAATCAGCTACCATTCAGGTAACTTTCTCTGCTGACTCAAAACATTGAGTAATAATCTGTACTTCTTTGCAGCCATTTTCCTGTGGTGTGTCCTTATCTGTGGGATTGGCGTTTGGTGTGATCGGCGACGGCTTCGCTTCACACTCCAATCAGATAAGTGGTTAGACAGGAGCTGCACGAGTGTGTGATTGGAGGTGGAGGTTCTCCCTGCTTTACTGAACACTGACTGTGGGATTACTGAGTGTGCGAACTCACACTCATCAGGACTGTCTCTGTTTTCTGCCAGCAGTACCGGGTCTGACTGCTGAAGACAGCGGCCACCTGGGGCGCAGGACTTGGCGGCTCCGGTGTTCTTCAGCTCCGTTGGTGGTGGAAGCTGTGTGGGGATCCGGCTCTTCTCTCGCCAGGCGTCTTCTATCGTCGAGCCTGCCCACACGTCACCTGGTGTATGATTGACAGTCCACCATATTGTTATTGTCTGTACGTCGTTGTGCGATTCACAACATTAAATTGTTACTTTTGGCTTATCCATTGTCCGTTCATTACCGCCCCCTGTTGTGGGTCCGTGTCACGACACTTTCACAACAGGATTTCTCGGCCAGCGTCATGGATCCCGAGGGGCGTCAACCATCGCTTGAACAGCCAATAGAAGAGCGAGGTGCACAGGTGCCAGCAGGAAGCGTGTTGGGTGAGCTGCAGCACATCTTAACCGCCTTTACCGCTCGGTTGGACTTAGTTACCGAGCAGAGCAGTGTTCTCAATCGTAGGATGGAGGCTCTCACCGCCCAGGTGGAAGCGCGTGCTCAGGGCGCTGCTGCAGCACCTCCTCCTGCTGACCGTGTGCCAGAAACAGACATTCTGCTGGTCGTTCAACGAACCCCCCCACCGTCCCCTGAAGCATACATAAGCCCTCCGGAGCCGTACGGAGGCTGTGTGGAGACGTGCGCGGACTTCTTGATGCAGTGCTCGCTCGTCTTTTCACAGCGTCCCGTCATGTACGCAGCAGACGCCAGCCGGGTGGCTTACGTTATAAATTTGCTTCGAGGAGAGGCACGCGCCTGGGCTACGGCGCTTTGGGAGCAGAATTCACAGCTCCTAACGGTTTATACTGAGTTTGTGAGGGAGTTCCGACAGGTGTTCGACCACCCTCATAGAGGCGAGACCGCTTCAAGTGTGCTGCTGTCGATACGGCAGGGGCATCGGAGCGCAGCGAAGTATACAGTCGACTTCCGCATCGCGGCAGCGCGAGCCGGCTGGAATGCTGTTACGCTCCGCGCCACCTTTGTAACCGGACTGTCTCTGGTCCTTAAGGAGCACCTGGTGGCGAAGGACGAGCCGCGGGATTTAGATGGGCTTATCGACCTGGTTATACGGTTAGACAACCGATTAACGGAACACCGAGACGAGGGGCGTGGTCAGGTACAAGCCGTCCCTCTTCCTCCCGGGTCTGAAAGGAAGCCGACTTCCCCACGCTCCACTGCCAGGGCTCTCCACGTGACAACAGCTCCCCCTGCTGACGTTGCTATGGAAACGAGCAGGGCCAAAAAAACGATCAGATCAGAGACAAAGGAGGCTGATCCGTGGAGAGTGTTTTCTCTGCAGCTCTACCGAGCCCACACAGAGAGAATGCCCCAAACGGTCAAAACAGCAGCACTCGTCCTTAGAGACTGGGCTAAGAGTGGGTCACAACACCCACGTGGGGAAACCCTGATGATCTGCATGAATCCCAGTCACGATTCTGAGTGGGGATCTAACCCCTCACGCCCCAGCACTGGTGGACACGGGGTCGGAGGGGAATCTGCTGGATAGCAGATGGGCAAAGGAGGTTGGGCTCCCTCTAGTGGCCTTACCGTCACCATTGTCGGTGCGGGCGCGAGATGGCACCCTTCTTCCACTAATCACACACCAGACAAGAAGGGCAAGAAGGACGGCGGACTCCGTCCATGCATTGATTACAGAGGGCTGAACGAGATCACGGTTCGCAACCGATACCCGTTACCTCTGTTGGATTCAGTGTTCACGCCCCTGCATGGAGCCCAAATTTTCACGAAATTGGATCTTAGGAATGCTTATCACCTGGTTCGGATCCGGGAGGGAGACGAGTGGAAGACGGCATTTAACACCCCGTTAGGTCACTTTGAGTACCTGGTCATGCCGTTCGGCCTCACCAGTGCGCCCGCGATGTTCCAAGCATTGGTTAATGACGTCTTGCGGGACTTCCTGCATCGGTTTGTCTTTGTATAGCTAGACGATATACTCATCTTTTCTCCGGATCCTGAGACCCATGTCAAGCATGTACGTCAGGTCCTACAGCGGTTGTTGGAGAACCGGCTGTTTGTGAAGGGCGAGAAGTGTGAGTTCCACCGCACTTCTTTGTCCTTCTTAGGGTTCATAATCTCCTCCAACTCCGTCGCCCCTGATCCGGCCAAGGTTGTGGCAATGAGAGATTGGCCCCAACCAACGAACCGTAGGAAACTACAACAGTTCCTCAGTTTTGCAAATTTCTACCGGATGTTCCTCAAGGGCTACAGTCAGGTAGTTAGCCCCCTGACAGCCCTGACCTCCACAAAAGTCCCCTTCACCTGGTCGGATCGGTGCGAAGCTGCGTTTAGGGAGTTGAAACGCCGGTTCTCGACTGCACTGGTTCTGGTGCAGCCCGATCCCAAGCGCCAGTTTGTTGTTGAAGTGGATGCCTCTGACTCAGGGCTAGGAGACGTGCTATCCCAGAGCGGGGAGTCCGATAAGGTTCTCCATCCATGTGCCTACTTTTCCCGCAGGATGACCCCAGCTGAACGGAACTATGACGTCGGTAATCGGGAACTTCTTGCGGTGAAGGAGGCTCTTGAGGAGTGGAGACACCTGTTGGAGGGAGCATCGGTACCATTTACGGTTTTCATGGACCATCGGAACCTGGAGTACATCCGGAGCGCGAAGTGTCTGAACCCCAGGCAAGCCCGCTGGTCGCTGTTCTTCGGGCGTTTTGACTTCCGGATCACCTACTGCCCCGGGACTAAGAACCAATGATCTGACGCCCTGTCCCGGGTGCATGAAGAGGAGGTCAAGACCGAGCTGTCAGACCCCCCTGAAACCATCATCCCCGAGTCCACTGTCGTGGCCACCCTTACCTGGGACGTGGAGAAGACCGTCCGGGAGGCCCTGACACGGAGCCCGGACCCAGGGAAAGGTCCAAAGGACAAACTGTACATCCCACCAGAGGCCAGGGCTGCGGTCCTTGACTTCTGTCATGGTTCCAAGCTCTCCTGTCACCCAGGGGTGCGAAGGACCATGGCAGTGGTCCGGCAGCGCTTCTGGTGGGCGTCTATGGAAGCCGACATCCGGGAGTATGTCCAGGCCTGCACCACCTGTGCCAGGGGCAAAGCCGACCATCACAAGGCCCAAGGCCTCCTCCAGCCTCTGCCTGTGCCTCATCGCCCCTGGTCTCATATCGGCCTGGACTTTGTCACGGGCCTCCCGCCGTCCCAGGGCAACACCACCATCTTAATGATAGTGGACCGGTTCTCCAAGGTGGCCCACTTCGTGGCCCTCCCGAAGCTCCCGACGGCCCAGGAGACTGCAGACCTCCTGGTCCACCACGTCGTGCGTCTGCATGGGATTCCATCAGACATTGTCTCAGATCGTGGTCCTCAGTTCTCCTCCCAGGTCTGGCGGAGTTTTCTGCAGGGAACTGGGGGCCACCGTCAGTCTCTTGTCTGGGTACCACCCCCAGACGAACGGGCAGGCAGAGCGGACGAACCAGGAACTGGAGCAGGCCCTCCGCTACGTGACCTCCACGCACCCGACGGCCTGGAGTGACCATCTGGCCTGGATCGAGTACACTCATAATAGCCAAGTTTCATCTGCCACCGGCCTTTCCCCGTTTGAGGTGTGTTTGGGGTACCAGCCCCCATTGTTTCCGCTAGTGGAGGGAGAGGTCGGGGTGTCCTCGGTCCAGGCCCTTCTGAGGAAGTGCCGTTGGGTGTGGCGTACCGCCCGCTCTGCCCTGCTCAGAGCCCGGACGACGGCTAAGGCCCATGCAGACCGCCGGCGTTCTCCGGCCCCTGCATACCAACCCGGGCAGGCGGTTTGGTTATCCACAAAGGACATACCTCTGCAAACGGAATCCCAAAAGCTGAAGGACAGATTTATAGGACCCTTCACCATCGTGAAGGTCCTCCGCAGCTTCACTGCGGATACATCCAGTATTCCATGTCTCCAGACTCAAACCCTGCCACACCTCTCCCCTCTGTGCCCCCGGACCGGCGCCGCCGCCTGCTCGGATCATTGACGGGGAGCCGGCTTGGACTGTGCGCCGACTCCTGGATGTTCGTCGAAAGGGCCGGGGGTTCCAGTATTTGGTGGACTGGGAAGGATATGGACCCGAAGAACGCTCCTGGGTGAAGAGGAGCTTCATCCTGGACCCGGCCCTCCTGGCCGAATTCTATGCCCGGCACCCGGACAAGCCTGGTCGGGCACCAGGAGGCGCCCGTTGAGGGGGGGGTCCTGTTGTGTGGGCTGCTGAAGAGGAGGTACTGCTGGCCCACCACCACCAGATGGCGCCCTGCTTGGAGTGCGGGCTTCAAGCACGAGAGGGCGCCGGAGCCACTGGGAGTGACAGCTGTCACTCATCCTCAGCACCAGCTGTCACTCATTCATCTCATCACCATCACCATAAAGGCCGGACTGCAACTCCACCTCCTCGCCGAGAAATCAGCTACCATTCAGGTAACTTTCTCTGCTGACTCAAAACATTGAGTAATAATCTGTACTTCTTTGCCAGCCATTTTCCTGTGGTGTGTCCTTATCTGTGGGATTGGCGTTTGGTGTGATCGGCGACGGCTTCGCTTCACACTCCAATCAGATAAGTGGTTAGACAGGAGCTGCACGAGTGTGTGATTGGAGGTGGAGGTTCTCCCTGCTTTACTGAACACTGACTGTGGGATTACTGAGTGTGCGAACTCACACTCATCAGGACTGTCTCTGTTTTCTGCCAGCAGTACCGGGTCTGACTGCTGAAGACAGCAGCCACCTGGGGCGCAGGGCTTGGCGGCTCCGGTGTTCTTCAGCGCCGTTGGTGGTGGAAGCTGTGTGGGGATCCGGCTCTTCTCTCGCCAGGCGTCTTCTATCGTCAAGCCTGCCCACATGTCACCTGGTGTATGATTGACAGTCCACCATATTGTTATTGTCTGTACGTCGTTGTGCGATTCACAACATTAAATTGTTACTTTTGGCTTATCCATTGTCCGTTCATTACCGCCCCCTGTTGTGGGTCCGTGTCACGACACTTTCACAACAGTTGTAAGTTCATGTTCTTCAAAACATGGTACATGTTCTCCAGCTGGGACGTCCAGAAGCAGAGATCTCAACAGCAGCTGCTGTTGGCAGGCATGCCCCCCTGTCTGTTCAGCACTCAGACCAACATGTCACTCTCTATTTCTGTGCTATGTGGTCATTCATTTTAGTTATTTGTTATGTAATTGCATATGTTTTGTCATAATTATTTATATACCTGTCCTCGCGATGGTCTCTGTGTTTTAATGTAACATGTCGTGTGCATTGACCTGTCATTTCCAGCTGTCACTGTGCTGTGATCAGCTGACAGGCGCCTCCTCATGCTGTGTGCGCTCAGACGTGGCTGCCCAGCCCCTGTGTGATCATGTCTGTACATACATATAAGCATTTTATGCAAGTGTGCCCCCCCACATACCACATGTGTAGAGGAGAGTGGGGGTGGGCGTGAGGGGTGCGTGAAACACACATATCATGTATTTCAGGGGGAGCGGGGGGGACACGTTCAATATGTGTGTTGCTTTTTGCAACGCCACACTCATGTGGGCACTTACACAAATTTCACATCCAGCTCAAAAGTGATCATCTGATCACTGTTTTCACGCTAACAGCATGAATGGCCAGTGAGCGATGTTAGATGTTCATGTGTATCACGTGGAATTTGGCCGACACCTGCCGTGAGAGAGATCAAATGGGCTCTCACAGGGCACACTCTGTCTTTTGGTCACTGGTGTGTGTGAATAATTGTAGCGACAGGTGCATGAGGCATTGGAGGCATCTCTGATTTTTCACGAATGGCATGCAATTCCTCCTTCGTACGCTAGTTGGCTTCAGTCATGTTATGTGTGAAGGGGCCCAAAGAATGGTGATGCAAAATGCAAAATTTGCACTGCACAATTTCTCCAGTCACAGCCACTTAGGTTTGTTATTTGTCACTTCACTCCTTCCTCTCCTGTCATATTTTAGTTTCTGCAGTGCGCCCACTTTCGATCATGGTTCAAGTATGTTTGGCAGAAAAGTCCACAAATATGACCAATTGTACAACACAGAGTCAGATTAAAAACTCTCAAATGACCCGCAATTCATGGAGGAAACTTGTACGTACCATACCATTGTTTTGGAGGTTGATGATTGTACAAAGAAGTTGACCTTGTTGAGGGACAAGTTAATTCAAAAAAGCCGCTCTTCCTGTGGCAAAGTGCAATAAGATGTGACGGAAAACTTTAAAAAGGTTATGCACATGTCAACGTCATTGCATGGCCACTGAGTTACGGAGTTGTAGAAGCATAAATCAGGCTTTAGGATTTTAAGGTACCACTAAGCAGCAGACTTAGACAAAAGACTGAGTCAACCAAATGTAGTCTTTTTAATATACATAATGGACAGTGCTTATTAAAGGGCTCCTTCACACATAAAATGATTAAGGTAAAATGGAACATGAAGGAGGATTTGAATCTACTCGTGGAAAATCTGAGCCACACTCAAACACCTCATACAACAGTCATCATATCCATATGGGTACAGCACATGCACTCTATATTCACATGCTGCTCGTGCCGGAAACCCATTCGAATGGCGAACAAGATGAGGTTGTACTGCCATCTGATCATGTTCGCGGCATTCGCATGGCATGTCGTACGCACGTTGGGCATATTGTGCTGTGGCTGAGGGGCTGCACAAAATCATTGGCAATGTTGAACCATGGCCAAATGGCACTATTAAGGCAATCTTCACATCAATGGCCGAATGTCATTGAATGCTGGACGAATGGCCATTTCACGCACTCTTGGCTGGAGTCGACCAGAGTCCAGTTACCACATCCAACACACTCACGGGGCACTTAGAAAAGGTGGGGCCATTCATGCTGTCAGCACAAAAGTAAAGAGCAGGAGACCACTGTTGAGCTGGCTGTGTGAATGGCCCCATATTTTCTAAGTGCCCCATGAGTGTGTTACTGAGCCAAACAAATGGCGTGTGAGTGTGCCGTCCCTCCAACAGAAATGGCATGCGGGTGTGCAGTGTGCTCCCCCTCGCAACACAGATGGCATGTGAGTGTGTCAACCCCCCCCCCCACACACACACACACACAAACATCACGAGCCTATATTCACGGTGTGGCTAAGGTTGTGAATAGTGATATGTAGTCATGTCATGGGTTGGATGACATTCGACATCAAGCAGGGAGGGAGAGCCCTGACCACCGGCCATGGCCAGTGCTGTGGTCCTGCAGCGTGTGCTGTTCCACATTGCAGCCACAGCATCAGCACAATTAAAAGCTGGGGATTATATTGTCACATGTGATCCAATCACCCATGTGCAAAGCACAGTGCATCACATGTGTCTGCAAATTATTATGACGTGGAAAAAAACAAAGTGGATTGCCCCAACCACATCTCAGCATGCACAGTGATGGGCATGCAATCAAAGCTGCACCTGACTGCTGCATCATGAGTAAACACAGCTGGGGAACACATATTGTGCCATGCCATATCACTTAACGAAGTGCATACATTGGTGAGCTCTCCTCAAATTTCAATATCAAATTAAACCACACATCACCTTTGCAGCAGTCACCAGTGCTTCAGTGCACATTGGCATGTTGGTGGCATATAACCACCGCCATGGGATCATTCACGCCTGTTAGACCATGTGTCCCTTCCGACAGTAGCTGGAATTGTTTGTGGTTTGCCACTTCTTTCACTCAACATCGTGTTATGTGATAGGGCCATTAGGTAGGTGTTTATTTGTTCCAGATGAAGTTTGAACCGGCCATTAAATAAGACAAGGGACGTATTGAAAGACATTTAATCAAGGAAATACATAAGCCGAATTGGACCGGTAAAGGGAGAGAGCTGGCTGATATGATGGAGAGCAGAAAGGTACACTGTAAATTTTGCAGAGTAAAATTTACTCTACTGGGATAACAATTGGTACCAGTCCAAATACTCTAGCACAGTGCTAAATCAACTCTATCACAGTGTAAAATGAACTCTTATTGGAGTATAAACTCCAACGGATTTCACTCTGTAATAGATTGCATTTTAAAACCCCTATTCCAATGAAGTTGGGACGTGGTGTGAAATGTAAACAAAAACAGAATCCAGTGATTTGCAAATCCTCTTCAACCTATATTCAACTGAATACACCACAAGATACACTTTTTTTGTTTTTGTGCAAATATTTGCAACACATTTGCAAAAAAGCTGGGACGGGGCGACAAAAGACTGGGAAAGTTGATGAATGCGCAAAGAACACCTGTTTGGACATTCCACAGGTCAATCAATTCAATCAATTTTTTTTTATATAGCGCCAAATCACAACAAACAGTTGCCCCAAGGCGCTTTATATTGTAAGGCAAGGCCATACAATAATTATGTAAAACCCCAACGGTCAAAACGACCCCCTGTGAGCAAGCACTTGGCTACAGTGGGAAGGAAAAACTCCCTTTTAACAGGAAGAAACCTCCAGCAGAACCAGGCTCAGGGAGGGGCAGTCTTCTGCTGGGACTGGTTGGGGCTGAGGGAGAGAACCAGGAAAAAGACATGCTGTGGAGGGGAGCAGAGATCGATCACTAATGATTAAATGCAGAGTGGTGCATACAGAGCAAAAAGAGAAAGAAACAGTGCATCATGGGAACCCCCCAGCAGTCTACGTCTATAGCAGCATAACTAAGGGATGGTTCAGGGTCACCTGATCCAGCCCTAACTATAAGCTTTAGCAAAAAGGAAAGTTTTAAGCCTAATCTTAAAAGTAGAGAGGGTGTCTGTCTCCCTGATCTGAATTGGGAGCTGGTTCCACAGGAGAGGAGCCTGAAAGCTGAAGGCTCTGCCTCCCATTCTACTCTTACAAACCCTAGGAACTACAAGTAAGCCTGCTGAGTTTCAGGTGAGGATGGAGTGAAGAAACAGGGTTGATATACAGGTGCTAATGGAATGTGGAACAGGTGTGTCGATCAGCTTGAGGCGTGCCACCTGTGCAGAAAGGAGAGAAAGCAGCAGCAAACAGATCAGGCAGCCCACAACAGTACCTCTCCTCAATGGGAGCCCCCAGGTGACCTACCAGGACGATCAGGGTGCTCCAGATAGAAGTCCCGGATGAGGGGGGGTCCAAAATGAGCCCCCGCTTGACCCAGTAGCGTTCTTCAGGTCCGTAGCACTCCCAGTCCACCAAATACTGGAAGCCCTGCCCCCAACGACGAACGTCCAGGATCTTACGGACGGTCCAGGCTGGGTGACCGTCCACCATCCGGGGAAACGGGTGGCGCAGGAACAGGCGGACACAGTGGGCTCACACGAACCGGCTTAAGTCGGGAGATGTGGAAGACCGGGTGGATCCACAGTGAGCGGGGAAGCCGGAGCCGGACGGCCACCGGATTATCGACCCGGTCGATGACGAAAGGTCCGATATAACGGGGAGCCATCTTTGGAGAGTCCACCTGGAGGGGAATGTCACAAGAGGAAAGCCACAACTCCTGCCTGGGCCGATAGGCGGGGGTCCGATGCCGGTCAGCATGGCCCTGCGTCCGGGCATGGGTCTTCAGCAGGGCAGAGTGGGTGGTTTTCCACACCCGATGGTATCTTCTGAGGTGGACCTGCACAGATGGCACAGAGACCTCATCCTCCTGAGAAGGGAAGAGAGGTGGCTGATAACCCATGGAGGCCTCAAAGGGCGAGAGTCCTGTAGCTGAAGAGACTTGGGAGTTGTGCGCATACTCCACCCAAGGTAAGTGTAGGCTCCAGTCCGAGTGTGCGGCGGAGACACACCGTAGGGTGGTCTCCAGGTCCTGGTTAGTCCGCTCTGCCTGGACTGCGGCCCCCTCCAGCCAATGTCTCCACTTGGCTAAGGCTTCTTTAACAGCTAGGAGTTCCCGGTTACCCACGTCATAGTTCTTTTCAGCGGGGGTAAGGTGCTGCGAGAAGTAAGCACAGGGGTGTACCCTATTGTCCTCCTCAGACCTCTGAGATAGTACTGCTCCTAGTCCAGTGTCAGAAGCGTCGACTTCGACTATGAGCTGACGGTCCGGGTCAGGCTGTATAAGAATTGGTGCCGTGGCTGTCAGGTTTGACCTCGCCTGGACATACAGGAAATGACACCTGAGACAATGTATAATAAAAATGTTATTGTGCTGTTTTGCACCTGTCTTAAAGTAACCCTGAGAATGTACTTGTTATTCAACTTTGTTTTAGCATGCTGGGGTCAGTCTGAACTGGGAGTGAAGAGCTGGATGTACTTGTTACACTGATTGCACAACTTTGTTTTAGCATGTTGGGGTCAGTCTGAACTGGGAGTGAAGAGCTGGATGTACTTGTTATTATTCACAACTTTGTTTTTGTTGCTATTGACGACTGCGCTGAAGAGATGTTTTTGCAAGAGGAAATACCTTTTTGATGCCTGTTGATTAAAGAAATTATGTGCGCCAGGGAGTTTGAAATGGCCACTCAACCCTCCCTTTGCGCACACACTAGAAAAGAGGAGGCAGAGCCATGCTCCGATAGAGTCTGCTGCGGGTTAACGTACGAACGCCCAGCCGGTTGACAAGCGCACTTTACCGAAGGTGTGGCTCTCCACCTTAAAGGCGTCACGGTAAGAGAAGAAGAGATATTTCATGCGCTGCAACCACTTGTGTTTGATGTAACTGCTTTTGTGGGGAATAAATATACGCCTTTTTTATTCTAGCAAATGCAGTCTGTGTGATAATTTCTGTGTGCCGATCTGACCGAACCTTGTGTTTCAAAACATTTTTGGCGTTGTCGGCAGGATACGGTTACGCTCAGACTACACACAGAAATGTCTTGCTTTAGATTGGGAAAGAGGGATGCCGAGGAGGCATCTCAACAGGAAGAAGTGGTCCCTGGGTGGGATGGGATCACTTCTAAAGAAATAGGCCAGCTTCTACGGCGACGTGGGGGACGCCCTGGGTCGTGGACTGGAGCAATTCCCACCGCGACTCCACCGGTTTTATGTGAGATGTTAAAACGGGTGGAGGTTAAAGAGAAAGCGCCATTGGGAGGTATTTTAGAGATGATGTGGATTTGTGTGCACTCATTTTGACACGTCTGTCATGTTCAGGAATGTTAAACACACCTGCTGTCTTGAGTCTTGATTTACAATGAATTAGTTGCAGAAATGTTATATGTGGAAAGTGGGAATTTATTGTTACTAGTATTGTATTTTCTGGTGTATAAGTTACACCTTTTTAAAAAAAAAAGCCTCTTGAAGATGAAAAAAAAATTGCAACTTTTTTCTGCATTATCACTACTTTGGGACTTTTGTGCATTTTGTTTTTGGCATTTCTTCTTTTGTATGGGGGGAGGAACAACAATGCTCATTTGACATGGCAAAAGAAGCCATACAACAAGCTGTGTCTTTAGGGAAATGCAATCAGGACAGTAGAACTTTAAGTGTCTGCTCTAAATGATTATGCTAATAGGAGCTTATGGCAAAAACAAAACAGGGTACGCAAACCTTTAGGATTCTGGTCGAGGAAAACTCCCAGATGCAGGTAGCGTTATACACCTTTTGAAAAAACAGCTTTTAGCATGTTATTGGGCGTTGATTGAAACTGAATCACAAACGGTGGGACATGAAGTAATGATGAGGGACACACGTACCTATTTTGACATGGGTGATGAGTAATCCCACCACTCACCGAATAGGGACAGCTCAGGAGGCTAGTGTGATAAAATGGAAATGGTATGTGTCAGAGCGTGTAAAACCAGGTGAAAAGGGGTGTCATTGCTGCATGAACAAGTAGCTGATGCTCCTGAGGAAGATGAGGAACCGTTTTGAAGTTCAACCATTGGAGGAATCTCCTGTTAAGCAGGAAAAAGGTGGGATGATTTGTTCAGATGATGAGAAAAGTCGAGCATGGTTCACTGATGGTTCCTGTCAATATCAAAGCAGGAAAAAGGTGATGGAAAGCAGGAAGCTTTAATCCACAATTAGGTCAGTCTCTGAAGAATTAGGAGAAGGAAAAAGCAGTCAGTGGGCGGAGTTGAAGGCCGTGCCTATGGTGGTCAGCAGGGAGGACCACAGGGCCTCATATTTATACAGACTCATGGTCAGTGACCCAAGGACTACTTACTGACTGCCTACATGGAATGCCACTAATTGGAAAATACATTCTAAGGAAGTTTGGGGAAGAGAATGTGGGAAGACATTTGGGAAAAGGCTAAAAACAATTCCTATTACTGTGATGCATGTAGATGCACACACTAATGGACAAGACTCAGAAGCTTTATATAATAAAGCTGCAGCTCAATTAGTAAGAGTTAATGATTGAATTAAGACAATCCAGCCCAGGATTGGCTAGATGGGCTCATGTCAAAGCAGGGACATTGGGGGGTTCAAGGTACCCTAAATGGGCCAGAGATCGAGGATTGATCTAAACTTGGATGATGTGAAAACAGCAATCACTGAGTTGTGCACAATGTCAACACCACCGGAAGGGTGTTTCCTCACACTTTGCATGGGCAGTTAAATTGTGGTAAAAGTCCTGGTCAAATTTGGCAGTTGGATTTTATTGGACCACTGCCAATGTCTAAGGGATGTAGACATGCATGCACTGCTGTAGATACATTTTCGGGAGTCTTGGTAGTGCATCCATGTAATTTGCAAATCAAATGGCCACACTTAAGTGTTTTGAAAATAATACAGCAGTATTATGGTTGCCAGTACAGATTCAAATTGATAATGGTACTCATTTTACGGGGAATAAAGTAAAAGAGTGGGCCCAAGAACATCATGTTGAATGGATTTATCATATTCCCTATTACCCGCAAGCGGCGGGACTAGTAGAACGAATGAATGGGCTCCTTAAGAGACCCTATTGAAGCTATCAAAGATCCGCACTATGCGACAATGGAACAGGATTGACCCACTGCTGTGGATCAGCTGAACAATCGGACCTTTAGGGTCAGGATCCACACCCTTGATAAGAATGATTTCAGGAGAAATGATAGAGCATACTACAGAAAGCATCAAAATGTGGAAAATTGATCCACAAGCGGAACTACCTGTCGAGCTACTCCTGGCTCAGCAGGACTAGACTTAAGAACATTGACTACTGTCACATGGTACCTGATCAAATTCAAGTGGTAAAAACAGGGCTAGGCCTACAGTGTCCGAAAGGGCACATATTGGCACGTCCTGCCACGCAGTGGTCTATCACTTAAAGGGCTGACTATTCAGGCCGGGGTGATAGATGGCAGATTACCAAGGCCGAGATTGGAGTGGGTTTGTAGATTGTTGGAGAACAACCCCTGATATTGAACAAAGGGGGACAAAATTGCTCAATTAATAATTAAACCCTGTGAAATGGGGGTTGGTACAGGAGATACCAAACCCGTAGTAATAACTACACGAGGAACACAAGGTTTTGGTTCCTCAGATCAAGCAGGTGCCAAAGTTTGGGGTGAAACAACCTAACGGACCGCCTAAGGCGGCAAGAAAATTATAGCTCAAGGGAATGATGCAACGTTAGTATACTCTATCAGGGTGAACGAAAAATGGGGTAAATGTGCCTATATCAAAGTGTTATGTAGAGAGGACCTAATCATTGTTATTCTATTGAATAGTCTTTCTTCTGTTGATCAGACTCAATGTCCTGGTGGGAGTTGCTGATCGGGCGACTCGAGGACCACAGGAGGTGTACATCGCCATGGCAACCAGTGGAAGCCCCGGGATTGGAGGTGTCGGCTGCTGGGTCATACTCCTCCTTGTAGTGGTGCCAATGGTCCCCTGTTGTTGGGAATGACGGAAGGACATCAAGTGAGAGAAGTCCAACCACGAGTGGAGCTCGTCTGGAGAAATCTCACTAAAACAAGTCAACAGGACAATTTTACTGGTGCCACAAGCAACAGTGAAGACAAAGGTTATATTGGCAAGTTACCTTTCCAAAAATTCCAATTTGCAGAAGACGTCGAAGGGCGTGGTATGGACACTCTATTAGGAGGACAGGAACTGTCCTGGGAGTATCAAACACAATTGATAATGAGGTAACCAGAACAATGTTGTCCAATACTGGACGATATTCCTCTCAAGCTATCCATCAGGTTGGAGAGTGGTTGCCTACAGCATTAGTGGGACAATTACAAAATGCAAATCTGTGGCAAAAGAATTCAAATGGCAATTGGCATTATGGAATGAAACATTTAATGTCTTCCAAAATTTATCTCATATGGGAAATTGGACAGCATGTGCATACAAACTCTTCATTGCTGAAGCTCAAAGAGAAAGATTTCAGCGTATAGTTACCACAGGGAACTATCATGATTGAAATGGATTTGGAATATAAACTGATACCTTTGGTTAAAGTTACATCCCAGAATTTACACAGTGTAATGGAACAGTATTACTGGACACTGGACCCAGTACAATGTTACACAACCAAAGGTTGTGTGTAAATATCAAGTATTACCGGTGAATACCGACTAATGGCTATTGTTCTTGCATATGGATGGAGAGTGTTAGAACCAAAAACTAATCCGACTTTTGATACAAAATGTGTGAACAAACAATAAAGGTATGGCCTGTGTGCTGCAAACGGATATGCCAATCCATGTCTAACCGACTCCGAGGTTGTACTTTGTGACTGGACTAGGGAAACACCAAGAGAAATGTGGTGGCAGATCGGGCCCACATGCTCTGTGTGTTGCAACAATGAAAATAATTCACAAGTACCTTCGGTTCCGTATACTGGCTGCCTGAACAATGTGCACTGATGGCATGGGGAAACCGGACGTATCGTTTGACTAATTATTCTGTATCGAGTCGGCTGACTTCGGTACAATGGGATGTATTGCATTCCCCATGGAGTCTTTCTCTGGAGCGTTTCAAAATGCGCATTGGAACAATCTACGGAAATTCAGCAATTAATAGAGTCACATATGGCCAACATCTCCAGTCTTATGGTGTCTACATTGATAGCTAGTGACCGGGTAAAACATGTGGCAAAATTAGTACAGCAGCATCAGCACATCATTGGTGGGACATCTTTTCAGGATGTCTGTCACTGCCAGGAGTACCTTAGTGCCACCTTTGACAATATTAATTATAGCAATATGTATGATGACTTTTTGTAACATTTTTACATGTATCTATGTTATACGTTAAGGCGAGAGGGTGGATATGGGTAATTTCAACGAATGCGATGAAATTGACACTGTTTCACGATATAGTCAATGTTTATGGATGGAATTCACATTTACCTATTCCATACAAGTTACATAAATTGATTGGTGCAAAACACCAAGAGTGGAAATGTATAATAAAAATGTTATTGTGCTGTTTTGCACCTGTCTTAAAGTAACCCTGAGAATGTACTTGTTATTCAACTTTGTTTTAGCATGCTGGGGTCAGTCTGAACTGGGAGTGAAGAGCTGGATGTACTTGTTACACTGATTGCACAACTTTGTTTTAGCATGTTGGGGTCAGTCTGAACTGGGAGTGAAGAGCTGGATGTACTTGTTATATTCACAACTTTGTTTTTGTTGCTATTGACGACTGCGCTGAAGAGATGTTTTTGCAAGAGGAAATACCTTTTTGATGCCTGTTGATTAAAGAAATTATGTGCGCCAGGGAGTTTGAAATGGCCACTCACCCTCCCTTGGCGCACCACACTAGAAAAGAGGAGGCAGAGCCATGCTCCGATAGAGTCTGCTGCGGGTTACGTACGAACGCCCAGCCGGTTTGGACAAGCGCACTTTACCGAAGGTGTTGGCTCTCCACCTTAAAGGCGTCCGGTAAGAGAAGAAGAGATATTTCATAGCGCTGCAACCACTTGTGTTTGATGTAACCTGCTTTTGTGGGGAATAAATATAAGCGCTTTTTATTCTAGCAAAATGCAGTCTGTGTGATCATTTCTGTGTGCCGATCTGACCGAACCTTGTGTTTCAAAACAGACAGAACTCAGAGTTGAGGATATCTTTTGTGAGCTTTGCAAAGGGGAGACGCAGCAGAGCTTGCAAGCTTCTATGTGCAGTTCTCCAACTGTGACATCCTCTGTGAGGCTCTTTTATTGTGTGTAAAAACAAAGATAAGGTGGGGGCTACATGAGTCCAACACGGCATGTGGTTACAATATGTGGCTATCAGTCATGTGCAGAATACATATGCAATCAACTGGAAAACATTCCGATCTTAGGTACAGAGTGAGTGGTTTGCTGAAGCTTGCTAAATGTCAAACCGCAAACAAGCTGACCTGGCTCTTGTTTGTACTTTTTGTTACTGAGCAGCTGTGCTATCTATCTGGGAATAATCTGAGAGAAACAGTTTGCAGAATTTAAGATACAAAAGAAACAATATAAAAGAGGAGATGTAATAAAGGATAATAACTAATATGTTTGTACAGTACATTTTATCTAACAGTGTGAGCAGAATTTGTTCTTTTAGAACGGAGAAGGTGGAGTCAGCCTGGGGAGTCCACTGAAATGCGGTTTTAGAGGAGGTAAGTGCGGAGAGAGGAGCGGCGAACTTGACTGAACCCGCGTAATAAAGCGTCTTAGAAGTTTGCGAAGCCCAGGAACTGCTGTAATGTTTAACAGCAGATGGTACTGGCCAATCAGACGATGGCTTTGAACTTAGCTGGTTCTGGTCTGTCCTGATTGTGGGAGATGATGAAACCCCAGAAAGGACATGGTGTCGCAGATTAACCGCATTTTTCGGGCTTACCGAACAACCTATTCTCCAGCAGTCGTGGGAGAACTCACTCAACAAAAAATATAACGCAACACTTTTGGTTTTGCTCCCATTTTGTATGAGATGAACTCAAAGATCTAAAACTTTTTCCACATACACAATATCACCATTTCCCTCAATATTGTTCACAAACCAGTCTAAATCTGTGATAGTGAGCACTTCTCCTTTGCTGAGATAATCCATCCCACCTCACAGGTGTGCCATATCAAGATGTTGATTAGACACCATGATTAGTGCACAGGTGTGCCGTAGACTGCCCACAATAAAGGCCACTCTGAAAGGTTTTTATCACACAGCACAATGCCACAGATGTCGCAAGATTTGAGGGAGCGTGCAATTGGCATGCTGACAGCAGGAATGTCAACCAGAGCTGTTGCTCGTGTATTGATGTTCATGTCTCTACCAATAAGACGTCTCCAAAGGCATTTCAGAGAATTTTGGCATACAATCCAACCAGCCTCACAACCGCAGACCACGTGTAACCACACCAGCCCAGGACCTCCACATCCAGCATGTTCACCTCCAAGATCGTCTGAGACCAGCCACTCGGACAGCTGCTGGAACAATCGGTTTGCATAACCAAAGAATTTCTGCACAAACTGTCATAAACCGTCTCAGGGAAGCTCATCTGCATGCTCGACGTCCTCATCGGGGTCTCGACCTGACTCCAGTTCGTCGTCGTAACGCTTGAGTGGGCAAATGCTCACATTCGCTGGTGTTTGGCACGTTGGGAGAGGTGTTCTCTTCACGGATGAATCCCGGTTCACACTGTCCAGGGCAGATGGCAGACAGCGTGTGTGGCATCGTGTGGGTGAGCGGTTTGCTGCTGTCAATGTTGTGGATCGAGTGGCCCCATGGTGGCAGTGGGGTTATGGTATGGGCAGGCGTCTGTTATGGACAAAGAACACAGGTGCATTTTATTGATGGCATTTTGAATGCACAGAGATACTGTGACGAGATCCTGAGGCCCATTGTTGTGCCATACATCCAAGAACATCACCTCATGTTGCAGCAGGATAATGCACGGCCCCATGTTGCAAGGATCTGTACACAATTCTTGGAAGCTGAAAATGTCCCAGTTCTTGCATGGCCGGCATACTCACCGGACTGTCACCCATTGAGCATGTTTGGGATGCTCTGGACGGCGTATACGACAGCGTGTACCAGTTCCTGCCAATATCCAGCAACTTCGCACAGCCATTTAAGAGGAGTGGACCAACATTCCACATGCCACAATTGACAACCTGATCAACTTTATGCGAAGGAGATGTGTTGCACTGCATGAGGGCAAATGGTGGTCACACCAGATACTGACTGGTATCCCCCCCCAATAAAATAAAACTGCACCTTTCAGAGTGGCCTTTTATTGTGGGCAGTCTAAGGCACACCTGTGCACTAATCATGGTGTCTAATCAGCATCTTGGTATGGCACACCTGTGAGGTGGGATGGATTATCTCAGCAAAGGAGAAGTGTTCACTATCACAGATTTAGACTGGTTTTGTGATCAATATTTGAGGGAAATGGTGATATTGTGTATGTGGAAAAATTTTTAGATCTTTGAGTTCATCTCGTACAAAATGGGAGCAAAACCAAAAGTGTTGCATTTATATTTTTTGTTGACTGTAGATGCACATGTTTGATGTGAGTTAGTGGATCGGGGGAGAAGATCAAATGTCATCTCGATAGACAAAAACGAACCGATTCAAAAATCCTGCAGAACATCGTTAACCAGCGCCTGGAATGTGGCCGGTGCATTGGTGAGACCGAAGGGCATGACCAGATATTAAAATTGTCCCAGTGGGGCATTAAAGGCAGTTTTCCACTCTTCCTCCTCCCGAACACGCACCAGGTGATAGGCATTGGGGAAGGTCCAATTTGGTGAATATGGTCGCGCCATGCAAAGAACTAATGCAGGCATCGAGAAGGGGTACATGGGTACCTGTTGAGGACCGTAATAGTGTTTAGTCCCCGAAAATCGATGCAGGGGCGAAGGGTCCGTCCTTCCTTTCAACAAAAAAGAAGCCTGCCCCCAAGTGGGGACGAAGAGGGTCGGATCACTCCCGCAGCCAGGGAGTCCCAGATATAGGTCTCCATTGACTCGCTTTCCAAGCGGGAGAGGTCGTACAATCTCCCAGATGGGAGGAGTAGCACCAGGAAGCAAGTCATGGATAATCGTAAGGACGGTGAGAAGGTAGCAGAGTGCATGATCCTTGCTGAATACCTCACTAAGGCGTGATCCTCTGGGGGCACTAAAGACAAGTCAGGAGGTGTGGTGACCTTCTCCTTGGCTTTCACGCAGGGAGAACCGAGGAAATAAGGCACCCTGGAGACAGGCTTCACGCCATCGAGTTATAGCCCCGGCCTGCCAGTAGATTCCGGGATTGTGTCTGAAAACCCACAGGTGGCCTAGAACCCGGGGGGAAAAGGATGGAATCACATAAAACTGGATGGACTCATGATGATTCCCTGACACCACTAACGTACTGGGATGGTTGCGGTGAGTGAAAGTAGGAAGGGTGTGCCGTCCAGAGCATGCACAGACAGTGAGGGAAGATAGTGCCTCAAGTGGTATTTTGTTTTTAGACACAAAAGTGGCAATCAATAAAATTGCCCTCAGCTCCAGTATCAATTAGAGCTGGAACCGAGAGCGTTTCATTGTTGAAATAAAGCATGGCCAGGGATTTGGGTGTGATTTGAACCCACACCCATGAATCTGGCTTGGCTCCACCCGTAAACCCGGATCCTACGGATGAGCGTGGTCTTTTGGCAATAGGGCGGTGCTAAGGCTGTGCGCCTTAGCACTACAATAGAGACATTCCCCAGATGCCAGTCTCCGTCTGTGTTCGTCTGGGGCAATCTGGCCCTGCCAAGCTGCATAGGTTCACCAGCAGGGGGAGCTGGCTGTGTCTGAGGCATGCTCGATGGAGCTTGGAAGGTGGTGTGGTGGTGTGTGTTGAGGGAGGGGCGAGCGGAAAAGTCCCAGTCAGCCCGACGGCCCTTCTCCCAGCGCCGCTCCCTAATGCGATTATCCAGCCTAATGATTAACGAAATAAGCGAGTCCAGATCCCTCGGTTCGTCCCGGACCGCCAGTTAATCTTTTAATGCTTCATTAAGACCGTTGATAAACACATCCGAAGTGCCGCACTGTTACATTCTGCCTCTGCCACAACACGTGCAATCCACCGTGCGAAAAAAAAAATCTAAAACAGCGCAAACCCTGTTTTAGATTTAATAGCCATTGAGACACGGAATCCCTCGCGCGGGATGGTCAAAAAATTAAATGAAATTCCCTGGAGAAAGCTGCGAAAGAACTAAGGCATGGGGAGTCGTTGCTCCAGAGCCGCGGTCGCGCCAGGTGCGCACATCTCCCTGGAGTAAACTGATGATGTACGCTACTCTGCTTTTATCGGAGCTGAACTGTGGACAGGACGCTGATCAAAAACCAGAGAACATTGCATCAAGAATGCACCCCACGTATCAACACTACCCTCGAATGGTTCTGGGTGACAAAAGAATGGTTCGAGTGGCGCCGTGGAGGCAGTGCCGGAGGACGAGGAGGTGATAATCTGAGCCGGAGGCGGCAGGAGGTGGTGTCAGTGTGTGTCCGAGTGCAAGCTGTGACATCTGGGAGGAGAGGTCTGAGAAGCACGTATCTGAGTTGTTTGATGTGGTCTGTCAGTGAGCTACGTGATCCACTATAAGTCCACGGGCTTGCTGGAGTTTTCCAAGGTACTCGCCCTGGATCTGTAACGCCTGCTGCAAACGGTCTGCCACCCGCTGGATTCATGACGTGGCCAGAAATTCCTGTTACGGTTTGGGTGTGAACGGACGATGAACCCAGAAGCAGGGAGCAGAGAGGAATGTGTCAACCATGGATTTATTACAGCAAGGAATGTCCAGAGTGTTCAGAGTATGTAATGCTGCCTATCTGAGTGGAGACCGGCCCGCACGGTGGTGGAAACAGGACGTACCGCAGCCCAGAGAACTTCTGTCCTGGTGAATGGACCCGGAGCCAGGTGGCCACCTGCAAGCTGTCGACGTGGCGGGGGAGGAGAGACAGATGAATGAGTGCTGAGCCGGAACTTCCAGAAGTGATTCTCACAGGTCAGTCAGTGACAAACTATCACAGCTGGTCCAAATATGCAGATAGCTAGACAGAATGATTCAGTTCAGTTTCTTCTTAGTGTTCGTTATCAGAAAAGTTCACAGTTCAGTTTGTACAATATTCCAAGCAGAGCTCAGTGTGAAGCTGCTTGTGTGGGCAAAGATGACAAACACTTAGCTGGTAGATTGCAGAGTGTGAGAGCTCTGCGCACAGCCTGCAGGTAAAGCGGTCTTGGTGCAGCAGCAACGAGGAAGGTGTCAGCTCTGACCTGAGGCTCAGGACAGAAGGTGTGTGGAAACACCAAAAAAGTCAGAAAATATTCTATTTCTGGAAAAATAGAGAGGCCAAGCTTAAGGTGCGTTTACACATAAGCGAGACGCGTTACGAATGTAATTTTTCTGTCCATTTGTGACACATTCCTGACATTCTTAATGTGACTTAATGCATCTGAATGTGCGTGTTGGTGCGTGATATTCTTGATATTTTGGAGCATGTTTTTGCCTGTCAAAAATCTTCCACAAATGTCACACACCATCCTCATTTCGTCTCATGTTGTGGAGGTCGCAACTGAGCATATTGAATCCACTCTTGATGAGTACTGATCCTAATAGAGCATGACAACGTTCGTAGTGGTTCCACATGGTTCTTGGAGCCCAAACTGTCACGCGTTATTACAAAGTGACACGGAAACTGTCAAGTTTTGACACGACTTCTAACGCGGCGTCACATTTCACTGTGCACCACAACAAATCAGTTTTCTGTCATGTGCGCACAATTAAACTCGGCTCCAAGTGTCGTTCCACAGTTCTGCTGAAGCTCCTCAGGATGCTCCTGCAGGTGTTCCACCTGCTGTTGTAACCGATGAGTGGGAGAACGAGTCTGAGCAACCAGAGGAGCTGAGAGAGACTCACGTTGCAGCCAGACATCTCTGGCACCTCCTCCAGTCTTGCGGAGGAAGAAGCGTGCACACAATTAAACCTGCTGCACCCCATTCAGTTTGATTGCTTGACACCAAGAGTCGGCTTAAAAGGACTAATTTCAGTGCTTTTCAGCATGCTCCTGCAGGGGTTCACCTGCTGCATGTGCCTGATGTTTGAGAAAATGCGTGAGACCCGCATGAAGCACACATCTGGCGCTGTCCTCCTCCTCCCCTCTGCACCACTCCATGGCACAGAGCCAACTCCGCATACAGTAACAAGTTCTTCTGAAAAACTGGAGGTGATCTGAATTCGGTTGGATGAAATGGTGTGTGTGTGTGGAGACAATTCATCTCGTTCACAAGTGCAGAACTTAACGATGCGCTGTTACGCGCAATAGCGTGCTATAGTGCGCAAACCACGCGGAACACTATTCTTGACTGTGTGTAATGGTCCTGATAATTCTCCAGCAACACGTGCCATTAATCGTAACGTCGTGGTAACAGGTTGCAGCAGTTCCTGAGGGCACCTGATGCCTCTGCCCCGAATAATAACATTTGTGATATCAGCAGCCAAGAATGTGTACTTGTGAGCATTCGTGACTTGTCGTTCGTTATGTGTAAACGCAGCATTACCATGAAGATTAGCTGAGTTTCTGGCAAGGATGGAGTGAAGAGATGGGGTCGCTATACAGGTGCTGATGGAATGTGGACAGGTGTGTCGATTAGCTTGAGGTGCGCCACCTGTGCAGAAAGGAAAGAAAGCAGCAGCAGCAGCAAACAGAGCAGTGCAGCCCACAACAGCGTGTCATGATTGGGTATAAAAGCAGCATCCCCCAAAAGGCTCAGCTGTTCAAAAGCAAAAGATGGTGCGAAGATCACCATTTTGTGACAAATGTCTGAAAAAATAGTCCAACGTTTAAGAACAATGTGTCAGAACATAATATAATCAGAAGATTGAGAGAATCTGAGAACTTTCTACATGCAAGCGGAAAGGCCGAAAACCAACCATAGAATGCCCGTGATCTTCGATCCCTAACGGGAACTGCATTACAAAAATCAAATCATTGTGTAAAGGATCTTAACGTTGTGGGCTCAGGAACACTTCAGAAAACCATTGTCAGTTAAACACATGTTGACACTACATCTACAAGTGCCAGTTAAAACTCTACCATGCAAACTGAAAGCCATACATCAACAACATCCAGAAACACTACCGCCTTCTCTGGGCCCGAGGTCATTTGACATGACAGACGCAAAGTGGAAAGTTGCTGTGGTCTGATGAGTCCAAATTTCAAATTGTTTTTGGAAATCATGGATGTTGTGTCCTCGGACAAAAGAGGAAAAAGACCATCCAGATTATTACCAGTGCAAAGTTCATAAGCCAGCATCTGTGATGTATGGGGGTGTGTTAGTGCCCATGGCATGGGCAAGTTACACATCTGTGATGGCACCATCAATGCTGAAAGGTACAACCAGGTTTTGGAGCCAACACATCCTGCCATCCAAGCAATGTCTTTTTCTGCTTATTTCAGCAAGACAATACCAAGTCACATTCTGCATGTGTTACAACAGCGTGGTTTCGTAGTAAAAGAGTGCAGGGACTAGACTGGCCTGCCTGCAGTCCAGACATGTCGCCCTTTGAAATTGTGTGGCGCATTATGAAGCACAAAATATGACAACAAAGACCCCGGACTATTGAACAACTGAAGTCGTACATCAAGCAAGAACGGCAAAGAATTCCACCTACAAAGGTTCAACAATTAGTGTCCTCAGTTCCCAAATGCTTATTGAGTGTTGTTATAGAAGGAAAGGTGATGGAACACAGTGGTAAACATACCACTGTCCCAGCTTTTTGAAATGTGTTACAGGCATCCATTTCAAAATTAGCAAATATTTGCACAAAAAACAATAAAGTTTATCTGTTTGAACATTAAATATCTTGTCTTTGTGGTGTATTCAATTGAATATAGGTTGAAGAGGATTTGCAAATCATTGTATTCTGTTTTTATTTACATTTTACACAACATCCAACTTCATTGGAATTGGGGTTGTATTTACACTGGGACCAAATGCTATCCTGGGAGGATATATTTTACTCAGCAAAATTTACTGTGTAGACATATTGTGCATGGAAAAGACCAAGTGGGAGGGAAGTAAGAGCAGGAGCATAGGTGGTGGGTTTCAAGTTGTTGTATCATGGTGAGGATAGGAAGAGAAATGTTTTTGAATCATTTTAAAGGAAGAGTATGTTAAGAGTGTGTTGGAGGTTAAGCGAGTGTCTGACAGCGTGAATATATATATATTATAATATATAGAGAGAGAGAGAGGAGAGAGAGAGAGAGAGGAGAGAGAGAGAGAGAGGAGAGAGAGAGGAGAGAGAGACTCTACATGTAATTTTGAACATAATAAGATATTTTCTTGCAGTTGCTCGTCTTTGACACTTTTGTTGAGCTGAGAGTCTCCTAACCTTCTCATCCCTGGAAGTGTTCCAACTGTCAGCTGCCTGCCACTAAAACACTGAACTCCTCTCACTTTGTTACTCGCTTAGAGTGAAGACTGTTAACCTCATTAATATTTCTACCACATACTTTTTTTCAGACACAGCAACTCAACAGGGACTCTGAAATGCACCAGAGGAGAAAACACATCACGAAGCATCAATGTTTGGCCCTCTGGTCTCACCTGTGGGTAAGGATGCAGGAGGGAGAAAAAGGAAGTTTCTGCATCTGTCTCTCTGTCTTGATATTATGGCACTTTGTTTTGTCTCCATTTGTGATGACAACAAATAAGAACATTGAAAAGATGGATGGTTTCTTCCAGCCATAGCCATTTTATTTTCTTTGTTGCTCCCTTGCCCTCCTTGTTGCTTTGTACTGTTCTCCTGACATCCCATAATTTCCCCGTGGGCTGATGACTGACTGTGGCAGTGGATGAAAGGACTGGAAGAGACATGAGAGGACCACAGAATGGAGAACATTTTACAATGAAAGGCAGAGAAATTGTCAATTAGTAGGAACCGTTGTTGCTATCACACTGTGCGTGCTCATTACCCAGTTTCAAATATTTCCTTCAACCTCTGTTTTTTTAATCTTATTTCCCTCCTCATGACTTTATTCCTGTCGTGTCATTATGGCCCGACTCTGTCACCATAAAGCACATGTAAGCACCGTTCTTCCTGTTGGGAAGGTGTCGTGACACAGACCCACAACAGGGGGCGTAATGAACGGACAATGGATAAGCCAAAAAGTAACAATTTAATGTTGTGAATCGCACAACGAAAGATAGACAATGACAGAGAATGTGGATCGTCAATCATACACAAGGTCACGTGTGGGCAGGCTCGAAGATAGAAGACGCCTGGCCAGCGAAGAGCCGGATCCCACACAGCTTCCACCGCCAACGGATCTGAAGTACACCGGAGCCGCCAAGCCCTGCGCCCCAGGTGGCCACTGTCTTCAGCAGTCAGACCCGGTACTGCTGGCAGAAACAAAAACAGTTAATGGTGGGTGTGTGTATATACACCCAGCAATCTTACAGAGCTTAATTCCGCCAGGAGGGAAAACCTCCACCTCCAGACACAGAATCACCCGTGCAGCTCCTGTCAGTCATTTCCCTGGAAGGAGTGAGAGGCGAAGACGTCACGCTCACACTATCCGCCAATCCAGCTTCAGACTGTCACCACAGGAAAACGGCTGCACACAGAACAATATTCAGTCTCAGACAAATCACAGCAGAGAAGGTTACCTGAATGGTAGCTGATTTCTCTGCGGGGAGGTGGAGTTGCAGTCCGGCTTTTATGGAGGATGTGGTTGATGAGTGACAGCTGGTGTTGATGATGTGTGACAGCTGTCACTCTCAGTAGGTCCGACGCCCTCTCGTGCTTGGAGCCCGCACTCTAAGCAGGGCGCCATCTGGTGGTGGTGGGCCAGCAGTACCTCCTCTTCAGCGGCCCACACAACACTTCCTTTGCGTTTTGTTACTGTTGTTTGCTTGTATTTGCTCCACAGAACAAAACTGTGGTGGACTTTTACTCTAAAATTCCAAATGCTTTTGAGATGTTCCACAAGATTCAGTCACTGCTGGTTCACTACTGAGGGCAGCGTTGTGTTATCCAAATTACATTTGACATCATGATTTCTATTTCTAGAATGTTTTAAAACGACCATTGCAGTTTTGTTTCATTTTCTGTTATACATAAGAAAATGGGATCAGAAATTGTTTTTATTGTTGCTGACAGTTCCAATCCACTTATTTCATTATTGAAGTTGAAATAGTTCTGCCTACAGTATCTCTTCACCAGATGACTCCAGCTCCATCTATCTGACAGTAAAAATAGATGAAAAAAAAATATGATTTGAGCCAAAACTGTCAAAGACTGAAATTTTGAATTCGGACAATTTTATTATATTTCTTCTCAAAATATTAAATCAGCATCTCCACCGGAGGTGGGCGGATCATTCCTAATATTGATAATATCGATACTAACGCTGGTATTGATACTGAATTATCCTTGTGTAAAAAATGAATACTCAACGTTTTTTTTCTCTCCTTCACGCACAGATTGCTGCGCACGCAGATTCATCAAAGTCTACTCTCTGTCTATAAGAGCAGCCCTGCTGTGTCACACAACACGGAGCAGTGCATCCTCCCCCCTCTGGTCTTTTGTTGTTGCACCATTTTGTTGTTGGCTCAGTGGTGCCAGCCAACAGCCATGCAGGTAGGCTCAGCATGTTTAAAGCCAGAAGTGCACTGAAGGGAGGAAATTCCTTATTCTTTATTGTTTTCTTGTATTGTTCGACTTGGAAAAAAATAACAAGTTTGAAACTGTTTTCAATATTTGTTGTGCTGTGTTAGTTTTCTCTATTGTGGTTTGTCAGCTCTCTACCTCAGAAGATGTTTTAATTTGCTTTAAGTTCTATTTTTTACACTCTTTATTTAAGAAACAACATAGAGAAGTGCACTGAAGGGAAGAAATTGTTTATTTTTTGTACTATTTTATTGTATTGTTCGACTTGAAAAACAGAATAAGTTTGAAACTGTTACAGTATTTGTTGTGGTTGTTAATTTTGTTGTGGTTTGTCAGCCCTCTACCTCAGGAGATTTTGTTTTAGTTGTGTTGAGTGATATTTTTTTAAAACAAAAATGTTGATTGTGATAATAAAGTATTTTGTTGTCACGTACAATGTTTGGTGAAATTCTATCCTAGGTCCTTTGGATCCTTTGGATCTATGAAGCTTAAATATGAAAAAGTATCGGTATCAATATCGGCGATACTGGGCCTGTATTAACTTGGTATTGGATCAATACCAAATTCCCGGTATCGCCCACCTCTTATCTCCACTGACTCCTTATTTCTTCCCCCAACCAAACTTGTAAGACACCTTAGGTCAGTACCTTAGGGACTGTACATATTTCATATATCTTGATATCACAGATGAATGAAAGCATTTGCAAGGAGTAGGTCAGAATTCCTTATAGCCACGTGGAAAAAACTGATCTTTAGCTATCCAGCATTCTAATCCAATTACATTTTTTTCCACAAATCTGATTGGTTAATTGTGTGAGATTTCAGACCGTATAATATCGGGGTAATCCTGAACCATCCCTTAGTTATGCTGCTATAGACGTAGACTGCTGGGGGGTTCCCATGATGCATTGTTTCTTTCTGTTTTTGCTCTGTATGCACCACTCTGCATTTAATCGTTAGTGATCGATCTCTGCTCCCCTCCACAGCATGTCTTTTTCCTGGTTCTCCTCCCTCAGCCCCAACCAGTCCCAGCAGAAGACTGCCCCTCCCTAAGCCTGGTTCTGCTGGAGGTTCTTCCTGTTAAAAGGGAGTTTTTTCCTTCCCACTGTAGCCAAGTGCTTGCTCACAGGGGGTCGTTTTGACCGTTGGGGTTTTACATAATTATTGTATGGCCTTGCCTTACAATATAAAGCGCCTTGGGGCAACTGTTTGTTGTGATTTGGCACTATATAAAAAAATTGATTGATTGATTGATAATGGTGGCAAAAATATTCAACCGTTCACATTTGGATGTATTGTTCTGCGCCCTGACCGGTGTTCTGATGTGATGTCATTCCTGTCGAATTACATCTTCCGACAATATTGTCAGGACGTGGAACTGTCAATTTATGCAACGAGACACACATCTCGACAGAACACCGGCTTCACACGCTGCTACACAGATGTCATAATGGCGCTGTTAGCTGAGAGCGAGAGAAAGTCACGGACTGACAATGCAGCCGAAATGGATGAATTTAAGCTACCATACGAAAGTATTAATGTGGATTGTGCTACAGAATTACTGTTTCACATTTGATGGATTACTCTGCACCCTGACCGCTGTTGGAGCGCCACTGCCTCAAGGTTAAGCCTCAATGACCGAACTACCTACAGAAAAATAAACTGTGCAACAATGGAATTGGATTAGAATGTGAATAACCTCTTATGTCTGATGATTTGCGGGCATTCATGCTGTTATACAGTCTCAAATATCTGTTTTACCGGCGCCGCTAAAGCATCGCAGTAAAGCTCCATTTGTGACCGTATAACCAGCATGAACATCCGCAAATCGTCAGACACAACAGGGTTATTCCCTAATTGATGGTGGCAGTTGATGCTGAATTGGTGACTGTTGACTGTAGGTGTAAGTGAGCGTGCTAATGTATTTGCCCTTTGCTGCAATAGGCAGGTGGCCTATCTATGGTGTACCCTGCATTTCACACATTGACTACTGGGAGAGGCTCCAGCCCCTGTGACCTGTAGCTTGAATAAGTGGGAAAGTGAATGAATTGCATATTTTATATATGTATAACATGCAGATTCAACTCCAAATCAAGAAATGATGGGACCATATGTGAAATTCAGAAAAAAAAAAAAACTGTTGTGATTGTTACATTTAGTTCAGTTTCATTGTTGATAGTATGAGCTCAATATATTTTAAGGTCAACATCATTTCATTTTTTTAACATGCATCCATTCCTGCATTTCAAGCCTGAAATTGGACTTTTCTTACATAACATGGGAGCAACGTGCAATGTTTTACTCCTAAATACATTACAGCTGCCAAACAGTTCTGCAATGAGTTGGCAGTGTGTGAATGCTTCTGTGATCTAAAATGTTGGCTTCTTTAGTTATTAAGTGTTTTATGATGCTTATAATCTCTTAAAAGGGATCAAAGGTACTTTGAACTGATGTGGTTACAGTTAAAATGGCATACTGCTGTGCACTCTTAAGAGGTACTCTCAGTACTGTTTATCATGAATTTCTTCAGGTCGGCGACCTTCAGCCTCGATCACCGTGGAACTGTGGTCGCAGCTGTACCTCAGCTGACCCTCAACTGTCTCATGAGAGACATTTACCCTCACAGTGATACACAAAGCTGTTCTTTTTGTGCTAGATTCTGCTCAGCTTACACAGCAGCCTGCTGTGCTTATTAGATAAGGTTCTTTTTGTTGTTGTTTTAATCCATTTCTATCAGATGTCTGCAGTATTTATTCACTTTTAAAGCTGAGGTCATTTGGAGGAAAGTAACTGCTGAGTCTGTAGGAGGATAAAACAACTGGCAAAATTCAGTTTCAGAAAAGCCAGATTGTGGGAGGCAATGATGTGACCTATGTGTCACAGAGGACCTCTGCTGCTAATTGTTGCTAATGGTGTGACACATGAGGACAGATAATGGAGAGAAACAGACATGTAAGAGGAAATAATGACTCCAGTCTACAACATCTGTTCTCTTCTCAACATCTCAACACTGAGACCTGCCTGGATTTACACTTTTGTCTTTCTCAAAGCATTTAAACTTTGGGAAGTGAAAGTTTGATTCTTTCAGGTATGGTATACAGGGCTGGATCCAGAGTGAAAATCTGACAGATGCATTTTTGCCCAATGATAAAATAAAAATCGTACATGTCTTGTTATTCAATAATCTTCATTCTTTTATTCGTATTGTATACTCAACAAAAATATAAACGCAACACTTTTGGTTTTGCTCCAATTTTGTATGAGATGAACTCAAAGATCTAAAACTTTTTCCACATACACAATATCACCATTTCCCTCAAATATTGTTCACAAACCAGTCTAAATCTGTGATAGTGAGCACTTCTCCTTTGCTGAGATAATCCATCCCACCTCACAGGTGTGCCATATCAAGATGCTGATTAGACACCATGATTAGTGCACAGGTGTGCCTTAGACTGCCCACAATAAAAGGCCACTCTGAAAGGTGCAGTTTTGTTTTATTGGGGGGGATACCAGTCAGTATCTGGTGTGACCACCATTTGCCTCATGCAGTGCAACACATCTCCTTCGCATCATCCCTGAAGAGAACACCTCTCCAACGTGCCAAACACCAGCGAATGTGAGCATTTGCCCACTCAAGTCGGTTACGACGACGAACTGGAGTCAGGTCGAGACCCCGATGAGGACGACGAGCATGCAGATGAGCTTCCCTGAGACGGTTTCTGACAGTTTGTGCAAAATTTCTTTGGTTATGCAAACCGATTGTTCCAGCAGCTGTCCGAGTGGCTGGTCTCAGACGATCTTGGAGGTGAACATGCTGGATGTGGAGGTCCTGGGCTGGTGTGGTTACACGTGGTCTGCGGTTGTGAGGCTGGTTGGATGTACTGCCAAATTCTCTGAAATGACTTTGGAGACGGCTTATGGTAGAGACATGAACATTCAATACATGAGCAACAGCTCTGGTTGACATTCCTGCTGTCAGCATGCCAATTGCACGCTCCCTCAAATCTTGCGACATCTGTGGCATTGTGCTGTGTGATAAAACTGCACCTTTCAGAGTGGCCTTTTATTGTGGGCAGTCTAAGGCACACCTGTGCACTAATCATGGTGTCTAATCAGCATCTTGATATGGCACACCTGTGAGGTGGGATGGATTATCTCAGCAAAGGAGAAGTGCTCACTATCACAGATTTAGACTGGTTTGTGAACAATATTTGAGGGAAATGGTGATATTGTGTATGTGGAAAAAGTTTTAGATCTTTGAGTTCATCTAAAACAAAATGGGAGCAAAACCAAAAGTGTTGCGTTTATATTTTTGTTGAGTATATATATATATATATATACGAGGTCTATTAGATAATAAACCGACCCTTACACCAATCATGCTTGAACCCTCGTGCGCATGCGTGAGTTTTTTCACGCATGTCGGTGACGTCATTTCCCTGTGGGCAGGCCTTGAGTGAGATGTGATCCCGCCCTCTCGGCTGAATTCCTTTGTTTCACACGCTGCTCGAGATGGCGCGCGTTGCTTTATCAAAATTTTTTCTGGACCTGTGAGGAATATCCGAGTGGACACTATTCGAGAAATTAAGCTGGTTTTCGGTGAAAAGTTTAACGGCTGATGAGAGATTATGGGGTGTTTCTGTCGGTGTAAGGACTTCCCACGGAGCGGGATGTCGTGCAGCGCTTCCAGGCGCCGTCGTCGGCCTGTTTCGACCTGAAAACATCCTAATTTAAGGCTTAATTCACCCAGGACGTCGTGAGAGAACAGAGAAGATTCAGAAGAGGCCGGCATGAGGATTTTATGCGGACATTCCACTGTTTAAGGACATTTTTTAATGAAAGACGTGCGCGCAAATTCGCCGAGTCGTTTCCGTGACGACTCGGCAAATCTGTGTGCGCTGCGACAGGAAAAACACCTCCGTGTTGAAAACCATTTGTAAAATTCAGGCGGCTTTTGATGGCTTTCAACAAGTGAGTAACTGAGAAATTGTTTAACAGCTTGGGCATGTTCCAACTTGCCCGTTAAGGTTTCCAACGGAGGTGTTTTTCCTGTCGCGACCCCCCGCGGTTGGGTCCAGCCCGACATGCGACTCTGCCTGCACGTTCTTTCATTACAAAATGTCCATTAACAATGGAATGTCCGAATAAACTCCTCATGCCGACTTCTTCTGAAAGTTCTCTGTTCTCTGACGACTTACTGGGTCAACAGAGTCTGAAATGTGGAAGTTTTCAACTTGAAACGACGAGACGCTGCCGCCTCGAAGCGCAGATCAAAATCAACGAGAGGGTGGGCGACTCCTCACTCAAAGACTGCCCACAGGCGAATGACGTAACCGACAGGCGTGAAAAAAACTCTTGCATGCCCACGAGGGTTCAAGCATGTCTGATGTAATCACACGTGATTCAAATCCATATGGTTTTTGAAAAAAATAATAAGGTCGGATACTTTTCTAATAGACCTCGTATATATATTTCCGATCTGAAAGTTTGTGTGTAAATACACTTAAACCAAGCATACTTCCATGATGATTTATGGATAAATTAAATACTTTTACAATCAGTGCATGTGGCATGTCCGATATCGTCTCTATCAACAATCAACAGCGACTGAGCGAGGCTTTTTTTTCCAAGTTTCGGCCATCGATCGACCAACGATAACCACCGAAAATGTAATTTCAGTCTTGCCTTTCGAACCACACTATTGTCTGAAAACTATTTATAAACTACTCACCGTTTCTTGCTGAAATAAGTGCCCAATTATTATTCAGATTATTTGAGATTTTTTTTTTTTTTACCAGTGACAAACGATGCATAAAAAAATCCGGTCTGTATCTGGGCCTGGTATATTCTCACTGGGAGAAGACATGTTTTTAACCTTTTGCTTCCAGTGCATGCCCCCCCAGTTTGTCTGTCTCAACCAGTTTGAATAATTCATAATCAGCCAGTTTGAGTAATTGAAAAACAAAACATTTTATCATCATATAACTTAGCATATTCAAAAAAAAAAAATATCTTTAGGGAAAGACTTATTGCATTTGGTGAACTTTGATGCACCAGACTGACTAAAAGGAAAACTTTGTTTTGCTTACATATTATCCTATCAATGTAGTATCAGTTGTGAGATGGTTCATGTAGTTGCTGCATAAATTGTCAATTCTCAACAGCTGTGTTTGAAACTCCCAGCATTGCATTATGTACTTGTCACTCCACCCCACAAACAAGCTAGCAAACGCACAGAGAAAGATGATAGCCACTACCGTTGTGCTCAAATGTTTGCATACCCTGGCAGACTTTTTGTCTTTTTTTTTTTTTTTTTGGCCATTTTCAGAGAATATTAATGATAACACAAAAACTTTTTTTTCATTAATGGCTAGTTGTTGGGTGAAGCCATTTATTGTTCTTTGTACGTTCCATGTACCAAAGTTCATCTCCTGTGTTTTTGTTTTTCTTCTGCATAACTGGTGACCCTCTGGACACAATTATCCAGATAGGTTAAGGTGAAGCAGACTATGTTTATTGCACTTTTTCTCATCCCTTTGGTGTTCAGGAAATCAGGCTGCTCAGGCATACATGCAGCTGCTGAAAAACCCTTTTACTTCATCCAACGGTCTAACGACTAAATCACATATCTGCCACTTTTGTACAAGGTCAGAGGAAAGAGCTTCCGGATTCACAATGCTGCCCTTGTCACTCTTTGCTGATTGCTGAAAGACTTGTGGGTACGCAACACAGAGCATCTACATCCAGGATGGATCTCGAGCGGGTTTGTTTACATGGGAATGTCAATGCACGTCAAAACATGAGCACAGTATATGATATCTTACTTTTGATACACTCGAGAAGACCAAACATGCAGACATGACTGTGGAAAAAGAGTTTCCATCACTAATTTGTCATGCAGATGAAAATATTTGGTATCATCCCCAGCCTCATGTTATATTCATTCTGGTTTTAATTCCCCTTTCTCTTGCATATTTCATGTGTATTAGTCCACCTACTGGACACCATCTTTCTCCCCATTGTTGCTCACTTGTTGCTAGCCAATAAAGATGTTACAAGTACACAAAGTAATAATGAGTTCAATGGTATGAATAGTTCATGAGGTGGTAGATGGAATGTTCCATTCAAGGAGGCATGCTCCACCTTTGTCTGTGGATATTAATGGTAACTGTGTCATTTTTACAGAGAGAAAATATCACACGACATATTTTAAAGGAATGTGCTAAATTCTGAAGGTTTGAGCTTTAACAGACACACACTGTAAAAATGACAGAGAGGTACTGTTAATATCAATAAATTACCCGGAATTAGTTGTTTATGAGTAAAACCAAGAGTGAAAAGTGTGTTGCGCTTCATGTCTCCTCCATGCTGTCTTTTTGCATGTTGAAAGTAAATTACTTTTTTGTTCCTTCCTTGGGGCATCAGTAGCTGGCTCACTTCGCTTTCTTCTGCTGATGGAGAACTGAGCTCACAGCCATCTGATGATTGCAAAACACACAACAGGTAATGTATGATTTTGATTCACTATGCCAGCAAAAAAAAAAAAAAAAAAAAAGTTAGCGGACTGAAAGTTAGCTGAGCTAAATTTAGCCAAAGCTAATTGGTCCACAGCTGGTTTCAGAATTAGCTGAAAATCTAATTCGCTAACAAATAGTTAGCTTTGCTAATTAGCGGTTAGTGGATTAGCAGAACTGTGCTTACCACTGCCCACTTGACAACTTGCTCTCTGAGCTCCAACCATCCAGTTGTAGGAGTTAGGTCTTGGCGGTCAGAACCTGCCCAGTTTGACACACAATTTGTTGTCCAGTGAGACACGATTGCCTGTTCCACCAATGGAGGCAATGCTTGGTGCTCATGAATGTATGCCTTTCAAGGTGAACTTAGAACTGGCATCTTCTGCTTCCTGTATTGGGTCGTCATTGCTGGGACAACGCTTGGGCACAAAGAGTCTTTTGCAAGGTTTATGGAGGCCCTGGGATGCCCAATTGGCAGGATCCCCCTCTTGGTATTGCTGGTATTTTCTAAAGTAAAAGAAAATCCAGTACATTTGGTAACAATGCAGCTACATGAATTGATAAAGGGTGCATTGGTATGTTTTCCATTTTCCTATGTGGCTGCACTTCTGCTGGGGTTTACTTCCCTAGCCTTTATCTCTGCCATGTTTACCCCACAAGGCAATAGAGCTATTCACCCATAGCTGGGGATTTGGCTCATGAGCATGAGGACATTTCCAGACACTGGTGGGCCTGTGTGCTATATGTCTGACAGCCAAACTTCTTCTGAGTCCCCTGTAGTTTGGTCCAAGATCACAAGACACTTTGTTAACATGTGTCCCCAACCCCATAGGGGTTTTGTAGAGACACTATAGAGGACTTGCTGCTGGAGAGGCTATGTTGTTGTTTTCCATTTGGCTGCGCCTGTTTTTGTTCGGGGTTACTACAGCGGATACAGCCAGATCCGCATTGGTATTTGGCACAAGTTTTACGCTGCATGCCCTTCCAACCAGTGATGCTGGTAATGCGTTACTTAGTAACGCGTTACTCTAATCTGACCACGTTTTTTAGTAACGAGTAAATCTTCCAAATCAGTAATCAGATTAAAGTTACTTCTCCATGTCACTGTGCGTTACTATTATTTTTCATTGTGGGTCGATAGCAGCATTAAACTTGGTCCGTGGGCAGGAGGTCGGGGTTCGACTGAACTGCCCACTTTAAGCGGGCTGCGAGCTTTTCATCCACGTTTTTTTGCAACTGCATGACTCGTCCTCACCTCTTAAAGCGCGGTGATCAGCACACCTGCACTGAGCTTTACAAAGACATTTTTATACTTTTTTTCCTCCTTTACTTAGAATTCTGAGCTGAGCCGCTCCGTATCTGCTGCTAAAAATAGCTGATCCTCCACGACGCGTCAACAACTAACACTATTTTCCACTCAAATGCACCTAAACTCTCTTTCTGAGGACCACATGATATGAAAACACAATAAAACTTTCTTACCTGTAAATCTGGTCATGTTTTCTGCATAAATAAATGTTATCCATTCTTTGTGCTCAAACACCAAAGCAGGGGCGAATCCAGATGGAATGGGGGCGTGGAGCAAGGATGTGCCCCCCTCCCCCACAACACCCCTAGATTAAAGGTCCAGTTTTGAAGCCGTTTTTTACTACAACTACTAATACTGCTTAAAATGATAATAATTTCGACAAGTAAAATGTTTAGAGATAATTTAAATGTTAGAAAAATGTTAGAATTTAATAGTTACATTTATAAACAATGTAGGTTTGAAATTGCAAGTTTTACTGTTACAGTGCTGTCAACAGTTAAATATGAGGTCAAGAAAGAGGTCTTTATTTTACTTTTTATAAACAAGTATTGAAGTCAAGAAAGGGTGACTATAAAGTGAGTTTTGGCAAAACAGGTGTCATTGTCATGTTGACGTGGGTTGTTGTTGGCAGCTGGGGAAAGTAACAAAAAAAGTAACTAGTAATCTAACTTAGTTACTTTTACAATTGAATAATCAGTAAAGTAACTAAGTTATTTTTTCAAGGAGTAATCAGTAATTGGATTACTTTTTCAAAGTAACTGTGGCAACACTGCTTCCAACTCAAGTGTACCCTGGAGAAACACATACAGCTGCTGTTGTTCCAATGAGGTCTACTGGAGAGGCTATGTACTGACTAGAAATGAAGAAAAATCAAAAATACATTTTTTAAAAATTGTACATGCATTTTATAGGCACATTGCTCACCTGCAAGCTGTTCTGGGTTAAGGGTTAATTTATATGTGTTTATCCCTAGGGCCGACGCCGTCGTATACGACAGCTGAGACCAAGCTTTACTAAATTATAAATAACTTTATAATGATATGAGATAGAAACTTTTTTGCTGAAAAGTTAACTCCGCAGACTTTCGAGCCACCGTCCACCATCTTTGTACTCCTCATAGAAGCTGTGTGATGACGTGCGCAATGTGAGTGTTCCAATTGGAACTGATTCACCGTCACATGGTTTTCCAAAATCCAATCATAGGGCAGATTTACCTCACGTGATAAACCAAAGATCATTTTTAGCAGTAATGTGTTACTGGCTCCAATGCACCCTGCACCATTACGCACAACAAACAGTGAAAGTGAGCAGAGGGAGCAGAAGGAGGGCCTCTGATGACAATCGTACATGCTCAAGCACACAGTGTGTGAGTTTCAGAGATGCTCCACTAGTCATTGTCTGTGAATGTTATTGAATAAGCCTGTGGCAAGCTCTCTCGCTCTGGTTTATCGTCTACGCTGTAATGAGCAGCTCTCCGCCCACTTCACGTGGAGTTTTTTCTCAATACGTAGCAGTATGTTGAGGGCTATGCACGTAGGACGGAAGAAATTAAACATGTTTAATTTTCTTTGGCGTACAGCACAGCATGGAGCCTTCACGCGAGTACACGCAGCACCATGCTACTGTCCGCTATTGTGAGCCCGCCCACACTGCAACACAATACTGTACGCCATTTCACACCTCCTGCCAGGCTCCATTGTTCTTCTGGAGCTATAAATCCTGCAAGATCATTGCTTCCCTTTTATCATACTGGACTCATTATATGAGGACTGTTCACCATCACGAGCTGACTGTTGTCGTTCATTTCTGGTCATTTTGTTGGGAAGGTGTCGTAACACGGACCCACAACAGGGGCGCTAATGAACGGACAATGGATAAGGGAAGGAGTAACAATTTAATGTTGCACAAGAACACAACGTAAAATAAACAAAGGTACTGCCAATCACACACAAGAGGATTGCGGGCAGGCTCGAAGATAGGAGACCTCAGATGAACGAAGAGCCGGGACCCACACCGCTTCTTACCACCAACGGCCTGAAGAACACCGAAGCCGCCAAGCCCCGGGTCCCCAGGTGGTCTCTGTCCTCCGTTGTCGGGCCTGGTACTGCTGGCAGAAAAAACAGAAGGTAGTGAGTGTGAATCCTCACACCCAGCAACCTTGATTACTGATTCTTGTGGAGGGAGAGCCTCCACCTCCAATCATACACACGTGCATTCCGAAAATCAGTCAAGGAATACCACCAGGAAAAAACAGCTGCAAAACAGATCAGATTATTATTCGCGTATAAGTCAGCAGAGAGATTACCTTGTATCGTAAGAGATTTCTTGGCGAGGAGGTGGAGTCGCCGCCCGGCCTTTATGGTGATGGTGATGATGAGATGATGAGTGACAGCTGGTGTTGAGGATGATTGACGGCTGTCACTCCCAGTGGTTCTGGCGCCCTCTTGTGCTTGAAGCCCGCACTCCAATCAGGGCGCCATCCGTGGTGGTGAGCCAGCAGTACCTCCTCTTCGGCGGCCCACCAACACATTTATAATTTTTTGGGCAGCTTTTTGTGTCCTACTGTTTTGTTTGTTTTTGATTTGATTCATGGCTGCTTTTTTTTCTGGGGCCACTTTTTAATTTCCCCCCTTGGGCTGCATTTATTTTTATCAGAAAAAAATGCAGAGAACCAACAAGCCCACATCTCCTGCTTCATCAGCCTCCAGTGATGTGGAGTCGGCATCGCCACCACTCTCCAAGTGAGCGGCAGCCGCTGCGCCCCTGGCGAAGAGGAAACGGCAGGCAAAACTCCCGTCACTTAATTTTTCGTCGGACCGGAACATGTTACGATCATGGAGTGGGTTCAGCTCCACCCCATGTTAACGACAAGTCATCGGACGACTTCTGCAACCGGGAGACCAAACTTCAATTATACGCCCAAAAGGCCAGGGAGTGGGGCGTGGAAGGTGTCGACGACAAACCAGCTCTGCGTCTGCAGACCTGGGTCAAAATCCATCGAGACAAAGTTGGCCAATTGATGAAGATGGCAAAAAGAAGTTTCGGGAAGTGGTGCGGTCCAGATGACGGTGGAGAATGCGCGCTTCCTGAAATGGTTGGCTGGATTCATCAATACTGGAATGTTAAAAATTCTGTACCAGTGTCGGTGGATTGGTAAGTACATGAAATTCTTTTTGAGTATTGTATTTAGCATTAAAAATGTAGTAATAGATGCTTTTATGAACGTAATAGTTCCTGTCATGTGAACAAGTTCCTTTTTACTTTTTAAGCACCGCATTTTTTTCCCACTGCTCCTGTTTTTGAGCAAAATTGTCATCCATAAAAAGGTGTGTGTCTGTGTTTGGGCCATTGCGCCTCCAAAGAAAGTGTGCGCTTTTTGCGTGCCAAAAAAGAAGTGTATAGTAAGTGTGTTTGCGCGCAGAAACATTCTGTGTGTGGTGCTCGCCCCCTCAGTATGTGTGTGTATAGAAGCAATTGACGTTCAAAAAAGCAGTTTTAATTTGTTTTGCGCGCTGTTGCGTACCAAGAGTTTGGCTCTTCGTGCGCCAAAAGTGTGTTTGCGCGCCAAAACATTCTGTGTGACTGCTCCCCCCCGTATGTCTGTGTATGTGTGTGTATAGAAGTAATTGACATTCAGAAAGCAGTTTTATTTTGTACTTTATGTTTTGTACTTATTTTGTCATGTATCACTATAGCTGAATGGCATGTCTTGCTTTTTACCAGTTGCACAGAACCAGGGCGAGAAATGAGTCGGATCATGATGATGGTGATGGTGATGCTGATGTTGAGCCTGCGGTGGAAGGTGATGTGGTAGTTGAGGACCCAGCACCTCAGCCTCCCAGCACATCAACCGTCAGCGCGGCTCAAAAACTACCAAAGCTGAAGACATCCACAAACTCCAAGCATTTGGCTGAGGTAATTTATTTGTTTTATAGTATGTGATAGTTATTATTATTTACTATTATAATATATTGATGTTGTTATTGGTTCTGCATTTTAAAAGTAAATATCCAACCTTTTTGTGTATGCATGTCTCTCACTACTCCTGCTTGTGTCTTTTCAGCTCTCCAAGCAGCTCCTCAATACCAGGGCTGCTATCAGCAATGATGTGAATGTGGAGAAGGGAAGCGAGGGCCAGAGGATGTTTGCGGAGTTGGTCTACCACGAGACCAGCAAGATGGATGAGGAGATCTGGAGTGCCTATTATGTGGCAGCATCACAGCAGCTCCATCATTACAGGACATTACAAATAAAAAAAACAGCAACAAGAACTCCAACTCCAGCACTATCAATTTATGCCCCCTCCACCACAGCAGTTCCACCCACCTTCACAACCCTCCACGTCACATCATGACCTGCATCACTTCGTCCTCCTCCCATCCCCCATCAACCCTTCTATTATTCTTCTTCACATGCACAATGGACCAATTCCCAACAGCCTGTTCCACCATCACCGTATAATATACCAGTTTGGTCTCCCCTCCTACAACCCAGCACATCCGCACCCATAACACACTTCAGTCAGATCCAGCACATCATCCCCATGCCCCTTCACCATATTATCCTTTCAGCTCCCTGACACTATCCTGAACTTCACCACATTGGACTTCAATATGTCTCTACTGTCAAATATTGAATCATCAACCCCAAAACCACAAACCCCTATAAACGCTGAAAGTGAGGAGAGTGATGCAGATGTTGTTTGAGTGTTTTTGTTTTACATTGAGTGACTGTTGTTGTGAATGTAATCATCTTTCTAATGTTGAAAATAAAGTTTGTTTGTTTTTTCATAGAGGCTCTTGTTTCAGAGTTTTATTTGTGTGACAAATTTTATTTTTTTCATAATTTAGCTTTGCATTTCACAGTGTATTTGCAGGAAGTTGTCAAGGTCTTCTGGAGTTTTTCCATTCCTTGGAATTTCACAGTGTATCATTTTGCTGGGCATTGGGCGGTACTTCATGATAATACTAAAGTCATGTCATATCATCTGTCAGACTTGCATTTCATATTTACTTAATTTTAATGTTGTCAAGGTCTTTTGGAATTTTTCCATTCCTTGGAATTTCAGTGTTTCATTTAGCTGGGAAATTGAGTGATACTTCTGACAATATTAAGAACAATCTGGTTGTCTTTGAGACTTCAACTTCTTACAACCGTTTTATATAGCAGTAAATTAAATATCACAGGTCTGAGAATTTGTAGTTGTCCTTGAATAAATTAATGTCTATGTTAGCCAGACAATACTTGATCACAATAAAATTATATTGTATTATCTTTTGGGACTTGCATTCCACACTTTTTAGTTTGGCAGGAAGTTAACTATACATTGCTAGTCTTCATTATATCCAGACGCCAATAACATTATGTGTTATCACCGTTGAGACCCTTATATCACAGTCTTTAATTTAGCAGGATTTTAATTTTTATATTTTTCATAAAGGCTGTCACTTCTTTGATTCGCACTATCTCTTACAGGAGCTTAAGACATAGTATGGTTGTAGTCCTGCAATATATATTATCAGTACCTCATGTCAAAACAATGTCTATCACCTCATATTTCAAGGTAATCGATTGGCTGGACTTGTTTTCAAAAGGTTGTCTTTCTTTTGAATAGACGTATATTTTATTATACAAGAGTTCAAAGGTCAGTCGTTTATAATTTCAATAACAGCACAATTTCTTTATACAATACATTCCACTGCAATTAAAAAATGATCCAAATAATTTTTTGTGATTTATTCAAAATTAAATCAAACTGGGTGTCCACAATGACTTTATAGATTTGAAATTAAATGATAACAGTACTTTGAGATATATTGAATGTTAAAGATGATGTTTCCATGTCACAAGAGTCACAGTAGTGCTACTGAATATTCAGTAATAAGTCATCTTGCTATAGCACACTGCCTACAGGAGAGCTGACATACTTCGATGAGGTAATTCCTTTGCTCCTTGGCTGCTCTGCTTGTGTTGCCCAAATAAACTTGTCCATGTCTGGCAGCTGGGCATCTTGTCTCCACAAGCCTGCGATTACTTCATGGTTGTGCTGTGGGTCCTCTTGGTCCAGTGTAGCAACATCAATCAGAGGGTTTCTGAGTCGCAGGACGTTATGGAGGACACAGCAATGCATGTGTGACCTTGTTAACCCTGTCTAAAGTTAAAGGCAAAGTGGCGAGAAGACAGCGGAACCGAGCTGCCAGAAGTCCGAACGCATTCTCCACAACTCTTCTGGCTCTTGCCAGCCTTAGTTGTACACTCTCTGTTTGTGAGTCATGTTGCGAAGCGGGAAGAGGCTTCATGAGCCGAGTCCTGAGAGCAAAGGCATCATCTCCCCCAAGAAGTATTGCAGTGGCTGGTCCTACATTAGGCAGAGGGTCTGGTTCTGGCAGGTCAGGTGACCAGATTCAAGTGCTGCCTTGAAAAGGCTCTCGTTAAAACACCACCAGCATCAGAGCCAGAACCAGTCTGCCAATGTCCAGATACATGAATTTGTAGTGAGCATCCACAATTGCAAGCAGTACAATGGGAAAAATCCTTTGTAGTTGTAGAATAAACTGCCAGTGTTTGGAGGCTTCTTGATGACAACATGTTTGCCATCTATGGCACCCAGCAATGAGGGAAGTTCCAGTGGTGATAGAATTGTTGAGCCACCTGTTTCCATCCCTCTGAGTGTGTGGGCACATGAGCACCTCATCAGATAACTTCTCAATTATGGCTTGGCACACTTGTGAATAAACACACTGATGGTGTTGTGGGCAACTTGAAATCCATATTGAACAGACTTGTAGCTGCTTCCAGTGGCCAGAACCTCAGAGTAATAGTCAGCTTTCAAACCAGGTTCAAGAGCTTTCCTGCAGTTGGTATCTTGTTTTGTAATCCTCGGCCAATTCTTGTCAAAAGTTCATGAAAAGCTGGTGGCTCCATGCGCAGGAAATTGGTAAATGCTGTAACATCCTCAGCATGCAGCTATTTCATCAGCTTTCGTATTGACCATGCAGGAGCCTGCGCTGGATCCAAGGTCTCACCCACATACGTCTTCTTCTCCTTCTTGTGATTGCTTGCCTCCTGCTTTCTCGTTCTTTCAAGTGTCAACCTCTGCACATAATTAATCAATCTTTCCAGGACACATCCAGATGTTGAGGATTGCAGCTTTTAGGCAAGGACTTAAAAACCTCATGATAAAATCCCACTGATTTTCAAGCGCAGCACATGTGTCTGGTCAGCCGCAGGAGAGAACTGAAAAAAAAAATGGGGAAAAGTGGCGTTTTATAGCAGCAAGGGTGACGCGCATTGTGCACACCATTCAAAAGCAAACACATGCATCTCTAACGAACACAACGAACACCGAGGTACGCGTGCATTTCGGCGTACTTAAAAAGCCACACATGCCGCAATGCGCAGCTCTACTAACGAATGCACCACAGGAAAAAAGCGAGTATGCGCATATTTCAGGCATATTTAAATGAACACAACAACGCAATGAGCAGCTCTATGAATACACCAATGTGACAGGTGGCTTGAAAGCTGCTTTCACAGTGCAACTACAGTCAACACACACTGTCACACTTCATAGAAGTTGGAAGTTTGTGATGTGACCTTTGTGTAATAGCAGACAGAAATTGCTTTGAGATGAAGACAAACAAAACGCATAGACACTTTTGTATATATTGTATATATTAAATGTGCATTTGTGTTTATTGTTTGACCTTTTGTTGTACAGTCTTTTACACAAGAGCTCAAATTACCTTTACAAAGTGTCAAAACAGTTGTTCATTATAGTTTGCTGTGTGTTTTGAATAAATGTGTGTGGAAAATTATTTCCGCTTTACTTTTTCTTTATTTCTGATTGTAAAGCTTTATTACACTTATAAAACACCACTATAGCATATATATTATAAAAGTCACAGGTTGTCCTGAAAAAAAAAAGAAGACCATAAAACTTGATTGTGGGGATGCCGGGAGAGCTGTTAACAGCAATAATAAACATTTATGCCAGGCGAGTGACCTGTCCAAAAAATGGACCCCAGAGGCTAAAATTCAGTCTAGTGGGGCTGCAGCCCTGCATGGTTTCCACTTCTCCCTGTTTCACCTCACACCTGTCTGAGCTGCTGAAACATATCCTGGATCCAAGTCATCAGGCAAGGTTCAATCCGTACAGATACAACCACCAGCTGAACTGACAGAAAAATTAAAATACCAAAGACTATATGGTGCCTGAAACATGACAGTTCCTAATGTCATTCTATACTATATAAATACATAACATAGAAGTTATGGAACAAATAAAGAAAATATGAATAAGAAGCTATAATGAGATACATTTTTAATTATTTTCAAGCATTTAGTTAATCTCTTCAGCTCTTCATAGATAATGCATTAATAATAGTCAACCAGTTTGTATTCTTTAATAAAACAATCTAATTTCAGTCTATTCGTCCCACATTCGAAGATGGAACCCTGTCAGATGAATTTGAGCTTTGAATTAGTAAAAGGAATGAAGAAACTCTTTTGAAAATCTCTGAAGTAAAACTCATTATTCATTCATTTGGGATGAGAGTAATAAAATGACCATTTCCATAACCATAAATTAAACTGACTGCGCCAGACCTTAAGTTTCTGAACAAATCCAAGCTAGTGTGACTTTAAAATGGCTCATCCGAGTGGATCAGCAGAAATTACACTCATTTAGCAACTGGTCTTATGCAATCATTTGTGCTTAACCTGCGTATGAACATTTCTATGCAAAAATGTGAAATTTAGCAACTTAACAGTATACTTAGGGGTAGTGGCCAAGTGCTTATTGCGCTTGTTTTCAGTGCAGAAGGTTCCCGGTTGAAGGTCCACCCCTGCCACATTTCTCCATGCAATGTGGAGTTGCATAGGATGGGGCATAAAACTTGTGCCAGTTCACATGCAGATCTGCTGTGGAAACCCCAAGTGAAAAAAAAAAACAAGGGAGCAGCCAAGGGACTTACTCGACAATATACTTAGACATGTGTGAAAATGCACACAGCATCCATGTGGTAGAACAGGGGAACTGTCACTCGAAGGCATTGCTGCCTTTGCATGCAATTTCATCTCATATAGTTCTTTATTTGCTCAAATTAATAAGCACCCAAATTAGTAATTATGTTCATTTAGAAACAGATTTGTAACCTCAAACCTACAAAAGATACTATGTGAACGAAACTGCAGCTTATGACTTAGGCAAAAAGCTACCTCCATCTCTGCTTGCAATTTATATTAAAAATGGGCTGCATTAGTTTTCCTGCTCATTTTTTTTGAAAGATTTATCTATCTAAGAAAAGACAGCTGCACAGTGATGGATGGTACAGGAGTGCAATATGATTCTGGGACAGTTGTAAAACAATAAAATAGCTGTCTACTTAATCTGTTAAGGCTAGTTCAAAAATAATGAGCCTAACTGCTGATTTGCATTGCATTTGTCCATGACAGCCATTAGTTTATTTAGCACCATCCATATTTATCTGTGAGTTGCCTATAGTCTCTTTGCAGTGTACTGAAAATTTCAGGGAAAAAATTCCACACGGTTTCCAGAGATTGCCGGAATTTACCCCAAAAATAGCACTTTTTTCATCAATTTTGTGTGACGCTGATATTTAGCATTATCACTTAAAGTTGAATGTTAAAGAAATAACCTTGTATTTTGTGAGTTGGTTGTTTGTGCTTCATACTAACACACAGTAATACATTTTGTAAAGGTAGAAATGTCGGTTCCTAGAAAAAAAAACGTTTCTAAAACAAGGTAAAATGTCACAAGCTAACACTGAGAATAAGTCCTTGATTTATTTGTGTCCAAAACCTTAGCTATATCGCCTACTACTGCTTCATAGAATAATTATATTACTTGTTCATTAATACCAAGGATGAATGGACAGAATTTCTTTGTTTCAGGCTTCTGCAGACTAAAGACGATAGCTCCAAATGTTGTCGCAAGTGTTATGCTCTAGCACATTATAAGTATAATAGGCACTGATAAATTTCTAGCAATGACTGACAGCGAACCAATAGAAATATTGAAACTCTGATATATAACCATTACCCTAAAATGATAACATTTAACAAAAAGACCACTTTTGATGGTTATGTCACACTTTGGCGTCATTATTTTTGAAACTAGACCTTAATTGCAAAGTTGCATGCTGGTTCATAGGGTGAGTTTGTTAAAGGGCCACTTCAACCATATAAAAGTAAGTTGCCGGAAGAAGCAGGACCTGCCTAAAAACTCGAAAAAACTCAAATTGAGGAGCCTCGAAAAATTCCACCTGCTATCGGAGAGACACATAGTCAGACAGGCGTGAACAGGCGATGGACCAAATGTACATAAGAGCAGATTAAGCCTCCGTCTAGATGTTACATAATATATGTGCTAATTCCTTATTCTATGTTAGTTATCAAGTAGTTTGTCTGTGTTATTTGTTTGGAAGTTTTCTGAGAGTTAATTTCATCTTCCATTGTATGTCCAAGTTTCAGAACAGAGAGATCTTCTCCTGTTTGGTGAGAGCCAGTAACATTAGAAATGTGAGACTAAACAACACCTATTGTGATGCCCACAAGGTATAAAAAGTATGGTATGAGTCCTTTTAGGGGCCTTTTCACAAGATGAACACTGTCTGTGAGAGGCCCAGCCTGAGTTCCACGTGAGCTTCAATAAATTCAAAATGAGAAATATAGCGGTTTGGTTTTTGGTAAGGGGCAGAATCTTACACAAAAGAGCCGGGGTAAATTACACAGATGTACACCAGGAAGTAATGAAATGATGTGGATTACTGTTCTTCCTTATACGAGGTCTATTAGAAAAGTTTCTGACCTTATTATTTTTTTCAAAAACCATATGGATTTGAATCACGTGTAATGGCATCAGCCAAGCTTGAACCTTCGTGCGCATGCATGAGTTTTTTCATGCCTGTCGGTTGCATCATTCACCTATGAGCAGGCTTTGAGTGAGGAGTGGTCCACCCCTCTCATCGTTTTTTTCATTGTTTAGGAATGGCTCAGAGACTGCCGCTTTGCTTGATCAAAGTTTTTTCAGAAACGGTGAGGGACATCAAAGTGGACACCATTCGAGAAATTCAAATGGTTTTTGGTGAAAATTTTATGGGCTTCAAAGAGATTACGGCGTTGCTTAGCGACATGTGGCACCTCCGCGATGCCCAGAATTCCTCCTCACGTCTGTCTCAATGTGCCGAAAAAGTGCTGATGTCCACGTCTTTTCACAATTCCTGTGCTAACCAGATGACATCCCGGATAAAACACAGCGTCCAGTTTGGAAATGAACGGCACATTCCACTGTTACAGGAGTTTTTGTCATGGAAAGAGGAGAGGAGGCTTCGCGCATCGCGGCAGTGCCGCATGGCGCAAAGCAACGCCGTAATGAAGCCTCACAGGACATGTTCTGGCATGTCCAGGCACATCCACAATTTCTCAGATAATCACTCAGTGGAAAAACCACCGACGGCTGTCTGAACGCCATCTCAAAGCCGTCCTGTGAGACCAAAACGGAGGTGGTTTTGTCTCGTTCCAGTAGCGAATCCATCGTGACACGCGAAGCCTCCGCTCGGCTTTCCATGACAAAATCTCTTGTTAAAAGTGAAATCTGCCAGAAAATGGTTGATGTCCAGCTCTTGTGATAACCAGAGAAATTGCATATAATGGTCACGGATCCATACAGCCATCCGTTTAGAAATGAAATGGTCGCTCAGCCTGTCGATGGCAGCTTCGGAGCGCGGCGCACCACCAGTCGCTCTGGGCCGTCCTTAAAGAGACAGTAACACTCTGTAATCTCTTTGAAGCCCATAAAATTTTCACAAAAACCATCTGAATTTCTCGAATGGTGTCCACTTTGATGTCCCTCACAGTTTCTGAAAAAATTTTGATCAAGCAAAGCGGCAGTCTCTGAGCCATTCCTAAACAATGAAAAAAACGACGAGAGGGGTGGACCACTCCTCACTCAAAGCCTGCTCACAGGTGAATGACGCAACCGACAGGCGTGAAAAAACTCACGCATGCGCACGAAGGTTCAAGCTTGGCTGACGCAATCACACGTGATTCAAATCCATATGTTTTTTTGAAAAAAATAATAAGGTTGGATACTTTTCTAATAGACCTCGTATGTTTTACACAAATTACCTGATGCGCTGGTGTCATGAAGATATCAGCCGGCTCTCGTGTAATGAAAACATCAGCCGGGCTCTCTTCTCATGAACACATTGGTTGGCATGGCTTGTCCTGCGCACAGTGATCTGCTGGTGACTGCATTGCATATGCTGTAATTATTACAATGTGGGGAAATGCTGCAGATACATGTGCCCTGCAGTGGCATCCCATTCGGTGATCTTCTGCATGGCACGATATTCGCCAGCCTTGCAGTGCTCTGACATGGTGGTCAACTTAGGCAATATGTGTTTTAATTTATTTCCATGTAAGGACAGCATGCCAACATCTGTTCCTCACAGTGAAGTTATGTGAGGTAATATTCTACATGCCACGATTGGTGTTCTTTAGCAGTGACTTGCAAGTACAGATATCTGAACAGCTGCAGGTTGCAGGGACACACCCACCTTTGTCAGCTCACAGAAAAAAGGCTCACTCTGTGTTCCTTTGTTCTGTGATTTTTTATTTTATGTATGTAGTTACTGTTGTATGTATGTATGTATTATTTTTTGTCCTGCATCTGTCTGATATCTGTGTTTTTAATTTAACACCTTGCGTGCACGGTCAGGTCCAGCTGACAATCAGTCGGTGGTCAGCTGACAGGTGCCAAATGTCCACAGCAAAGCGTATGAGCAAAGTGGTCACACATGAATAAGCTCAGGCCTTTACCATTATTTTGTTTTATTTAATTTCAAATCAATTCAATTTATTTCATTTATATACCTCCACATCATAACAAAGTTGCCTCAAGGCGCTTCACACACTCTTTCTGTCATGTAATCTACAATTTACGTGGTGGAAGTGACATCAGCTTGCCAGCTCATTAATTTCACATTGTGCCGTCTGCGCTCAGACACTGGTTGGTCCTCATGTGGGCTTCATAGGTGGGCTTCATAGATAATTGGCAAAGCTTCTGGGGAAAACCTGGTCTTGTTAGGAGAGACGGCATCCATCCCACTTTGGATGGAGCAGCTCTCATTTCTAGAAATCTGGCCAATTTTCTTAAATCCTCCAAACCATGACTATCCAGGGTTGGGACCAGGAAGCAGAGTTGTAGTCTTACACACCGCTCTGCAGCTTCTCTCCTCCTGCCATCCCCTCATTACCCCATCCCCGTAGAGACGGTGCCTGCTCCCAGACTACCAATAACCAGCAAAAATCTATTTAAGCATAAAAATTCAAAAAGAAAAAATAATATAGCACCTTCAACTGCACCACAGACTAAAACAGTTAAATGTGGTCTATTAAACATTAGGTCTCTCTCTTCTAAGTCCCTGTTGGTAAATGATATAATAATTGATCAACATATTGATTTATTCTGCCTAACAGAAACCTGGTTACAGCAGGATGAATATGTTAGTTTAAATGAGTCAACACCCCTGAGTCACACTAACTGTCAGAATGCTCGTAGCACGGGCCGGGGTGGAGGATTAGCAGCAATCTTCCATTCCAGCTTATTAATTAATCCAAAACCCAGACAGAGCTTTAATTCATTTGAAAGCTTGTCTCTTAGTCTTGTCCATCCAAATTGGAAGTCCCAAAAACCAGTTTTATTTGTTATTATCTATCGTCCACCTGGTCGTTACTGTGAGTTTCTCTGTGAATTTTCAGACCTTTTGTCTGACTTAGTGCTTAGCTCAGATAAGATAATTATAGTGGGCGATTTTAACATCCACACAGATGCTGAGAATGACAGCCTCAACTCTGCATTTAATCTATTATTAGACTCTATTGGCTTTGCTCAAAAAGTAAATGAGTCCACCCACCACTTTAATCATATCTTAGATCTTGTTCTGACTTATGGTATGGAAATAGAAGACTTAACAGTATTCCCTGAAAACTCCCTTCTGTCTGATCATTTCTTAATAACATTTACATTTACTCTGATGGACTACCCAGCAGTGGGGAATAAGTTTCATTACACTAGAAGTCTTTCAGAAAGCGCTGTAACTAGGTTTAAGGATATGATTCCTTCTTTATGTTCTCTAATGCCATATACCAACACAGTGCAGAGTAGCTACCTAAACTCTGTAAGGGAGATAGAGTATCTCGTCAATAGTTTTACATCCTCATTGAAGACAACTTTGGATGCTGTAGCTCCTCTGAAAAAGAGAGCTTTAAATCAGAAGTGTCTGACTCCGTGGCATAACTCACAAACTCGTAGCTTAAAGCAGATAACCCGTAAGTTGGAGAGGAAATGGCGTCTCACTAATTTAGAAGATCTTCATTTAGCCTGGAAAAAGAGTCTGTTGCTCTATAAAAAAGCCCTCCGTAAAGCTAGGACATCTTTCTACTCATCACTAATTGAAGAAAATAAGAACAACCCCAGGTTTCTTTTCAGCACTGTAGCCAGGCTGACAAAGAGTCAGAGCTCTATTGAGCTGAGTATTCCATTAACTTTAACTAGTAATGACTTCATGACTTTCTTTGCTAACAAAATTTTAACTATTAGAGAAAAAATTACTCATAACCATCCCAAAGACGTATCATTATCTTTGGCTGCTTTCAGTGATGCCGGTATTTGGTTAGACTCTTTCTCTCCGATTGTTCTGTCTGAGTTATTCTCATTAGTTACTTCATCCAAACCATCAACATGTTTATTAGACCCCATTCCTACCAGGCTGCTCAAGGAAGCCCTACCATTATTTAATGCTTCGATCTTAAATATGATCAATCTATCTTTGTTAGTTGGCTATGTACCACAAGCTTTTAAGGTGGCAGTAATTAAACCATTACTTAAAAAGCCATCACTTGACCCAGCTATCTTAGCTAATTATAGGCCAATCTCCAACCTTCCTTTTCTCTCAAAAATTCTTGAAAGGGTAGTTGTAAAACAGCTAACTGATCATCTGCAGAGGAATGGTCTATTTGAAGAGTTTCAGTCAGGTTTTAGAATTCATCATAGTACAGAAACAGCATTAGTGAAGGTTACAAATGATCTTCTTATGGCCTCGGACAGTGGACTCATCTCTGTGCTTGTTCTGTTAGACCTCAGTGCTGCTTTTGATACTGTTGACCATAAAATTTTATTACAGAGATTAGAGCATGCCATAGGTATTAAAGGCACTGCGCTGCGGTGGTTTGAATCATATTTGTCTAATAGATTACAATTTGTTCATGTAAATGGGGAATCTTCTTCACAGACTAAAGTTAATTATGGAGTTCCACAAGGTTCTGTGCTAGGACCTTTTTTATTCACTTTATACATGCTTCCCTTAGGCAGTATTATTAGACGGTATTGCTTAAATTTTCATTGTTACGCAGATGATACCCAGCTTTATCTATCCATGAAGCCAGAGGACACACACCAATTAGCTAAACTGCAGGATTGTCTTACAGACATAAAGACATGGATGACCTCTAATTTCCTGCTTTTAAACTCAGATAAAACTGAAGTTATTGTACTTGGCCCCACAAATCTTAGAAACATGGTGTCTAACCAGATCCTTACTCTGGATGGCATTACCCTGACCTCTAGTAATACTGTGAGAAATCTTGGAGTCATTTTTGATCAGGATATGTCATTCAAAGCGCATATTAAACAAATATGTAGGACTGCTTTTTTGCATTTACGCAATATCTCTAAAATCAGAAAGGTCTTGTCTCAGAGTGATGCTGAAAAACTAATTCATGCATTTATTTCCTCTAGGCTGGACTATTGTAATTCATTATTATCAGGTTGTCCTAAAAGTTCCCTAAAAAGCCTTCAGTTAATTCAAAATGCTGCAGCTAGAGTACTGACGGGGACTAGAAGGAGAGAGCATATCTCACCCATATTGGCCTCTCTTCATTGGCTTCCTGTTAATTCTAGAATAGAATTTAAAATTCTTCTTCTTACTTATAAGGTTTTGAATAATCAGGTCCCATCTTATCTTAGGGACCTCGTAGTACCATATCACCCCAATAGAGCGCTTCGCTCTCAGACTGCAGGCTTACTTGTAGTTCCTAGGGTTTGTAAGAGTAGAATGGGAGGCAGAGCCTTCAGCTTTCAGGCTCCTCTCCTGTGGAACCAGCTCCCAATTCAGATCAGGGAGACAGACACCCTCTCTACTTTTAAGATTAGGCTTAAAACTTTCCTTTTTGCTAAAGCTTATAGTTAGGGCTGGATCAGGTGACCCTGAACCATCCCTTAGTTATGCTGCTATAGACGTAGACTGCTGGGGGGTTCCCATGATGCACTGTTTCTTTCTCTTTTTGCTCTGTATGCACCACTCTGCATTTAATCATTAGTGATCGATCTCTGCTCCCCTCCACAGCATGTCTTTTTCCTGGTTCTCTCCCTCAGCCCCAACCAGTCCCAGCAGAGGACTGCCCCTCCCTGGGCCTGGTTCTGCTGGAGGTTTATTCCTGTTAAAAGGGAGTTTTTCCTTCCCACTGTAGCCAAGTGCTTGCTCACAGGGGGTCGTTTTTGACCGTTGGGGTTTTACATAATTATTGTATGGCCTTGCCTTACAATATAAAGCACCTTGGGGCAACTGTTTGTTGTGATTTGGTGCTATATAAAAAAATTGATTGATTGATTGATATGTGACAAATTTGCTCCGAGGTGACGCTTTAGCTTGGGTCACTGCGTTGTGGGGTAATAACTCTCCATTGTTAGGATCCTTTAAGGATTTCTCCCGGGAGTTCCGCTTGGTTTTTGACCATCCGGTGAAAACAAATACCGTTGCCCAACGGTTGCTGAATCTCAGGCAGGGGAGGCGGAGTGCGGCGGATTATTCCGTGGATTTCCGACTTTTTTCTACTCAGTCCGGTTGGAATGCCGCAGCTTTAAGAGGAGTGTTTGTAGATGGTTTGAACGATCCATTAAAAGACGAGCTAGCAGTCCGTGATGAACCAAAAGATTTAGATGAACTAATATCTTTGGTTATTCGTCTAGATGATCGGATAAAGGAACGTGGACGTGAGAGAGGACGGACATCACAGCGGGTTTTTTCGTCTCAGGGCTTTCCCCGACACAGATCTGGGCTGCCTCTTCTTCGCTCCACTGAGACTCCTCCGACAGGACTTCTGGCTCCTCTTGCGGATGAGCCCATGCAGCTCGGACGAGCTGAAGCTGCCATATTGCCCCGGTCACATAAGCGTCAAGAAAGATAGTGATGACGTATCTCCAGGTGTTCTGGGACAGGCATAAAAATGGACACATAAAAAAAAAAAAAAAAACCTTTGGTTGTTTAGTTATTTGGGCTATTTTTTTTTTTTTTTTTGTAAGGGGTTATAAATTGTTTGGGGATTTAGAGGCGGTTCCAGAGGAGTGAACGACTGGCAGTTCGGAGCTCGGCTGGACTCAGGTAATCGTTTGTTTTCATTATTTGGACTTAGGTATTTTCTGTTTGAGGATTGGGTCGTTTTGTTTTGTTTTATTTCCCTGCTTCCCTAACCCCAACCTCACATTGCTCTGAGACCGTTTTGTCTTTTGGGCTGTGGGGTGGTGCAGGTTGGTCACGCTGAGCATTTCTCAGAAGACCTCTGCACCTAGGGGGGGGTTGTCAGGGGCGTTTTTTTGGGTTTGGTTAGGGCCCGGTTCCTCTCCAGCCCCAGTGGGCCTTTGACCATTCGTCATTGGTGTTACCGGGGTGTGGTGCAGCGGGAACATACCTCAGTTGGAGTTGTGGGCCGATCTGTTGCTGTTCGCCATTTCGGTAGTTCCACCCCTCCCGATAGGCTGGTGGTATGGTCGTGTTGGGGCACCGGACGTCTTTCCGGTTTTCCGCTGCGCTTCGGGGATGGGACCGGGTTAGTTTTTCCTGTTTCCTTCCCCAGCTTAGTAGTTTTGTGCCGTTCGCCAAAATTAGGCTAACGATAGGCTCTGGGAGTGATCTGGGGTCTTTCGGGGTGCTGGGGGGGGGTAACAGGGTTTGACAGTTGTTTTATTTTGCCCCCCAGGTGTTTTAATGAAGTCCGCCGGGGGTTTTATTTTTGTGTGGTTATGTTTCCTTCCAGGTTCCACCTCCAGGGTCGATGGGACGGTCCTCTGGGGGGGAATTGATTGTGGGGCCGATTAACCAAGTGTGGCCGGGTCTGGGGTTCCTGGGTTGTGGGGAGGGTGCCTCCTGGCGTTGATGGTACGGTCCTCTGGGGGGCGCTGTTGCTCCATGAATACCTGGGGACCTCTGTGGGATTCCGGCTTTGGCTGTTACTCCTGGAACTGGCGGTAAAGGTCTTCTGGGGGGTGTTTGGCTCTGCAAGTCGTTCTGGGGGAGTTGTTTGTTATTTTTCTTTGTGAATTTATGTTTGTATTGTGTTGTTGGGGCTGTGTTGGGTTATTGCATTTGGGAGTTTTTCTTTTCTTCCCGGGGTTGGATGGGACGGTCCCCTGGGGAGGGTTTGGGTAGGTTTTGTGTTTTTCTTCTATGTTGGGTTGTATATGGGACTTGTTTGGGGTTTTTGTTGATGCCAGCCGGCCTTCCAGCTGCGGTGCCCTGTCCTGCCGTCTGCTTTCTGTCATGGACCCCGGAGGGAGGTGTTGTTCTCGGGCCTGGTCTGTTCGGTCGCCGGGAGGCTTCCCGTTGATGGGGGGGTACTGTTGTGTGTTGGGGGGTTTGGCTGGATGTTTTGTGTTGTTTTCTTTTCTTTGCTCTCCAGGTGGTATGCAAACTGGTTTTTGTCTGTGGAGACGGTGCTGGCAGAAGAGTCCTTCACCCTCATCAGCATTATTAGCTGCACCTGTGGAGGATGTTCACGTGCAGGCCTACTGACTCGCAGCACCTGTGGATGATGCTCATGTGTAAACTTAAAGACTTTCAGCTGAAGCAGATAATGAGATGGCATTCTGCATTTAAGCCATGAGTGGTTCAAGCAGAATTGCCGGGAACTCGACCTTGTGACGTTCGTTTGTGAGACGCTGAGGACCGCGCCAGGGTTTGACACATCGTGCCTGTGAAGGAGGACGGGTGAGGGACACATGCTGTCAGCACACATCAGAGGTGATTATTGTCTGAATGATCGTTAATAGTAATTTGGTATTTTGTTACACAGTATATTTGAACATTGATGAGAATTGTGCAGTTTGCTTCTCACTGCTGTGGCGTACGGACTGATGATCCTCCACCTGTTGTGAGAAGCTGCTCATTTACATAAAGCTTAAATTCAGACCTGAATGTGTTGCTGATAGTGTGTGCCTCTGAAAGATATTTGCTGTAGCTCTGTTGATTTACCTCACCTTTTCCATCCTTCACAGAGTCAGTTTGTCGTGTCCACCTGGGGGGTGTTTGGCGGTGAATCTGAGTCCAGAAGCGCCAAGGCTTCGATCCTTTTGGGCGCTGGAGAGCGCGCCGTCCTTCACTCTGCCAGACAAACCAAATATTTATGTTGTACACTAATTATTGCACTGGAGGGGAAATAAAATCATTTTGTTTGTGGAACCGCTTTCTGGTTATTTAGCGCTGGGTTCGGTCAGACGTTGGTCCACTCATCAACCTGCGTCTGCACATAACAACAGACATTGAAACGTTACATTACAAATAAAGTGAAAATCCCGGTGTGAAAATAAATACAGCAGTCATGTGTCAAGATTCTAGGTGAATCTTTTGCAACAGAGACAAAACCAGTTAAATTGTAAATTATAAATCTTCACACACTGTCCATAAATTCCCGTGACATTTGTGTTTTTAAATAATATGAAAAAAAAATTTCTTGTAGGAAGACCTGCGTATGAGGTGCACGAGACAGATGTCGACTGGGCCCCCACTTTGAAACTTGGGCACTCCAAAATCAAAAGTGCAACAGTTGCTTGATCAGTTGAATGTTTGAAGAGAAGACAAGCAAGAGCACAGAAATCCAAGATTTCTGCTGGTGCCAACAACTTTGATGTGGAGCCTTCAACTTCCAGTGACTCTAAGTGTGAAGATGTTACATGTAAGTTGAGCTGATACATTTAAAAAAATTGATACATTAGCTGATAATGTATCTGATACAAAGGTGATACATTAAAAAAACTGATGCAAAAAAATTGTGAACGAACACTGTAGATTACAAATCATTTGTTCATACAGGTTCATTAATTATTCATTCAGTCACTCAATTATACAGTGATATTTTACTGTCTGAAATACATTTTGACCCTGGCATAATTATTTCACAGTTATATTACAGTAACAATTTCTAAAATATTATATACTTACTGACTGGTTGCGTGTGTTTTTTTATTACACCAAATATTTTTCCTGTGCTCATCTTCCACAAATTTTCTGAACTCATACCTGCCTTACTATGGATGCTAATCCATTGCTATAGGTTATGAAAAATGAATGCCCGGGCATTATATTTTTATATAAATAATGGGATCCCAAGCAGTGACTGTGTAATATTATAAGATGATGATTCTTTAAATTTACAGTATTTTTTTATTATTATTTACAGTTCACTTGGACCAGTCAGAAGACAATGAAGACATTACATCTGCAACCTTGTCATCTGTCGGTGCTGGATCTACTGTATCCCTGCCCAGGCCATGGGCATGGATCATGAAACTCAAACAGAGATGTTAGCTTCTGATATAATTGGCCTTGAGGAAGGACTGAAAGATGCCAACGAACAAATACATATATACACATCGAAAAAAGTAAAAGACCTTTCCATTAATGAAGATTCATTTAGAAATGACAATGACAAAGTCAAGTTTTATACTAGTTTACCCAGTTTCAGTGTTCTTATGTGTGTATTTAACTTTGTTGCACCTTATAACAACCACACATAAAATGTATTGAGTCAATTTCAAGAACTTCTCAGATTGTCATTCTTAATCTTTTGGCCAGAACGGGAAGTGTTACAGAAAACCATGCCGCTTTCATTCAGACAGTCATTTGGAAATAAGGTTGCTGTCATCATAGATGCTTTGAAGTGTTATTGACCATCCATCTACACTGTCAGCTAGGGCCATGACATGGTCAAATTACAAACACCATAACACTGCAAATTTCTCATAGGGAGATGCCCTCAAGGAGTGATCACCATCTCAAAAGCATGGGGTGGCGTGTGCGTGACAAGCATATTACTGAAAATTCCTCAATATTAACAAATTTGCTTCCTGGAGATTTAGTGCTAGCAGATCGAGGATTTGACATTGCAGATAGTGTTGGTTTCTACTCTGCTAAACTAGCAATACCTGCTTTACACATGGTAAAAGTCAACTCCCTGCATTAGAAATTGAAGAGACCAGGAAGACAGCAAATGTCAAAATACATGTTGAACGAGTGATTGGATTGGTTCGAAGGAAGTACTCAATTTTACAGTCAACTTTGCCTATAGAGACTGTCATGTGTAAGAATGGACAAAAACACAGCACTTGACATGATTGTTAGAGTTTGCTGTACCCTGACCAACTTGTGTCCTTCAGTTGTGCCTTTTGAATGAACAATTCCAGCATGAATGTAGGAAAGGACTAATGTAAACAAAAACTTATTTATATTCTTTACAGACTTTATTACTGTTGAGCATCAATGGTACAGTTGCTTGGAATAAATGGAAATACAGTTTCCACTTACCATTCAGCAGTGATCAATTGTTGCAATTTTTATTGTATTGACATACATCCATAATACATTTGTAATAAACTGCCTCAAGAAACCAAGGTTTTTGAATTATTGTCATATGCATGGAGTATAAACATTCTTCAGAGTGCCTCTCTGCTGTGGGCCTTTTCCTTTTCCTTTGATGTGGCAGCTTACGGCATGTTGGGCACAACCAACTACCTGCTTGGGGGCTCTCTTCAATCCCAGGCATTGAGATGGAACCATTTCCACTTGCAGTCCGTGTGTTGCTGTCTTCCTTTTGACAGTAGCAGAATCGCTCCTGTTCTGGCTCGACATTCTCTTTTTGGGATGTTTTTGACACGGTGCAGCTGTACCAGTTGCCCACCAACTCTGGTAAGACTGCAACCTAGAAAAACAAACAAAATGGAAATACATTTTACAGCCAAAGGTTATTATCAATTCACTCAAACACTTTTATTCATAAAATCACGTGTTTAACAATCCATGACATTGGTTAATTTTCAGGATGATATTTGCATGCGTGTTGTTCACTAAAAATACTCTTACAATTCAGTATCGTAGGAGTTCCAGATCATATATGCACATTAATAACTAACCTTGAAAAGTAGCCTCGACTTCTCAACAATATCAGTCCACAACTCTTCAGGTACAATTCACAAAATACACACCTCCTTGGTTGTGTACACCACAAAGTCACCATACTGCACTTTGCACATGAAAATTTGGCACTGGATCTAAAAAAAAAAAACAGAAGAAGCAAAGGATGGCTTGAAATGACGATTTTAGAACACTCAAGTTTTCTTAGCATACTTTATAAAAAATAAATAAATGCTATATCTGAAGTCACCAAAATATTATGTTTACTTATGTTCAAGGTGTGTTTTTAACTAGAAAATGTTTGGTTGAAAGCACTTTTGAAGTACACGGTCACATATGTTCTGACTTCATTTCATACCTGATAATAATATGCATGTGTCTTGTCGAGTTGGATAGGGCCATCATCTGTCTGTTTCAGAAAGGACCGTGGATCTTTCACAGTGGAATCAATAGTGTGGTCTTTATAACTGTGAGGACACTGAAACAGAATAGAAACATTTAAGTTCTTATTCCATGGTCTTATTATACTACAGACAAACATGTATTTTTACGTAAAGTTACAATCCAATTGCAATTGACAGTTTTCATTTTTCACTGTTGCAGCAAGTGTAGAAGACATTTTTTTTTATGCAAGTAACAATCAAACGTGTGATTTACGTGTGGCTTTTGTAAGCTTTCATTTATTTACTTGTTACAAAGCTCGTAGTCAAAACTACATAATTAACAATGTCGGTGTAGTCCACTGATGGCCACAGGTGCACATCGTCCTCAAATTGACTAGCTTACTGTACGGATCGATCCCCCCACACTCTCGCGATCTTTTCACAATATCTAGCCTTATCATTGGTACTTAATTTGCAATAAATCTTAGAAAAATTACACACGTCTGCCATTGAGCGGTGTCGCAATGCAAATATACAGCAAGATGGCGGACACAAGCGGATCGCGGAGGATCATGGGAAATGTGACGTCAGTTGCAATCGATGTATACGCTGTAAAGAATTTCACTTGAAGTACCTATGTCTACACCTTGAGAGCTTCTGCAAGAACACTGTCTGGCCCAGCTACGTTACCATTCTTCAGTGCCTGGAATGCCTAATCTCTTGCTGAGATGGTTTAACACAGTTAATGGACAGCTCTGTCACTGCTGGTGGTATATGTGGGGTCTTCAGGGCCAGGTTTTTTTTAGGAGTTCTCTAAAATGCTCCACCCATGTCTTTAGCTGTTCTTCTATTGTTGTCAATATTTTTGTCTGAAAGGAATGTGCTAAATTCTGAAGGTTTGAGCTTTAACAGACACACTGTAAAAATGACAGAGAGGTACTGTTAATATCAATAAATTACCCGGAATTAGTTGTTTATGAGTAAACCAAGAGTGAAAAGTGTGTTGCGCTTCATGTCTCCTCCATGCTGTCTTTTTGCATGTTGAAAGTAAATTACTTTTTTGTTCCTTCCTTTGGGGCATCAGTAGCTGGCTCACTTCGCTTTCTTCTGCTGATGGAGAACTGAGCTCACAGCCATCTGATGATTGCAAAACACACAACAGGTAATGTATGATTTTGATTCACTATGCCAGCAAAAAAAAAAAAAAAAAAAGTTAGCGGACTGAAAGTTAGCTGAGCTAAATTTAGCCAAAGCTAATTGGTCCACAGCTGGTTTTCAGAATTAGCTGAAAATCTAATTCGCTAACAAATAGTTAGCTTTGCTAATTAGCGGTTAGTGGATTAGCAGAACTGTGCTTACCACTGCCCACTTGACAAACTTGCTCTCTGAGCTCCAACCATCCAGTTGTAGGAGTTAGGTCTTGGCGGTCAGAACCTGCCCAGTTTGACACACAATTTGTTGTCCAGTGAGACACGATTGCCTGTTCCACCAATGGAGGCAATGCTTGGTGCTCATGAATGTATGCCTTTCAAGGTGAACTTAGAACTGGCATCTTCTGCTTCCTGTATTGGGTCGTCATTGCTGGGACAACGCTTGGGCACAAAGAGTCTTTTGCAAGGTTTATGGAGGCCCTGGGATGCCCAATTGGCAGGATCCCCCTCTTGGTATTGCTGGTATTTTCTAAAGTAAAAGAAAATCCAGTACATTTGGTAACAATGCAGCTACATGAATTGATAAAGGGTGCATTGGTATGTTTTCCATTTTCCTATGTGGCTGCACTTCTGCTGGGGTTTACTTCCCTAGCCTTTATCTCTGCCATGTTTACCCCACAAGGCAATAGAGCTATTCACCCATAGCTGGGGATTTGGCTCATGAGCATGAGGACATTTCCAGACACTGGTGGGCCTGTGTGCTATATGTCTGACAGCCAAACTTCTTCTGAGTCCCCTGTAGTTTGGTCCAAGATCACAAGACACTTTGTTAACATGTGTCCCCAACCCCATAGGGGTTTTGTAGAGACACTATAGAGGACTTGCTGCTGGAGAGGCTATGTTGTTGTTTTCCATTTGGCTGCGCCTGTTTTTTGTTCGGGGTTACTACAGCGGATACAGCCAGATCCGCATTGGTATTTGGCACAAGTTTTACGCTGCATGCCCTTCCAACCAGTGATGCTGGTAATGCGTTACTTAGTAACGCGTTACTCTAATCTGACCACGTTTTTTAGTAACGAGTAAATCTTTCCAAATCAGTAATCAGATTAAAGTTACTTCTCCATGTCACTGTGCGTTACTATTATTTTTCATTGTGGGTCGATAGCAGCATTAAACTTGGTCCGTGGGCAGGAGGTCGGGGTTCGACTGAACTGCCCACTTTAAGCGGGCTGCGAGCTTTTCATCCACGTTTTTTTGCAGCTGCATGACTCGTCCTCACCTCTTAAAGCGCGGTGATCAGCACACCTGCACTGAGCTTTACAAAGACATTTTTATACTTTTTTTCCTCCTTTACTTAGAATTCTGAGCTGAGACGCTCCGTATCTGCTGCTAAAAATAGCTGATCCTCCACGACGCGTCAACAACTAACACTATTTTCCACTCAAATGCACCTAAACTCTCTTTCTGAGGACCACATGATATGAAAACACAATAAAACTTTCTTACCTGTAAATCTGGTCATGTTTTCTGCATAAATAAATGTTATCCATTCTTTGTGCTCAAACACCAAAGCAGGGGCGAATCCAGATGGAATGGGGGCGTGGGGCAAGGATGTGCCCCCCTCCCCCACAACACCCCTAGATTAAAGGTCCAGTTTTGAAGCCGTTTTTTACTACAACTACTAATACTGCTTAAAATGATAATAATTTCGACAAGTAAAATGTTTAGAGATAATTTAAATGTTAGAAAAATGTTAGAATTTAATAGTTACATTTATAAACAATGTAGGTTTGAAATTGCAAGTTTTACTGTTACAGTGCTGTCAACAGTTAAATATGAGGTCAAGAAAGAGGTCTTTATTTTACTTTTTATAAACAAGTATTGAAGTCAAGAAAGGGTGACTATAAAGTGAGTTTTGGCAAAACAGGTGTCATTGTCATGTTGACGTGGGTTGTTGTTGGCAGCTGGGAAAGTAACAAAAAAAGTAACTAGTAATCTAACTTAGTTACTTTTACAATTGAATAATCAGTAAAGTAACTAAGTTACTTTTTCAAGGAGTAATAATCAGTAATTGGATTACTTTTTCAAAGTAACTGTGGCAACACTGCTTCCAACTCAAGTGTACCCTGGAGAAACACATACAGCTGCTGTTGTTCCAATGAGGTCTACTGGAGAGGCTATGTACTGACTAGAAATGAAGAAAAATCAAAATAACATTTTTTAAAAATTGTACATGCATTTTATAGGCACATTGCTCACCTGCAAGCTGTTCTGGGTTAAGGGTTAATTTATATGTGTTTATCCCTAGGGCCGACGCCGTCGTATACGACAGCTGAGACCAAGCTTTACTAAATTATAAATAACTTTATAATGATATGAGATAGAAACTTTTTTTGCTGAAAAGTTAACTCCGCAGACTTTCGAGCCACCGTCCACCATCTTTGTACTCCTCATAGAAGCTGTGTGATGACGTGCGCAATGTGAGTGTTCCAATTGGAACTGATTCACCGTCACATGGTTTTCCAAAATCCAATCATAGGGCAGATTTACCTCACGTGATAAACCAAAGATCATTTTTAGCAGTAATGTGTTACTGGCTCCAATGCACCCTGCACCATTACGCACACAAACAGTGAAAGTGAGCAGAGGGAGCAGAAGGAGGGCCTCTGATGACAATCGTACATGCTCAAGCACACAGTGTGTGAGTTTCAGAGATGCTCCACTAGTCATTGTCTGTGAATGTTATTGAATAAGCCTGTGGCAAGCTCTCTCGCTCTGGTTTATCGTCTACGCTGTAATGAGCAGCTCTCCGCCCACTTCACGTGGAGTTTTTTCTCAATACGTAGCAGTATGTTGAGGGCTATGCACGTAGGACGGAAGAAATTAAACATGTTTAATTTTCTTTGGCGTACAGCACAGCATGGAGCCTTCACGCGAGTACACGCAGCACCATGCTACTGTCCGCTATTGTGAGCCCGCCCACACTGCAACACAATACTGTACGCCATTTCACACCTCCTGCCAGGCTCCATTGTTCTTCTGGAGCTATAAATCCTGCAAGATCATTGCTTCCCTTTTATCATACTGGACTCATTATAGAGGACTGTTCACCATCACGAAGCTGACTGTTGTCGTTTCATTTCTGGTCATTTTGTTGGGAAGGTGTCGTAACACGGACCCACAACAGGGGGCGCTAATGAACGGACAATGGATAAGGGAAGGAGTAACAATTTAATGTTGCACAAGAACACAACGTAAAATAAACAAAGGTACTGCCAATCACACACAAGAGGATTGCGGGCAGGCTCGAAGATAGGAGACCTCAGATGAACGAAGAGCCGGGACCCACACCGCTTCTACCACCAACGGCCTGAAGAACACCGAAGCCGCCAAGCCCCGAGTCCCCAGGTGGTCTCTGTCCTCCGTTGTCGGCCCTGGTACTGCTGGCAGAAAAAACAGAAGGTAGTGAGTGTGAATCCTCACACCCAGCAACCTTGATTACTGATTCTTGTGGAGGGAGAGCCTCCACCTCCAATCATACACACGTGCAGTTCCGAAAATCCAGTCAAGGAATACCACCAGGAAAAAACAGCTGCAAAACAGATCAGATTATTATTCGACGTATAAGTCAGCAGAGAGATTACCTTGTATCGTAAGAGATTTCTTGGCGAGGAGGTGGAGTCGCCGCCCGGCCTTTATGGTGATGGTGATGATGAGATGATGAGTGACAGCTGGTGTTGAGGATGATTGACGGCTGTCACTCCCAGTGGTTCTGGCGCCCTCTTGTGCTTGAAGCCCGCACTCCAAGCAGGGCGCCATCCGGTGGTGGTGAGCCAGCAGTACCTCCTCTTCGGCGGCCCACACAACACATTTATAATTTTTTTGGGCAGCTTTTTTGTGTCCTACTGTTTTGTTTTGTTTTGATTTGATTCATGGCTGCTTTTTTTTTCTGGGCCACTTTTTTAATTTCCCCCTTGGGCTGCATTTTATTTTTATCAGAAAAAAATGCAGAGAACCAACAAGCCCACATCTCCTGCTTCATCAGCCTCCAGTGATGTGGAGTCGGCATCGCCACCACTCTCCAAGTGAGCGGCAGCCGCTGCGCCCCTGGCGAAGAGGAAACGGCAGGCAAAACTCCCGTCACTTAATTTTTCGTCGGACCGGGAACATGTTACGATCATGGAGTGGGTTCAGCTCCACCCCATGTTATACGACAAGTCATCGGACGACTTCTGCAACCCGGGAGACCAAACTTCAATTATACGCCCAAAGGCCAGGGAGTGGGGCGTGGAAGGTGTCGACGACAAACCAGCTCTGCGTCTGCAGACCTGGGTCAAATCCATCGAGACAAAGTTGGCCAATTGATGAAGATGGCAAAAGAAAGTTCGGGAAGTGGGTGCGGTCCAGATGACGGTGGAGAATGCGCGCTTCCTGAAATGGTTTGGCTGGATTGCAATCAATACTGGAATGTTTAAAAATTCTGTACCAGTGTCGGTGGATTGGTAAGTACATGAAATTCTTTTTTGAGTATTGTATTTAGCATTAAAATGTAGTAATAGATGCTTTTATGAACGTAATAGTTCTGTCATGTGAACAAGTTCCTTTTTTACTTTTAAGCACCGCATTTTTTTCCCCCTGCTCCTGTTTTGAGCAAAATTGTCATCCATAAAAAAGGTGTGTGTCTGGTGTTTGGGCATTTGCGCCTCCAAAAGAAGTGTGCGCTTTTTGCGTGCCAAAAAAGAAGTGTATAGTAAGTGTGTTTGGCGCCGCAGAAACATTCTGTGTGTGTGCTCGCCCCCCTCAGTATGTGTGTGTATAGAAGCAATTGACGTTCAAAAAGCAGTTTTAATTTGTTTTGCGCGCTTTGCGTACCAAGAGTTTGCTCTCGTGCGCCAAAAGTGTGTTTGCGCGCCAAAACATTCTGTGTGACTGCTCCCCCCCGTATGTCTGTGTATGTGTGTGTATAGAAGTAATTGACATTCAGAAAGCAGTTTTATTTTGTACTTTATGTTTTGTACTTATTTTGTCATGTATCCCTATAGCTGAATGGCATGTCTTGCTTTTTACCAGTTGCACAGAACCAGGCGAGGAAATGAGTCGGATCATGATGATGGTGATGGTGATGCTGATGTTGAGCCTGCGGTGGAAGGTGATGTGGGTAGTTGAGGACCCAGCACCTCAGCCTCCCAGCACATCAACCGTCAGCGCGGCTCAAAAAACTACCAAAGCTGAAGACATCCACAAACTCCAAGCATTTGGCTGAGGTAATTTATTTGTTTTATAGTATGTGATAGTTATTATATTTACTATTATAATCTATGATGTTGTTATTGGTTCTGCATTTTAAAAGTAAATATCCAACCTTTTTGTGTATGCATGTCTCTCACTACTCCTGCTTGTGTCTTTCAGCTCTCCAAGCAGCTCCTCAATACAGGGCTGCTATCAGCAATGATGTGAATGTGGAGAAGGGAAGCGAGGGCCAGAGGATGTTTGCGGAGGTGGTCTACCACGAGACCAGCAAGATGGATGAGGAGTTCTGGAGGTGCCTATTATGTGGCAGCATCACAGCAGCTCCATCATTACAGGACATTACAAATAAAAAAAACAGCAACAAGAACTCCAACTCCAGCACTATCAATTTATGCCCCCTCCACCACAGCAGTTCCACCCACCTTCACAACCCTCCACGTCACATCATGACCTGCATCCACTTCGTCCTCCTCCCATCCCCCATCAACCCCTTCTATTATTCTTCTTCACATGCACAATGGACCAATTCCCAACAGCCTGTTCCACCATACCGTATAATATACCAGTTTGGTCTCCCCTCCTACAACCCAGCACATCCGCACCCATAACACACTTCAGTCAGATCCAGCACATCATCCCCATGCCCCTTCACCATATTATCCTTTTCAGCTCCCTGACACTATCCTGAACTTCACCACATTGGACTTCAATATGTCTCTACTGTCAAATATTGAATCATCAACCCCAAACCACAAACCCCTATAAACGCTGAAAGTGAGGAGAGTGATGCAGATGTTGTTGAGTGTTTTTGTTTTACATTGAGTGACTGTTGTTGTGAATGTAATCATCTTTCTAATGTTGAAAATAAAGTTTGTTTGTTTTTTCATAGAGGCTCTTGTTTCAGAGTTTTATTTGTGTGACAAATTTTATTTTTTTCATAATTTAGCTTTGCATTTCACAGTGTATTTGCAGGAAGTGTTCAAGGTCTTCTGGAGTTTTTCCATTCCTTGGAATTTCAAGTGTATCATTTTGCTGGGCATTGGGCGGTACTTCATGATAATACTAAAGTCATGTCATATCATCTGTCAGACTTGCATTTCATATTTACTTAATTTTAATGTTGTCAAGGTCTTTTGGAATTTTCCATTCCTTGGAATTCAGTGTTTTCATTTAGCTTGGGAAATTGAGTGGATACTTCCATGACAATATTAAAACAATCTGTTGTCTTTGAGACTTCAACTTCTTACACCCCGTTTTATTATCGCAGTAAATAAATATCACAGTTCTGAGAATTTGTAGTTGTCCCTTGAATAAATTAATGTCTAATTTAGCCAGACAATACTTGATCCCAATAAAATTCTATTGTATTATCTTTTGGGACTTGCATTCCACACTTTTTAGTTTGGCAGGAAGTTAACTATACATTGCTATTCTTCATTATTCCAGACGCCAATAACATTATGGGTTATCACCGTTGAGACCCTTATATCACAGTCTTTAATTTAGCAGATTTTAATTTTTATATTTTTCATAAAGGCTGTCACTTCTTTGATTCGCACTATCTCTTACAGGAGCTAAGAACATAGTAATGGTTGTAGTCCTGCAATATCTATTATCAGTACCTCTGATCAAAAACATGTCTATCCACTCATATTCAAGGTAACTCGATTTGGCTGGACTTGTTTTCAAAAGGTTGTCTTTCTTTTTGGAATACGGTATATTTTATTATACCAGAGTTCAAAGGTCGTTCGTTTATAATTTTCATACAACAGCACAATTCTTTATCAATACATTCCACTGCATTAAAAAATGATCCAAAATAATTTTTTTTGTGATTTTATTCAAAATTAATCAAACGTGTTCCACAATGACTTTATAGATTTTGAAATTAAATGTAAACAGTACTTTGAGATATATTGAATGTTAAAGATGATGTTTCCATGTCACAAGTCACAGTAGTCTACTGAATATTCAGTAATAAGTCATCTTGCTATAGCACACTGCCTACAGGAGAGCTGACATACTCGATGAGGTATTCCTTTGCTCCTTGGCTGCTCTGCTTGTGTTGCCAAATAAACTGTTCCATGTCTGGCAGCTGGGCATCTTGTCTCCACAAGCCTGCGATTACTTCATGGTTGTGCTGTGGGTCCTCTTGGTCCAGTGTAGCAACATCAATCAGAGGGTTTCTGAGTCGCAGGACGTTATGGAGGACACAGCATGCATGTGTGACCTTGTTAACCCTGTCTAAAGTTAAAGGCAAAGTGGCGAGAAGACAGCGGAACCGAGCTGCCAGAAGTCCGAACGCATTCTCCACAACTCTTCTGGCTCTTGCCAGCCTTTAGTTGTAACACTCTCTGTTTGTGAGTCATGTTGCGAAGCGGGAAGAGGCTTCATGAGCCGAGTCCTGAGAGCAAAGGCATCATCTCCCACCAAGAAGTATTGCAGTGGCTGGTCATCATTAGGCAGAGGGTCTGGTTTCTGGCAGGTTTCAGGTGACCAGATTCAAGTGCTGCCTTGAAAGGCTCTCGTTAAACACACCGCATCAGAGCCCAGAACCAGTCTGCCCAATGTCCAGATACATGAATTTGTAGTGAGCATCCACAATTGCAAGCAGTACAATGGAGAAAAATCCTTTGTAGTTGTAGAATAAACTGCCAGTGTTTGGAGGCTTCTTGATGACAACATGTTTGCCATCTATGGCACCCATGCAATGAGGGAAGTTCCAGTGGTGATAGAATTGTTGAGCCACCTGTTTCATCCCTCTTGAGTGTGTGGGCACATGAGCACCTCATCAGATAACTTCTCAATATGGCTTGGCACACTTGTGGAATAAACACACTGATGGTGTTGTGGGCAACTTGAAATCCATATTGAACAGACTTGTAGCTGCTTCCAGTGGCAGGAACCTCAGAGTAATAGTCAGCTTCCAAACCAGGTTCAAGAGCTTTCCTGCAGTTGGTATCTTGTTTGTAATCCTCGGCCTAATTCTTGTCAAAAGTTCATGAAAAGCTGGTGGCTCCATGCGCAGGAAATTGGTAAATGCTGTAACATCCTCAGCATGCAGCTATTTCATCAGCTTTTCGTATTGACCATGCAGGAGCCTGCGCTGGATCCAAGGTCTCACCCACATACGTCTTCTTCTCCTTCTTGTGATTGCTTGCCTCCTGCTTTCTCGTTCTTTCAAGTGTTCAACCTCTGACACATAATTAATCAATCTTTCCAGGACATCCAGATGTTGGAGGATTGCAGCTTTTAGGCAAGGACTTAAAAACCTCATGATAAAATCCCACTGATTTTCAAGCGCAGCAATGTGTTCTGGTCAGCCGACAGGAGAGAACTGAAAAAAAAAATGGGGGAAAGTGGCGTTTTATAGCAGCTAAGGGTGACGCGCTTGTGCACACATTCAAAAGCAAAACACATGCAGCTCTACGAACACAACGAACACGAGGTACGCGTGCATTTCGGGGTACTTAAAAGCCACACATGCCGCAATGCGCAGCTCTACTACGGAATGCACACAGGAAAAAAGCTGAGTATGCGCATATTTCAGGCATATTTAAATGAAACACAACACCGCAATGAGCAGCTCTATGAATACACCAATGTGACAGGTGCTTGAAAGCTGCTTTCACAGTGCAACTACAGTCAACACACACTGTCAACTTCATAGAAGTTGAAGTTTGTGATGTGACCTTTGTGTAATAGCAGACAGAAATTGCTTTGAGATGAAGACAAACAAAACGCATAGACACTTTTGTATATATTGTTATATATTAAATGTGCATTTGTGTTTATTGTTTGAACCTTTTTGTTGTACAGTCTTTTACACAAGAGCTCAAATTACCTTTACCAAGTGTCAAAACAGTTGTTCATTATAGTTTGCTGTGTGTTTTGAATAAATGTGTGTGGAAACTATTTCCGCTTTACTTTTTCCTTTATTTCTGATTGTAAAGCTTTATACACTTATAAAACACCACTATGCATATATATTATAAAAGTACAGGTTGTCCTGAAAAAAAAGAAGACATAAAACTTGATGTGGGGATGCAGGGAGAGCTGTTAACAGCAATAATAAAACATTTATGCCAGGCGAGTGACCTGTCCAAAAAATGGACCCCAGAGGCTAAAATTCAGTCTAGTGGGCTGCAGCCCTGCATGGTTTCCACTTCTCCCTGTTCACCTCACACCTGTCTGAGCTGCTGAAACTATCTGGTCAAGTCAATCAGGCAAGGTTCAATCCGTACAGATACAACCACCAGCTGAACTGACAGAAAAATTAAAATACCAAAGACATATATGGTGCCTGAAACATGACAGTTCCTAATGTCATTCTATACTATATAAATACATAACATAGAAGTTATGGTACAAATAAAGAAAATATGAATAAGAAGCTATAATGAGATACATTTTTAATTATTTCAAGCATTTAGTTAATCTCTCAGCTCTTCATAGATAATGCATTAATAATAGGTCAACCAGTTTTATTCTTTAATAAAAAAATCTAATTTCAGTCTATTCGTCCCAAATTCGAAGATGGAACCCTGTCAGATGAATTTGAGCTTTGAATTAGTAAAGGAATGAAGAAACTCTTTTGAAATCTCTGAAGTAAAACTCATTATTCATTCATTTGGGATGAGAGTAATAAAATGACATTTCCATAACCATAAATTAAACTGACTGCAGCCAAGACCTTAGTTTCTGAACAAATCCAAGCTATGTGTGACTTTAAAATGGCTCATCCGAGTGGATCAGCAGAAATTACACTCATTTAGCAACTGGTCTTATGCAATCATTTGTGCTTAACCTGCGTAATGACCATTTCTATGCAAATGTGAAATTTAGCAACTTACAGTATACTTAGGGGTAGTGGCCAAGTGCTTATTGCGCTTGTTTTCAGTGCAGAAGGTTTCCCGGTTGAAGTCCAAACCCCTGCCCACATTTCTCCATGCAATGTGGAGTTGCAATCAGGATGGGCATAAAACTTGTGCCAGTTTCAACATGCAGATCTGCTGTGGAAACCCCAAGTGAAAAAAAAAAAACAAGGGAGCAGCCAAGGGACTTACTCGCCAATATACTTAGACATGTGTGAAATGCACACAGCATCCAGTGGTAGAACAGGGGAACTGTCACTCGAAGGCATTGCTGCCTTTGCATGCCATATTCATCCATATATGTTCTTTCTTTGCTCAAATTAATAAGCACCCAATTAGTAATTATGTTCATTAGAAACGATTTGTAACCCTCAAACCCTACAAAAGATAACTATGTGAACTAAACTGCAGCTATGACCTTAGCAAAAGCTACCTCCATCTCTGCTTGCAATTTATATAAAATGGGCCTGCATTATTTTTCTGCTCATTTTTTTTTGAAAGATTTATCTATCTAAGAAAGACAGCTGCACAGTGATGGATGGGTCCAGGAGTGCAAATGATTCTGGGACAGTTGTAACAATAAATAGCTGTCTACTTAATCTGTTAAGGCCTAGTTCAAAAATAATGAAGCTAACTGCTGATTTGCATTGCATTTGTCATGACAAGCCATTATTTTATTTAGCACCATCCATATTATCTGTGAGTTGCCTAGAGTCTCTTTGACTGTACTGAAAGTTTCAGGGAAAAATTCCACACGGTTCCAGAGATATGCACGGAATTTACCCCCAAAAATTAGCACTTTTTCATCAATTTTGTGTGACGCTGATATTTAGCATTATCACTTAAAGTTGATGTTAAGAAATAACCTGTATTTTGTGAGTTTGTTTGTTTGTGCTTCATACTAACACACAGTAATACATTTTTGTAAAGGTAGAATGTCGTTTCCTAGAAAAAAACACGTTTCTAAACAAGGTAAAATGTCACAAGCTTAACACTGAGGAATCAGTCCTTGATTTATTTGTGTCAAAACCTTAGCTCTATCTCTACTCTGCCTTCAATAGAATAATTATATTACTTGTTCATTAATACCAGGATGAATGGACAGAATTTCTTTGTTTCAGGCTTCTGCAGACTAAAGACGATAGCTCCAAATGGTTGTCGCAAGTGTTATTGCTCTAGCACATTATAGTATATATGCACTGATAATTTCTAGCAATGACTGAACCGAGACCAATAGAAATATTGAAACTCTGATATATAACCATACCTAAAATGATAACATTTAACAAAAAGACCACTTTTTGATGGTTATGTCACACTTTGGCTTCATTATTTTTGAACTAGACCTTAATTGCAAAGTTTCATGCTGGTTCATATGGTGAGTTTGTTAAGGGCCACTTCACACATATAACATGAAGTTGGCCGGAAGAAAGCAGGAACCGGCCTAAAAACGTCGAAAAACTCAAATTGAGGAGCCTCGAAAATTCCAACCTGCTAGCGGGAGAGACACATAGTCAGACAGGCGGAACAGGCGATGGACAAATGTACATAAAGAGCAGATTAAGCCTCCGTCTAGATGTTACATAATATATGTGCTAATTCCTTATTCTATGTTAGTTTATCAAGTGTTTGTCTGTGTTATTGTTTGGAAAGTTTCTGAGAGTTAAGTTTCACTTCCATTGTATGTCCAAGTTTCAGAAACAGAGAGATCTTCTCCTGTTGGTGAGAGCCAGTAACATTAGAAATGTGAGACTAAACAACACCTATTTGTGATGCCCACAAGGTATAAAAAGTATGGTATGAGTCCTTTTAGGGGCCTTTTCACAAGATGAACACTGTCCTGTGAGAGGCCCAGCCTGAGTTCCACGTGAGCTTCAATAAATTCAAAATGAGAAATATAGCGGTTTGGTTTTTGGTAAGGGGCAGAATCTACACAAAAGAGCCGGGGTAAATTACACAGATGTACACCAGGAAGTAATGAAATGATGTGGATTACTGTTCGTCCTTATACGAGGTCTATTAGAAAAGTTTCTGACCTTATTATTTTTTTCAAAAACCATATGGATTTGAATCACGTGTAATGGCATCAGCCAAGCTTGAACCTTCGTGCGCATGCATGAGTTTTTTCTGCCTGTCGGTTGCATCATTCACCTATGAGCAGGCTTTGAGTGAGGAGTGGTCCACCCCTCTCATCGTTTTTTTCATTGTTTAGGAATGGCTCAGAGACTGCCGCTTTGCTGATCAAAGTTTTTTCAGAAACGGTGAGGGACATCAAAGTGGACACCATTCGAGAAATTCAAATGGTTTTTGGTGAAAATTTTATGGGCTTCAAAGAGATTACGGCGTTGCTTTAGCGACATGTGGCACCTCCGCGATGCCCAGAATTCCTCCTCACGTCTGTCTCATGTGCCGAAAAAGTGCTGAGTCCACGTCTTTTCACAATTCCTGTGCTAACCAGATGACATCCCGGATAAAAACACAGCGTCCAGTTTTGGAAATGAACGGCACATTCCCACTGTTACAGGAGTTTTTGTCATGGAAAGAGGAGAGGAGGCTTCGCGCATCGCGGCAGTGCCGCATGGCGCAAAGCAACGCCGTAATGAAGCCTCACAGGACATGTTCTGGCATGTCCAGGCACATCCACAATTCTCAGATAATCACTCAGTGGAAAAACCACCGACGGCTGTCTGAACGCCATCTCAAAGCCGTCCTGTGAGACCAAAACGGAGGTGGTTTGGTCTCGTTCCAGTAGCGAATCCATCGTGGACACGCGAGCCTCCGCTCGGCTTTCCATGACAAAATCTCTTGTTAAAAGTGAAATCTGCCAGAAAATGGTTGATGTCCAGCTCTTGTGATAACCAGAGAAATTGCATATAATGGTCACGGATCCATACAGCCATCCGTTTAGAAATGAAATGGTCGCTCAGCCTGTCGATGGCAGCTTCGGAGCGCGGCGCACCACCAGTCGCTCTGGGCCGTCCTTAAAGAGACGTAACACTCTGTAATCTCTTGAAGCCCATAAAATTTTCACAAAAACCATCTGAATTTCTCGAATGGTGTCCACTTTGATGTCCCTCACAGTTTCTGAAAAAATTTTGATCAAGCAAAGCGGCAGTCTCTGAGCCATTCCTAAACAATGAAAAAAACGACGAGAGGGGTGGACCCACTCCTCACTCAAAGCCTGCTCACAGGTGAATGACGCAACCGACAGGCGTGAAAAAACTCACGCATGCGCACGAAGGTTCAAGCTTGGCTGACGCAATCACACGTGATTCAAATCCATATGTTTTTTGAAAAAAATAATAAGGTTGGATACTTTCTAATAGAACCTCGTATGTTTTACACAAATTACCTGATTGCGCTGGTGTCATGAAGATATCAGCCGGCTCTCGTGTAATGAAAACATCAGCCAGGGCTCTACTTCTCATGAACACATTGGTTTGGCATGGCTTGGTCCTGCGCACAGTGATCTGCTGGTGACTGCATTGCATATGCCTGGTAATTATTACAATGTGGGGAAATGCCTGCAGATACATGTGCCCTGCAGTGGCATCCCATTCGGTGATCTTCTGCATGGCACGATATTCGCCAGCCTTGCAGTGCTCTGACATGGTGGTCAACTTAGGCAATATGTGTTTTAATTTATTTCCATGTAAGGACAGCATGCCAACATCTGTTCCTCACAGTGAAGTTATGTGAGGTAATATTCTACATGCCACGATTGGTGTTCTTTAGCAGGTGACTTGCAAGTACAGATATCTGAACAGCTGCAGGTTGCAGGACACACCCACCTTTGTCAGCTCACAGAAAAAAGGCTCACTCTGTGTTCCTTTGTTCTGTGATTTTTATTTTATGTATGTAGTTACTGTTGTATGTATGTATGTATTATTTTTTGTCCTGCATCTGTCTGATATCTGTGTTTTTAATTTAACACCTTGCGTGCACGGTCAGGTCCAGCTGACAATCAGTCGGTGGTCAGCTGACAGGTGCCAATGTCCACAGCAAAGCGTATGAGCAAAGTGGTCACACATGAATAAGCTCAGGCCTTTACCATTATTTTGTTTTATTTAATTTCAAATCAATTCAATTATTTCATTTATATACCTCCACATCATAACAAAGTTGCCTCAAGGCGCTTCACACACTCTTTCTGTCATGTAATCTACAATTTACGTGGTGGAAGTGACATCAGCTTGCCAGCTCATTAATTTCACATTGTGCCGTCTGCGCTCAGACACTGGTTGGTCCTCATGTGGGCTTCATAGGTGGGCTTCATAGATAATTGGCAAAGCTTCTGGGGAAAACCTGGTCTTGTTAGGAGAGACGGCATCCTCCCACTTTGGATGGAGCAAGCTCTCATTTCTAGAAATCTGGCCAATTTTCTTAAATCCTCCAACCATGACTATCCAGGGTTGGGACCAGAAGCAGAGTTGTAGTCTTACACACCGCTCTGCAGCTTCTCTCCTACCTGCCATCCCCTCATTACCCCATCCCCGTAGAGACGGTGCCTGCTCCCAGACTACCAATAACCAGCAAAAATCTATTTAAGCATAAAATTCAAAAAGAAAAATAAATAGCACCTTCAACTGCACCACAGACTAAAACAGTTAAATGTGGTCTATTAAACATTAGGTCTCTCTCTCTAAGTCCCTGTTGGTAAATGATATAATTAATTGATCAACATATTGATGTATTCTGCCTAACAGAAACCTGGTTACAGCAGGATGAATATGTTAGTTTAAATGAGTCAACACCCCTGAGTCACACTAACTGTCAGAATGCTCGTAGCACGGGCCGGGGTGGAGGATTAGCAGCAATCTTCCATTCCAGCTTATTATTAATCCAAAACCCAGACAGAGCTTTAATTCATTTGAAAGCTTGTCTCTTAGTCTTGTCCATCCAAATTGGAAGTCCCAAAAACCAGTTTTATTTGTTATTATCTATCGTCCACCTGGTCGTTACTGTGAGTTTCTCTGTGAATTTTCAGACCTTTGTCTGACTTAGTGCTTAGCTCAGATAAGATAATTATAGTGGGCGATTTTAACATCCACACAGATGCTGAGAATGACAGCCTCAACTCTGCATTTAATCTATTATTAGACTCTATTGGCTTTGCTCAAAAAGTAAATGAGTCCACCCACCACTTTAATCATATCTTAGATCTTGTTCTGGACTTATGGTATGGAAATAGAAGACTTAACAGTATTCCCTGAAAACTCCCTTCTGTCTGATCATTTCTTAATAACATTTACATTTACTCTGATGGACTACCCAGCAGTGGGGAATAAGTTTCATTACACTAGAAGTCTTTCAGAAAGCGCTGTAACTAGGTTTAAGGATATGATTCCTTCTTTATGTTCTCTAATGCCATATACCAACACAGTGCAGAGTAGCTACCTAAACTCTGTAAGGGAGATAGAGTATCTCGTCAATAGTTTTACATCCTCATTGAAGACAACTTTGGATGCTGTAGCTCCTCTGAAAAAGAGAGCTTTAAATCAGAAGTGTCTGACTCCGTGGCATAACTCACAAACTCGTAGCTTAAAGCAGATAACCCGTAAGTTGGAGAGGAAATGGCGTCTCACTAATTTAGAAGATCTTCATTTAGACCTGGAAAAAGAGTCTGTTGCTCTATAAAAAAGCCCTCCGTAAAGCTAGGACATCTTTCTACTCATCACTAATTGAAGAAAATAAGAACAACCCCAGGTTTCTTTTCAGCACTGTAGCCAGGCTGACAAAGAGTCAGAGCTCTATTGAGCTGAGTATTCCATTAACTTTAACTAGTAATGACTTCATGACTTTCTTGCTAACAAAATTTTAACTATTAGAGAAAAAATTACTCATAACCATCCCAAAGACGTATCATTATCTTTGGCTGCTTTCAGTGATGCCGGTATTTGGTTAGACTCTTTCTCTCCGATTGTTCTGTCTGAGTTATTCTCATTAGTTACTTCATCCAAACCATCAACATGTTTATTAGACCCCATTCCTACCAGGCTGCTCAAGGAAGCCCTACCATTATTTAATGCTTCGATCTTAAATATGATCAATCTATCTTTGTTAGTTGGCTATGTACCACAAGCTTTTAAGGTGGCAGTAATTAAACCATTACTTAAAAAGCCATCACTTGACCCAGCTATCTTAGCTAATTATAGGCCAATCTCCAACCTTCCTTTTCTCTCAAAAATTCTTGAAAGGGTAGTTGTAAAACAGCTAACTGATCATCTGCAGAGGAATGGTCTATTTGAAGAGTTTCAGTCAGGTTTTAGAATTCATCATAGTACAGAAACAGCATTAGTGAAGGTTACAAATGATCTTCTTATGGCCTCGGACAGTGGACTCATCTCTGTGCTTGTTCTGTTAGACCTCAGTGCTGCTTTTGATACTGTTGACCATAAAATTTTATTACAGAGATTAGAGCATGCCATAGGTATTAAAGGCACTGCGCTGCGGTGGTTTGAATCATATTTGTCTAATAGATTACAATTTGTTCATGTAAATGGGGAATCTTCTTCACAGACTAAAGTTAATTATGGAGTTCCACAAGGTTCTGTGCTAGGACCTTTTTATTCACTTTATACATGCTTCCCTTAGGCAGTATTATTAGACGGTATTGCTTAAATTTTCATTGTTACGCAGATGATACCCAGCTTTATCTATCCATGAAGCCAGAGGACACACACCAATTAGCTAAACTGCAGGATTGTCTTACAGACATAAAGACATGGATGACCTCTAATTTCCTGCTTTTAAACTCAGATAAAACTGAAGTTATTGTACTTGGCCCCACAAATCTTAGAAACATGGTTGTCTAACCAGATCCTTACTCTGGATGGCATTACCCTGACCTCTAGTAATACTGTGAGAAATCTTGGAGTCATTTTTGATCAGGATATGTCATTCAAAGCGCATATTAAACAAATATGTAGGACTGCTTTTTTGCATTTACGCAATATCTCTAAAATCAGAAAGGTCTTGTCTCAGAGTGATGCTGAAAAACTAATTCATGCATTTATTTCCTCTAGGCTGGACTATTGTAATTCATTATTATCAGGTTGTCCTAAAAGTTCCCTAAAAAGCCTTCAGTTAATTCAAAATGCTGCAGCTAGAGTACTGACGGGGACTAGAAGGAGAGAGCATATCTCACCCATATTGGCCTCTCTTCATTGGCTTCCTGTTAATTCTAGAATAGAATTTAAAATTCTTCTTCTTACTTATAAGGTTTGAATAATCAGGTCCCATCTTATCTTAGGGACCTCGTAGTACCATATCACCCCAATAGAGCGCTTCGCTCTCAGACTGCAGGCTTACTTGTAGTTCCTAGGGTTTGTAAGAGTAGAATGGGAGGCAGAGCCTTCAGCTTTCAGGCTCCTCTCCTGTGGAACCAGCTCCCAATTCAGATCAGGGAGACAGACACCCTCTCTACTTTTAAGATTAGGCTTAAAACTTTCCTTTTTGCTAAAGCTTATAGTTAGGGCTGGATCAGGTGACCCTGAACCATCCCTTAGTTATGCTGCTATAGACGTAGACTGCTGGGGGGTCCCATGATGCACTGTTTCTTTCTCTTTTTGCTCTGTATGCACCACTCTGCATTTAATCATTAGTGATCGATCTCTGCTCCCCTCCACAGCATGTCTTTTCCTGGTTCTCTCCCTCAGCCCCAACCAGTCCCAGCAGAGGACTGCCCCTCCCTGGGCCTGGTTCTGCTGGAGGGTTTATTCCTGTTAAAAGGGAGTTTTTCCTTCCCACTGTAGCCAAGTGCTTGCTCACAGGGGGTCGTTTTTGACCGTTGGGGTTTTACATAATTATTGTATGGCCTTGCCTTACAATATAAAGCACCTTGGGGCAACTGTTTGTTGTGATTTGGTGCTATATAAAAAAATTGATTGATTGATTGATATGTGACAAATTTGCTCCGAGGTGACGCTTTAGCTTGGGTCACTGCGTTGGGGGTAATAACTCTCCATTGTTAGGATCCTTTAAGGATTTCTCCCGGGAGTTCCGCTTGGTTTTGACCATCCGGTGAAAACAAATACCGTTGCCCAACGGTTGCTGAATCTCAGGCAGGGGAGGCGGAGTGCGGCGGATTATTCCGTGGATTTCCGACTTTTTTCTACTCAGTCCGGTTGGAATGCCGCAGCTTTAAGAGGAGTGTTTGTAGATGGTTTGAACGATCCATTAAAAGACGAGCTAGCAGTCCGTGATGAACCAAAAGATTTAGATGAACTAATATCTTTGGTTATTCGTCTAGATGATCGGATAAAGGAACGTGGACGTGAGAGAGGACGGACATCACAGCGGGTTTTTTCGTCTCAGGGCTTTCCCCGACACAGATCTGGGCTGCCTCTTCTTCGCTCCACTGAGACTCCTCCGACAGGACTTCTGGCTCCTCTTGCGGATGAGCCCATGCAGCTCGGACGAGCTGAAGCTGCCATATTGCCCCGGTCACATAAGCGTCAAGAAAGATAGTGATGACGTATCTCCAGGTGTTCTGGGACAGGCATAAAAATGGACACATAAAAAAAAAAAAAAAAACCTTTGGTTGTTTAGTTATTTGGGCTATTTTTTTTTTTTTTTTTTGTAAGGGGTTATAAATTGTTTGGGGATTTAGAGGCGGTTCCAGAGGAGTGAACGACTGGCAGTTCGGAGCTCGGCTGGACTCAGGTAATCGTTTGTTTTCATTATTTGGACTTAGGTATTTTCTGTTTGAGGATTGGGTCGTTTTGTTTTGTTTTATTTCCCTGCTTCCCTAACCCCAACCTCACATTGCTCTGAGACCGTTTTGTCTTTTGGGCTGTGGGGTGGTGCAGGTTGGTCACGCTGAGCATTTCTCAGAAGACCTCTGCACCTAGGGGGGGGTTGTCAGGGCGTTTTTTTGGGTTTGGTTAGGGCCCGGTTCCTCTCCAGCCCCAGTGGGCCTTTGACCATTCGTCATTGGTGTTACCGGGGTGTGGTGCAGCGGGAACATACCTCAGTTGGAGTTGTGGGCCGATCTGTTGCTGTTCGCCATTTCGGTAGTTCCACCCCTCCCGATAGGCTGGTGGTATGGTCGTGTTGGGGCACCGGACGTCTTTCCGGTTTTCCGCTGCGCTTCGGGGATGGGACCGGGTTAGTTTTTCCTGTTTCCTTCCCCAGCTTAGTAGTTTTGTGCCGTTCGCCAAAATTAGGCTAACGATAGGCTCTGGGAGTGATCTGGGGTCTTTCGGGGTGCTGGGGGGGGGTAACAGGGTTTGACAGTTGTTTTATTTTGCCCCCCAGGTGTTTTAATGAAGTCCGCCGGGGGTTTTATTTTTGTGTGGTTATGTTTCCTTCCAGGTTCCACCTCCAGGGTCGATGGGACGGTCCTCTGGGGGGGAATTGATTGTGGGGCCGATTAACCAAGTGTGGCCGGGTCTGGGGTTCCTGGGTTGTGGGGAGGGTGCCTCCTGGCGTTGATGGTACGGTCCTCTGGGGGGCGCTGTTGCTCCATGAATACCTGGGGACCTCTGTGGGATTCCGGCTTTGGCTGTTACTCCTGGAACTGGCGGTAAAGGTCTTCTGGGGGGTGTTTGGCTCTGCAAGTCGTTCTGGGGGAGTTGTTTGTTATTTTTCTTTGTGAATTTATGTTTGTATTGTGTTGTTGGGGCTGTGTTGGGTTATTGCATTTGGGAGTTTTTCTTTTCTTCCCGGGGTTGGATGGGACGGTCCCCTGGGGAGGGTTTGGGTAGGTTTTGTGTTTTTCTTCTATGTTGGGTTGTATATGGGACTTGTTTGGGGTTTTTGTTGATGCCAGCCGGCCTTCCAGCTGCGGTGCCCTGTCCTGCCGTCTGCTTTCTGTCATGGACCCCGGAGGGAGGTGTTGTTCTCGGGCCTGGTCTGTTCGGTCGCCGGGAGGCTTCCCGTTGATGGGGGGGTACTGTTGTGTGTTGGGGGTTTGGCTGGATGTTTTTGTGTTGTTTTCTTTTCTTTGCTCTCCAGGTGGTATGCAAACTGGTTTTGTCTGTGGAGACGGTGCTGGCAGAAGAGTCCTTCACCCTCATCAGCATTATTAGCTGCACCTGTGGAGGATGTTCACGTGCAGGCCTACTGACTCGCAGCACCTGTGGATGATGCTCATGTGTAAACTTAAAGACTTTCAGCTGAAGCAGATAATGAGATGGCATTCTGCATTTAAGCCATGAGTGGTTCAAGCAGAATTGCCGGGAACTCGACCTTGTGACGTTCGTTTGTGAGACGCTGAGGACCGCGCCAGGGTTTGACACATCGTGCCTGTGAAGGAGGACGGGTGAGGGACACATGCTGTCAGCACACATCAGAGGTGATTATTGTCTGAATGATCGTTAATAGTAATTTGGTATTTTGTTACACAGTATATTTGAACATTGATGAGAATTGTGCAGTTTGCTTCTCACTGCTGTGGCGTACGGACTGATGATCCTCCACCTGTTGTGAGAAGCTGCTCATTTACATAAAGCTTAAATTCAGACCTGAATGTGTTGCTGATAGTGTGTGCCTCTGAAAGATATTTGCTGTAGCTCTGTTGATTTACCTCACCTTTTCCATCCTTCACAGAGTCAGTTTGTCGTGTCCACCTGGGGGGTGTTTGGCGGTGAATCTGAGTCCAGAAGCGCCAAGGCTTCGATCCTTTTGGGCGCTGGAGAGCGCGCCGTCCTTCACTCTGCCAGACAAACCAAATATTTATGTTGTACACTAATTATTGCACTGGAGGGGAAATAAAATCATTTTGTTTGTGGAACCGCTTTCTGGTTATTTAGCGCTGGGTTCGGTCAGACGTTGGTCCACTCATCAACCTGCGTCTGCACATAACAACAGACATTGAAACGTTACATTACAAATAAAGTGAAAATCCCGGTGTGAAAATAAATACAGCAGTCATGTGTCAAGATTCTAGGTGAATCTTTTGCAACAGAGACAAAACCAGTTAAATTGTAAATTATAAATCTTCACACACTGTCCATAAATTCCCGTGACATTTGTGTTTTTAAATAATATGAAAAAAAAATTTCTTGTAGGAAGACCTGCGTATGAGGTGCACGAGACAGATGTCGACTGGGCCCCCACTTTGAAACTTGGGCACTCCAAAATCAAAAGTGCAACAGTTGCTTGATCAGTTGAATGTTTGAAGAGAAGACAAGCAAGAGCACAGAAATCCAAGATTTCTGCTGGTGCCAACAACTTTGATGTGGAGCCTTCAACTTCCAGTGACTCTAAGTGTGAAGATGTTACATGTAAGTTGAGCTGATACATTTAAAAAAATTGATACATTAGCTGATAATGTATCTGATACAAAGGTGATACATTAAAAAAAACTGATGCAAAAAAATTGTGAACGAACACTGTAGATTACAAATCATTTGTTCATACAGGTTCATTAATTATTCATTCAGTCACTCAATTATACAGTGATATTTTACTGTCTGAAATACATTTTGACCCTGGCATAATTATTTCACAGTTATATTACAGTAACAATTTCTAAAATATTATATACTTACTGACTGGTTGCGTGTGTTTTTTTATTACACCAAATATTTTTCCTGTGCTCATCTTCCACAAATTTTCTGAACTCATACCTGCCTTACTATGGATGCTAATCCATTGCTATAGGTTATGAAAAATGAATGCCCGGGCATTATATTTTTATATAAATAATGGGATCCCAAGCAGTGACTGTGTAATATTATAAGATGATGATTCTTTAAATTTACAGTATTTTTTTATTATTATTTACAGTTCACTTGGACCAGTCAGAAGACAATGAAGACATTACATCTGCAACCTTGTCATCTGTCGGTGCTGGATCTACTGTATCCCTGCCCAGGCCATGGGCATGGATCATGAAACTCAAACAGAGATGTTAGCTTCTGATATAATTGGCCTTGAGGAAGGACTGAAAGATGCCAACGAACAAATACATATATACACATCGAAAAAAGTAAAAGACCTTTCCATTAATGAAGATTCATTTAGAAATGACAATGACAAAGTCAAGTTTTATACTAGTTTACCCAGTTTCAGTGTTCTTATGTGTGTATTTAACTTTGTTGCACCTTATAACAACCACACATAAAAATGTATTGAGTCAATTTCAAGAACTTCTCAGATTGTCATTCTTAATCTTTTGGCCAGAACGGGAAGTGTTACAGAAAACCATGCCGCTTTCATTCAGACAGTCATTTGGAAATAAGGTTGCTGTCATCATAGATGCTTTGAAGTGTTTATTGACCATCCATCTACACTGTCAGCTAGGGCCATGACATGGTCAAATTACAAACACCATAACACTGCAAAATTTCTCATAGGGAGATGCCCTCAAGGAGTGATCACCATCTCAAAAGCATGGGGTGGCCGTGTGCGTGACAAGCATATTACTGAAAATTCCTCAATATTAACAAATTTGCTTCCTGGAGATTTAGTGCTAGCAGATCGAGGATTTGACATTGCAGATAGTGTTGGTTTCTACTCTGCTAAACTAGCAATACCTGCCTTTACACATGGTAAAAGTCAACTCCCTGCATTAGAAATTGAAGAGACCAGGAAGACAGCAAATGTCAAAATACATGTTGAACGAGTGATTGGATTGGTTCGAAGGAAGTACTCAATTTTACAGTCAACTTTGCCTATAGAGACTGTCATGTGTAAGAATGGACAAGAAGACACAGCACTTGACATGATTGTTAGAGTTTGCTGTACCCTGACCAACTTGTGTCCTTCAGTTGTGCCTTTTGAATGAACAATTCCAGCATGAATGTAGGAAAGGACTAATGTAAACAAAAACTTATTTATATTCTTTACAGACTTTATTACTGTTGAGCATCAATATGGTACAGTTGCTTGGAATAAATGGAAATACAGTTTCCACTTACCATTCAGCAGTGATCAATTGTTGCAATTTTTATTGTAATTGACATACATCCATAATACATTTGTAATAAACTGCCTCAAGAAACCAAGGTTTTTGAATTATTGTCATATGCATGGAGTATAAACATTCTTCAGAGTGCCTTCTCTGCTGTGGGCCTTTTCCTTTTCCTTTGATGTGGCAGCTTACGGCATGTTGGGCACAACCAACTACCTGCTTGGGGGCTCTCTTCAATCCCAGGCAGTTGAGATGGAACCATTTCCACTTGCAGTCCGTGTGTTGCTGTCTTCCTTTTGACAGTAGCAGAATCGCTCCTGTTCTGGCTCGACATTCTCTTTTTGGGATGTTTTTGACACGGTGCAGCTGTACCAGTTGCCCACCAACTCTGGTAAGACTGCAACCTAGAAAAACAAACAAAATGGAAATACATTTTACAGCCAAAGGTTATTATCAATTCACTCAAACACTTTTATTCATAAAATCACATGTGTTTAACAATCCATGACATTGGTTAATTTTCAGGATGATATTTGCATGCGTGTTGTTCACTAAAAATACTCTTACAATTCAGTATCGTAGGAGTTCCAGATCATATATGCACATTAATAACTAACCTTGAAAAGTAGCCTCGACTTCTCAACAATATCAGTCCACAACTCTTCAGGTACAATTCACAAAATACACACCTCCTTGGTTGTGTACACCACAAAGTCACCATACTGCACTTTGCACATGAAAATTTGGCACTGGATCTAAAAAAAAAAAAACAGAAGAAGCAAAGGATGGCTTGAAATGACGATTTTAGAACACTCAAGTTTTCTTAGCAGTACTTTATAAAAAATAAATAAATGCTATATCTGAAGTCACCAAAATATATATGTTTACTTATGTGTCAAGGTGTGTTTTTAACTAGAAAATGTTTGGTTGAAAGCACTTATGAAGTACACGGTCACATATGTTCTGACTTCATTTCATACCTGATAATAATATGCATGTGTCTTGTCGAGTTGGATAGGGCCATCATCTGTCTGTTTCAGAAAGGACCGTGGATCTTTCACAGTGGAATCAATAGTGTGGTCTTTATAACTGTGAGGACACTGAAACAGAATAGAAACATTTAAGTTCTTATTCCATGGTCTTATTATACTACAGACAAACATGTATTTTTACGTAAAGTTACAATCCAATTGCAATTGACAGTTTTCATTTTTCACTGTTGCAGCAAGTGTAGAAGACATTTTTTTTTATGCAAGTAACAATCAAACGTGTGATTTACGTGTGGCTTTTGTAAGCTTTCATTTATTTACTTGTTACAAAGCTCGTAGTCAAAACTACATAATTAACAATGTCGGTGTAGTCCACTGATGGCCACAGGTGCACATCGTCCTCAAAATTGACTAGCTTACTGTACGGATCGATCCCCCCACACTCCGCGATCTTTTCACAATATCTAGCCTTATCATTGGTACTTAATTTGCAATAAATCTTAGAAAAATTACACACGTCTGCCATTGAGCGGTGTCGCAATGCAAATATATACAGCAAAGATGGCGGACACAAGCGGATCGCGGAGGATCATGGGAAATGTGACGTCAGTTGCAATCGATGTATACGCTGTAAAGAATTTCACTTGAAGTACCTATGTCTACACCTTGAGAGCTTCTGCAAGAACACTGTCTGGCCCAGCTACGTTACCATTCTTCAGTGCCTGGAATGCCTAATCTCTTGCTGAGATGGTTTAACACAGTTAATGGACAGCTCTGTCACTGCTGGTGGTATATGTGGGGTCTTCAGGGCCAGGTTTTTTTTAGGAGTTCTCTAAAATGCTCCACCCATGTCTTTAGCTGTTCTTCTATTGTTGTCAATATTTTTGTCTGCTTGTCTTTGATTGGCTTGTTCATCATTTCATATCTTGCTGCAAGCTTCCTAGTTGTATTGTAGTGCTTCTTCATGTTCCCCCGTGTTGCTGCTTCCTCTGCCTCCCTGGCCCGGTTGATGATGTGGCTCTTTTTATTTGTCTTTATACTCCTCTTCACCTCTTTCTGTGCGCTTGTGTACTGCTGCCTTACTTGATCTTGTTCTACACGTGTTGAAAATGATCTTCTTTATCTTTCGCTCTTGGATCTTATTGGATCTTGTATCTTATCCCATCCTTATGTTGGGTTGTGTTTCTGCCAACAGTCACCTTGCATATCTTGGTCCACATCTTCTTTGTCTGCTGCCACTTCTCCTCAGGCTGCACATTTTCATCATAATAAAGCTGCTGTAGCACCTGACGGTTGATCTTCAACTTATCTTAGTGGATTGTGGTGCTTTAGGCATAGCTTGAGAATTGTCAAAACCATATGATGGTCTGAAGCTGCACCTGCTCTTCTGACTCTCACATCCTGGAGAGACCGCCTGAACCTCTGACACATAGGCCCCAAGGTGAATCAAGAAAAAGTGGCGAGAAAAAAGTTTTCATTCACATATCTGGGCACTACTTTTTAAATGCATTTTTGTGTAGACTATACCCTTATGGACTTATGAAGTTGTCCACAATATATCCTGTACTTTTTTTTTTGTTCGTTTGTTTGTTTTGTCTCAAGCCAAAAAAGAATGAAAAATATATGGTGCTAGTTCTATGTGTTTTATTGAACATCATTCACTTTAGCAACACAAAATGTCTCTCACATTGGCATTTATATATTTATGAATTATTCCAATGAAATGTGAATTTAGAAAATGAAATCTTGCAAATTTGTGGAAGAAATGCTTCTTCAACTGGGATATTACACATGGTGATTTTTCACACACACACACACACACACACACACATACATGTAAACATCTGAAATCATCCCCATTACTGTCAGAAACATCATCCCATGTAGCTATATATTCTGTTTCCTACTGAACATTCACACAGTTGAAGACAGTTGTGCTGACCTACAGGAACAGCTGTCTGTACAATATTTGCCTTGCTTGCAATTGCAGTAGACTAACTGCAACACACTTTGAGAAGCAGGATTGTTAGTCATCCAGGTCACTGTTAACTCCCCATCCTCAATGTGCCATCCATCACCAGTGGGTGAGGGAGCACACATACATAATACAGCCCCAATTCCAATGAAAGTGGGATGTGTAAAATGTAGATAAAAACAGAATACAATGATTTGCAAATCCTCTTCAACCTATATTCAATTGAATACACCACAAAGGCAAGATATTTAATGTTCAAACTGCTAAACTTTATTGGTTTTGTGCAAATATTTTTGCTCATTTTGAAATGGATGCCTGCAACACATTTCAATAAAGCTAGGAGAGTGGTATGTTTACCACTGTGTTACATCATCAGTGTGCAAAGAAGACCTGTTTGGAACATTCCACAGGTGAACAGGTTAATTGGAAACAGGTGAGTGTCATGATTGGGTATAAAAGGAGCATCCCCAAAAGTCTCAGCTGTTCACAAGCAAAGATGGGGCGAGGATCACCACTTTGTGAATAACTGCGTGAAAAAATAATCCAGCAGTTTAGGACCAATGTTTCTCAACGTTCAATTGCAAGGAATTTAGGGATTCCATCATCTACAGTTCAGAAGATTCAGAGAATCTGGAGAACTTTCTACACGTAAGCGGCAAAGCCAAAAACCAACATTGAATGCCCGTGCCCTTCGATTCCTCATGCAGCACTGCATTAAAAGCCGACATCATTGTCTAAAGGATCTTACCGCGTGGGCTCAGGAACCCACGCGGAAACCACTGTCACTTAACCACTGGATGCTGTTCTGTCCAGATGGGCCAGACATGCACCGAAGCAAGCAGATGATGTGAGCCCACGCAAGGGCACCGATGCGATCAAATGATGAGCACTGAGCACGCGCAGCAAAATAATCAGCTGATGAACACTCAGACACGCTAAAACAAGGCGATCAGATGATGACAGCACATGCACCAATGCGATCAGATGGTGTGAGCCCATGCAGGAGCACCAAGGCAATCATTTGACACCGAATCCATTAACATTGAATCGGTGTGTAACTTTGCAAAAACAATGTCGGACTCTGTAGTTTTCTCTGGGCCCCTCCCCAATCGGACCGGGAGTGACATGTTTAGCCGCATGTTCTCCTTGAATTGCTGGCTGTCTGAGTGGTGTCCAAAAAATGAGGTGGGCTTCATAGATAATTGGCAAAGCTTCTGGGGAAAACCTGGTCTTGTTAGGAGAGACGGCATCCATCCCACTTTGGATGGAGCAGCTCTCATTTCTAGAAATCTGGCCAATTTTCTTAAATCCTCCAAACCGTGACTATCCAGGGTTGGGACCAGGAAGCAGAGTTGTAGTCTTACACACCTCTCTGCAGCTTCTCTCCCCCTGCCATCCCCTCATTACCCCATCCCCGTAGAGACGGTGCCTGCTCCCAGAACACCAATAACCAGTAAAAATCTATTTAAGCATAAAAATTCAAAAAGAAAAAATAATATAGCACCTTCAACTGCACCACAGACTAAAACAGTTAAATGTGGTCTATTAAACATTAGGTCTCTCTCTTCTAAGTCCCTGTTAGTAAATGATATAATAATTGATCAACATATTGATTTATTCTGCCTTACAGAAACCTGGTTACAGCAGGATGAATATGTTAGTTTAAATGAGTCAACACCCCTGAGTCACACTAACTGACAGAATGCTCGTAGCACGGGCCGAGGCAGAGGATTAGCAGCAATATTCCATTCCAGCTTATTAATTAATCCAAAACCCAGACAGAGCTTTAATTCATTTGAAAGCTTGACTCTTAGTCTTGTCCATCTATCGTCCACCTGGTCGTTACTGTGAGTTTCTCTCTGAATTTTCAGACCTTTTGTCTGACTTAGTGCTTAGCTCAGATAAGATAATTATAGTGGGCGATTTTAACATCCACACAGATGCTGAGAATGACAGCCTCAACACTGCATTTAATCTATTATTAGACTCAATTGGCTTTGCTCAAAATGTAAATGAGTCCACCCACCACTTTAATCATATCTTAGATCTTGTTCTGACTTATGGTATGGAAATTGAAGACTTAACAGTATTCCCTGAAAACTCCCTTCTGTCTGATCATTTCTTAATAACATTTACATTTACTCTGATGGACTACCCAGCAGTGGGGAATAAGTTTCATTACACTAGAAGTCTTTCAGAAAGCGCTGTAACTAGGTTTAAGGATATGATTCCTTCTTTATGTTCTCTAATGCCATATACCAACACAGTGCAGAGTAGCTACCTAAACTCTGTAAGTGAGATAGAGTATCTCGTCAATAGTTTTACATCCTCATTGAAGACAACTTTGGATGCTGTAGCTCCTCTGAAAAAGAGAGCTTTAAATCAGAAGTGGTATAACTCACAAACTCGCAGCTTAAAGCAGATAACCCGTAAGTTGAAGAGGAAATGGCATCTCACTAATTTAGAAGATCTTCACTTAGCCTGGAAAAAGAGTCTGTTGCTCTATAAAAAATCCCTCTGTAAAGCTAGGACATCTTACTACTCATCACTAATTGAAGAAAATAAGAACAACCCCAGGTTTCTTTTCAGCACTGTAGCCAGGCTGACAAAGAGTCAGAGCTCTATTGAGCCGAGTATTCCTTTAACTTTAACTAGTAATGACTTCATGACTTTCTTTGCTAATAAAATTTTAACTATTAGAGAAAAAATTACTCATAACCATCCCAAAGACATATCGTTATCTTTGGCTGCTTTCAGTGATGCCGGTATTTGGTTAGACTCTCTCTCTCCGATTGTTGTGTCTGAGTTATTTTCATTAGTTACTTCCTCCAAACCATCAACATGTCTATTAGACCCCATTCCTACCAGGCTGCTCAAGGAAGCCCTACCATTAATTAATGCTTCGATCTTAAATATGATCAATCTATCTTTATTAGTTGGCTATGTACCACAGGCTTTTAAGGTGGCAATAATTAAACCATTACTTAAAAAGCCATCACTTGACCCAGCTATCTTAGCTAATCATAGGCCAATCTACAACCTTCCTTTTCTCTCAAAAATTCTTGAAAGGGTAGTTGTAAAACAGCTAACTGATCATCTGCAGAGGAATGGTCTATTTGAAGAGTTTCAGTCAGGTTTTAGAATTCATCATAGTACAGAAACAGCATTAGTGAAGGTTACAAATGATATTCTTATGGCCTCAGACAGTGGACTCATCTCTGTGCTTGTTCTGTTAGACTTCAGTGCTGCTTTTGATACTGTTGACCATAAAATTTTATTACAGAGATTAGAGCATGCCATAGGTATTAAAGGCACTGTGCTGCGGTGGTTTGAATCATATTTATCTAATAGATTACAATTTGTTCATGTAAATGGGGAATCTTCTTCACAGACTAAGGTTAATTATGGAGTTCCACAAGGTTCTGTGCTAGGACCAATTTTATTAACTTTATACATGCTTCCCTTAGGCAGTATTATTAGACAGCATTGCTTAAATATTCATTGTTACGCAGATGATACTCAGCTTTATCTATCCATGAAGCCAGAGGACACACACCAATTAGCTAAACTGCAGGATTGTCTTACAGACATAAAGACATGGATGACCTCTAATTTCCTGCTTTTAAACTCAGATAAAACTGAAGTTATTGTACTTGGCCCCACAAATCTTAGAAACATGGTGTCTAACCAGATCCTTACTCTGGATGGCATTACCCTGACCTCTAGTAATACTGTGAGAAATCTTGGAGTCATTTTTGATCAGGATATGTCATTCAATACGCATATTAAACAAATATGTAGGACTGCTTTTTTGCATTTGCGCAATATCTCTAAAATTAGAAAGGTCTTGTCTCAGAGTGATGCTGAAAAACTAATTCATGCATTTATTTCCTCTAGGCTGGACTATTGTAATTCATTATTATCAGGTTGTCCTAAACGTTCCCTGAAAAGCCTTCAGTTAATTCAAAATGCTGCAACTAGAGTGCTAACAGGGACTAGAAGGAGAGAGCATATCTCACCCATATTGGCCTCTCTTCATTGGCTTCCTGTTAATTCTAGAATAGAATTTAAAATTCTTCTTCTTCCTTATAAAGTTTTGAATAATCAGGTCCCATCTTATCTTAGGGACCTCATAATACCATATCACCCCAATAGAGCGCTTCGCTCTCAGACTGCAGGCTTACTTGTAGTTCCTAGGGTTTGTAAGAGTAGAATGGGAGGCAGAGCTTTCAGCTTTCAGGCTCCTCTTCTTTGGAACCAGCTCCCAATTCGGATCAGGGAGACAGACACCCTCTCTACTTTTAAGATTAGGCTTAAAACTTTCCTTTTTGCTAAAGCTTATAGTTAGGGCTGGATCAGGTGACCCTGAACCATCCCTTAGTTATGCTGCTATAGACTTAGACTGCTGGGGGGTTCCCATGATGCACTGAGTGTTTCTTTCTCTTTTTGCTCTGTATGCACCACTCTGCATTTAATCATTAGTGATTGATCTCTGCTCCCCTCCACAGCATGTCTTTTTCCTGGTTCTCTCCCTCAGCCCCAACCAGTCCCAGCAGAAGACTGCCCCTCCCTGAGCCTGGTTCTGCTGGAGGTTTCTTCCTGTTAAAAGGGAGTTTTTCCTTCCCACTGTTGCCAAGTGCTTGCTCACAGGGGGTCATTTTGACCGTTGGGGTTTTTCCGTAATTATTGTATGGCCTTGCCTTACAATATAAGGCGCCTTGGGGCAACTGTTTGTAGTGATTTGGCGCTATATAAATAAAATTGATTTGATTTGATAAAGCCTCATGCACGTGCACATCAGCTGTTTCGACCACACACAGCTGAGCATTCGCTTGCTCCAGCCTCACGCTCGCACAGCGCTGCGTCCATCTGTTAAGTGCTCACACACTGACAGCTCACAGTGTGGCTCTGTGACGCACTGCCCGCAGCGCATGTGACCGGGATGTTACATACATGTCGAACATATTATTACAAATATGTTACCTACCTGAGATGCTTTGACTCACACTGTGTGTTTTTGAGTGTTTTTGGTGTGATTGCGCAACGTTCACGTCTGGTGCCACAGACTTTGCGCATTACTATACGAGGTCTGTTAGAAAAGTATCCAACCTTTTTTTTTTTTGCAAAAACCTGATGGATTTGAATCACGTGTGCTTGCATGAGCCAACCTTGAACCTTCTTGGTTCTACTGGTGGTTGGCTCTCACTGCGGTATTGTATCACTTCCTGTTCCGGAGCACAGCGGTGTTTTTCTGTATCTGTTAGCTGTTTAATCTGCGCAGTTAGATTGATCTAGTTATCTAGATTACGATTTGTTTCCCTAGTGTAATCTTTACGTGCCTTAACTAAAGCACTCCCTCTGCTGAATCACCTCTAAATTATTTACACATTATTCACTTTGCGTGTTTTTAGGAATCCGCTAGCTTAGCGTAGCTACTAGCTCTTAGCCGATTTAGCATGGCGGCTTCTCCTGTCTCTCCCGCACTTTTCTGCTCTGGGTGTGAAATGTTTAGTTATTCCTTGGCCTCCTTTAGCAGTAACGGTACTTGTAATAAGTGTAGCTTATTCGTAGCTTTGGAGGCCAGGCTGGGCGAATTGGAGACTCGGCTCCGCACCGTGGAAAATTCTACAGCTAGCCAGGCCCCTGTAGTCGGTGCGGACCAAGGTAGCTTAGCCGCCGTTAGTTACCCCCTGGCAGATCCCGAGCAGCCGGGAAAGCAGGCCGACTGGGTGACTGTGAGGAGGAAGCATAGCCCTAAACAGAAGCCCCGTGTACACCGCCAACCCGTTCACATCTCTAACCGTTTTTCCCCACTCGACGACACACCCGCCAAAGATCAAACTCTGGTTATTGGCGACTCTGTTTTGCGAAATGTGAAGTTAGCGACACCAGCAACCATAGTCAATTGTCTTCCGGGGGCCAGAGCAGGCGACATTGAAGGAAATTTGAAACTGCTGGCTAAGGCTAAGCGTAAATTTGGTAAGATTGTAATTCACGTCGGCAGTAATGACACCCGGTTACGCCAATCGGAGGTCACTAAAATTAACATTAAATCGGTGTGTAACTTTGCAAAAACAATGTCGGACTCTGTAGTTTTCTCTGGGCCCCTCCCCAATCAGACCAGGAGTGACATGTTTAGCCGCATGTTCTCCTTGAATTGCTGGCTGACTGAGTGGTGTCCTGTTGGGTATTTTCTCCTCCAAACATTCTTAAAACCTTGATAAGACAAACAGAGTCAAGAAACACCAGTGAGACAGAAAGTCAAATTAATCTCGCGCGGAGTGCAGTCAGGCTGTACACCAAAGCTACACTAAAGTCTGGCCTGCGCTCCTGCTCTTTTATTTAGGACTTCCCTACATACATGGGCGGTACAGCTCCTAAGGGGAGGAGTGATAGCGCGTGAGCTGTTGCCGCAGAACCGCTGATTGCACAATACATTCAGGACTTTCAGAACCTTTTTAATCTTGGGCTCGATTAAGATGTGTTTAAGACATCTAACGATTAATCACACTTCTTCTGACACAAGGACTAATGTATCATAATCACACTGTGGTTGGAACATTCAATTCTCTATTCTTTATCTCACTGCTCCGCTTATGGCTGCATTCTGCCTGGGTCATCTTCACATGTCCTGAAAAAGAGCTTAGCGTGCACACAGAGATACCACAACTTGCAGAAGCACATCATGTCACATATCTTAAGTAACCTTCACCCATCACATCAGTACAGTACACTTTATCAGAGCAGAGAGAACTACATTCTACCAGAGCAGAGAACACAAAACATGCATGATAAAATAAAACAGTGTATCTACAGAATAACTCCAACATTCCCCTCTGTTTATCATGCATTCCAACAGTATTACAGCTTCACCTAAAAGTAAACAATTGTTACTAAGCAACCACTTCTTATTCAGATTTTCAGCTGCAATTTTCAGGCACCACAGACTTTAGGTGCGTCAACAAGTCCTTGGCTAAAATGGGAATGGCTTTTACTGGGAGGAGTAGGGACACTAAAGCACAGTAGCCTGACACATTCCTAGGCAATCTGTCAAAAATTCTATTATCTCCACACCACCACCACACGCCACTTCGGCTGACTGGTATAAATGAACCGTTTATCTGTATTATTCGACTACACCACTTGTCTTACTACATTTTCAGCTAAAGCTTCATAGGCTAAGAGTGTGTTAACTCATCACGTCAACAGTTCAAGCTTGAACTGGAGTTGTGAGCTTTTCAATATCATCATAATTCTCAGTACAGTCATTATAGTTTTCTCCACTAAGGTCTGACTGTTTCAATGCTTGATATCTTGGCATAGTTTGTTGGAAGGCCAGATTACACTGTACAAATGTATTTGACACCATTTTGCCAACCATTGTTTTGATATAAGGGATCACACAACACATGCAAAGTCCAATCAGAATTAGGACTATAATAACTGGTGTCACCATTTTCAATAGTAACTGCCAACATGGTCCTGAAGTCAACCAGGACCAGGGATTCCACCGGTTCACGGCTAGGGTGTCTTTATGCATTGCATCACGAAGTTTATTCAGCTCTTCCAATGCGTCCTGCATATCCACTGAATGAATGGAGTCTGGGATGAAAGTACAGCATGTTGTGTTCAGCAGAACACAAACTCCTCCCTGTGAACCAGTAAGCAAGTCTAAAACCATGCGATTTTGCATCACCATGGTACGTAAAGCATCTATTTCAGTGTTTTGAGCTGCTACTATTTTTTCAGTTACATTCATGAACAGACCCAATCGATAATTCAGAGTTTCAATCATTAATGAATTTTTTCCCACTCCTATCCAGGGGAACAATGAATGTGCTATTTTATCTCCTACAGACCACAATTTTTGGTCCTTTGGTACATCCGAGCCCCACATGTGATCATGTGGTAACACATCTGGGTATATCAATCTCCTCCGTCTGGTGCTGCCATTCTTCTCTGTGGAGGTCCTTGGCACTACCACATATGTATGGTCAGTCACCTGGGTAGGTGCACACACACCACCCCAATTTGGTGGGAGACTCATGTACAGTCTGGAACCACAAAGCCAATAGATGTCATCATACACCGGAGTACCATTTACAGGTGGTAGCAAAAACTTACTAACATAAGCACATGATTCATCCGTTCCCCATGGACAGGAGCCTGTATAATTACATCCCCGTCCAATGTGATGAAGATAAGTACCATCCACATATTATGTTTGGTTAGGCTTAAATTATTTGATAAAACATACGTTTGGGTACACAGACGTTTCTTAATTTTACCTACAGTTTTATTCCCTGTCCCGTAAAAGCAAATTGGGAATGGCCGTTGTGATGACAATTTAACGTGATGATATTTTTGCATTTCCCTTCAGTCTAGTCAATGGAGCAGCACTTGGGCACGCTTGTACGTCCTCTGTTGAAATCCCTATCATATAAGTGGTTGCACTGAGGCAAGTGGTGTTACATCTTATCAGATTTGCTGAGAACTGCTGCCCCCGAAATACAGTTTGATTATGCATCCGTATGATAAGACATTCTGTCACCCTAGCAGGGTACGGTTTAGCCGTCAGAGCTGGGTGTGTTGAGGATATAGGTATTTGCGAACAAACATAACAATTAGTAACGTAATTCCATAGCCAATAAATGAACATATCTGTACCACATATTAGTATGGTATATATGAGGGTGTCCATCTGTCTCATTCACATTATGAATAAACCTCTTCTGACGTTGCTTGCGTTGTTCTCTGGCTCGGTCCACAGTGAGCTGCAATTCTTGGGTCAACCACCAGGCCAGGAATCCGAGGAGTACGAAACACACTAAGATCACAACGCAACTGGCTGCCCTACCAACAGTCCGGCAGCGGCGGTGCTGAGCACGCCGCTCCGGGGTCTGCTGTAGTTCAGTCATGATTGCTAGGATACAGTGTTGTTAACCAACCTCACCTAATAGTGCAAGGATCTCCCTGCTTCACTGGCATTGAGACAATCTATTACTAATTAAATAGACTCCCTTTGTAGCCAGACTTCCCCTTACACTGTGGAGGCAGCCAACACACGCTGTATCTTACAGTGATGTATCCACGTTGATCTCTCCGCTATCTTTACTGCAGTTGGTGTTGTTAACAGCACTTGGTATGGACCTTCCCAACGAGGACTGGACCAGTTCTTCCTCTTAATCACTCTGATGAACACCCAGTCTCCTGGCTGGACTACTGGAAGGCCATCCTGTGGAAGATCAAAATTATTCGGCAGTAAATGTGTTTAAGTTATCTCTTCTGTGTTAATGTCTTTTTCATAAAATTTGCTAATGTTTGTTCCTCATCTGCTGTTTTAGTATCCATGTCAAAATTGGTAGATGATATGGTCGTCCATAAAGTATCTCAAATGGTGTTAACCCTGATGGTGTTGGTGTTATTCTCATATACAATTTTACTAGGTCCAAACATTCAATCCAGGTTCGTTTTGTCTCTTCTATACATTTCCTTAATCTTATTTTTATTGTGCCCTTTGTCCTTTCCACTAATCCTGCACTGTGTGGGTGGTAAGCACAATGATGTTTTAACTTAATTTTCATGTGTTCTGCTACTCTTTGTACAACTTCATTTACAAAATGTGTTCCATTATCACTGTACAATGTCTCTGGTATTCCATAATACTAGACTGTATTGATAAGGTCCACATCGATTTAGTTCAATAAAGTCCATATGGACAATTTGAAAAGGATACTGTGGTTTTGGGAATTGCCCTCTCCGGGGTCTTATACTTCCCTGTGGGTTGTGTTTCAATCAGGTAACACAGGCTTTACAAAATTTTTTTTTGAGTATAAATTAAATTCATAGGTAGTAAAGTATTGGTCTACCATATATACCATCCCCCCTGTCGACACACCCATATGTCGCAATTGCAGCTGCTTGAATAAGCTTTTGGGTAGGATGGGTTTGTTATGTATACAATAAAGTCCTTTGGGGTTTGGGGTTGCCCCATTTTTCAACCACAAATGTCGTTCCTGCGCTGGTGCCTGTTTTTGCATATCCAATAAAAGGTCAGAATCTATTAATGGTTCATTGTCTGTCTGGCAGGCGATAAGAATGTATCCAAACGTTTGGAATAATAGCCAACTGGTTTATTTTTATTACCATGTTGTTGTAGCAAGACTGCACACATGAATCCCCGTTTTGTGTCCACCATGAGAGTGAATGGCTTGGCATAATTGGGCAGAGATAATACTGTGGAACTCACAAGTTCTTGTTTAAGAGCTGTAAACTGTTCTTCAGCTTCTTTATTCCACTGTATTTTGTCAGTCATATCCATTGGTATAGAGTGTATTAAATCCTGCAATTTCTGCACCATCTCTGCATAACATGGAATCCAGGCTCTGCAATAATTACAGATACCTAGAAAAGTCATCATTTCCTTTTTCTGCTTCAGGTTTTAACGGATATTGTTTGATCCGTGGTCTCCAATCAGATCGTGGCTTAATTTTGACTGGCGGAATATTTTTCAACAGTCCTACATCTGTGGGTGCTTTCACCCAGAGATGAGGAGGCAGTTTGGCCAATAAAGTCTCATCTTCCTGTGTCAACAACACAGATGTTGTTAAATTTCAATCATCCAGATCTACTTCATGTATCACCGGTGTCGTTCAAGCACTTACAAACTTGTATTTCCGATACAAGCCTGTGGATGGACTGAAATCCCACACCGACATTGCATCTGCTTCATGCCAATCAGTTGCTTCCTCAGCTATCTTAACAATTCCTCCAAGGTCCTTCCAGGACTGAGTGTCTGCCCTTATCAGTGAAATATGCGGCACAGCCTCAGGTTTTCCTCTGTACCATTTGTCTGCACTTTGGGTCAGCACTACACTACACACAGAGGTGGTTTTTCTGTCTGTGTATAGGTGTGCTACTGTCTGTAATTCTGATGGAATTTTCAGAAATCCTGCTCCATACCTTTCATCCTTTCATGGAGTGAATAGTATAGTTATGTGTAGATCTTTAGGTGACATCATTACTACATGTTCTCTGTTTTCACAGGTCATCAGACCTTCCTCCAATAATTGTTCAGTTTGTCTCAATTCCGACAGATCCAAAGAGCGCTGCCAGGCCTGGGCCAAATTTGTATATACAGTAGCGGGCTGCCTTTTTTGTTTTCAGATTTCTTTCTGCGTGTATGGCGTGGTCTACATACTCTTGTAACCCAGCTGTTGGGAACGTTATCATGTGTTTGTCTACCCATGCTTGGATATCTGATCTGGAGTTGGCATGGAGTGCATTTTTCAATTGTTGTTCATACACGCTATCATTTTTCAGTGGTAGAAGACCACTGTGCACTTTAAAAACTTTTTCCATTTGATGTCGATAGTCTTCGAATGGTTCATCATCTTTCTGTTTTGTGCGATTTATTTCTGTGTAATTTGACTTCTGCTGGTATTTCTGCTTAATTCTCAGCAATAGTGCGGCCAATCGATCTTCCAATTCCTGACTATCATGGTCTGCCTCTGCAGGATCCCAATCTCCTTTTACATCAGCCCAATCCTTTGTCACAGTTGCCATTATGACTTGTTGAACTTCATCCCCTCTAAGATTGTAGGATTTAACCAAAGCGGTTACGTCAATAATGTACTGGGCTACATCTTCTTGTGGGGGAGTTACACCTTCCACAGTTCCATCTAGGTGATACGACTTTCTAATGTTTTCTATGTCTTGCATGAATCCCTCAATGTCAACATGAGGTGATGGTATCATGTCAACTGCTGCTTTGATATCATCAGCATTCCATGTTCGATATACGAGCATGGTTGATCCGTGCCCTGGAGTTCCTGCACGAGGATTTGGTACTTCTATCAAAGGATAGGTACCTTCCTGGTCACTGTGTTCCTCCATGGGAGGAGCTGTAGGCACTTTTGTTTGACTGCGTGTTTGTGGCTTTTCTTGTTTTTCACTTTTTACTTAGGTCGCACCGCCATATCATACTGCGGTGGCGGCACATCATCATCCTCTGGTAGAGGAGGGTACAAATGCGTTGTTGCCGGCGGTCCAGCCGTCGGTGGTTTCTGAGGTTGTTCAGGTTCTCTGTGCTGAATTATCACATCTTCTTCTGCCTTACCTACAGCTTTCTTTTTCCTTGCTTTCTCTAATCGTCGCTTCTCTGCTCCCTTCCGTCTGTTCTCTGCTTCCTCCTCCCAAAATGCCACTAAATCTGCCCCTACTTTCTGCATCTTTTTCTCATCACCTTTATGTTCCTGTTCTAACTCCTTCTTTAGCTTCTGTATGCTGATCAGGTTCAGTCGTCCGTCAAAGTCATGTTTATTTATCCAGGTCTCCAATTTCTTTGTTGCTTTTGGATTTTTTGCTTCCATAAATTTCCAGTCGTCAGTTGATAAATTTTCCTTATTTTTAGACGTCTTACCCCCCATTTTTATTATCCCTTGTTATAATTTGGACTTCAGACGGGGGCACACCTAGGGTGTTCTAAATCTGAAGTTTTCACACTTTCTTTGGACGTGACAATTAATTTGCCATCGTGTGGTTGATTCCTTTCACCTCCCCGTAGGAAGCGGAATCACTTGCCTCCGCATCCACACACGGTTGTCACTAACGTTGTCCAAAGTATTACACTTTCACACAGTTATTCTATTTACACTTACACAAAACACTATTTACACATAGAAACACCTTTAATAACCGTACGCGTATTCTTAGGCCAGGGGAGCTCGCCCTCCCATGAAATTTAACTAATGTCCTGCATTAGGGGACTCCGCCGTCCCTGCTAGATTTAACTGCCTTTTTACAGTGCACGTATTTCTACCCGGGATTTCCTTTACGTATTAAAACAGAGGAGTCCGTACCCTCCTTCCGGAATTTAACTACGTGCGCTCCTCGCAACCGTAGAGGAGTCCGCCCTCCTCGCGGATTTTAACTGCTTTACATTAACAGACGATTCCACGCCATCGCTTACGGAGTTTAACTGTTTTATGTGATCTGATCACCACTCACTCAGTACTGTTACAAAGAAATTCTACTCACTGACTCGACCTCCTGTCTGTCTTCTTCGGGAAAATCTCGTCAACCAGACGATGCCAACGGTGGTCGACAATTGCAGACACGATCAATCGATCGGACCTTGGCCAAGGATATACGTCTGGACTTGGCGACCCCCGCCGGACACCTCGGGTATTGTTGAGATCCCGGACGTAGCCCCCAGTCAATGTTGGGTATTTTCTCCTCCAAACATTCTTAAAACCTTGATAAGACAAACAGAGTCAAGAAACACCAGTGAGACAGAAAGTCAAATTAATCTCGCGCGGAGTGCAGTCAGGCTGTACACCAAAGCTACACTAAAGTCTGGCCTGCGCTCCTGCTCTTTTATTTAGGACTTCCCTACATACATGGGCGGTACAGCTCCTAAGGGGAGGAGTGATAGCGCGTGAGCTGTTGCCGCAGAACCGCTGATTGCACAATACATTCAGGACTTTCAGAACCTTTTTAATCTTGCGCTCGATTAAGATGTGTTTAAGACATCTAACAATTAATCACACTTCTTCTGACACAAGGACTAATGTATCATAATCACACTGTGGTTGGAACATTCAATTCTCTATTCTTTATCTCACTGCTCTCCGCTTATGGCTGCATTCTGCCTGGGTCATCTTCACATGTCCTGAAAAAGAGCTTAGCGTGCACACAGAGATACCACAACTTGCAGAAGCACGTCATGTCACATATCTTAAGTAACCTTCACCCATCACATCAGTACAGTACACTTTATCAGAGCAGAGAGAACTACATTCTACCAGAGCAGAGAACACAAAACATGCATGATAAAATAAAACAGTGTATCTACAGAATAACTCCAACATGTCCAAAAAATGAGGTGGGCTTCATAGATAATTGGCAAAGCTTCTGGGGAAAACCTGGTCTTGTTAGGAGAGACGGCATCCATCCCACTTTGGATGGAGTAGCTCTCATTTCTAGAAATCTGGCCATTTTCTTAAATCCTCCAAACCGTGACTATCCAGGGTTGGGACCAGGAAGCAGAGTTGTAGTCTTACACACCTCTCTGCAGCTTCTCTCCCCCTGCCATCCCCTCATTACCCCCATCCCCGTAGAGACGGTGCCTGCTCCCAGACTACCAATAATCAGCAAAAATCTATTTAAGCATAAAAATTCAAAAAGAAAAAAATATATAGCACCTTCAACTGCACCACAGACTAAAACAGTTAATGTGGTCTATTAAACATTAGGTCTCTCTCTTCTAAGTCCCTGTTGGTAAATGATATAATAATTGATCAACATATTGATTTATTCTGCCTTACAGAAACCTGGTTACAGCAGGATGAATATGTTAGTTTAAATGAGTCAACACCCCCGAGTCACACTAACTGTCAGAATGGTCGTAGCACGGGCCGAGGCGGAGGATTAGCAGCAATCTTCCATTCCAGCTTATTAATTAATCAAAACCCAGACAGAGCTTTAATTCATTTGAAAGCTTGACTCTTAGTCTTGTCCATCCAAATTGGAAGGTCCCAAAAACCAGTTTTATTTGTTATTATCTATCGTCCACCTGGTCATTACTGTGAGTTTCTCTGTGAATTTTCAGACCTTTTGTCTGACTTAGTGCTTAGCTCAGATAAGATAATTATAGTGGGCGATTTTAACATCCACACAGATGCTGAGAATGACAGCCTCAACACTGCATTTAATCTATTATTAGACTCTATTGTCTTTGCTCAAAAAGTAAATGAGTCCACCCACCACTTTAATCATATCTTAGATCTTGTTCTGACTTATGGTATGGAAATAGAAGACTTAACAGTATTCCCTGAAAACTCCCTTCTGTCTGATCATTTCTTAATAACATTTACATTTACTCTGATGGACTACCCAGCAGTGGGGAATAAGTTTCATTACACTAGAAGTCCTTTCAGAAAGCGCTGTAACTAGGTTTAAGGATATGATTCCTTCTTTATGTTCTCTAATGCCATATACCAACACAGTGCAGAGTAGCTACCTAAACTCTGTAAGTGAGATAGAGTATCTCGTCAATAGTTTTACATACTCATTGAAGACAACTTTGGATGCTGTAGCTCCTCTAAAAGAGAGAGCTTTAAATCAGAAGTGCCTGACTCCGTGGTATAACTCACAAACTCGTAGCTTAAAGCAGATAACCCGTAAGTTGGAGAGGAAATGGCGTCTCACTAATTTTAGAAGATCTTCACTTAGCCTGGAAAAAGAGTCTGTTGCTCTATAACAAAGCCCTCCGTAAAGCTAGGACATCTTTCTACTCATCACTAATTGAAGAAAATAAGAACAACCCCAGGTTTCTTTTCAGCACTGTAGCCAGGCTGACAAAGAGTCAGAGCTCTATTGAACTGAGTATTCCATTAACTTTAACTAGTAATGACTTCATGACTTTCTTTGCTAACAAAATTTTAACTATTAGAGAAAAAATTACTCATAACCATCCCAAAGACGTATCGTTATCTTTGGCTGCTTTCAGTGATGCCGGTATTTGGTTAGACTGTTTCTCTCCGATTGTTCTGTCTGAGTTATTTTCATTAGTTACTTCATCCAAACCATCAACATGTTTATTAGACCCCATTCCTACCAGGCTGCTCAAGGAAGCCCTACCATTATTTAATGCTTCGATCTTAAATATGATCAATCTATCTTTGTTAGTTGGCTATGTACCACAGGCTTTTAAGGTGGCAGTAATTAAACCATTACTTAAAAGCCATCACTTGACCCAGCTATCTTAGCTAATTATAGGCCAATCTCCAACCTTCCTTTCTCTCAAAAATTCTTGAAAGGGTAGTTGTAAAACAGCTAACTGATCATCTGCAGAGGAATTGTCTATTTGAAGAGTTTCAGTCAGGTTTTAGAATTCATCATAGTACAGAAACAGCATTAGTGAAGGTTACAAATGATCTTCTTATGGCCTCGGACAGTGGACTCATCTCTGTGCTTGTTCTGTTAGACCTCAGTGCTGCTTTTGATACTGCTGACCATAAAATGTTATTACAGAGATTAGAGCATGCCATAGGTATTAAAGGCACTGCGCTGCGGTGGTTTGAATCATATTTGTCTAATAGATTACAATTTGTTCATGTAAATGGGGAATCTTCTTCACAGACTAAAGTTAATTATGGAGTTCCACAAGGTTCTGTGCTAGGACCAATTTTATTCACTTTATACATGCTTCCCTTAGGTAGTATTATTAGACGGCATTGCTTAAATTTTCATTGTTACGCAGATGATACCCAGCTTTATCTATCCATGAAGCCAGAGGACACACACCAATTAGCTAAACTGCAGGATTGTCTTACAGACATAAAGACATGGATGACCTCTAATTTCCTGCTTTTAAACTCAGATAAAACTGAAGTTATTGTACTTGGCCCCACAAATCTTAGAAACATGGTGTCTAACCAGATCCTTACTCTGGATGGCATTACCCTGACCTCTAGTAATACTGTGAGAAATCCTGGAGTCATTTTTGATCAGGATATGTCATTCAAAGCGCATATTAAACAAATATGTAGGACTGCTTTTTTGCATTTACGCAATATCTCTAAAATCAGAAAGGTCTTGTCTCAGAGTGATGCTGAAAAACTAATTCATGCATGATCGATCTCTGCTCCCCTCCACAGCATGTCTTTTTCCTGGTTCTCTCCCTCAGCCCCAACCAGTCCCAGCAGAAGACTGCCCCTCCCTGAGCCTGGTTCTGCTGGAGGTTTCTTCCTGTTAAAAGGGAGTTTTTCCTTCCCACTGTAGCCAAGTGCTTGCTCACAGGGGGTCGTTTTGATCGTTGGGGTTTTACATAATTATTGTATGGCCTTGCCTTACAATATAAAGTGCCTTGGGGCAACTGTTTGTTGTGATTTGGCGCTATATAAAAAAATTGATTGATTGATTGATTGATTGCGCATGCGTGAACTTTTTCTCTCCTGTCGACTGCGTCAGTTGCTGGCAAGCAGCCTTTGTGTGAAGACGTATGTAGTGCTCTCGGTGGATTTTCATTGCAAGGAAAATGACGGAACGACTGGAGCAGCGCTACTGCATCAAATTTTGCCAGAAACTGGGCGATAGCCAGGTGGAAACCATTCGGAAGATTCAGACGGCTTTCGGTGGCTTTTCAGTCGTGTGACTATCCGAGAAATTGTGGAAGAGGTGGGCATCATTTTTCGGAGTCCAGCATGTCCTGTGAGACTTCAACACAGAGGTGCTTTTGCTCCGACGTTAGCAGCTTCGCCACAAATTTCACCACCACTCTTTTCATGGCCAAATCTTCTGTCACAGTGGAATGTGCCAAAAAAGTGCTGATGTCCACCTCTTCTGCATTTTCTCGGACACACGTCTTCACAGAAAGGCTGCTTGCCAGCACCTGACGCAATCGACAGGCGTGAAAAAGTTCACGCATGTGCACGAAGGTTCAAGGTTGGCTCATGCAAGCACAAGTGATTCAAATCCATCAGGTTTTTGCAAAAAATAAAATGTCCGATACTTTTCTAACAGACCTCATATTTCCTTTGTGCACCCAGAATTGGGATGCACTGGTGTGGAGTCTGGCTCATCCTGCTACAACCTGGACATCCTGGCAGCAGTTGACTTCCCTGTCCATGGCACATTTCTCTGAAATGTGATCAGACTGTTTCTAATGCTGTTTTGATGCTGTGACAATATTTAGAACACAGTCAGAATGCAGTTAGAGTCCACCTTGACTGCCGTTCGATTATATTTCCACCTCGACATTTGGGTGCATAAGCTTAACATTTGGACTGGTCACATGACTGTGTCTGATTGTTTGGAATGCACCTTAACTAATCCCGAATGTGAGTTTAATTACCATCTGGGTGGCATTCACGCTCATTTGGCCTCTAGTGTCACAGGGGTATATATTAAGAAAACTTTCCACTAAGTTCAAAGTAATCCATCTTAATATTCAACATTTTAATGCCAATTCTGAAATTGTTCATGCCTGTTTTCTTGGGTTACAAGAAAATTACATTCATTTTAATGCCATATGCCAACAAGAATCTTGGTTGGACAGTCATGCAAGAACATATATCGGTCGCAAGATACTAGAATAATAGTTTGACTATCTCAGCATTCTTGCCACAGTTTATCAACTTACTTACTAAAGCCCTTGTCACACATAGCAAGAATGTGCCAAAAGCATGCCCGATATATTGCCATAATCCGATGCAGTTGGGAGGAAAAGAGGCGTGGCCAACTATGTCAGAATGCAGACAGACTGCCTCGTCCACACCTGTCAGATTGCATCCAGAGCGTATGTAGATGACACAGACTTGTGTCAGATGGCCATAAAAGGCACTGCAGAGTGTCCGACCTCCAAATTTCTGGATGGCAAACACAGGACGGGAGCGCTGTGTTCCTCCCTTTGAGCAGGACCTGTAGTGGACATCAAAGAACAACCAACATATGGACCGGACTCACGCTATATGTGTCCATCCGTGCGCTCACCCAATCCCATTCAATCACAACTTCGCTTGTCCTCTTTTCCCCAGGCTCATTGACCTCACGTGCGTGTGTGTGAGTAAAACTGGTGATACGGCTGGACTGAAAGGTGCAGGACACACAGGTCGTGCACAATACACAGGAACTGAAAAATATCGCAGGAGTCTGGTTCACTGGGCTCTTTTGTGTGGATAGAATTAATTATTTTACCAAAAATAAAACAAAAGCCATGCTCCTGCCACAAGCAACTGCTGAGTTTGAAACAACAAAAAAGTCCTGTAATTTCCGACGGGCCATGAACGCAGCAGCATTCTGCACGGCATTCACATGGACTGACCAGTTTATTGCTCTAATGATATATTCAACCATCTTTACACTTATATCTATTACCCCTTTTGACATTTTTGTGTTATAAATCAATATGTATGGCTTTGTAACGTAATGCAATTGATACAGCAGCCAACATGGGAAACAAGTGGGTTTTTTTTAGGCCTGCTGGACACTCTTGCGATATTTTCAGCTCCTGCGCATTCTGCCCCTTTTCAGTCACCTCCCCCCACCACACAACTCTACATGGTGATTTGTGATTGGATTATCCCACGGGATTTATGTTTGGCGTTGTCGTTTGCAGCATTCCACCACAGGCTGTGTGGTCCTGGATCCTGGCACACAGCGCTGCGAAATGCTCCTGGAGGTGAGATTCATGTTTCATATGTTGTCATGGAGACACAGTTCCACTTCATATGTCCAACACAATTAAATGGGATCAAGCAATAATTTGTTAATTACAGCTAGGAGATCTTTTCAGCTCTGAGCCTCTGACATGAGGTGTGACAGCGTGTGCAACTGCCCGCCAGCCGACATGGTGTAGAAGATTTGAGGGGCACAATATTGCACATTATTATCACTTACTGAGGCGTTGCTGGGCCGGTAGCATAGATTTACATTTACGCTACCTGGCTATACTGCGGGCAGGTATCCCAATACCTGCCCACTGTGCATAAACTGATGATGTCATAGCACGCACAGCCCAAGAACTGTCTGCAGAGGAAAAGATGAAAAGGCAAGAAGTGTGTGTTGGTCCCATTATGGATATTATAGATGATTTTCCCATGGACAGTATGACAATGAACAGCAGCCAAAGCAGCCAGCTTGATGAGGATGCACTGGTGAATTTGGAGAGCAGTGCGGTACCAATCAACATGACAAAAGTTAAAGTGAACCAACTTTTTATGTACGTGTTTGATGGGTGTCATGCGTTTTGAAATAACATTAAAGATTGTTAATGTGATTCCACGTTTATCTCAATAAGTGATAATAATGCAAATAACATGCAGTTGTCATGTGGTATGCATTTTCTGAGTCCCTTCGTCCATGTCCAGTCACCCAAAATGACAGATATTCGCCCTTGTCTAACTCAGGTGAATATCTGTCATTTTGGGTGACGCAACGCGGTGTGATTCTGGCTATGTGTGGCGGGGGTATAAAGCACAGCCTCTCAAGCTTAAAGCTCTAGAGAGTCTTTAAAATTTCACAAAACCTGAGAAAATTTAGTTTCTAGGTGGGCGAAAGAAACAGAAACCACCTGAAAAACAGCAAAAAAAAAAAAAAAAATGAATTGGCGATCCCATGGAAATATACACCTGGAATGGACGCCACATGACTAGTGGCATGCACCACAGCAGACATTGTTAAGGGTGCAGTTATGGCACATGTTAAACACAAACGAAATGAGAGGAAAAAAGGCAGCCAGTACTTCGCCATCAATTGCAACAACTACAGAAACAAATTCTTGAAGCAACAGGGCATCTTCTTTTCACAAGTTGAGGTTTTTGTTGGTTTTCAGTCAGTTACAGCCACCAAGCTGTGGTAGCTACCACACGTGCCTGCAATGCAGCATCTATTTAACAAGCATCTATTTAACAGCAAAATTATCAGAAATCACTTGGCTTTAATCTATTAAAGGCTGAACTGTGTAAGTTAAATTATATATCTATATCTATATCTATATATATATATATCTATCTATATATATATATATATATATATATATATATATATATATATATATATATATATATATATATATATATATATATATATATAAAATCAAATCAATTTTATTTTTATAGCGCCAAATCACAACAAGCAGTTGCCCCAAGGCGCTTTATATATTGTAAGGCAAAGCCATACAATAATTACAGAAAAACCCCAACAGTCAAAACGACCCCCTGTGAGCAAGCACTTGGCGACAGTGGGAAGAAAAAACTCAGTTTTAACAGGAAGAAACCTCCAGCAGAACCAGGCTCAGGGAGGGGCAGTCTCCTGCTGGGACTGGTTGGGGCTGAGGGAGAGAACCAGGAAAAGACATGCTGTGGAAGGGAGCAGAGATCAATCACTAATGATTAAATGCAGAGTGGTGCATACAGAGCAAAAAGAGAAAGAAACACTCAGTGCATCATGGGAACCCCCCAGCAGTCTAAGTCTATAGCAGCATAACTAAGGGATGGTTCAGGGTCACCTGATCCAGCCCTAACTATAAGCTTTAGCAAAAAGGAAAGTTTTAAGCCTAATCTTAAAAGTAGAGAGGGTGTCTGTCTCCCTGATCCGAATTGGGAGCTGGTTCCAAAGAAGAGGAGCCTGAAAGCTGAAAGCTCTGCCTCCCATTCTACTCTTACAAACCCTAGGAACTACAAGTAAGCCTGCAGTCTGAGAGCGAAGCGCTCTATTGGGGTGATATGGTATTATGAGGTCCCTAAGATAAGATGGGACCTGATTATTCAAAACCTTATAAGTAAGAAGAAGAATTTTAAATTCTATTCTAGAATTAACAGGAAGCCGATGAAGAGAGGCCAATATGGGTGAGATATACTCTCGCCTTCTAGTCCCTGTCAGTACTCTAGCTGCAGCATTTTGAATTAACTGAAGGCTTTTCAGGGAACTTTTAGGACAACGTGATAATAATGAATTACAATAGTCCAGCCTAGAGGAAATAAATGCATGAATTAGTTTTTCAGCATCACTCTGAGACAAGACCTTTCTAATTTTAGAGATATTGCGCAAATGCAAAAAAGCAGTCCTACATATTTGTTTAATATGCGCATTGAATGACATATCCTGATCAAAAATGACTCCAAGATTTCTCACAGTATTACTAGAGGTCAGGGTAATGCCATCCAGAGTAAGGATCTGGTTAGACACCATGTTTCTAAGATTTGTGGGGCCAAGTACAATAACTTCAGTTTTATGTGAGTTTAAAAGCAGGAAATTAGAGGTCATCCATGTCTTTATGTCTGTAAGACAATCCTGCAGTTCAGCTAATTGGTGTGTGTCCTCTGGCTTCATGGATAGATAAAGCTGGGTATCATCTGTGTAACAATGAAAATTTACGCAATGCTGTCTAATAATACTGCCTAAGGGAAGCATGTATAAAGTGAATAAAATTGGTCCTAGCACAGAACCTTGTGGAACTCCATAATTAACCTTAGTCTGTGAAGACGTTTCCCCATTTACATGAACAAATTGTAATCTATTAGATAATATGATTCAAACCACCGCAGCGCAGTGCCCTTTAATACCTATGGCATGCTCTAATCTCTGTAATAAAATTTTATGGTCAACAGTATCAAAAGCAGCACTGAGGTCTAACAGAACAAGCACAGAGATGAGTCCACTGTCTGAGGCCATAAGAAGATCATTTGTAACCTTCACTAATGCTGTTTCTGTACCATGATGAATTCTAAAACCTGACTGAAACTCTTCAAATAGACCATTCCTCTGCAGATGATCAGTTAGCTGTTTTACAACTACCCTTTCAAGAATTTTTGAGAGAAAAGGAAGGTTGGAGATTGGCCTATAATTAGCTAAGATAGCTGGGTCAAGTGATGGCTTTTTAAATGGTTTAATTACTGCCACCTTAAAAGCCTGTGGTACATAGCCAACTAATAAAGATAGATTGATCATATTTAAGATCGAAGCATTAATTAATGGTAGGGCTTCCTTGAGCAGCCTGGTAGGAATGGGGTCTAATAGACATGTTGATGGTTTGGAGGAAATAACTAATGAAAATAACTCAGACAGAAGAATCAGAGAGAAAGAGTCTAACCAAATACCGGCATCACTGAAAGCAGCCAAAGAGAACGATATGTCTTTGGGATTGTTATAAGTAATTTTTTCCTCTAATATTTAAAATTTTATTAGCAAAGAAAGTCATGAAGTCATTACTAGTTAAAGTTAAAGGAATACTCGGCTCAATAGAGCTCTGACTCTTTGTCAGCCTGGCTACAGTGCTGAAAAGAAACCTGGGGTTGTTCTTATTTTCTTCAATTAGTGATGAGTAGTAAGATGTCCTAGCTTTACGGAGGGCTTTTTTTTATAGAGCAACAGACTCTTTTTCCAGGCTAAGTGAAGATCTTCTAAATTAGTGAGACGCCATTTCCTCTCCAACTTACGGGTTATCTGCTTTAAGCTGTGACTTTGTGAGTTATACCATGGAGTCAGGCACTTCTGATTTAAGGCTCTCTTTTTCAGAGGAGCTACAGCATCCAAAGTTGTCCTCAATGAGGATATAAAACTACTGACGAGATAATCTATCTCACTCACAGAGTTTAGGTAGCTACTCTGCACTGTGTTGGTATATGGCATTGGAGAACATAAAGAAGGAATCATATCCTTAAACCTAGTTACAGCGCTTTCTGAAAGACGTCTACTGTAATGAAACTTATTCCCCACTGCTGGGTAGTCCATCAGAGTAAATGTAAATGTTATTAAGAAATGATCAGACAGAAGGGGGGTTTCAGGGAATACTGTTAAGTCTTCAATTTCCATACCATAAGTCAGAACAAGATCTAAGGTATGATTAAAGTGGTGGGTGGACTCACTTACATTTTGAGCAAAGCCAATCGAGTCTAACAATATATTAAATGCAGTGCTGAGGCTGTCATTCTCAGCATCTGTGTGGATGTTAAAATCGCCCACTATAATTATCTTATCTGAGCCAAGCACTAAGCCAGACAAAAGGTCTGAAAATTCACAGAGCAGGTGGACCATAGATAACAACAAATAAAACTGGTTTTTGGGACTTCCAATTTGGATGGACAAGACTAAGAGTCAAGCTTTCAAATGAATTAAAGCTCTGTCTGGGTTTTTGATTAATTAATAAGCTGGAGTGGAAGATTGCTCTAATCCTCCGCCTCGGCCCGTGCTACGAGCGTTCTGGCAGTTAGTGTGACTCGGGGGTGTTGACTCTTTTAAACTAACATATTCATCCTGCTGTAACCAGATTTCTGTAAGGCAGAATAAATCAATACGTTGATCAATTATTATATCATTTACTAACAGGGACTTAGAAGAGAGAGATCTAATGTTTAATAGACCACATTTAACTGTTTTAGTCTGTGGTGCAGTTGAAGGTGCTATATTATTTTTTCTTTTTGAATTTTTATGCTTAAATAGATTTTTGCTGGTTATTGGTGGTCTGGGAGCAGGCACCTTCTCTACGGGGATGGGGTAATGAGGGGATGGCAGGGGAAGAGAAGCTGCAGAGAGGTGTGTAAGACTACAACTCTGCTTCCTGGTCCCATCCCTGGATAGTCACGGTTTGGAGGATTTAAGAAAATTGGCCAGATTTCTAGAAATGAGAGCTGCTCCATCCAAAGTGGGATGGATGCCGTCTCTCCTAACAAGACCAGGTTTTCCCCAGAAGCTTTGCCAATTATCTATGAAGCACACCTCATTTTTTTGACACCACTCAGACAGCCAGCAATTCAGGGAGAACATGCGGCTAAACATGTCACTCCCGGTCCAATTGGGGAGGGGCCCAGAGAAAACTACAGAGTCCGACATTGTTTTTGCAAAGTTACACACCGATTTAATGTTAATTTTAGTGACCTCCGATTGGCGTAACCGGGTCTCATTACTGCCAACGTGAATTACAATCTTAACAAATTTACGCTTAGCCTTAGCCAGCAGTTTCAAATTTCCTTCAATGTCACCTGCTCTGGCCCCTGGAAGACATTTAACTATGGTTGCTGGTGTCGCTAACTTCACATTTCTCAAAACAGAGTCGCCAATAACCAGAGTTTGTTCCTCGGTGGGTGTGTCGCCGAGTGGGGAAAAACGGTTAGAGATGTGAACGGGTTGGCGGTGTACACGGGGCTTCTGTTTAGGACTACGCTTCCTCCTCACAGTCACCCAGTTGGCCTGCTTTCCCAGCTGCTCGGGATCTGCTGGAGGGTAACTAACGGCGGCTAAGCTACCTTGGTCCGCACCGACTACAGGGGCCTGCTAGCTGTAGGATTTTCCAAGGTGCGGAGCTGAGTCTCCAATTCGCCCAGCCTGGCCTCCAAAGCTACGAATAAGCTACACTTATTACAAGTACCATTACTGCTAAATGAGGCCAAGGAATAACTAAACATTTCACACCCAGAGCAGAAAAGTGCGGGAGAGACAAGAGAAGCCGCCATGCTAAACCGGCTAAGAGCTAGTAGCTGCGCTAAGCTAGCGGATTCCTAAAAACACACAAAGTGAATAATGGTTAAATAATTTAGAGGTGATTCAGCAGAAGGAGTGCTTTAGTTAAGGCACGTGAAGATTACACTGTGAAACAAATCGTTATCTAGTTAACTAGATCAATCTAACTGCGCAGATTAAACAGCTAACAGATACAGCAAAACACCGCTGTGCTCCGGAACAGGAAGTGATACAATACCGCAGTGAGAGCCAACCACCAGTAGAGGCAGTAGAGATCCCCCCAGCTCAGTGAGCCTATATATATATATATATATATATATATATATATATATATATATATATATATATATATATATATATATATATATATATATATATATATATTCACTCAACAAAAATATAAATGCAACACTTTTGGTTTTGCTCCCATTTTGTATGAGATGAACTCAAAGATCTAAAACTTTTTCCACATACACAATATCACCATTTCCCTCAAATATTGTTCACAAACCAGTCGAAATCTGTGATAGTGGGCACTTCTCCTTTGGTGAGATAATCCATCCCACCTCACAGGTGTGCCATATCAAGATACTGAGTAGACACCATGATTAGTGCACAGGTGTGCCTTAGACTGCCCACAATAAAAGGCCACTCTGAAAGGTACAGTTTTATCACACAGCACAATGCCACAGATGTCGCAAGATTTGAGGGAGCGTGCAATTGGCATGCTGACAGCAGGAATGTCAACCAGATCTGTTGCTCGTGTATTGAATGTTCATTTCTCTACCATAAGCCGTCTCCAAAGGCGTTTCAGAGAATTTGGCAGTACATCCAACCAGCCTCACAACCACAGACCACATGTAACCACACCAGCCCAGGACCTCCACATCCAGCATGTTCACCTCCAAGATCGTCTGAGACCAGCCACTCGGACAGCTGCTGAAACAATCGGTTTGCATAACCAAAGAATTTCTGCACAAACTGTCAGAAACCGTCTCAGGGAAGCTCATCTGCATGCTCGTCATCCTCATTGGGGTCTTGACCTGACTCCAGTTCGTCGTCGTAACCGACTTGAGTGGGGAAATGCTCACATTCGCTGGCGTTTGGCACGTTGGAGAGGTGTTCTCTTCACGGATGATGCGAAGGAGATGTGTTGCACTGCATGAGGCAAATGGTGGTCACACCAGATACTGACTGGTATCCCCCCCCCCAATAAAACAAAACTGCACCTTTCAGAGTGGCCTTTTATTGTGGGCAGTCTAAGGCACACCTGTGCACTAATCATGGTGTCTAATCAGCATCTTGATATGGCACACCTGTGAGGTGGGATGGATTATCTCAGCGAAGGAGAAGTGCTCACTATCACAGATTTCGACTGGTTTGTGAACAATATTTGAGGGAAATGGTGATATTTTGTGTATGGGGAAAAAGTTTTAGATCTTTGAGTTCGTCTCATACAAAATGGGAGCAAAACCAAAAGTGTTGCGTTTATATTTTTGTTGAGTATATATATATATATATATATATATATATATATATATATATATATATATATATATATATATATATATATATATATGTCAGATTCATTTATTTGTACCAGGTTTCCTGACAAGAGCCAGGACAAGGCACTATACAAGCAGTGGGCTGAGAACTGCAGAAGGACTATAACCTCTAGTCAGCATGCCAGAGTCTGCAGCACACACTTTGAGCCTCAGTTCATCAACGCAACAATGCAACGAGTAGTGCTGAAGGAGGGTGCAGTGCCTGCCATCTTCAAGCTGCCAGATCAGTTGCAGGTAAAAACAAGCTGCAGTTCTAGAGGTGGTGAGATAGATCAGTGAGAAAAAGTAAGGGCAGTGAGTTTTACGTAGTAGGGGCAGTGAGGTAAATTAACAAGTCGCTGAATCATTCTGTTGCCAAATTGTATAATTTGTGTTTCATAATAGGTGGCAGGATGTCATCATTGTTGCAATCAACATTACATAGTATTAATTTGCTAATTTATTGTACCGGTTGTGCTAATTATCACTGTCTGGTGCTTAAATAATAGAAATAACATGATGTGCCTGTCTGCTACAGCACAAGTCTCCTGCTAAAAGGAAAAGGCGCACAAGCATATTGGCTCTAGAGCAGGGCTATTCAACTATATTTTTCCTGGGGCCAAATTTGTCAGAATACTATGATCTGTGGGCCGGACATTCACGTGACCTGTACTATTACTCTTGGCTGTATAACTGAGACAAATGCTACTACATTTCTTTTGCCCGTTTTATTTAACAGAACATCAAAGGTATATACTAATCAATCAATCAATCAATCAATTTTTTATATAGCGCCAAATCACAACAAACAGTTGCCCCAAGGCGCTTTATATTGTAAGGCAAAGCCATACAATAACACAATATACACTAATGAAGTTACTGACTGTGGGAAAGTGCAGCAGCCTGTCACATGTGAAAATGTCTAGTTTTTTTTTTTTTTTTTTTTATAAAAGCAGTCAGCTTTTCAACCACATCAGGCACTGTTTTATCCTCACCTGAAGACTCAGATTAAGATCATTCAAATGATGCATGATATCACTTATAAAGCACATTTCTGAGGCAAATTTCTCAAACAGCATTTTTGTCAGAAATGTTTCAGCCTTCTTGTGCTGCATTCACATAGAAGGTGACCATTTCCTCGCTCAGTTCACAGACTCTCTGAAGTGCATTGCCCCGGCTTAACCACCTGACACTGTGTAAAAGTACTGTAGGTCAGAGTGCTCAGCTGACATATCAACAAGTAGTCTGTGAAACAACCTGTGTTGAAGACTGGATGTTGCTCTGATAAAGTTCACTGCAGCAATCACAGAGTCCATGGTACTTTTCAACTCACCACTAAGCTGAGAACAGAGGACACTCTGGTGAACAAGACAGTGGACAGACTGTAGTTTTGGTGCAACAGCAGACAGTCGTGCAGACAGTCCTTTGACCCTTCCTGCGGTCGAGGGAACTCCATCTGTAACCAGCAGGTTAACACGCTCCAGGTCCAGTCCACTGTCTTTAAAAAAAGCAATAATCTTTTGGAAAATTATTTCCCCTGTTGTTTGTCCTTCCAGTGGAATTAGGCCCATCAGATCCTCCTTGAAACGGTCACCGTTGAAAAACCGCACATACAAACAAAGTTGTGCTGTATTGGAGCTGTCAGCTGACTCATCCACAGCCAGCGACATGAATTCAGCTTTCTTCAACTGACTTAGAAGAGTCTCGAAAATGTCTGTGGCTAAAACATCCAGTCGTCTTGCAGCTGTTGTATCTGACAGAGGGATTGACTTTATTGAAGACATTACCTGCTGTTTTAGCTTGTCGTCCGCTACCACCTCGTCGACGGCAGCTAATATACGTTCTTTCACTGTTTCGGAGTCAGTGAACGGCATTTTCTTTTTAGTAAGAACTTGCAACACGCAGGGATTCTGCTGTTGTCTTCTGTTGCAGAGTTCAGCTATGGGAGAAGATTGCAGTGCTTCGCTTGTAGTTCAGATTAAGTCCTTTTATTTTTGACAAGCATCAGAACCTGGTGGATATTCATTGTCAAAATGGGAGTGAGTCGTAATGAAGTGCCTCCGCACGTTATATTCGTTATTCACCGAGCAACAGTCAGAACACAGCAGGCACATAGGATTGCCTTCAGCATTTTCTAGGTGCACATATTCATCAGTCCAGTCATTATTAAATCTTCTATAGATAAAGTTGTCAACTTTACGTCTCCTCTCCTTTGAATGTGCCCTGTTGTCTTCTTCTTCTTCTTCATTCGAGTTTAGTAGCGGTTTGCAAACTAATACGGTGCATTGCCGCCACCAACTGTTCGAGTGCCCGCAATGCCCTCATGTGAGGTGGGTCTGTTTGGAAACAGTACTAACGTGCCGTAAAGGACTCATCGTGCCACAAAGCGCCACAAAGTGTCATAAAATGCAGAAAATTGGCGAATGCACTTTGTAGCAGCTTATAATCCGTGTATTTATTATTATTTTTGGGTAGATGAGCTGCGGGCCGGTCCAAACTTATTAAAGGGCCGGTTCTGGCCAGCGGGCCACCAGTTGAATAGCCCTGCTCTAGAGGTTGGTCCACAGTTGCCAAAGATTCCACCAGTAGCCATTATCACAAAGGTTAGTAGGCCTACTTGAAAATTTATATTTAAATATGACTGTGTTAAAAAGGGCTTAATAGGTGGCAATTTTTTAGAGTTGTTGAGTCCTATACAAAATTTCCATTTTTAATGAAAAATAAAGTTATCTATCTATCTATCTATCTATCTATCTATCTATCTATCTATCTATCTATCTATCTATCTATCTATCTATCTATCTATCTATCTATCTATCTATCTATCTATCTATCTATCCCCATTGTGCCACAGCATTATCTTGCATTGCTAAGAAGCAGCAAAACAGAAACTCCAAAATAAGAAAGCACAAATCAACACTTTTTGAAAACAACTCAAGAATGCAAAACACAGAGAAAAAAGCAAAGACAACGGGTCAAAATCTCATAAATGAAATCAAAGAACATAACCTTATAGACGTTGAACTGGAAGCTCGTCTGGAGTTGTACAAGGGTCTGTATGTTGTATGAAAAGTTGAAACACCATATCATTAAAATTAATAGTGAATAAAAATCACTGTAATAGTAAAGTTAAAATGGACTTTGACAGTACAAATATTTCTTATAAAATTTGTCTAAGTAAATTGTTTAATATAATAAATGTTAGTGATAGCCAGTTATCACCATTCTACATAGTAATCTAGTTGCCTTATCACAGTCAACAATGACCTAATGTGCTTGCTACATTTTGTTTTAACAGATATACCCTGTGAGCTGTTCAAGAAACCAACAAAGCGGTATACCCAAGAACAGCATAACTTTGCACTGACTCTCCACCTGTATTCTGCACAGGCATATACAACCCCTGGCAAACATTTTGGAAACACCTGCCTCGGAGGATGTTCATTCAGTTGTTTAATTTTGTAGAAAAAAAAAAAAAAACAGATCACAGACATGACACAAAACTAAAGTCATTTCAAATGGCAACTTTCTGGCTTTAAGAAACACTATAAGAAATCAGGAAAAAAACATTGTGTCAGTCAGTAAGGGTTACTTTTTTAGACCAAGCAGAGGGGACAAAAAAATGTGGAATCACTCAATTCTGAGGAAAAAATTATGGAATCATGAAAAACAAAAGAATGCTCCAACACATCACTAGTATTTTGTTACACCACCTCTGGCTTTTATAACAGCTTGCAGTCTCTGAGGCATGGACTTAATGAGTGACAAACAGTACTCTTCATCAATCTGGCTCCAACTTTCTCTGATTGCTGTTGCCACATCAGCTTTGCAGGTTGGAGCCTTGTCATGGACCATTTTCTTCAACTTCCACCAAAATTTTCAATTGGATTAAGATCCGGACTATTTGCAGGCCATGACATTGACCCTATGTGTCTTTTTGCAAGGAATGTTTTCACAGTTTTTGCTCTATGGCAAGATGCATTATCATCTTGAAAAATGATTTCATCATCCCCAAACATCCTTTCAATTGATGGGATAAGAAAAGTGTCCAAAATATCAACGCAGACTTGTGCATTTATTGATGATGTAATGACAGCCATCTCCCCAGTGCCTTTACGTGACATGCAGCCCCATATCATCAATGACTGTGGAAATTTACATGTTCTCTTCAGGCTGTCATCTTTATAAATCTCATTGGAACGGCACCAAACAAAGGTTCCAGCATCATCACCTTGCCCAATGCATATTCGAGATTCATCACTGAATATGACTTTCATCCAGTCATTCACAGTCCACGATTGCTTTTCCTTAGTCCATTGTAACCTTGTTTTTTTCTGTTTAGGTGTTAATGATGGCTTTCGTTTAGCTTTTCTGTATGTAAATCCCATTTCCTTTAGGCGGTTTCTTACAGTTCAGTCACAGACGTTGACTCCAGTTTCCTCCCATTCGTTCCTCATTTGTTTTGTTGTGCATTTTCGATTTTTGAGACATATTGCTTTAAGTTTTCTGTCTTGACGCTTTGATGTCTTCCTTGGTCTACCAGTATGTTTGCCTTTAACAACCTTCCCATGTTGTTTGTATTTGAACCAGAGTTTAGACACAGCTGACTGTGAACAACCAACATCTTTTGCATCATTGCGTGATGATTTACCCTCTTTTAAGAGTTTGATAATCCTCTCCTTTGTTTCAATTGACATCTCTCATGTTGGAGCCAAGATTCATGTCAGTCCACTTGGTGCAACAGCTCTCCAAGGTGTGATCACTCCTTTTTAGATGCAGACTAAGGAGCAGATCTGATTTGATGCAGTTGTTAGTTTTGGGGATGAAAATTTACAGGGTGATTCCATGATTTATTCCTCAGAATTGAGTGAGTCCATATTTTTTTCCCTCTGCTTGGTCTAAAAAAGTAACCATTACTGACTGCCACAATTTTTTTTTCTTGATTTCTTATAGTGTTTCTTAAAGCCAGAAAGTTGCCATTTGAAATTACTTTAGTTTTATGTCATGTCTGTGATCTGCTTTTTTTCTACAAAATTAAACAACTGAATGAACATCCTCCGAGGCAGGTGATTCCATAATTTTTGCCAGGGGTTGTATATACCTCAGAGAGACAGCAGGGCTTCAACTTCCTGAACCTCGAACACTCCAAAGGTAGTCATAGTTTCTCTTATATGTGGTGCCGCAGCATCTGCACACTGTATGTAGAATAAGTAAAACAGTTTGGCTTTGCTGTAGATGGTTGGAAAAAGGTCAATGCGGATCCGGGCATCAATAACCAAATGCTGGCATCTTTGGCAGAAAAGCACAAGTCAAATCCAGAGGAATACAGTACACACTGTGCGTTTATAATTTTAATACTAATTCATATAGTTTATATTCTTATATTTACTGCATATTGTATAATAATATAGTTCCACCAACCTGTTTAAATGTTTTATTCATAGTTCTATTACAGTTGTTGACAGACTTTGACATTTATCATGCTTGCATGAAATGTTGATATGTCTGACTCGGTAATTACAGTGTCATGGAAAATCTACAAGGTAATATTTTGAATTTTACATGCTGAATTTAATTGTATGTGTTGCATAATTACAATACCATGACAATTACAGTAGATGTAACTTCCTTAGCATTTGTAAACAAGTTCTAATGAGAAGCTCTTCTGTATTATTTTCCAGACTAAAAAAATGTATTTATTTGATTAAATATTACTATTATGACACAGGTACTGTCAGAGCCTAATTTGTAAAAATATTAATGTAATTATTCTTATGTGCAGATGCTGTTTGATGTTGGATGTAATGTCCATCAAGCAAAAAATGGAGTATGATCAGCATAAGGACAAAGTAGTGGGGTTTGTGGATCTAGGCATTGGTGACGACTCCAACGATGAGGACAAGGAAGTTCTGGTAGTTCTCACTGTGGGTCCGCGTGGCCATTGGAAGTGGCCAATATCGTTCTACTGTACGCGGGGTCTGAATGGACAAGTACAGAAAGAACTCCTGGTACAATGTCTTGATGCAATACAAGACACTGGACTTCGAGTGATAACAGTCACCATGGACGGCCATGCCATGAATATTGCAATAGCTATGCTTCTTGGAGCTAACCTTAACAGCGACATAGGTCATGACTTCTGCACCTCATTTCTTCATGATGACAAGATATATGTCATGCTTGATGCTTGTCACATGGTTAAGCTGCTAAGAAATACATTACAAGCTTATGGCAGCATCGTCTCCCCAGTTGCTCGTATAGTTTGGCAGCTCATCACGGACCTCAATGCTACTCAGGAAGAAGTGGGTGTCACCTTGGCAACAAGTTAACCTCTGACACATCAACTTCCACACAAAGAGGATGAAGGTTTCCCTGGCATTTCAGACACTGTCATTATCTGTAGCCTCTGCACTGGAAACACTGCTAAAGATGGGTGTACCTAAGTTCTGCTATGTTGATGCCACTGTGGAGTTTCTAAAGGTCAGTCCTTTGTATAGCTATCTTAACAATTGAGGTCTTGCACTTTGCAACACTTTTACTTATGTCTCTAACTATTAAACGTGACAATGTATGTAGACTTTTGTATTACAGTTTTATTTTTCTGGTATTTAAATTTTAAACCTGTATGTTATGTTAAATCTGTTTTCAGAAAGTAGATGCTATTTTTGATGTTCTGAACAGTCGTTCACAGTTTGGACGTGGCTGGAAGAGAACTGGGAAGAGACCAGAGCATTCCTAGTGGATGTTCGCAGCTACCTGCCCTCCCTCACCCTGGTCAATGGTACACCACTGCATAAGACTCCTGGGTTATACAACTCAGCTGGATATAACACTATAAGCTATAAAATGGAATGAACATAGACTGCCTCAAGTGTAGTACTTTGAACAGACTTCATTTTATTGCACTCTGTAAAACTATAATCATAATTTTAAACAAATTTTACAGAGGAACTGCATCCTGGGCCTGGTGACAGACAGACAGGATCATGGGCTTTGTGAATGATGTGCTGCTGACGCTGGTACAGAACCTGCAGTACATCTTAGCTTACAAGGCAGGATCATGTTGAACTCTTCTTTAGTTCTGTCAGGCAGTGTAGTAAGTTGTTTTCCTATTTTTTGTGAAATTTCTGTTCATTTTACATAAAATCAGTTAAGAAAAAATAAGTTGAACATTATACTGTCAGAGATATCTAATATAAAAGCATGTTTTGTCTTGCTCAGATGTTTCTGAGAAGGCTCTCAGTTGTCCAGGTGGTTTCCATGGTGGTTTCAGATGGTGGGTCAAACAGTCCTACTGCACTCCAGTTTAAGTCAGTGTTTCGGCATCTCCTTGGCAGAACAGGTATGTTGTTACCAGAATCAGCAGGAGCCAATGTGCAGTCCCTTGACCAAACATCACTTCTGCGAGCGTCAATGTCCACCTATGTACCACATTACGGAGTTAGGGGTGCTGATGACCAGCCTAGCAGCAACCAGCATGATGTGAATCACAGCTACTCAGTTACTTCAACTACAAAGAGTATTGGCCTTCTCATCAAAAATGTAGCTGTGTACATCTCAGGTATGAACCATTTATTTATTAAAACTTTTAGAAATATTCTTGAAACATTCTGAAAATACAGTGCAACTGCTCTTATAAGACCCAACCTTAAGAAATGTTCATAAAACATTGCAGAAATTGATACAGCTGCTATTATAAGACCCTTCTATTATAAGATCTGCTGGTATCCAATCAGCTGTGGATATGTGCTTGTTTTGTTAAAGGATGGTTTGTGAAGAAGGCCATAGCTATGCTGACTTGTGAGGCATGTAGACTGAGCCTAGTAGCCTGTGCTCCATCCATCCACTACAAAGAGGTGTTTCAGCTGCTCACTCTGAAGAACCTTGGCAAACTGAAGTTGCCATCTGATGGTGTTGTCCGAGTGTTGATGTCGGCAGAGAGACATCTACGTCAGCTCTCTGACATTGACCGTGTGAACAGGAGCTGCAGCAAACTTCGTTTGCAGTACAGAGTGCTGGAAGATGTGGGCACTGATGCTCTTGACTTGGCAGAACATGCTGCAGAGACAATGTGTGGAGTTGACAATCATTACTATGAATTGGTTTGTCTCCTGGTGACCATCTATTACGATGCCCAATACCACCATGTTGCTAGACTCCATACTCAGCGACTACAGGGCATGTGTGTTCGCCAGAAGTACACTAAACTGATTCTCTTTAAAGGTCAATAAGAAAATATGCTTGGAATCTAAATGTAATTTTGGATGTAAATGAAATGTAGACCAATGTAAAATAATAAAAATTTGTGCGAAATTGTAAAACAAAATATATGCAGTGTATATATGCAAAATATATGCAATATATGCATTGAAAGTCACTACTCAGTACTAAAATGAAAGGTACAATAGCCTTAATGCATAGTAATTATGTAAAACAAATGTCTATTTTAAAAACATTATGTAGCAATTTAATATCAATATACTGAGAAAATAACTCAACACCATAAATTATTTTCATTAATCTGCATTCACATGCATACAAATACAGAAACAAAAATGTTTAAATATATTTATGTATATATACTTGCAGTTGTTTAATATGACATGTACATGGTGGTCACAGGTGGCATTTAAATTTTTGACACTGTGGTTGGGGGGGTAGTACTTTTTACCCTGATTGAGGGGCAAAAGTCATAAATTCTGAATGGCTTTATATCTACTTGTAATAAAATGTTAGTAAAAATCATATACGAGGTCTGTTAGAAAGTATCGACGTTTTTATTTTTTTCAAAAACCATATGGATTTGAATCACGTGTGATTGCATCAGCCAAGCTTTAACAGTTAAATGTGGTCTATTAAACATTAGGTCTCTCTCTTCTAAGTCCCTGTTGGTAAATGATATAATAATTGATCAACATATTGATTTATTCTGCCTTACAGAAACCTGGTTACAGCAGGATGAATATGTTAGTTTAAATGAGTCAACACCCCCGAGTCACACTAACTGTCAGAATGCTCGTAGCATGGGCCGAGGCGGAGGATTAGCAGCAATCTTCCATTCCAGCTTATTAATTAATCAAAAACCCAGACAGAGCTTAATTCATTTGAAAGCTTGACTCTTAGTCTTGTCCATCCAAATTGGAAGTCCCAAAAACCAGTTTTATTTGTTATTATCTATCGTCCTCCTGGTCGTTACTGTGAGTTTCTCTGTGAATTTTCAGACCTTTTGTCTGACTTAGTGCTTAGCTCAGATAAGATAATTATAGTGGGCGATTTAACATCCACACAGATGCTGAGAATGACAGCCTCAACACTGCATTTAATCTATTATTAGACTCTATTGGCTTTGCTCAAAAAGTAAATGAGTCCACCCACCACTTTAATCATATCTTAGATCTTGTTCTGACTTATGGTATGGAAATAGAAGACTTAACAGTATTCCCTGAAACTCCCTTCTGTCTGATCATTTCTTAATAACATTTACATTTACTCTGATGGACTACCCAGCAGTGGGGAATAAGTTTCATTACACTAGAAGTCTTTCCAGAAAGCGCTGTAACTAGGTTTAAGGATATGATTCCTTCTTATGTTCTCTAATGCCACTATACCAAACAGTGCAGAGTAGCTACCTAAACTCTGTAAGTGAGATAGAGTATCTCGTCAATAGTTTTACATCCTCATTGAAGGACAACTTTGGATGCGTAGCTCCTCTGAAAAAGAGAGCTTTAAATCAGAGCGCCTGACTCCGTGGTATAACTCACAAACTCGTAGCTTAAGCAGATAACCCGTAAGTTGGAGAGGAAATGGCGTCTCACTAATTTAGAAGATCTTCACTTAGCCTGGGCAAAAAGAGTCTGTTGCTCTATAAAAAAGCCCTCCGTAAAGCTAGGACATCTTTCTACTCATCACTAATTGAAGAAAATAAGAACAACCCCAGGTTTCTTTTCAGCACTGTAGCCAGGCTGACAAAGAGTCAGAGCTCTATTGAGCTGAGTATTCCATTAACTTTAACTAGTAATGACTTCATGACTTTCTTTGCTAACAAAATTTTAACTATTAGAGAAAAATTACTCATAACCATCCCAAAGACGTATCGTTATCTTTGGCTGCTTTCAGTGATGTCGGTATTGGTTAGACTCTTTCTCTCCAATGGTTCTGTCTGAGTTATTTCATTAGTTACTTCTTCCACAACCCTCAACATGTTTATTAGACCCCATTCTACCAGGCTGCTCAAGGAAGCCCCTACCATTATTTAATGCTTCGATCTTAAATATGATCAATCTATCTTTGTTAGTTGGCTATGTACCACAGGCTTTTAAGGTGGCGTAATTAAACCATTACTTAAAAGCCATCACTTGACCCAGCTATCTTAGCTAATTATAGGCCAATCTCCAACCTTCCTTTTCTCTCAAAATTCTTGAAAGGGTAGTTGTAAAACAGCTAACTGCTCATATGCAGAGGAATGGTCTATTTGAGAGTTTCAGTCAGGTTTTTAGAATTCATCATAGTACAGAAACCGCATTAGTGAAGGTTACAAATGATCGTCTTATGGCCTCGGACAGTGGACTCATCTCTGTGCTTGTTCTGTTAGACCTCAGTGCTGCTTTTGATACTGTTGACCATAAAATTTTATTACAGAGATTAGAGCATGCCATAGGTATTAAAGGCACTGCGCTGCGGTGGTTTGAATCATATTTGTCTAATAGATTACAATTTGTTCATGTAAATGGGGAATCTTCTTCACAGACTAAAGTAATTATGGAGTTCCACAAGGTTCTGTGCTAGGACCAATTTTATTCACTTTATACATGCTTCCCTTAGGCAGTATTATTAGACGGTATTGCTTAAATTTTCATGTTATGCAGATGATACCCAGCTTTATCTATCCATGAAGCCAGAGGACACACACCAATTAGCTAAACTGCAGGATTGTCTTACAGACATAAAGACATGGATGACCTCTAATTTCCTGCTTTTAAACTCAGATAAAACTGAAGTTATTGTACTTGGCCCCACAAATCTTAGAAACATGGCCTGTCTAACCAGATCCTTACTCTGGATGGCATTACCTGAGCTCTAGTAATACTGTGAGAAATCTTGGAGTCATTTTTGATCAGGATATGTCATTCAAAGCGCATATTAAACAAATATGTAGGACTGCTTTTTTGCATTTACGCAATATCTCTAAAATCAGAAAGGTCTTGTCTCAAGTGATGCTGAAAACTAATTCATGCATTTATTTCCTCTAGGCTGGACTATTGTAATTCATTATTATCAGGTTGTCCTAAAAGTTACCTAAAAAGCCTCAGTTAATTCAAAATGCTGCAGCTAGAGTACTGACGGGGACTAGAAGGAGAGAGCATATCTCACCCATATTGGCCTCTCTTCATTGGCTTCCTGTTAATTCTAGAATAGAATTTACAATTCTTCTTCTTACTTACAAGGTTTTGAATAATCAGGTCCCATCTTATCTTAGGGACCTCGTAGTACCATATCCCCCCAATAGAGCGCTTCGCTCTCAGGACTGCAGGCTTACTTGTAGTTCCTAGGGTTTGTAAGAGTAGAATGGGAGGCAGAGCCTTCAGCTTTTCAGGCTCCTCTCTCCTCTGGAACCAGCTCCCAATTCAGATCAGGGAGACAGGACACCCTCTCTTACTTTTAAGATTAGGCTTAAAACTTTCCTTTTTGCTAAAGCTTATAGTTAGGGCTGGATCAGGTGACCCTGAACCATCCTTAGTTATGCTGCTATAGACGTAGACTGCTGGGGGGTTCCCATGATGCATGTTTCTTTCTCTTTTTGCTCTGTATGCATCACTCTGCATTTAATCATTAGTGATCGATCTCTGCTCCCCCTCCACAGCATGTCTTTTTCCTGGTTCTCTCCCTCAGCCCCAACCAGTCCCAGCAGAAGACTGCCCCTCCCTGAGCCTGGTTCTGCTGGAGGTTTCTGTTGGGTATTTTCTCCTCCAAACATTTTTAAACCTTTAACAAGACAAACAGAGTCAAGAAACACCAGTGAGACAGAAAGTCAAATATTACGCGCGGAGTGCGGCCAGGCTGTACACCAAGGCTACACTAAAGTCTGGCCTGCTTTTCCGCTCTTTTTATTAAGAGACGCCCTCATCACATAAACAAGAAACTTGTCCTAAGGGTGGGGGTAATGACGCAGACAAGTTTCTTCCCATAACATAAACGCATACGTCAAGTGCAGCTGTAAGGAAGAAACACTTCAGGTCAGCACATCTCGTGCGTCTGTTGCAGTTATCAGCTGTTTTGCATCTGCCTGGAACACTAAGCATCACAATCAGTCAAAATTCAACCTTCAGTTCTTTTACTCCCAGTCGTTAGCGGCTACGAAACAAAGTTATGTTATACAATAAGTACATCCAGTCCTTCATTCCCAGTTCAGATTGACCCCAGAGTGCTAAAACAAATTGAATTCTCAGGATTGCATTAAGACAGGTGCAAAACAGCACATCTCCGTTCTCATGAGAAAGAAGACAAAGCTAAAACAAGGTTGAATAACCCCGTACGTTCTCAGGGTGAAGTGCAAAAACAGCACAACCCGTTCTCATGAGAAAGAAGACAACGCTACAAATGTTTAACAGTGATAACATATATATATATATATATATAAAATCCTTAACATTTCCCACCTGTTTATCACCTGTTAAACGTATAGCAGGCATCACCCAGCTTAGTTAGTTAGTTTATTAACTTAGTTTATTCTGTCCACGTTTTTATTAATTGAACACCACCAACAGATGGAAGATTTGAATCCAGCTGCTATTTGATCAACCAGTTTATACTCGTCAGGCACTCCTCTGGGACTCTATTGCGTCAATATATGTGGATTTCCTACTCCTTTCCAATCTCTTTTACTCTATGTCTGGCTATGCCTTTCTGCCAATCCTCAGGAATAAGAGGCTGCATATGTCGTACCGTCTTCAGGGGTCATGGGTAACAATAATGATATTAATGCACAATAACCTGACACAATTTCGTGGCAGGTCTATCAAGATTCTGTTATCACCACACCCACCATACATCACTCCTACCGACTGGTATAAATGAACCGTTTTTCTGTATTATTCGACTACACCACTTGTCTTATTACTTTTTCAGCTAAGCTTCATAGGCTAAGAGTGTGTTAACTCATCACGTCAACGTTCAAGCTTGAACTGGAGTTGTGAGCTTTCAATATCATCATAATTCTCAGTACAGTCATTACAGTTTTCTCCACTAAGGTCTGACTGTTTCAATGCTTGAATTTTGGCATAGTTTGTTGGAAGGCCAGATTACGCTGTACAAATGTATTTGACACCATTTTCAATAGTAACTGCCAACATGGTCCTGAAGTCAACCAGGACAGGGATTCCACCGGTTCACGGCTAGGGTGTCTTTATGCATTGCATCACGAAGTTCATTCAGCTCCTCCAATGCGTCCTGCATATCCACTGAATGAATGGAGTCTGGGATGAAAGTACAGCATGTTGTGTTCAGCAGAACACAAACTCCTCCCTGTGAACCAGTAAGCAAGTCTAAAACCATGCGATTTTGCATCACCATGGTACGTAAAGCATCTATTTCAGTGTTTTGAGCTGCTACTATTTTTTTTGTTACATTCATGAACAGACCCAATCAATAATTCAGAGTTTCAATCATTAATGAATTTTTTCCCACTCCTATCCAGGGGAACAATGAATGTGCTATTTTATCTCCTACAGACCACAATTTTTTGGTCCTTTAGTACATCCGAGCCCCACATGTGATTATGTGGTAACACATCTGGGTATATCAATCTCCTCCGTCTGGTGCTGCCATTCTTCTCTGTGGAGGTCTTACCACATATGTATGGTCAGTCACCTGGGTAGGTGCACACACACCACCCCAATTTGGTGGGAGACTCATGTACAGTCTGGAACCATAAAGCCAATAGATGTCATCATACACCGGAGTACCATTTACAGGTGGTAGCAAAACTTACTAACATAAGCACATGATTCATCCGTTCCCCATGGACAGGAGCCTGTATAATTACATCCCCGTCCAATGTGATGAAGATAAGTACCATCCACATATTATGTTTTGGTTAGGCTTAAATTATTTGATAAAACATACGTTTGGGTACACAGACGTTTCTTAATTTTACCTACATTTTTATTCCCTGTCCCGTAAAAGCAAATTGGGAATGGCCGTTGTGATGACAATTTAACGTGATGATATTTTTGCGTTTCCCTTCAGTCTAGTCAATGGAGCAGCACTTGGGCACGCTTGTACGTCCTCTGTTGAAATCCCTATCATATAAGTGGTTGCACTGAGGCAAGTGGTGTTACATCTTATCAGATTTGCTGAGAACTGCTGCCCCCCGAAATACAGTTTGATTATGCATCCGTATGATAAGACATTCTGTCACCCTAGCAGGGTACGGTTTAGCCGTCAGAGCTGGGTGTGTTGAGGATATAGGTATTTGCGAACAAACATAATAATTAGTAACGTAATTCCATAGCCAATAAATGAACATATCTGTACCACATATTAGTATGGTATATATGAGGGTGTCCATCTGTCTCGTTCACATTATGAATAAACCTCTTCTGATGTTGCTTGCGTTGTTCTCTGGCTCGGTCCACAGTGAGCTGCAATTCTTGGGTCAACCACCAGGCCAGGAATCCGAGGAGCACGAAACACACTAAGATCACAACACAACCGGCTGCCCTACCAACAGTCCGGCAGCGGCGGCGCTGAGCACGCCGCTCCGGGGTCTGCTGTAGTTCAGTCATGATTGCTAGGATACAGTGTTGTTAACCACCTCACCTAATAGTGCAAGGATCTCCCTGCTTCACTGGCATTGAGACAATCTATTGCTAATTAAATAGACTCCCTTTGTAGCCAGACTTCCCCTTACACTGTGGAGGCCGCCAACACACGCTGTATCTTACAGTGATGTATCCACGTTGATCTCTCCGCTATCTTTACTGCAGTTGGTGTTGTTAACAGCACTCGGTATAGACCTTCCCAACGAGGACTGGACCAGTTCTTCCTCTTAATCACTCTGATGAACACCCAGTCTCCTGGCTAGACTACTGGAAGGCCGTCCTGTGGAAGATCAAAATTATTCGGCAGTAAATGTGTTTAAGTTATCTCTTTCTGTGTTAATGTCTTTTTCATAAAATTTGCTAATGTTTGTTCCTCATCTGCTGTTTTAGTATCCATGTCAAAATTGGTAGACGATATGGTCGTCCATAAAGTATCTCAAATGGTGTTAACCCTGATGGTGTTGGTGTTATTCTCATATACAATTTTACTAGGTCCAACATTCAATCCAGGTTCGTTTTGTCTCTTCTATACATTTCCTTAATCTTATTTTTATTGTGCCCTTTGTCCTTTCCACTAATCCGGCACTGTGTGGATGATAAGCGCAATGAGTTTTGAGATTGACCTGTAGCGCTTCTCCTACGTATTGCACTATTGTATTAACAAAATGCGCTCCATTATCTGAATAGACTGTTTCTGGTATTCCAAATCATGGAATGATGTCTTTGCACAATGCCTTAGCCACTGTAAGTGCATCTGCATGTTTTGTAGGGAACAATTCTACCCATTTTGAGAAGGCATCAATTATGACTAAACAAAATTCCTTCCCTTCATGTTTACTCAGCTGTATATAATCCATATGAATCACTTGAAAGGGATATTGTGGTGTTGGAAATTTACCTCTTTGGGGTCTCAAATTGCCTTGTGAGTTGTGTTTTGCACATGTCATGCATGCTCTACAATGCTGTTTTGCATATGCATCGAACCCATAAAGACAAAAAATAGATTGCAATTGCGATATCATACCCCCTGATGAGACATGCGTCACGCCATGGCTCATAATAGCTGCCCATTTAAACATATTTTTTTTTTGGCAATATGGGTTTCTTTTGTGGTCATATCCGGAGGGGTGTCATATAGGAGAAAAATAGAAAGAGCTGTTGCCGCCTTTGCGGTTTTGTCAGCAACGTCATTTCCTTTTGAAACACTGTCAGAGCCTTTGGTGTGAGCCGCACATTTGCATATAGCAATTTGGTTAGGCAATTTCACAGCGTACTGAAAGCGTACTGGCTGTCTGTATAAATTGATACAGCCGTACCTTTAAACAGATAGCAAGCTGCAGTTAAAGCAACTAATTCAGCTGCTTGTGCTGAAAATGAGGATGGCAATGAAGCAGAATCCAATACTCTGAATTTGTGACAACAGCATATCCAGATTGTGTTTGTCCATAAGCGTTTTTAGTGGAAGAACCATCCACATACACAATTGTACTGTTTGGGATGGGTGTGTCCTGGAGGTCTGGACGTGCTTTCGTACAGACCGTAGCTACATCAAGACAATTGTGCGGCTCACCATCCTCAGGTAAGGGTATCAATGTGGATGGATTCAATGTTGTACATCGCTCTACCGTAAGATGTGGTTGTGATAATAGCAAGGACATACACGAAAGATGTCTTGCTGGGGACAAAAGGCTCATGTTTGTCTGCAACAGAAGTGCAGAGACTGCATGTGGAACTTTCAGTGTCAACTGATGGAATAGAACAACATTACTGCTACTTTGAACAGCCATAGAGGCTGCAACAACAGCCTGTACACATGGTGGTAGAGCACTTGCTACTGCATCCAATTTAGATGAGTAGTAGGCAACTGGCCTCAATTTTGAGCCATACACTTGAACCAAAACACTAGTCATGAACTTATTCTTACAATCAACTGTTTGAATGAATGGTTTACTATAATCTGGTAGTGCCAAAACTGTGGATGACACTGTTTGTTTACTTTTACAAAAGCTTCCTCAGCATCTTTGTTCCATTCCAACACGGTTGACATTGAAATATCATCCTTGTACATCAAATCAGAAAGTGGACTAGTCAATTCTGCATAGCAGGGAATCCATGCCCTGCAGTAATTAGTCAGTCCAAAAAATGACATCATCTGCTTTTTGGTTTGTGGTTTTGGAGCGTGCAAAATTGCTTCCTTCCTGTCAGACAGGATTGTGCGCCCTGTGGCTGATAATTCATGTCCTAAATATTTACTTTATCCCTACACAACTGAACTTTGTTTTTACTCACTTTGTGGCCATTATCAAATAAGAAACATAATAATGCTACTGTGTCAGTTATGCAGTTTTCTCGTGTGTCAGAGGCAATCAAATGTCATCAACATACACTAATAGTTGGCTATCTGCCGGTGGAACGAAATTAGCTAAACATGCTGACATGACTTGAGAATAAATAGTTGGGCTCTCTGCGTAACCCTGCGGTAATCTGGTGAATGTATATCGTTGTCCTTTAAAGGTAAAAGCAAACCAGAATTGACTATCTGGGTGTACTGGTACGGAAAAAAAAAAAAATGCATTACTGATATCTATTACAGAAAAACAACTAGAATTTAATCTCAATGAGCTTAACAGTGTGTGCGGATCTGGTACACATGGAGCTCTTTTTACTACAGCAGCATTTACTGCCTGCAGATCTTGAATCATTCTCCATCCCACTGAGGGCGGAGCCTTTTTTTACAGGAAATATGGGTGTGTTACATGGTGAATCTGGACATGGCACTATTACTCCTGCTGTTAATAAATTCTCTATTACTGGCCTGATTCCTTCAATTGCATCAGGTTTCAATGGATACTGTCTTACACATGGTCTGTATTCTGTTTTTGGTCTTATAACTACAGGTTGTGCATTTTTTTATCAGTCCTACGTCTGAAGGACCTGTTGTCCACAATCCTGATGGTACAGAAGAGAGAAGATCGTCCTCTTCAGGACTCAACTGAAACACTCAGGATTGTGAAGTGGACACATCAATCTGTGTTCCAGCTGTCAGCACCAATGAGACATTAACTGGCACTTTATACAATTTAGTTGATGGACTGAACTCCGTTCGTGGTCCAACTCTGCTCCAATCAGTGGCTGACAAAGCTGTTATGACTGTCAGTCCCAATTCTTGCCATTCTGTCAAATATGGTTTACAAAGTGACACATGTAATGGCATACCTGTGAATCTCAATTTTAAAACATCTTCAGTGGCACCTGTTACTGTTATGACAGCTGTTGAGTTGCCATCATGAATCAAATCGGTCATTATCAGCTTCACAGGTGAAATATTTTTCAATTTGTTTTCATACACTGGTGTTCCTGGCAATATGCCACTATGGACTCTAAATACACTCAAATCTGCATCTAAACTCTATCCATGGTTCTCCTTCTTTCTGAGTTGTCCTGGTAATTTCAGTATAATTTATCTTTGGTCCTAACACTCCTTTTGCACGTGTAATCGTAGCTTCCACTCTTGTTTTCAAGACTAGATCATGTGTCAGTGGTACGCCTTGTTGATCTGCAGGATTCCAGTCTCCACGTACCTGACTCCATTTAGGGCCACATGCTTTCATCCACACCTGTTGGACTTCAGGTCCATTAAGGTGGTAAGATGTTCTAATGTTTTCTATATCCTGCATAAATCCCTCAATGTCGACATGTGGCGATGGTATCATGTCGACTGCTGCTTTGATATCATCAGCATTCCATGTCCGATAAACGAGCATGGTTGGTAGCTGTCCTGCTGTTTCTGCACGAGGATTTGGTACTTCTATCATAGGATAGGCACCTCCCTGATCACTATGTTCCACCATGGGAGGGGCTGTAGGCACTTTTGCTTGACTGCGTGTTTGTGGTTTTTCTGGTTTTTCTCTTTTTACCTTAGGTTTTACTGCCAAATCATACTGTGGTGGCAATACATCGTCATCCTCTGGTAGAGGAGATAAAGGTCTCTTTGCCACCGACGGTCCAGCCGGCGGTGGTTGTTGAGGCTGTTCTGGTTCTCTGTGCTGAATTATCACATCTTCTTCTGCCTTACCTACAGCTTTCTTTTTTCTTGCTTTCTCTAATCGTCGCTTCTCTGCTCCCTTCTGTCTGTTCTCTGCTTCTTCCTCCCAAAATGCCACTAAATCTGCCCCTACTTTCTGCATCTTTTTCTCATCACCTTTATGTTGCTGTTCTAACTCCTTCTTCAGCTTCTGTATACTGATCAGGTTCAGTCGTCCGTCAAAGTCATGTTTATTAATCCAGGTCTCCAATTTTTTGTTGTTTTTGGATTTTTTGCTTCCATAAATTTCCAGTCGTCAGTTGATAAATTTTCCTTATTTATAGACGTCTTACCCCCCATTTTTATTATCCCTTGTTATAATTTGGACTTCAGACGGGGGCACACCTAGGGTGTTCTAAATCTGAAGTTTTCACACTTTCTTTGGACGTGACAATTAATTTGCCGTCGTGTGGTTGATTCCTTTCACCTCCCCGTAGGAAGCGGAATCACTTGCCTCTGCTTCCACACGCACGGTTGTCACTAACGTTGTCCAAAGTATTACACACACACAGTTTTCACACAGTTATTTACACTTGCGCAAAACACTATTTACACATAGAAACACTCCTAATAATCGTACGCGTATTCTTATGCCAGGGGAGCTCACCCTCCCGTGAAATTTAACTAATGTCCTGCCTTAGGGGACTCCGCCGTCCCTGCCAAATTTAACTACTTTTTACAGTGCACGTATTTCTACCCGGGATTTCCTTTACGTATTAAAACAGAGGAGTCCGTATCCTCCTTCCGGAATTTAACTACTTGCGTCCCTCGCAACCGTAGAGGAGTCCGCCCTCCTTACAGAGTTTAACTGCTTTGCATTAACAGACGATTCTGTATCATCGCTTACGGAGTTTAACTGTTTTATGTGATCACTTTTATCCCCTACCGGTACGCGTATATAAACAGAGGAGTCCGCACCCTCCTTACAGAGTTTAACTGCTTGCATTAACAGACGATTCTGTATCCTCGCTTGCGGAATTTAACTGTTTATGTGATTCTGATCACCACTCACTCAGTACTAGTTTACAAAGAAAATTCTACTCACTGACTCGACTTCCTGTCTGTCTTCTTCGGGAAAATCTCGTCAACCCAGACGATGCCAACGTTGGGTCGACATTGCAGACACGATCAATCGAATCGGACCTTGGCCAAGGATTTACGTCTGGACTTGACGACCTCCGCTGGACACCTCCGGTGATTGTTGAGATCCCGGACGAGCCCCCCAGTCAATGTTGGGTATTTTCCTCCTCCAAACATTTTAAAACCTTTACAAGACAAACAGAGTCAAGAAACACCAGTGAGACAGAAAGTCAAATATTACGCGTGGGAGTGCGGCCAGGCTGTACACCAAGGCTACACTAAAGTCTGGCCTGCTTTTCCGCTCTTTTTATTAAGAGACGCCCTCATCACATAAACAAGAAACTTGTCCTAAGGGTGGGGGTAATGACGCAAGGACAAGTTTCTTCCATAACATAAACGCATACGTCAAGTGCAGCTGTAAGGAAGAACACTTCAGGTCAGCACATCTCGTTCGTCTGTTGCAGTTATCAGCTGTTTTGCATCTGCCTGGAACACTAAGCATCACAATCAGTCAAAATTCAACCTTCAGTTCTTTTACTCCCAGTCGTTAGCGGCTACGAAAACAACCTTATGTTATAACAATAAGTACATCCAGTCCTTCATTCCCAGTTCAGATTGACCCCAGAGTGCTAAAACAAAATTGAATTCTCAGGATTGCATTAAGACAGGTGCAAAACAGCACATCTCCGTTCTCATGAGAAAGAAGACAAAGCTAAAACAAGGTTGAATAACACGTAAGTTCTCAGGGTGAAGTGCAAAACAGCACAACACCGTTCTCATGAGAAAGAAGACAAAGCTACAAATGTTTAACAGTGATAACATATATATATATATATATATATAAAATCCTTAACAGTTTCTTCCTGTTAAAAGGGAGTTTTTCCTTCCCACTGTAGCCAAGTGCTTGCTCACAGGGGGTCGTTTTGACCGTTGGGGTTTTACATAATTATTGTATGGCCTGCCTTACAATATAAAGCGCCTTGGGGCAACTGTTTGTTGTGATTTGGCGCTATATAAAAAAATTGATTAATTAATTAATTAATTGATTAATTTAACACAAGCCTACATTTATTAGAAATAAAAGAAATAGCGACGCTAGTGCGAAAAAAGCGGTCAGTTTTTTATTTATGATCTGCACATCTCCACCCTTAGCAATGACATAGCCCTGTCTTGAGTGACGCTCATACACTGAGTTGCGCACGTCCATTCCAGGTCTATATTTCCATGGGCGATCCATGAAAAATTCCACCCACCCACCCACCCGGGAGGGACACAGTCGGACAGGTGTGAATGATCCGGTGGGGATGGTGTGTACGTGCACAAACACTGCAAGCCCGTGAAAAGTGTGACACCATGTCACGCTCCCACAGCCATGGAGCAATTAGGTGCTGGACATATGTACATAAAACAACAAAAATATGGTAGCATAAAATAATGCGTTAGCTATATCTTATGCCTGTTATAAAGATTGGACAATACAAGTATCATCTTCCTGTTACTCTGTACATGACCCATGTTCATGGATGTAAACAATAATGGGCTGACATGAATGAAGCCGTACGCTCATATTATGTCCACATCAGCCGGCACCGTGTGTCCAGTGAGCGGCGCACCAAAGGACACCGCGTCACATGGACCATGTCACGTCCCCAGCATCTTGTGGGGATGTGACATAGATTCATCTAGGATTTGCCAACATTTGGCTGCTGGTGTGAAGACTGCCTCAATTGCGCCATTCGGCCACGATTCAACATGGCTGATGATTTCGTTTAGCTCCTCGGCCGCATCACGATATGTCCGACCTGTGTTCAACATGCCGTGTGAATGCTGCAAGCATGATCAGATGGCAGTGTGACCTCATCTTGAACACTGTTCGAATCGATTTCTGGCATGAGCAGCACGCGAATGTAGAGTACATGTGCTGTGCCCGAATGGTTGTGGCGACTGCTGTACAAGGCGGCTATGATTTTTCACGAGTGGCATCCTATGTGCACCAGTCGGCTTCAATCGTGTTATATGTGAAGGGGCCCTAAGAAATGTTGGTCATAGTATCTGATCCCTTAAATTTTTCCCCCTCGGGGCTTGAAATTTTAAATTGTTTCCAGACAGCATGAATTTTAATCAAATTGGCAATATCATATTATGCATCCCTTATCTAAATGCTAAGGAATAAAATAATATTGTGCCAAAGCATTTTTTTTTTTTTTTTTATGAATTAAATGTTAAAAACCCTAATGGCGCTTATACCTTCAATGTAATAATTTGTGGGGAATTCAGCTCTGACCTCTTGAAAGTCAAAGAGAAATTCCTTTGAAGACTGTCTCAGCACAATGATTAATCATGGCTTTGTTCCAAACATCACCATGTCTACTCATTTCCACAACAAAAATTGTACTTTGATGACACTTTCTTTTTTTTAGTTCTTAAGACTACACAAAAACTCCTCTTCAGGAAAGAGGTGTCACAGTACACAGAAGTCACGGTTCGGTTCATATTTGCAGTTAGACATCATGGTTCGGTACAAATTCGGTTGTAACATACAGTAGTGTTCAGAATAATAGTAGTGCTATGTGACTAAAAAGATTAATCCAGGTTTTGAGTATATTTCTTATTGTTACATGGGAAACAAGGTACCAGTAGATTCAGTAGATTCTCACAAATCCAACAAGACCAAGCATTCATAATATTCACACTCTTAAGCCTATGAAATTGGGCTATTAGTAAAAAAAAGTAGAAAAAAGGGGGTGTTCATAATAATAGTAGCATCTGCTGTTGATGCTACAAACTCAAAACTTTTATGTTCAAACTGCTTTTTTAGCAATCCTGTGAATCACTAAACTAGTGAAATGCTGAAATGTGAAACTAGAGAAATGCTTCCAAAGTTTCTGGGTTAAATAATCTGATCACTGGCTTCAACTGGCTGTTTTCCTCTGTTCGATTTATAGGCTATCGGCAGGACCTCATAATTTTTGACCAACCCCTCCCCGACCTATAACCAGCTATAATTGGTCTCATTTTGACCGTCTGGATCTGTAGTTTATGGAATCGGGTCTTGTGGTGAAGTTAATATGGTACAACATGGTATTTTAACCCCTTATGTGCGGCAACATTAAAAAATCTTCATTTTTCAAAAAAAAAAAAAAAAAAAGAAAATTGATTAGAATTAGTACCCTGAAACACTACTGATGACCTGAATATCATGATAAACCTTTAAAATGAATGCAATAGATTGCACTCAAGATGTTTTGAAGTGCACCTGGGCTTTTCAGAGCCAGGTTTGGCCCAATATTGGTGTTTTTTGGCTGTCCTTCAGATTGCACACGACATTAATCAGATATCAACCAATGATAGGCCACAACTCACAGATTTACCAGTTGACTTTTTTAGCACAAAAAGTGCTTCAGTGATAACATATAAAAAAAAAATAAACATACCTCAGCCAAATCACAGTACCGATATTCGTATCTACATTATCCAGAGAAAGTGGATTAGACTGAGTTAAACAATAAAGTATGCACTTTTCAAACTGAAATCATGGCAAACATTGAGGCATTAGAGGATGTCATAGTATGCTGTGATATACACTGTAAGATATACACTCATAGAAAGCTGTGTTCTTTTATGATGAAATTATGAATGCGTATTCCTCCTTGACCAAAATACATAACCATACCAAACGGCAAATGATGGCTCTCCACGCTTTCTCCATGTTCGAAGCTGCACACACTCATACACGTACACAAAGGCAACTTCGCTTTTAATATATAGATGATTTACCATCCCCTGCTGGAAAGACGTGTGAGTCCAAAATGTAATTATTAATGTCAGTTGTTCACTGTTGTTACATAATATCCACAGTTTCTCTAAAAATATTAGTCCTATCAACATTCCATTTTGGCATTGTTCATCCTTGACCCACAATATGTAAGCTTACAAATGGCAAATGTCAGATCTCCCCAGTCCATATTTGAAGGTTCATGCACAAACGCACACACGCATACGTGTACACAGAGGCCACTTCGTACTGATATATAGATGATTTACCACCCACTGCTGGAATGGAGTGTGAGTACAGAATTTTATTTTCAACATCCACTGCTGACTGTTACATAAAACTCCTAATTTCTCCGTATTAGTCCTATCAAAACATGGCACATTATGTGACTACAATATGCAAATGCTAGTTTTAAATATGCCTTTAGATTTATTATATGGAATGAGAGCATACATCCATACATAGATCCAGTGATTTCTGGAAAGAAATTAAGCAGTGAAGAGTGCAACGGAGAGCCCAACTCCAGTGACTGGAGAAGACACTGACCTCTTGGTTCTGTTGATCTGTCATGCTGATCCAGAATCTCACCCACTCTACATGCAGTCTGACAAGAAGAAGGGTAAGAAGTTCAGAGCCTGGGACATTCACTGATTTCAGATATCCCTACAGGCAGAGATGTGCTCCCTTCTGCCATTTGCCTGTGCTATTAGTGGCTGTGATATCACATCTCACCTGTTTGGCATCGACAAGGGTGACCAGAACATCAGGAAGCTGGCTCATGTGTACTCTGGCGAGGCAACGAAGGAGATACACCATGTCAGAGAAGAAGCCCTCGCATGTTTATATGGTGGCCAATCCAATGAAGTATTGGACAAGCTACGTCATTGCAGTTCTATGAGAAAGTGTCCACAAGCACCGCTCCAGTACAAGTACATACTCTACCACCTACATCAGCAGCTGCTAAGAACCACAGTGCCAGAGTGTACTACCAGGTGCAAGACTGGACGGGCCATTGTGCATTGGATCCACAACAATGGGGATGGACTCTGGTAGAGGGCCGACTAGACCCCACAACAATGGACTTACCTGCTGCACCAGAGGCACTGCTAAGAGTTGTTCCCTGCAGTTGCAAAACAGACTGCAACTCGTGCAGATGTTCATGCAGAAAGATGCGACTGGAGTGTTCTGTCGCCTGTGGTGAGTGGCAACAGCTGTAGAAATGCATCTGCAGTGGAAGGGGAGGACATTGATGACTTTGACTGAGTACATAAAAACAACTTGCGACTTGAACATAAACTTGTATAGCCCCTAAAGCCAAATAAAGCTTTCTTTTAGTATAAAATTCCATGTCTGCATCTTTATAATAGTCTACAAAAGCACCTTGCCAGTGACTGCAATATCTCTAGTCATGGGAGGAGACCAGTAATTGATAAAAACCACATACACTACATAAATATAGGCCTACATCTTGAAACATCTATCCGCAACCCTACAGGCAGTAGTGGGTAAGAAACATCAAGATTTAAACATGTCCCCCCCACACAAATTTTTTTAGATTTTTTTTTTTTTTTTTTTTATCTGGAGTACTAGGATGTATATAGATGCAAGCCATGCTAAAAGAAATTCTGTTGCAATTTTTTTCTGGGTCCAACCACAAATGCTGTAGACTGGAGAAACTGGAAAGAGAAGCGAGCGATCTGATCCACTGTGCAGATCTGTGCGCACATCGGTGGATCCAAATGCTCTCATGTTCGTCCAGACCAGAACGATAAAGTCCACTTTATCATCAGTCTGATCACTCACTGATCAGACTCTGATGACGTGCTCTGCCCTTTGATCATCTTCATTCAGTTCAAAAAAAGTTGAAGTGCTGGTCCAAGACGCCTCATTATTTTGATGCACAAATACATAAATAAATAACTACAATACCACACACTAACCACAGACACTAAAAACACACTCCAAGCATGGCAAATATCACACAACTTTCAAATACCAAAAACTACGGAGCCGTGGAAGTGTCATCGCAAAATATTTTGTGTGTGGAGAGAATGTGCGCATGTTTTATTATATTGTACGCTCATTTTATTATATTGTGTGCACATTTTATTATATTGTGCGCTCATTTTATTATATTGTGCGCTAATTTTATTATATTGTGTGTACGTTTTACTATATTGTGCACACATTTTATTATATTATGCACACATTTTATTATATTGTGCGCACGTTTTAAGCATTGTTTGAGTAAAACAAGGGCACAATCTACTTAAATGTGGCCACAATTTGTAAAACGTGCACTCAATTACTAAATAATGTCTTGACACATAAATGTTGGCTATTATCAATCAATCAATCAATTTTTTTATATAGCGCCAAATCACAACAAACAGTTGCCCCAAGGCGCTTTATATTGTAAGGCAAGGCCATACAATAATTATGTAAAACCCCAACGGTCAAAACGACCCCCTGTGAGCAAGCACTTGGCTACAGTGGGAAGGAAAAACTCCCTTTTAACAGGAAGAAACCTCCAGCAGAACCAGGCTCAGGGAGGGGCAGTCTTCTGCTGGGACTGGTTGGGGCTGAGGGAGAGAACCAGGAAAAAGACATGCTGTGGAGGGGAGCAGAGATCGATCACTAATGATTAAATGCAGAGTGGTGCATACAGAGCAAAAAGAGAAAGAAACAGTGCATCATGGGAACCCCCCAGCAGTCTACGTCTATAGCAGCATAACTAAGGGATGGTTCAGGGTCACCTGATCCAGCCCTAACTATAAGCTTTAGCAAAAAGGAAAGTTTTAAGCCTAATCTTAAAAGTAGAGAGGGTGTCTGTCTCCCTGATCTGAATTGGGAGCTGGTTCCACAGGAGAGGAGCCTGAAAGCTGAAGGCTCTGCCTCCCATTCTACTCTTACACACCCTAGGAACTACAAGTAAGCCTGCAGTCTGAGAGCGAAGCGCTCTATTGGGGTGATATGGTACTACGAGATCCCTAAGATAAGATGGGACCTGATTATTCAAAACCTTATAAGTAAGAAGAAGAATTTTAAATTCTATTCTAGAATTAACAGGAAGCCAATGAAGAGAGGCCAATATGGGTGAGATATGCTCTCTCCTTCTAGTCCCCATCAGTACTCTAGCTGCAGCATTTTGAATTAACTGAAGGCTTTTTAGGGAACTTTTAGGACAACCTGATAATAATGAATTACAGTAGTCCAGCCTAGAGGAAATAAATGCATGAATTAGTTTTTCAGCATCACTCTGAGACAAGACCTTTCTGATTTTAGAGATATTGCGTAAATGCAAAAAAAGCAGTCCTACATATTTGTTTAATATGCGCTTTGAATGACATATCCTGATCAAAAATGACTCCAAGATTTCTCACAGTATTACTAGAGGTCAGGGTAATGCCATCCAGAGTAAGGATCTGGTTAGACACCATGTTTCTAAGATTTGTGGGGCCAAGTACAATAACTTCAGTTTTATCTGAGTTTAAAAGCAGGAAATTAGAGGTCATCCATGTCTTTATGTCTGTAAGACAATCCTGCAGTTTAGCTAATTGGTGTGTGTCCTCTGGCTTCATGGATAGATAAAGCTGGGTATCATCTGCGTAACAATGAAAATTTAAGCAATACCGTCTAATAATACTGCCTAAGGGAAGCATGTATAAAGTGAATAAAATTGGTCCTAGCACAGAACCTTGTGGAACTCCATAATTAACTTTAGTCTGTGAAGAAGATTCCCCATTTACATGAACAAATTGTAATCTATTAGACAAATATGATTCAAACCACCACAGCGCAGTGCCTTTAATACCTATGGCATGCTCTAATCTCTGTAATAAAATTTTATGGTCAACAGTATCAAAAGCAGCACTGAGGTCTAACAGAACAAGCACAGAGATGAGTCCACTGTCCGAGGCCATAAGAAGATCATTTGTAACCTTCACTAATGCTGTTTCTGTACTATGATGAATTCTAAAACCTGACTGAAACTCTTCAAATAGACCATTCCTCTGCAGATGATCAGTTAGCTGTTTTACAACTACCCTTTCAAGAATTTTTGAGAGAAAAGGAAGGTTGGAGATTGGCCTATAATTAGCTAAGATAGCTGGGTCAAGTGATGGCTTTTTAAGTAATGGTTTAATTACTGCCACCTTAAAAGCCTGTGGTACATAGCCAACTAACAAAGACAGATTGATCATATTTAAGATCGAAGCATTAAATAATGGTAGGGCTTCCTTGAGCAGCCTGGTAGGAATGGGGTCTAATAAACATGTTGATGGTTTGGATGAAGTAACTAATGAAAATAACTCAGACAGAACAATCGGAGAGAAAGAGTCTAACCAAATACCGGCATCACTGAAAGCAGCCAAAGATAACGATACGTCTTTGGGATGGTTATGAGTAATTTTTTCTCTAATAGTTAAAATTTTGTTAGCAAAGAAAGTCATGAAGTCATTACTAGTTAAAGTTAATGGAATACTCAGCTCAATAGAGCTCTGACTCTATGTCAGCCTGGCTACAGTGCTGAAAAGAAACCTGGGGTTGTTCTTATTTTCTTCAATTAGTGATGAGTAGAAAGATGTCCTAGCTTTATGGAGGGCTTTTTTATAGAGCAACAGACTCTTTTTCCAGGCTAAGTGAAGATCTTCTAAATTAGTGAGATGCCATTTCCTCTCCAACTTACGGGTTATCTGCTTTAAGCTACGAGTTTGTGAGTTATACCACGGAGTCAGACACTTCTGATTTAAAGCTCTCTTTTTCAGAGGAGCTACAGCATCCAAAGTTGTCTTCAATGAGGATGTAAAACTATTGACGAGATACTCTATCTCCCTTACAGAGTTTAGGTAGCTACTCTGCACTGTGTTGGTATATGGCATTAGAGAACATAAAGAAGGAATCATATCCTTAAACCTAGTTACAGCGCTTTCTGAAAGACTTCTAGTGTAATGAAACTTATTCCCCACTGCTGGGTAGTCCATCAGAGTAAATGTAAATGTTATTAAGAAATGATCAGACAGAAGGGAGTTTTCAGGGAATACTGTTAAGTCTTCTATTTCCATGCCATAAGTCAGAACAAGATCTAAGATATGATTAAAGTGGTGGGTGGACTCATTTACTTTTTGAGCAAAGCCAGTAGAGTCTAATAATAGATTAAATGCAGTGTTGAGGCTGTCATTCTCAGCATCTGTGTGGATGTTAAAATCGCCCACTATAATTATCTTATCTGAGCTAAGCACTAAGTCAGACAAAAGGTCTGAAAATTCACAGAGAAACTCACAGTTACGACCAGGTGGACGATAGATAATAACAAATAAAACTGGTTTTTGGGACTTCCAATTTGGATGGACAAGACTAAGAGACAAGCTTTCAAATGAATTAAAGCTCTGTCTGGGTTTTTGATTAATTATTAAGCTGGGATGGAAGATTGCTGCTAATCCTCTGCCCCGGCCCGTGCTACGAGCATTCTGACAGTTACTGTGACTCGGGGGTGTTGACTCATTTAAACTAACATATTCATCCTGCTGTAACCAGGTTTCTGTTAGGCAGAATAAATCAATATGTTGATCAATTATTATATCATTTACCAACAGGGACTTAGAAGAGAGAGACCTAATGCTTAATAGACCACATTTAACTGTTTTAGTCTGTGGTGCAGTTGAAGGTGCTATATTATTTTTTCTTTTTGAATTTTTATGCTTAAATAGATTTTTGCTGGTTATTGGTAGTCTGGGAGCAGGCACCATCTCTACGGGGATGGGGTAATGAGGGGATGGCAGGGGGAGAGAAGCTGCAGAGAGGTGTGTAAGACTACAACTCTGCTTCCTGGTCCCAACCCTGGATAGTCACGGTTTGGAGGATTTAAGAAAATTGGCCAGATTTCTAGAAATGAGAGCTGCTCCATCCAAAGTGGGATGGATGCCGTCTCTCCTAACAAGACCAGGTTTTCCCCAGAAGCTTTGCCAATTATCTATGAAGCCCACCTCATTTTTTGGACACCACTCAGACAGCCAGCAATTCAAGGAGAACATGCGGCTAAACATGTCACTCCCGGTCCGATTGGGGAGGGGCCCAGAGAAAACTACAGAGTCCGACATTGTTTTTGCAAAGTTACACACAGATTTAATGTTAATTTTAGTGACCACCGATTGGCGTAACCGGGTGTCATTACTGCCGACGTGAATTACAATCTTACCAAATTTACGCTTAGCCTTAGCCAGCAGTTTCAAATTTCCTTCAATGTCGCCTGCTCTGGCCCCCGGAAGACAATTGACTATGGTTGCTGGTGTCGCTAACTTCACATTTCTCAAAACAGAGTCGCCAATAACCAGAGTTTGATCCTCGGCGGGTGTGTCGTCGAGTGGGGAAAAACGGTTAGAGATGTGAACGGGTTGGCGGTGTACACGGGGCTTCTGTTTAGGGCTACGCTTCCTCCTCACAGTCACCCAGTCGGCCTGCTTTCCCGGCTGCTCGGGATCTGCCAGGGGGTAACTAACGGCGGCTAAGCTACCTTGGTCCGCACCGACTACAGGGGCCTGGCTAGCTGTAGAATTTTCCACGGTGCGGAGCCGAGTCTCCAATTCGCCCAGCCTGGCCTCCAAAGCTACGAATAAGCTACACTTATTACAAGTACCATTACTGCTAAAGGAGGCCGAGGAATAACTAAACATTTCACACCCAGAGCAGAAAAGTGCGGGAGAGACAGGAGAAGCCGCCATGCTAAATCGGCTAAGAGCTAGTAGCTATGCTAAGCTAGCGAATTCCTAAAAACACGCAAAGTGAATAATGTGTAAATAATTTAGAGGTGATTCAGCAGAAGGAGTGCTTTAGTTAAGGCACGTAAAGATTACACTGGGAAACAAATCGTAATCTAGATAACTAGATCAATCTAACTGCGCAGATTAAACAGCTAACAGATACAGAAAAACACCGCTGTGCTCCGGAACAGGAAGTGATACAATACCGCAGTGAGAGCCAACCACCAGTAGAGGCAAGCAAGAAGAAAAGAGCTAACAAACCAGCAGACAGTGTAATACATTTCCCTATTAGAAATGGATGTGGTCAGGGTATATCATGGTTTGGGTGCACAAGGACATATAGAGAACTCTAGCTACCCAGCATGACATCAGCTGGTGTTTAAGCACATTAAAAAGGAAGCTGAGGGCCACACGTCTCCCCGTCCCCATGGCCAGGAAAACATGCACACGTTTTATTGAGAGCACGTTTTATTAATTTGTGGGCTGAATTAAAGGAAGACGTGTGCACAAATTATCATGGCCAGAAAAAAAAATGTGACCTCACCTGGGTTCCATACAAAACTGATTGCTGTCTGCTTTTTGCTCCGCACAAAACCACTATTTTTCTGGGGATCATTGATTATTAGGTCATATATTTTTTACACCAGTGATGAAGAAAAATGTGTGCATATTTTTTACTTGTCATTCGCTGCTGCAGACAGAGAGACAGAAGAAAAGTCCACCAATGAATGATGAATAATGAAGTGGGAGTCATGTTTCTTCCCACTCCTCTCTCTCTCTCTCCTGCAGCAGAATGAGGAAATGAGTCATTTTTGCTGTGGATGTCTGCAAAATACACAGTAAATATGAGCATATTAACCAGAAAAAAGTCATTGTGTAAATTATTATGTTATATGGCTGGGGGGGCCTGGCTTCCGGTTTGTTTGTCTTTTTGTTTTCCTCCCAGGTGGCGTGCGTTTGGGACTGAGTGGCTGTGTTGCTGAGGCTGTCAGGACCTCACCCTGATCACCTGCGACTCGTCAGGACTCACAGCTGAGGTGCATCTGGATGGATTGGAGCATGTTGGCATTTAAGACTGGAGTGCACAGTGTGTATTTGCCAGAGACTCGACCTTGTGACCAGACGGGTGAGATCGTCGTCTCGGGAGCCATCTCATCAGCAGCGGATGCTGAGAAACGTCCAGGTTTGATGCACAGTCTGTGAAAGAGGAGGGGGTGAGGTCTCACGCTCGTCAGCACACTTCCTGAGGTACGTTAGATTTTGTGACTAACAGTTATACAGTCAGTAAATGTGGTGTCCCTCACACCTTATTGTATTGAGCTGTTTGTTAGTCATGTATCAGCTTCCACTGCGGTGGAGTTTTGTGAACTGGATGTTCCATGCCCGCAGGTTGGAAGCTGATCAGCAATCAAGCCAGGAAGTGTTTGCTGTTTGTACACCTTTAAGTGTTCTGTGTGTAGAGTGTGGACTCACATAATGGTTCCTTCTTTCACAGACTCGGTTGTTGCGGCCACCTGGGGGGTGTCGGCGGGGTCCTTGGGTCCGAAACAGCTTCTGGCTCCGGACCGTTAGCGCTGCTGGGAGCGCACCACACCAGACCGCACCTTTTTGTATTATCACTGTTATGTATTAAATTCAGTTAGCCTTTGTACCGTGCTCTGCTTATTTCATACTGGGTCCTTCAAACGCTGGTCGGTTCTCCGAGCTGCGTCCGACACATAACAGTAGTCTCTGGCCAAACATCACGGACCCAGCGTTAGCAGAGACGGTAACGCGCCGGGAAGGCGGCAGCAGACGTTCAGTGGTTATCCGGATCAGTTGCGGGGCTCTCCGCCCGGAAGGTGCGTGTTTGAGACCCATTACTGGATACTAATTTGTGCTCTCTTGCAGCCGTGTTCCTGTGTTGTGCCTCATCCGTGGATCGTGGTGGAGTGTGACTGGCGACGGCTTCGCGTCACACTCCGACCGGATGGGAGGTGTAAACGGGAGCTGCAAGAGTGCGTTTGTAATGGGTTCACACGCACGGCGGAGCTCTGTTAGCACGGGTCGCTGGGCTTCCGGTGTTACAGTCGTAGCCCCGTTTCCCCGGATAAAGGTAACTACTGCGTCTGTTGTATCAGCTCCGGCGTTATTTAGTTGAGCACATTTTGGTTGTGTGTTGCACTCAGCTGCGCACACAAAAGCAGCTCGTTTGTTTTTTTCTGTCGCCCAAGGGGTTTTTTCATTTTTAGCACTCTGGTTCCCCCTTGTGGTGACTGAATCACGGTACCGTCAAGCTCTGGAGTAGGAACAGGTGTGTTCCATTTGGTTGAGCTTGACGGTATAACTCACTGATTTGTTTTGTGTTAGTTCATTTTGTGTGGGTGTTTTTTGAGTTGGTTTTTGTGTGGGCTTTTCTTTTTTGTTGTCCACTATTTGTCTGGGGGTGTGACCCTGTAGCCTTTGCTAAAGAAGAACAAAAACAAAAAAAAAAAAAAAAAAAAAAGAAAGAAAAACGGGGACCCAAACAACTGTGTGTTGGTCTGTTTTTTTTTTTTCTTTTGTTTCTTTTTGTTTCACATCCCCAGGGTTAGATGGAACGGTCCCCTGGGGGGTGATGGGGTGGTATTTGGGTTGTTTTTTCTCTTTGTTTTTTGTTGTGCCCTCTCTTCTCCTCTGACTCCAGCCGGGTGTGCCGTAGTGTCGGCATTGCTGGAGGGGTGCAGTTAGGTTGTGCTGGGCGTTTCCCAGGTGGCCTCTGCACCCGGGAGGGGAGGGGGGGGGGGGTTTGGGGTTTTTTTTGTTTTCCCTCCCCCAGTTTCCGCCCTCAGGGTTTGACTGTGGTGTCCTCTGGGGGGGAAAAGGCGTTGGGTCCATCTAGCCGTGGACGGCCGGGGCTGGGTCCATTGGTCGTGAGGGGAGGCGTCTCCTGGGGTTGACGAGTGGTCCTCTGGGGGGCGCTGGTAGTCCCCGTGGGTGACGGTGGATCCCAGAGGGACCTCGGCCGTGGTTATTACTCCTGGAGCTGGCGGGTGGCCCTCTGGGGGGTGTTGGTCCCTGCGTGTCGTTTGGGGGGGAGGAGGGGGGGTATTTTGGCATTTTTGTTTGTGAGTTTACATGTGGGTTGTTTTTCTTTTCTCCCCTTCCCTGGGGTTTGATGGGACGGTCCCCTGGGGCGGGGGGGGTGTTTTGGTTGTTTTGTGTTATGACTGATCCCACATGTTGGTTAAAGGCTGACCGCACAGGTGTAGGAACTCCTGGCCACACCTGTGCTGAGACTGTCAAACAAGGGCAAAGATGCAGCCAGTTCACCAGTCTGTTGGAGGACGAACGCAGACGCGGTTTCCAGCCATGGTCCCTGGAGGGGGGTGTTTCTCCTGGGCCAGGTGTGTGTGGTCGCCGGGAGGCTTCCCGTGGGGGTGGGGTACTGTTATATGGCTGGGGGGGCCTGGCTGCCGGTTTGTTTGTCTTTTTGTTTTCCTCCCAGGTGGCGTGCATTTGGGACTGAGTGGCTGTGTTGCTGAGGCTGTCAGGACCTCACCCTGATCACCTGCGACTCGTCAGGACTCACAGCTGAGGTGCATCTGGATGGATTGGAGCATGTTGGCATTTAAGACTGGAGTGCACAGTGTGTATTTGCCAGAGACTCGACCTTGTGACCAGACGGGTGAGATCGTCGTCTCGGGAGCCATCTCATCAGCAGCGGATGCTGAGAATGTCCAGGTTTGATGCACGGTCTGTGAAAGAGGAGGGGGTGAGGTCTCACGCTCGTCAGCACACTTCCTGAGGTACGTTAGATTTTGTGACTAACAGTTATACAGTCAGTAAATGTGGTGTCCCTCACACCTTATTGTATTGAGCTGTTTGTTAGTCATGTATCAGCTTCCACTGCGGTGGAGTTTTGTGAACTGGATGTTCCATGCCCGCAGGTTGGAAGCTGATCAGCAATCAAGCCAGGAAGTGTTTGCTGTTTGTACACCTTTAAGTGTTCTGTGTGTAGAGTGTGGACTCACATAATGGTTCCTTCTTTCACAGACTCGGTTGTTGCGGCCACCTGGGGGGTGTCGGCGGGGTCCTTGGGTCCGAAACAGCTTCTGGCTCCGGACCGTTAGCGCTGCTGGGAGCGCACCACGCCAGGCCGCACCTTTCTGTTATTACATTTTCACTGTTATGTATTAAATTCAGTTAGCCTTTGTACCGTGCTCTGCTTATTTCATACTGGGTCCTTCAAACGCTGGTCGGTTCTCCGAGCTGCGTCCGACACATAACATATTAATCATAATTCAAGTTATATCTGGCCTATTAACAAAATTTAAAAAGTGGTATACATTTTCAATTCTACCGTTCAACATGCATTCATACAGAGACTCAGTGGAGCGGATTGCGTGCTATGTCTGCTTAATTAGGTCACGTGACTTTTAACGCAGAGGAGTGTCAGTTGACAGTTGACAAAAAAATCTTTAAATTGTGCCAAAGAGGTGTTCCTGGGTTCCTTGTGAGAATTTATTTTTTTAATTTTTTGGTATTCACATCAGACAGTGCCAGTGCAATGGGAATTTTTGTTGACCCCTTTCAATGTATAATCCAAGCAAATTTCTCCTGAGTTGACCTGAAATGATCAGCAAGTAACAAATGAGCATATGGATTCTGGATTCCAGATTTCTCACATGGTGTAATTTCTGTTATCTCTTTTTAATTATAATCATTTTATTAAACCTGTTCAAAAGCATAAAAGCAAAATCTGCATGTGGCTTGCTGATAGAAATCTTTGAAAGTGAGAGAAAATGAGTCAACTCTGCTGGGAGCCTTTGAATCCAGCCTCATACAGCAGATAAAGTGAAGCTTCATTTACAGTATCTATAATTTACAACACCTTGTTAGTTTCATACTAATTTCACTCAACTTTTCTGGTCCTCTCTATTACCATGTGGTGTTGTTTCTCTGCATGGTTCATTATTTAAGTTTTGGTCAGCCAATCTTAAGTAAATGAAATCTTGTCTCACCTGTCCTGTCCTCACCACCAGTGATGCCGGTAACGCGTTACTTAGTAACGCATTACTCTAATCTAACCACTTTTTTTGTAACGAGTAATCTAACGCGTTAATCTTTCCAAATCAGTAATCATATTAAAGTTACTTCTCCAAGTCACTGTGCGTTACTATTATTTTTGAATTGTGGGTCGATAGCAGCATTAAACTTTGTCCGTGGGCAGGAGGTCGGGGTTTGACTGAAATGCCCACTTTAAGCGAGCTGTGAGCTTTTCATCAGCTCCGACTCGTCCTCACCTCTTAAAGCGCGGTGAAAACAGCACACCCGAACTGAGCTTTACAAAGTCATTTTTATGCTTTATTTTTCTCCTTTATTTAGAATTCTGAGCTGAGTCGCTCCGTATCGTCTCGTTAAAAACAGCTGATCCTCCGCGATGCGTGTCAACAACTAACACTATTTTCCACTCAAATGCACCTAAACTCTCTTTCTGAGGACCACATGATGTGAAAACACAATAAAACTTTCTTACCTGTAAATCTGGTCATGTTTTCTGCATAAATAAATGTTATCCATTCTTTGTGCTCAAACGCCAAAGCAGGGGCGAATCCAGATGGAATGGGGGCGTGGGGCAGGGATGTGCCCCCCTCACAACACCCCTAGATTAAAGGTCCAGTTTTGAAGCCGTTTTTTTTACTACAACTACTAATACTACTTAAAATAATAATAATTTTGACAAGTAAAATGTTTATAGAGAATTTAAATGTTAAAAAAATGTTAGAATTTAATAGTTACATTTACAAACAATGTAGGTTAGAAATTGCAAGTTTTACTGTTACAGTGCTGTCAACAGTTAAATATGAGGTCAAGAAAGATTATTTTACTTTTTATAAAAGAAGTATTTATTTTCATTGAAGTCAAGAAAGGGTGACTATAAAGTGAGTTTTAGCAAAACAGGTAACTATGCTATGCATGCAAGTTTGTATTTTTAGCAGCATTGACTTGTTTACAACACCTGTTTCTTGTTTGTCACATTTGGAATTTTCTGGGACTGCATTTGCCCAGATTTGAAACCAAAAATTGTTGCCTCTAGGGACTAGTGTCTATACAAAAGTATCAATGGACCATATGCCAATTTACTAAATTCTGAAAGTTAGAAAAGGAAATCAGAAAAGCTATCTGGGACCTCAGAAAACCCATCTGCAATTATTGCTTGATCTCCAAAATCAGTCTATGCAAGTGAAATTATGTTCAGTATGAGTGTTGTCATTACAATTCATGATAAGTAATTTATCCTAAACTTATGATCTGTTGTTTTTTCAAACTTATGCAAAAACAAATCTTGAGAAAAAAATACAGTATGCGATTGTTAATAATTTTTAAGAGCCTGTTCTTTCATATTTATGAATACATTTTACCACATTGCAGTTATTTAATGAAAACTCAACCTATCATTCTTTTTGAGTTCTACACGTGGTGATACCTTATTTACACCAGGATGTTAATAAAATCAATGCTGACTATTCTCAGAATAAAGTACTTATATCCACAGTTTCAAATTGTATAAGTCAAATGGTGTCCACTTAATGGTCTTCACAAAACATTAAAATTACTGTTCTGGATGCTCAGAATGCATCTGAGCTTATGTAGAAACTGTTGGCTTCTGGGGCCTTAAAGCGGCCCCCAGACCCCCGGCCTATGGGCTTCGGCCCTGCAGGCCTCGCACTTTGCCCCCCCCCCCCCAATTTCTAGTTCTAAATTGTGCCCTTGGGCACAAGTCTTACACCAAATTCCCTTCCTGAAAGGAAGGGGTCAAAGTTAAAGTTGCTCCAAATTTGGTAAAAAATGATGCAAATTATTCATTGAGTTAAATGGGTTTTAAAAAGGAATAGTTTGGACCATGTATCATGCTTAGTTATCATGTTACGGGTTAACATATGTCACATGTCATAGAATCCAATGGATGTTGACCTTGTTTAACATTTACTTTGGAGACCAAGCATTCAACACAATCAAAATTATTCCATTTATTAATCCTGTTAGCTCAGCCAATAATTTGCATCACTTTTTACCAAAATTGAAGGAACTTTAGCTTTTGACCCCTGTACAAACTGAAACTGACCTTTGTCACCATTTTTGCTGTCCAAACTATACCTTTTTGGAATCTTTATGATCAGGCAAATAATGTAGTGTAGTTTTCAAAATGATTTGAGCATTTTTTAATTTTGACCCATGTGTATTTATTTATTTATTTATTAGTTTATTTGACAGGGGCAATGTACGTTAATGAACATTTCTGTAAATGCACCAGAATTAGCCTTAGCGGCTATTTTTCATCTGCAGTCCCTGGACAGGTGGTAGCAATCACCCTAAAAATAAGTGTTAGCTAAAATACATACATAAAACACTTCACATTATTATACAATTTAGTAAAAGTGTAATTCTTCACTTGACCCCTACCTGGTCGCCTATTGAAAATTCAAGTGGCCAGTCATTTTTTTCAAAAGAATAATGTCTAAGACGTATTTGTGCCAACTTTAGTGTTTGTATCACCATTTGCACAATTGTTTCAGTTATCTACTGCACTACTAACAGCAGGATCAAAGGAATCAGGATCTGCAGCAGAGAGACAACCATACAGCAACAACATGGAACATTTGTGATGTTCAAAGATTTGCAGTCATGAACAAGCTCGGTGATCAGGGCCCCTTCACATGTACTGCGAGTTTGGTCGAATTACGGCCAAACAGCGTGAAACAGTTCTAAAAAGTGTACCATGAAAATATCGCGCCGACAGACAGGTGTGTACGATTCTGCTGCAAAAAGTGTCGTGCACGCTCATCTTTGTGGTGTATTCAGTTGAATATAGATTGAAGAGGATTTGCAAATCATTGTATTCTATTTTTATTTTCATTTTACACAGTGTCCCAACTTCACTGGAATTGGGGTTGTACATAACATATTTTCTGAAGTATAGTCCCAAAAATACCTCTTTAAGGGGAATGGCAAATTAGCGCTTTTCCACCTGCATCAGACGCTCAAAAAGCTTTACATATAATGCCTCACATTCACCCCGATGTGAGGGTGCTGCTATACAAGGTACTCATGACACACCGGGAGCAACTATGGGATTAAGGACCTTGCCCAAGAGCCCTTAGTGATTTTCCGGTCAGGCTGGGACTTGAACCAAGGATCCTCTGGTCTCAAGCCCAATGCCTTAAGCACTCAACCATCAGGAAAATAAAACACATTCCATAAGGTGCACTGGATTGTAAGGTGTCTTCCAAATAGAGAAAAAAGTCCATCTTCATTCAAAAAGTGTGTTCTTCCATTAAAAACACTTTAACATCTGATGTTGCACTTCTTAGAAATGATCACCCAGAGAATTACTAAAATGTGGGGCAGAATAGACATTATTAGAGTCCAAATAAATAAATTAATTTTGTTAACTAGATAAATTGTGTGCACCAAGTTCCACTCAATTATTGCAGTAATTTTAATTAGTAACAGGGATTAAATGCTTTGTAATCAGCACCATGGAGCCACATTAATGACAGTTGACTCCAGGCTGAACAATCTTGCAATGCCTAGATATGATGAGTGTTGTAAGCAAACCCATTTTTAATAGTTTAAATAATTTATTTATGAATAATAAATGGCAATGTTTTACTCTGTAAGAAATAAAGATGATTCAACCAAACGGGTATTCGACAACAGTGACTGAGGGTTGTATCTTTCAGAAGAAGAATAACGAGGACCAGCTGTGGGGATCAAACAAATGGTTGTGTCACGGCTGAAGCAGGAAAGGTGCCAGTGACAGCTGTTGTCCAGGTGGCGGATGGCAGTCTGAAAAGAGTGGGCAGACAGTGTGCATGGAAACAGCTTCATTTCAGGAAGTGGAGGTAGAAGATGAAGAAGGTGGGATGTCAACCGTGAAACAATTCAACCCCATTTGAACAAAATTTTAAATCACCTTGTGTGCTGGCACATCCAATAGTATGATTCAGTTTAAGAGTGAAAACAAGAGCTTTCAACTCCTAAATGAGTTAACAGTCAGCTAAAACATAAGGTTCTGGCCGTTTCTTACTGAGACTTAGCAATTATTTTTTTCTCAAATAGCAAATAAAGGACTTTCATCCTATGAATTAGTTTTCTAAAGTAGGCTATTACCATGGATAGTCTCACTGACAGTTGACACGTAATATTGGACATGACTAATTAATGTATCAATCTGTTACATGGCAGTTCTCACCCTAATGTTCAGTGCAGCATAATCACCATTATGACACTTTCCATCAAGATTAATTAACAGTGAGCCCATCTACAATTCACTGCAGCACACCAAAAGGATTTACCAGACTAACGAACTCAGACAGATAGATTCTTGTGACCTATTCTGTTTTACACCGAGCACTTCTGCATATTGTAATTGATTGTCTCTATTGTTTTACAGCTCTTAACTTTTCACCTGTGAGAGGTGATATTTAGAACCAACGGGGTGGCCCCAGTTTTCATAGGTCCTTCCAGTCAGCAGGCCCATACACTTAGGATTAGTTCTTCTGATTTAAATGATTATTTTTTTTTCAAACTACGGGGCTGACCTTCTGACAAACAGGCTTTCTGAAAATAATGGTGGTAGCAAGACAAAACTGTTCCTTAGTGTGCCCCTATTACCACTGGAATTACTCTAGACTTCCATACTTTTTTTTTTTAGTTCTTCCTTCAGTTGGTATATCTGGTTGGTTGGCCAGTGGCTGCTTGTCTGTCTGGATTTGAAGTCCCATAGAATCTTAGCTCTGCTGTTCTCAACCATCCTTAGTGGTACGCTTCACTTTGCCTTTGAAACTTCTAGTATCTGTAGTTTGCACAGATGTTCCTGTACACTCTCCCAGCAACTTGGTTGTGTCACTCAGTGTATGCTGTCACAACTTGAATCATGTACCCTGCCACTATGTGCTGGTCCATCTCTGGGGCATTTTTACACAGCCTGCACCTCGGGCCTGCTTTGGTCGACCTCTGCATCTATGGATCTGGTGCTAGTAGCGTGTTCATGTGCTGTCCTTCAACCCAGCCTTTGCCAACCATTTGTAGGATTTCTTCATGTCAGCTACCAGCTCAATCTGCCAGTGGCACATCCGATACAAACTTGGTCCATGACCTGGACGATACGGGTACTGGCCCAACACTTGGCACTGTGTCTTTTGTGAAGACTAAGATTTCTTTCTAGACATTGGGTTAAATAGTGAGGAGCTCTCCTAGGACTTCTGGACAGCAAGTCTTCCCTTAATGAACAAGTGAGCTTCCAGCAGTTGGACATCAACATAGCTTAATGAGCCATGAAGTTTCCTGGACTTCCTGGAGGGGTCAGCTTTAGACATGAGTATTTCCCAAACCAAGACAGGGCAGAATCTCTGTGAAGTTAATCTACCATATCTACAAACGTCTTAGCAGATGACATGGAATATTCCTTTGGTTTTTGTTTTGTTTTTTATTCCTACAGCAGAGCAGCAAAAATGATCTGTTGAATAAAGATAACAGAATTGTTATTAGTGATAATGTCAGTGATGTCAGATTCACCAGACAGCCTGTACGAATGACTGCAACAGCATTCAAGGAACTGATTCTGAAGTTTCCTCTGTTCCTACAGACTCCATGAAGTTAGATTAGTTTAGATTAATTGGTTCAAAATGCTGCTGCCAGATTTTTGACATAAAGCACAAAGTTTGACCACATTGCACCCATTTTGGCATCTCTTAAATAAATGGTAAATGGACTGCATTTATATAGCGCTTTTCCATCTGCATCAGACACTCAAAGCACTTTACAAATAATGCCTCACATTCACCCGATGTGAGAGTGCTGCCATACAAGGTGCTCACTACACACTGGAAGCAACAGGGGATTAAAGACCTTGCCCAAGGGCCCTTAGTGATTTTCCAGTGAGGCTGGGATTTGAACCGAGGATCTTCTGAGCTCAAGCCCAATGCCTTAACCACTAGACCAGTGGTGTCCAAACTATTCCAGAAAGGGCCGAGAGGATGCAAGTTTCTTTGCAGCCACTGACTCCAGCAGGTGATTTCACTGATGAATTCATCCCACCTGCTCAAAGGGACGTTAATCAGTGAAATCACCTGCTGAAGTCAGTGGCTGCAAAGAAAACCTGCACCCTCTCCGCCCTTTCTGGAATAGTTTGGACACCACCGCACTTGACCATCACCTCCCCTAGACCATCACCTCTACCTCTTCACTGGCTTCCTGTGCCTGTGAGATCAGATTTCAAGGTTCTGCTACTAGTCTATAAAATCGTTCATGGTTTGGCACCTCCCTACCAAGCTGACCTAATTAAACCCTATGTACCGGCCCAGGCGTTACGTTCTCAGGGTGCAGGACTACTTTGTGTCCCTAGGGTGAATAAAAAGTCTGCAGGTCACAGATCTTTCTCTCATCATGCCCCTGTTCTGTGGAATGATCTCCCTGCATCAATAAAACAGTCCGATTCTGTAGACTTTCAAGTCCAGACTTAAGACTCACATATTTTCCCTTTTGTATGGCTAGCATACTGGCATAGTATGTTATTATGCTTTTTATGTTTTTAATTCATTTTATTAGGAATTGTTTTTGTAATTTGTGTCATATTTGTGTCTGCAGCATGGCCCAAGCAGAGGGTCACCCCTTTGAGTCTGGTCTGCTTGAGGTTTCTTCCTCAGAGGGAGTTTATCCTTACCACTGTCGCTTGTGTGCTTGCTCTGGAGGTTGATAAGGTTAGACCTTACTTGTGTGAAGTGCCTTGAGGCAACTAAATGAAAAAAATTGAAAATGAAATTAGATAGAACTTTATTGATCCCTTTATCAGGCTGGTTGGTCAGAAACTGTTGGACACAAATGCATGGCTCGAACAGACAGCTATGGTTGTAAAAAGGCTTTACTTGGGTGGGTAGCAGAGGTTGGTACACAAGTAGGAAGTCTAGAACAAGCAGCAGTACAAAAATATTCAGGCTTAGGTGTGGTCGATCAAACAGGCAGGAGGTCATAAACAAAACAAGGCAGGCCGGACTATTGAATGCAAGGAAGAGAGCTGGAAAGAGGCACAAGGCACATCAATCTGGTGAGGAACTACTGCAACCAGTGAGCTTATATAGCACTAGGTAATGAGCTGCAAATCAGAAACAGGTACATGTGCGTGAAAAACACCAGAATGAGGGTATGGCCAGAGAGAGGGAAACACCCACCACCAAGAACCCAGGGACAGACAAGAGAGATAGAGACAGACAGACCCAAGCAGAAAAACCTGACAATAGAATAAACACACAGAAAACCAAAGAAAATAACAAAACAGACCAAAACAAAATAAAACAGACAATGAACAAAATCTCAAACCCTGACACCCGTGGGAAGACTCACTCAGGGAAATTGAAGTTCCAGCAGCATTGTATAGCAGCACACAGAGCAAGAAGCACACAGATTATCAAAAGTGAAAGAAAAAAGAAAAACAGTTTGTAAATATAAATATAAATACCAGACACACTAATCAATCAATCAATCAATCAATTTTTTTATATAGCGCCAAATCACAACAAACAGTTGCCCCAAGGCGCTTTATATTGTAAGGCAAGGCCATACAATAATTATGTAAAACCCCAACGGTCAAAACGACCCCCTGTGAGCAAGCACTTGGCTACAGTGGGAAGGAAAAACTCCCTTTTAACAGGAAGAAACCTCCAGCAGAACCAGGCTCAGGGAGGGGCAGTCTTCTGCTGGGACTGGTTGGGGCTGAGGGAGAGAACCAGGAAAAAGACATGCTGTGGAGGGGAGCAGAGATCGATCACTATGATTAAATGCAGAGTGGTGCATACAGAGCAAAAAGAGAAAGAAACAGTGCATCATGGGAACCCCCCAGCAGTCTACGTCTATAGCAGCATAACTAAGGGATGGTTCAGGGTCACCTGATCCAGCCCTAACTATAAGCTTTAGCAAAAAGGAAAGTTTTAAGCCTAATCTTAAAAGTAGAGAGGGTGTCTGTCTCCCTGATCTGAATTGGGAGCTGGTTCCACAGGAGAGGAGCCTGAAAGCTGAAGGCTCTGCCTCCCATTCTACTCTTACAAACCCTAGGAACTACAAGTAAGCCTGCAGTCTGAGAGCGAAGCGCTCTATTGGGGTGATATGGTACTACGAGGTCCCTAAGATAAGATGGGACCTGATTATTCAAAACCTTATAAGTAAGAAGAAGAATTTTAAATTCTATTCTAGAATTAACAGGAAGCCAATGAAGAGAGGCCAATATGGGTGAGATATGCTCTCTCCTTCTAGTCCCGTCAGTACTCTAGCTGCAGCATTTTGAATTAACTGAAGGCTTTTTAGGGAACTTTTAGGACAACCTGATAATAATGAATTACAATAGTCCAGCCTAGAGGAAATAAATGCATGAATTAGTTTTTCAGCATCACTCTGAGACAAGACCTTTCTGATTTTAGAGATATTGCGTAAATGCAAAAAAGCAGTCCTACATATTTGTTTAATATGCGCTTGAATGACATATCCTGATCAAAAATGACTCCAAGATTTCTCACAGTATTACTAGAGGTCAGGGTAATGCCATCCAGAGTAAGGATCTGGTTAGACACCATGTTTCTAAGATTTGTGGGGCCAAGTACAATAACTTCAGTTTTATCTGAGTTTAAAAGCAGGAAATTAGAGGTCATCCATGTCTTTATGTCTGTAAGACAATCCTGCAGTTTAGCTAATTGGTGTGTGTCCTCTGGCTTCATGGATAGATAAAGCTGGTATCATCTGCGTAACAATGAAAATTTAAGCAATACCGTCTAATAATACTGCCTAAGGGAAGCATATATAAAGTGAATAAAATTGGTCCTAGCACAGAACCTTGTGGAACTCCATAATTAACTTTAGTCTGTGAAGAAGATTCCCCATTTACATGAACAAATTGTAATCTATTAGACAAATATGATTCAAACCACCACAGCGCAGTGCCTTTAATACCTATGGCATGCTCTAATCTCTGTAATAAAAATTTTATGGTCAACAGTATCAAAAGCAGCACTGAGGTCTAACAGAACAAGCACAGAGATGAGTCCACTGTCCGAGGCCATAAGAAGATCATTTGTAACCTTCACTAATGCTGTTTCTGTACTATGATGAATTCTAAAACCTGACTGAAACTCTTCAAATAGACCATTCCTCTGCAGATGATCAGTTAGCTGTTTTACAACTACCCTTTCAAGAATTTTGAGAGAAAAGGAAGGTTGGAGATTGGCCTATAATTAGCTAAGATAGCTGGGTCAAGTGATGGCTTTTTAAGTAATGGTTTAATTACTGCCACCTTAAAAGCCTGTGGTACATAGCCAACTAACAAAGATAGATTGATCATATTTAAGATCGAAGCATTAAATAATGGTAGGGCTTCCTTGAGCAGCCTGGTAGGAATGGGGTCTAATAAACATGTTGATGGTTTGGATGAAGTAACTAATGAAAATAACTCAGACAGAACAATCGGAGAGAAAGAGTCTAACCAAATACCGGCATCACTGAAAGCAGCCAAAGATAACGATACGTCTTTGGGATGGTTATGAGTAATTTTTTCTCTAATAGTTAAAATTTTGTTAGCAAAGAAAGTCATGAAGTCATTACTAGTTAAAGTTAATGGAATACTCAGCTCAATAGAGCTCTGACTCTTTGTCAGCCTGGCTACAGTGCTGAAAAGAAACCTGGGGTTGTTCTTATTTTCTTCAATTAGTGATGAGTAGAAAGATGTCCTAGCTTTACAGAGGGCTTTTTTATAGAGCAACAGACTCTTTTTTCCAGGCTAAGTGAAGATCTTCTAAATTAGTGAGACGCCATTTCCTCTCCAACTTACGGGTTATCTGCTTTAAGCTACGAGTTTGTGAGTTATACCACGGAGTCAGACACTTCTGATTTAAAGCTCTCTTTTTCAGAGGAGCTACAGCATCCAAAGTTGTCTTCAATGAGGATGTAAAACTATTGACGAGATACTCTATCTCCCTTACAGAGTTTAGTAGCTACTCTGCACTGTGTTGTTATATGGCATTAGAGAACATAAAGAAGGAATCATATCCTTAAACCTAGTTACAGCACTTTCTGAAAGACTTCTAGTGTAATGAAACTTATTCCCTACTGCTGGGTAGTCCATCAGAGTAAATGTAAATGTTATTAAGAAATGATCAGACAGAAGGGAGTTTTCAGGGAATACTGTTAAGTCTTCTATTTCCATACCATAAGTCAGAACAAGATCTAAGATATGATTAAAGTGGTGGGTGGACTCATTTACTTTTTGAGCAAAGCCAATAGAGTCTAATAATAGATTAAATGCAGTGTTGAGGCTGTCATTCTCAGCATCTGTGTGGATGTTAAAATCGCCCACTATAATTATCTTATCTGAGCTAAGCACTAAGTCAGACAAAAGGTCTGAAAATCACAGAGAAACTCACAGTAACGACCAGGTGGACGATACATAATAACACATAAAACTGGTTTTTGGGACTTCCAATTTGGATGGACAAGACTAAGAGACAAGCTTTCAAATGAATTAAAGCTCTGTCTGGGTTTTTGATTAATTAATAAGCTGGAATGGAAGATTGCTGCTAATCCTCCGCCCCGGCCCGGAGCTACGAGCATTCTGACAGTTAGTGTGACTCGGGGGTGTTGACTCATTTAAACTAACATATTCATCCTGCTGTAACCAGGTTTCTGTTAGGCAGAATAAATCATATGTTGATCAATTATTATATCATTTACTAACAGGGACTTAGAAGAGAGGAGACCTAATGTTTAATAGACCACATTTAACTGTTTTAGTCTGTGGTGCAGTTGAAGGTGCTATATTATTTTTTCTTTTGAATTTTTATGCTTAAATAGATTTTTGCTGGTTATTGGTGGTCTGGGAGCAGGCACCGTCTCTACGGGGATGGGGTAATGAGGGGATGGCAGGGGGAGAGAAGCTGCAGAGAGGTGTGTAAGACTACAACTCTGCTTCCTGGTCCCAACCCTGGATAGTCACGGTTTGGAGGATTTAAGAAAATTGGCCAGATTTCTAGAAATGAGAGCTGCTCCATCCAAAGTGGGATGGATGCCGTCTCTCCTAACAAGACCAGGTTTTCCCCAGAAGCTTTGCCAATTATCTATGAAGCCCACCTCATTTTTTGGACACCACTCAGACAGCCAGCAATTCAAGGACAACATGCGGCTAAACATGTCACTCCCGGTCCGATTGGGGAGGGGCCCAGAGAAAACTACAGAGTCCGACATTGTTTTTGCAAAGTTACACACCGATTTAATGTTAATTTTAGTGACCTCGATTGGCGTAACCGGGTGTCATTACTGCCGACTGAATTACAATCTTACCAAATTTACGCTTAGCCTTAGCCAGCAGTTTCAAATTTCCTTCAATGTCGCCTGCTCTGGCCCCCGGAAGACAACTGACTATGGTTGCTGGTGTTGCTAACTTCACATTTCTCAAAACAGAGTCGCCAATAACCAGAGTTTCATCCTCGGCGGGTGTGTCGTCGAGTGGGGAAAAACGGTTAGAAATGTGAACGGGTTGGCGGTGTACACGGGGCTTCTGTTTAGGGCTACGCTTCCTCCTCACAGTCACCCAGTCAGCCTGCTTTCCCGGCTGCTCGGATCTGCCAGGGGGGAACTAACGGCGGCTAAGCTACCTTGGTCCGCACCGACTACAGGGGCCTGGCTAACTGTAGAATTTTCCACGGTTGCGGAAGCGAGTCTCCAATTCGCCCAGCCTGGCCTCCAAAGCTACGAATAAGCTACACTTATTACAAGTACCGTTACTGCTAAAGGAGGCCGAGGAATAACTAAACATTTCACACCCAGAGCAGAAAAGTGCGGGAGAGACAGGAGAAGCCGCCATGCTAAATCGGCTAAGAGCTAGTAGCTATGCTAAGCTAGCGGATTCCTAAAAACACGCAAAGTGAATAATGTGTAAATAATTTAGAGGTGATTCAGCAGAAGGAGTGCTTTAGTTAAGGCACGTAAAGATTACACTGGGAAACAAATCGTAATCTAGATAACTAGATCAATCTAACTGCGCAGATTAACAGCTAACAGATACAGAAAAACACCGCTGTGCTCCGGAACAGGAAGTGATACAATACCGCAGTGAGAGCCAACCACCAGTGACATTACATTATAATCAATACTGGTTTACTGGCTGCTAATGTTCCCGACCTCTGTCTTCCTGTTACTCCTCCTCCTGAGTGAGGAGTTGTACAGTCTGATGGTCTGAGGGACAAAGGAGGTTTTTCAGTCTGTTGGTCCTGCACTTGGGAAGGAGCAGTCTGTGGCTGAAGAGGCTCCTCTGGTTGCTGATGACGGTGTGGCAGAAGGTGAGTGGCATCATCCATAATGTCCAGCAGTTTGTCCAGTGTTCTCTGACACGTCACCAGAGAGTCCAGGTTCATGCCAACCACAGAGCCAGCCCGCCCTGATCAGATTGTCCAGCCTGAATGTGTCCTTTATCGATGTGGTGCCCCCTGCAGCACACCATGGTGTAAAAGAGGACACTGGCTATAGAACATCTACAGGAGTTTCCTGCAGATGTTAAATGATCACAACCTCCTCAGAAAGTACAGCCTGCTCTGTCCCTTCCTGTACAGGTGGTTGGTGTGGGTTGTCCAGTGCAGTTTGCTGTCCAGCCACAGCCCGAGGGTACTTGTAGGACATCTGCAGCCTCGACCTCAGCTCCTTCAATCAGAACTGGTCGCGGACTTGGTCTGGACTTCCCAAAGTTGATGACCAGATCATTTGTCTTAGGTAGCTGGAGATCCAAGTGACCAGGTCCACTCGCATCCTGTTCAGTTTGGCCTGGAGCACAAGTGGCTGGATGGTGTTGAAGGCACTCCAGAAGTCCAGGAAGAGAATCCTTACTTATGTTATGCAGTTGCGAGGGGACTCGGTTTATCAGGTAGAGGATGGTATTCTCCACACCAACACCTGCCTGAAATGCAAACTGCAGACAGGCTTGTGTGTGCTGCACCTGTGGTTTGAGGAAGTTGCGGAACAGCCGCTCCAACATCTTCATTAAGTGTGAAGTGAGTGCCACTGGTCAGAAGTCATTCAGCTCACTGGGTGGTTCTTCTTAGGAACTAGAACAATGCATGAAGTCCAGAGGGTGAGCACTCTCCCGAGCTCCAGGCTTAAGGTTGAAGATACATTGTAGCAGTTCTCCCCGCTCAGTCACGCAGGTCTTCAGTAGTTGGGGACGCACCTTGTCTGGGCCTGCCGCTTTCCTGGGATGAAGCTTCCTCAGCTGTCCTCTTACCTGGTCCACAGTGACGTATGGAGGAGGGTGGTGTTGAGGTGTGGGAGGAGGAGGGGGCTGCTGCTGTGCTGTCTGGGGGTGAGGTGTGCTGAGTGAAGAGGAGAGATGTCTGCAGTGAGGGAGGGGGTAGGGGGGTGCTGGAACAGTGAAGAAGTTGTAAGTTTGTTCGCCTCTCTGTTGTCAGCCCCTGTGTCTCTGGTCTTTGTTTATGGTCTGTGAGGGTGTCACACCTTCCCAGATCTCCTTCGTGTTATTTTGTTTCAGCTTCTGCTCCATCTTTCTCTGGTAGCTGCTCTTTGCTTCCCTTATGCAGAGTTTCACTTCCCGCTGTGCTGCCTTCATTGCCTCCATGTCTCTGCTTCTGAAGGCCGCCTCTTCCTGTTGAGGACAGCTCTTGACTTCCTGCGCTACCATGTTTGTTGTTAGGGTAACAGTTAGGGATGAGCGAGTGCGCCACTATCTGTATCCGTAGCTGTACTTGTAGTGTGCGGGGCCAAAACTGAAAGTGGGCGTGGTTTAACCCAAAATGGCTGGGGCTTAAATCAGTACATTATTTTAAGGTCTGAAATTGATATGGACAATAGTAAAGGAATTATTTTACAGAACACATTTTTTTTTTTAATAAATTCAGAACATGAATATTCTTAAGTGTATGAATGAATAACAGAACAGCCTCAGAATTGACATTCAATGTCGTAGGAAATTATGAACTACTAAGTATGAATGAACAAGAGTCAACACAACTTTCTTTTTTAAAAATTTTATGATCAAACTGTGATTTCTTTCAGTTATTGATTTATTTTACTACTTAACATTCTTGGCATCTTTTTCCACACAAGATAAACAATATTGATAAGGTAGTGTGTGTCTGTGTGTGCATGACTCTGTGTGTGTGAGGACTGAGTGACTGTGTGAGAGGGAGGGAGAGAGAGGTTGTTCGACTGACCAATTGATTTTTATGAACTGCAGTGAGAAAGTGTCAGATACTGCATGCAGCCATATTCAATAAAAATATTAATATAGGCTACTTTGTGTGTTCAGCTATATGTGTGTATGTGTGTAAGTGGTCTTTATTTTTAATGATCTGTGTGAACTTGGTGATTCATGCAAACATCCAGTGATGGCAAACAGGGAAATAATATGTCACAGTCTTGTTCACTGTATTCTTCTCAAAAGCTCCACATTCAGTATGAGCAGTTTTCCAACTGAATTTCTATAACAAACAAAATGAGAATAAACAAATGGTTAAAAATAAATAAATAAAAAACCAGACCGGAGTGGAGGCGTGACACGACACCAGCCGTTTTCAGCTGTCATGTCAAAGCACCACGTAAGATACAAAACAAGTTCACAAGTAACTTAAAAGAGGCGAGCTGAAGAAAACTTACGGAATACTGAGAGAGAAATGTGAGGCAGCCAAGCACAGAGAGATCCTGTCTGTCTGTGTGTGAGAGAAGCTGCAGTGAGATGTGTCTGTGTCAGGAGGGGCGAGCGCTGTGTGTGACTGGCCAATCACAGAGCGTGAAGACAGTCAGTTAGCCAATGAGAATTTCCTTCAGCACAAGTACAGATATTGATGAGTTTTATTCAGATCATGCTCGTCAACAATGCATTATCTGTACCGGATACTCATCTGAAATGAGTATCCGGCTCAACCCTAGTAACAGTGGACACTATTGGTTGGGCAGGCCACGTCTGCACAGAAGTTAAGATAATCTGTTAGTGTGTCAGCCCCTCTATGTCTTCAACGGGTGGTTTGATCAGCTCATCCCAGGCTGTGGTGTTGTAGCAGCATCTTGGGGCCCTTCCACTTCAGGGGACCACCTCCTGACAGAGTGAGTGGTTACCAGCTGCCTTTGGACCATAGGAGTATACTATGGCTGTACGTGGGTCAGATTGTGGTCAGACTTCCCTAGATGAGGGAGGGGTGTGACTCTGTGTGCATACCTCACATTAGCATGCAGTAAGTCAAGTTCATCAGGTTTGACAAATGGATTTAGGAAGTAAGAGATTGTGAGTAGCTGATCTGAAACAACAAAATCACTGGATTAAATTCTTCAGAAAGCCAACAGAAAATAGTACACTGAGTGGCAAAAAAAGTCAGTACTGACCATGTTGGACCGACAACCAAGGAGATATTAAACAGGGTATTGTTAAAGAACATGCTTTGTAAATTCTATTTGAATTAAATTTACATCAACCTGCTCAAAATTTAAATAGACTGCTAAATTAAACCCTAATTTTTAAATAGAGTGCTTGCACCCTGTTTGAAGAACTCTGCAACTCATTCATCTACTACACGATTGGATACTGATGAGTTGAAACACACTGTGATTTCCCTTTCTTGAAGTCTTGACGGTGATTGTAAGAGTGGCAAAGCAATCTGTGTTCTCTGAGCATTTTCTGTAATCAGCTGACTCAAACCTTGATCATGGTTGTTCTGAGAATGATAACACTTGTGCACGTTAATCTTGCCCTTTGTCAATTTACCAGAGAGAAATCTCCATGAGGTTTTCTCTTTTCTTCTAAACCAGTTCTCCATGTCTCAGCTGACTCTTGATTTTTAATTGACATTGCATATATGCTAATGCTGGCATGCCTTCTTTGATTGTAAGGTGATATACACATTGGATGACTCTGGTTTACAAGGACCTTATTGGGCTGGTTCCATCCTATTTATCCAGTTTACTTCAGAGATCTAAAAGCTGTTATGCTTTGCACTCGAATGATATGCTGTGCTTTTATGTACCTCATGTTCACACTGAAAAGGGAAAGAAAGCTTTACGTTTTTCTGCTCCCTTTGATTGGAATGTCCTCCAAACTGAACTGAATCTGTCTGGGTTGATCACTTTGATCGTCTTACATTGTATCATAAGAGAACGCTAATGCCATTCTTTTCCACAGTGCCTGTTTTACTTAATTCTAGTTTGTTTTAACCTAGGCATCCTTACAATGACAAAGCTAACTGTTTTTTTTTTGTTTGTTTGTTGTTTTGTTTTGTTTTGTATAGTGCTTATATATTAGTTGTTTTAACATTCTCTTGATGATGTTACCCTGTATATTATGACATGTGCTGCTGCCTTTCTTGGCCATGTCACCCTTGTAAAAGAGGTTTCATTCTCAATGGGTTTTCTATCTGGTTAAATAAAAAGAGGGAGATTATGAACATCTCAGGCAGTGAAGAATGATCATGCTGATTATGGTAGCTGCAGTCATTAATAAATTAAGGTGAAACATCATAGATTAAGTATCAGATTCCACCAAAACTTGGGAGACATCCAACCTTGAGAATTCTAAGAAAAATCATTACATCCCACCAGTGATGCCGGTAACGCGTTACTAGTAACGTGTTACTTAGTACCACTTTTTTTGTAACGAGCAATCTAACGCGTTAATCTTTCCAAATCAGTAATCAGATTAAAGTTACTTCTCCAAGTCACTGTGCGTTACTATTATTTTTGCATTGTGGGTCGACAGCAGCATTAAACTTTGTCCGTGGGCAGGAGGTCGGGGTTTGACTGAACTACACACTTTAAGCGAGCTGTGAACTCGTCCTCACCTCTTAAAGCGCGGTGAAAACAGCACACCCGAACTGAGCTTTACAAAGTCATTTTTCTGCTTTATTTTTCTCCTTTATTTATAATTCTGAGCTGAGCCTCTCCGTATCGTCTCGTTAAAAACAGCTGATCCTCCGCGACGCGTCAACAACTAACACTATTTTCCACTCAAATGCACCTAAACTCTCTTTCTGAGGACCACATGATGTGAAAACACAATAAAACTTCTTACCTGTAAATCTGGTCATGTTTTCTGCATAAATAAATGTTATCCATTCTTTGTGCTCAAACGCCAAAGCAGGGGCGAATCCAGATGGAATGGGGGCGTGGGGCAGGGATGTGCCCCCCTCACAACACCCCTAGATTAAAGGTCCAGTTTTGAAGCCGTTTTTTTTTACTACAACTACTAATACTGCTTAAAATAATAATAATTTTGACAAGTAAAATGTTTATAGAGAATTTAAATGTTAGAAAAATGTTAGAATTTAATAGTTACATTTATAAACAATGTAGGTTAGAAATTGCAAGTTTTACTGTTACAGTGCTGTCAACAGTTAAATATGAGGTCAAGAAAGATTATTTTACTTTTTATAAAACAAGTATTGAATGAATATGAAAAATTATATGATCGGCCTGATAAACAGTGCCATCATACAAATCAATGCATATGTTACATAAATAACACTTTCCTGATTATACTACATAATAATCAATACAAATCCCGCTTTTGCGGGATTGCTGGTCTATCGAGCACGATCCGTGGCCACAGCACTGACTGCAGAGAAAGCGCTGCTCGCCTTTTTCTCCAGAGCCTGGAGCCAGCAGCGCTGAGCTTAACTTTATGTGGTGTGATCGTTTTAGACAATGAAATTGATAATTACAACTGTAGTGTTGTCATTCCCTTCGCCCGTGCTGCAATCAGGTTGTGTCGTCTCCATTCGTTTGTCACAATAAATTAATAAAGAAATACATTTTAAGAATAAAGAAATCTGAAAAATTAGGCGTGTCTTATTAATTGAGCGAGCAAATATCCACATGTCAAGAATTATTGACATGTGAAAAGAGAATACAGCGGTCTTTCATTATAACGCAGTTCACCTTTCGCAGCCTCGCCGTTTCACGGAGTTTTTAGTCAAATTTTGCATGGTTTTTTTTACAGTGTTCTGTGTTCTGCATCTCTGTTTATAAGAATCTTCTCGCCAGACGAAAAAAAGAGCGCCAACAACTACTAATGCTGTGTTTGTCACTCGGAGAAACAGACACCTGCAGCCAGGTGTGAGTGGAAAAAGGTGCGGCGTCAGGACGCAGAGGCGCGATCTGTGAAATACTGGTCAGTCACTATTAATAATTCTTATGTGTCTGACCTCGTAGGTTGATCGTTAAAATTACATTTGTTAGTTCTAAAAGCCATCAATTATTTATAGGAAAACGTTCTATTTTTATTTCTCAAACAAATGTTTGGGCCTGAAAACAGGTTGGTCTTATTTTTCTACTAAGGTTTGAACTTTGAGAGTGTTACACACGAGAGAAAAGTGAGAAAATGTTCATGCCTGATTGAGAAAAGTGTATAAAGTGGTTTTACAGGTGTTTTTCAGCTTTAAAACGTCTATAATAATTGTAAAAAAAATAACACTGACTACGTCACAGACTTCGCTTTTGCGGACTATTTTAGGAGTAACTCCCGCAATAAATGAGGACCACTGTAACACTTTTTGATTATACTACAAAACAATTGATACGATGGCACGCCTCGTGATTGGTGGAGTTATTTTCTTTGCCGTCTACCTGGCTTCCATGTCGTAAAATGAGGGTGTGTCTGAAGCAGAGTCTGAATATTTATGGGCGTGTTTATTATAATTACATTTGTTTTCACCCGCTGCATTTACAGTGTTGGGGGAAAGTAACTTTGGAAAGTTACTTCATTAGTTAATCTATACAGTTATATTTACAGTTACTTCTTACATTTACTTCATTAGCAGCTGTGGACACCTTGTCGGCAGCTGCTTGACATGTAATTAATAAAGTTACTCATAATCTAATTTGGTTTTTTTAAGATTAGTACTCAGAAAAGTAACTATTAGTACTTTGCTGGTTAGTTACTTTTCTGATTGCTCATTCTTACGAGTAACCAAGTTAGATTACTCGTTACCTTATTAGTTACATTACTTATTAGGTGCAAGTTTTCTGCAGATTCTAATAAAGTAATTGCATAAAGCTGCTAATGAAGTAACTGCATAAGCACCTGTATAAAGCAACTAAAAAAGCAACTAAAAAAGTAACTTGTCAAAGTTACTTTCCACAACACTGTGCATTTATCAAGGTCTCGTCAGGTGTACGCCGGAACTGGGCAGGTTGCGCACTGCTTGATACATGTCACGGCAACTTTGGTGTACTTCAAATTTACACCGTAAATTTACGCCACAAGTGCGCAACTTTGATACATGAGGCCCATTGTGCCTAAAACTCTCGTGAATATATTCTCTAGGTTTATAGACATTGTGTGTGTTTTATGTCAAAACATACATACTTGATACTTTATCCAAGATAGGCACTGTTGACATTTTCCCTAGGTGTTAGAAATTTAGCCAAGAAATGTTTGGAAGCTCGCTCATGGTACACTGAGTCCCAAACAGGACGTGCCAAATTTTGAGTCCACAGTGAAGCAGGAAATGTCAAATGCTGAACACTTCTAGATGGACACTTCCTGGATTTCTTATTGATACATGGGAAACAAGGTACCAGTAGATTCAGTAGATTCTCACAAATCCAACAAGACCAAACATTCATGATATGCACACTCTTAAGGCTATGAAACTGGGCTATTAGTAAAAAAGTAGAAAAGGGGGTGTTCACAATAATAGTAGCATCTGCTGTTGACACTACAAACTCAAAACTATTATGTTCAAACTGCTTTTTTAGCAATCCTGTGAATCACTAAACTAGTATTTAGTTGTATAACCACAGTTTTTCATGATTTCTTCACATCTGCGAGGCATTAATTTTGTTGGTTTGGAACCAAGATTTTGCCAGTTTACTAGTGTGCTTGGGGTCATTGTCTTGTTGAAACACCCATTTCAAGGGCATGTCCTCTTCAGCATAAGGCAATATCACCTCTTCAAGTATTTTGACATATCCAAAACTGATCCATGATACCTGGTATGCGATATATAGGCCCAACCCATAGTAGGAGAAACATGCCCATATCATGATGCTTGCACCACATGCTTCACTGTCTTCATTGTGAACTGTGGCTTGAATTCAGAGTTTGGAGGTCGTCTCACAAACTGTCTGAGGCCCTTGGACCTAAAAAGAACAATTTTACTCTCATCAGTCCACAAAATATTCCTCCATTTCTCTTTAGGCCAGTTGATGTGTTCTTTGGCAAATTGTAACCTCTTCTGCACGTCTTTTATTTAACAGAGGGAGTTTGTGGGGGATTCTTGCAAATAAATTAGCTTCACACAGGCGTCTTCTAACTGTCACAGCACTTACAGGTAACTCCAGACTGTCTTTGATCGTCCTGGAGCTGATCAATGGGTGAGCCTTTGCCATTCTGATTATTCTTCTATCCATTTTTATGTTTGTTTTCCGTTTTCTTCCTCGTGTCTGTTTTTTTTTTGTGTCCATTTAAAGCATTGGAGATCATTGTAGATGAAACAGCCTACACTCTAAAAACAGATTGGTTAAAAACACCAAACAAAATGGTTAATTTTAACCAATTTGGTTGGTAGTTATGTGTCTGACTGATTTTTTGGTTAAAACAACCAATTTATTATGGTAGTGTTTCAACCAATCTATGTTGGTGATAGGGCCAACCAATACCAGTTGGTTAATTAGACCAAGATATTGGTTAATTTGTCTAGAGCAACCAATGTAAATTGGCTAGATTGGAACCATTTAAATTGGTTAATTATGACTACTTTAATTGGTTAAAATTTGACCATTAGATTGGTTTATACTGCTTGGATTGGAACCATTTAAATTGGTTAATTATGACTACTTTAATTGGTTAAAATTGGACCATTAAGATTGGTTTATACTGCTTTGAATTTCATACTACTATCTAGTTCAAATAATGTAACCAATGTTATACCTCCAATGCTGTTTATTTTCTTCAGCCTGCAATACAACAATGGTACAACAATTTTGTAAAACAATAGTGCGTATACACAAGCATAATATAAGTTTCCACACAAATGTGAATTCATCAGACAAGTCCATATTCTTCAGTATCTGAATATGAGATAGTCCAATACCACATATAAACCTACCGAACATAGTGACAAGTTAATGCAAACATGCTGCATGTATTTAACTTTTGGAGGACAATATGCTGTGGCAATAAGTAAACTAATTACCAAACAGCCCAACACTGAATTAAATCTCTTAACATTGAAGAAGTACCTAAGTTCTAGAATACTGTATGCTGCGACAATAACAATGAAAAAAGTCCAAAACCACAATGCATGTGGAGTCACTATAATTCTTTGATAAGTCCCAGGAGTTCTTTGACCCTTGGTGTCAAAACATCGTAGGGTGTGGTGATGCCATACACACCCTTTTGTAGGAATGTCCAGACATCAGCTGCCTCTGCTGGGTATTCCGCGTTAAAACAAAGAATTACCTTAAAGCAATGTCAACTGCTTTGATAAGGGAGTCCAGGGTGGTAGATTACTTCATCATAGAGCAGATAATAGTCCTGGCTGCCATCACTGTGTCGCCCAACAGCAACTACCTGGGGCTGGCGGGTGACCCCTCGCTTTTCACACTCTTCCACCCGTTTCCTTTGATAGCCAATGAGGTCTGTCCCCCAGCTGGAAAGAGAAAAGAAGCAAACACTATTTATTGTATTTCCAAGGGGTAAAGACCAATGATTGAAGCATGTCATTTGTAATCTTCACGTATGTATCAAGACACCAATAACACCATACAGTGGGGTTTGCATAATTATCATACAAATCTGAACCTTTTGCTATGACCACAAACATTAATATATTTAATTGGAATTTTGTGTGAAGACCAACACAAAGTGGCACACAATCATGAAGGGAATGAAAATGTAACATGATATTAAATATTTTTCAGAAACTAAAAAACAGAAAGGGTGGTGTGCAGTGTCAGTCAATGCATTGCGGAACTGGTCTTTTGGAGTATGTCTCTACCTTTTTTTCCTCATCTAGAAAAATTACACTTTTGCCAATTCTTTTGCCCACCCAGCTTGTTAGTTTTTTTCCTTTGTAAAAAAAGGTGTTAAATCATGTATAAATTTCATTCCGCTTCACAATTGTGTTGCTCTTACACAAAAAATGTCCGATATATTTATGTTTGTGGTCGTAGTATGGCAAAATGTCTATTCAAGGTCCAAGGTGTATAATTACCTATGCAAGCCACTGTACACTCCAGTTTAATCTTGCATATGCACACCTTCTGTATGTCAATGACTGCCCTGCATCCCTCTGCAATGCTGGGTCTCCACCTTTTTCTCTTCCTAGACTTCTGTGTGGACACTGGTCGCAGGTGGGCAGCAAGGCTGGCAGCAGTACCAATACTGTTGTTGCAATTTCTTCTGCAAAAAAAAAAAGAAAGAAAAGAAAAGAAAATAAAAAGCAGTTATAAACATGGCAGCTACTGATAATCTTACTCAAAAGATTGTATACCAGCATTCCCATACAACATATCCTGTACCTTCTGGTTTGATGTAGTTCTCTTAATTATGCTAGTCCACTACTCACCCTGAGATGGCGAATAGTCCTTTACATCCACGTCCAGCTCGACACCTGGAGTCAGATTGGGATTGTACAGCTCTGCTAGCAGCTGTATGGCAGAGCTGCTCTTGCAGTCCATCTTCAGCTGTTGTAGCAGCCTTGGTGCATGTCTCTCTCCCACTTAGCTGTAAAGTGGCCAGCCTCATCACTGAACAGTGATTGAAAGTCTTCATCAATCTGTTAAGAATAATGGAAAAAAAAATTGCACCAAAGTTTTGTAAAATACTCAGCAACATGTAAAGCTTCACTGTGATTAGCTGTCTAAAAAAGGGACATAAATCAGAAATAAATATATGAGGTCTGTTAGAAAAGTAACTGACCTTTTCATTTTATGCAAAAATACTGGATTTGATTCATATGTTTTTACGTCAGCCAAGCTTGAACCTTCGTGCGCATGCATGAGTTTTTTTCACGCCTGTCAGTGCGTCATTCGCCTGTGAGCAGGCTTTGAATGAGCACTGGGTCCACCCTCTCGTCATTGTTTCATTGCGAGGAAATGGCGGAATGATTGGGCTTTGTTCCATCAGAATTTTTTCAAGAAACTGTTAGAGACAGGCAGCTGGAAACCATTCGGAAATTCAGATGGCTTTCTGTAAAAATTTTACGGGCTTCACAGAGATTAAGGAGTGTTACTACAGCTTTAAGGACGGCCCAGCGCAGCGCACGGTGCCTATCTCGGCTTCAGTGGCTTACCAGTCGAATGAGTATAAGAGAAATTGTGAAGAGCTGGGCATGTCTCAACTTGTCCTCTGACACTCCAAAACTGGAGGTGTTTCTTCATCTCGCTCCATCAGCGAATCCATCGTGATGCGCAAAGCCTCCGCGCGGCTTTCAATGACAAAATCTCTTGTTAAAAGTGAAATCTGCCGGGAAATGGCTGGATGTCCAGCTCTTGTGATAACCAGAGAAACTGCACACGATGGTCCCGGATCCATACAGCCATCCTTTTAGAAATGAAATGGTAGTTTCAGCCTGTCAATCGCGGCTTGGAGCACGGCGCGCCCTCAGCCGCTGTGGGCCGTCCTTAAAGCGGTAGTAACACTCCTTAATCTCTGTGAAGGCCATAAAATTTTCACCAAAAGCCATATGAGTTTATCGAATGGTTTCCACCTGGCTTTCTCACACGGTTCCTGAAAAAATTTTAATGCAACAAAACGGCAGTCATTCTCCTGACAATGAAAAAAACGACGAGAGGGGTGGATCAGTGCTCACTCAAAGCCTGCCCACAGGCCAATGACGCAACTGACAGGCGTGAAAAAACTCACGCATGCGCACGAAGGTTCAAGCTTAGCTGACGTAAAAACATATGAATCAAATCCATATTTTTTTGCATAAAATAAAAAGGTCCGTTACTTTTCTAACAGACCTCGTACGTATTGAAAAATGATCTTTACAAAGGGGAACACACTAACTGCTCACCCATATGTAAGCACCTGGATTCACATATCTTGGATAGGCTGTCAAAATCTGATGAATGGATGGCTGCTCATCTCCATGTATCCAGTGCATCCTGGCTTGTCTGGTGTCTGCCATGTACGTCCTCACCAGGTGCCGTGGCTCTGCACTGTGCTTCAGCCAGTTTCACTTTTCTGTGATTGTAGCTTCCAAAACGTCTGGTGCTGCAATGTCAAAATTATATTTAGGACTGACCCAAAATATTTGAAGGTTCGATCGATGTCACGGGATTTGATTTTGAAAAAAAGAATTCAAAGCCCCCACCCCACATACAGTCTGTTCCTGTACTTTGTTCTGCCAAAGATAAGTAACTGTCATTTCCTAGCTGCAATATGACAAGGGACATTTGAGGAACATGTATCAGATGCTCTTACCCATGGCAGTGATTCCTCGACCTGAAGGCGAAGTGGGAGTGTTCCCTGATGCATTAACAGCTCTCCCTCCTTTCTGTTTGCTGAGTTTTCGCTGGAGGTTCAGGAAACATTCTTGTATATAGCCAGTTGATGGGATTTTTCCTTTTCCAGGAGAGAAGAAATGGTCCTGAAGACAAAAAGAGAAAAAACGTTTCAAAATTAGCAAAGTTAATTATTTATATGTTTGACAGCGCAACAGTTGCCTACAATATGGAAGAGAGCTACTGCACAGAAAAGCCATAGTAAAAGAAGAGTGTAATGGCTACTTCCCTCAAAATATCTACCCCCGGGGAAAACTCACTTATACGAGTATTTAATAGAACCCTGAATAGTGACCACAAGTCTGTATTTAGAACTAATTACACCAATCAACTGTCCAAACTTACATAACCACTGCTGGAGTCAATCCTCAGCTCAGGAAAATCATGAATAATGGACTCTGCTAGCATTTGTTTCTCCTCTCTCCTTGGACTACAATGCAACAATGACCAGTGTTATGAAAATCTTTAGACTTTTCTTGTGCCAAGAATGATTAATTTTGAAATAATAGAAATAACTCACTAGGCTGTGCCACACTTGGTAATTAGAAGACTGCAAGAAATCTGCACCAATTTGATTCGTGAACTCCTTGAGAGTGCCTTCTTCTCCTCGTATTCCTTGATAACAGCACTGTCACCCCCATTTGCATGGTCCTTCAGAGCCTTCCTGATGTCCTGCAGCAAAACACATCAAAATAAGTAATTTTGATTAGAAACATTAAATGACTATTAAAAGGATCGATTAATACTCACATAGTAAGACTGTCTAGCTGTCTTGGGCCGTGGTGGTTCCAGACCTTCAAGAGAGTCTTGACTTGTGCTCTCAATTTCACCATCAGGATTGCCACTTGCACTTGAGCCACTTGTAGAAGAGCTGGTTTCTCCATGCGTGCTGCTAGCTGTCAGCATAGAGTCTTGGCATCCTTGTTGGGATTTCTTAAGTACATCATGTCCATGATTATAATTGTACATTTAAGGCCATTCATGTAGTTGTACATCATACGGCAAATTATCATTTCAATTGAAACAGAGGGTTATAAGTCCAATAATATAGTGGCTTCATGCTTCAGCATACGTTTAGAATACAATATTATCAGACAGCTAAACATGCAGGTAGTGACCTAGTGAATGTTAACATGCTGTACTAAATACCATTACATCCTAAGTGATCACTTTTGATATATTTAATCTGCGCCATGGGTTGTTTTTAATCATTGTGTTTTGACAGAGATCTGCCATGTCATTTTGATGAGAGCCAGATGTAAAGAAGTCAAAGAGACAGGTTGATAGACAGATGGTTGTAATAATATGTATACTAGGGATGCAACAATATTCAATATTTTACCGAACCGTTCAATACACCCTGTTCAATTCAATACCCAAAAGCCAGCAACAATACTTCAACACATAAAGTTTTAATTTAATAAAAAACTTTTAAATGAGATTTTTTTTATTGCCTATATTGTAAGATGAGGATTCCTTTTCATGAAACATTGTGTATGTTTTATAGGATGAAATTAAGATTTGTGTATTTTTTTAATGACAGTTGACTCCAGGCTGAACAATCTTGCAATGCCTAGATATGATGAGTGTTGTAAGCAAACCCATTTTTAATAGTTTAAATAATTTATTTATGAATAATAAAATGGCAATGTTTTACTCTGTAAGAAATAAAGATGATTCAACCAAACGGGTATTCGACAACAGTGACTGAGGGTTGTATCTTTCAGAAGAAGAATAACGAGGACCAGCTGTGGGGATCAAACAAATGGTTGTGTCACGGCTGAAGCAGGAAAGGTGCCAGTGACAGCTGTTGTCCAGGTGGCGGATGGCAGTCTGAAAAGAGTGGGCAGACAGTGTGCATGGAAACAGCTTCATTTCAGGAAGTGGAGGTAGAAGATGAAGAAGGTGGGATGTCAACCGTGAAACAATTCAACCCCATTTGAACAAAATTTTAAATCACCTTGTGTGCTGGCACATCCAATAGTATGATTCAGTTTAAGAGTGAAAACAAGAGCTTTCAACTCCTAAATGAGTTAACAGTCAGCTAAAACATAAGGTTCTGGCCGTTTCTTACTGAGACTTAGCAATTATTTTTTTCTCAAATAGCAAATAAAGGACTTTCATCCTATGAATTAGTTTTCTAAAGTAGGCTATTACCATGGATAGTCTCACTGACAGTTGACACGTAATATTGGACATGACTAATTAATGTATCAATCTGTTACATGGCAGTTCTCACCCTAATGTTCAGTGCAGCATAATCACCATTATGACACTTTCCATCAAGATTAATTAACAGTGAGCCCATCTACAATTCACTGCAGCACACCAAAAGGATTTACCAGACTAACGAACTCAGACAGATAGATTCTTGTGACCTATTCTGTTTTACACCGAGCACTTCTGCATATTGTAATTGATTGTCTCTATTGTTTTACAGCTCTTAACTTTTCACCTGTGAGAGGTGATATTTAGAACCAACGGGGTGGCCCCAGTTTTCATAGGTCCTTCCAGTCAGCAGGCCCATACACTTAGGATTAGTTCTTCTGATTTAAATGATTATTTTTTTCAAACTACGGGGCTGACCTTCTGACAAACAGGCTTTCTGAAAATAATGGTGGTAGCAAGACAAAACTGTTCCTTAGTGTGCCCCTATTACCACTGGAATTACTCTAGACTTCCATACTTTTTTTTTTTAGTTCTTCCTTCAGTTGGTATATCTGGTTGGTTGGCCAGTGGCTGCTTGTCTGTCTGGATTTGAAGTCCCATAGAATCTTAGCTCTGCTGTTCTCAACCATCCTTAGTGGTACGCTTCACTTTGCCTTTGAAACTTCTAGTATCTGTAGTTTGCACAGATGTTCCTGTACACTCTCCCAGCAACTTGGTTGTGTCACTCAGTGTATGCTGTCACAACTTGAATCATGTACCCTGCCACTATGTGCTGGTCCATCTCTGGGGCATTTTTACACAGCCTGCACCTCGGGCCTGCTTTGGTCGACCTCTGATCTATCTATGGATCTGGTGCTAGTAGCGTGTTCATGTGCTGTCCTTCAACCCAGCCTTTGCCAACCATTTGTAGGATTTCTTCATGTCAGCTACCAGCTCAATCTGCCAGTGGCACATCCGATACAAACTTGGTCCATGACCTGGACGATACGGGTACTGGCCCAACACTTGGCACTGTGTCTTTTGTGAAGACTAAGATTTCTTTCTAGACATTGGGTTAAATAGTGAGGAGCTCTCCTAGGACTTCTGGACAGCAAGTCTTCCCTTAATGAACAAGTGAGCTTCCAGCAGTTGGACATCAACATAGCTTAATGAGCCATGAAGTTTCCTGGACTTCCTGGAGGGGTCAGCTTTAGACATGAGTATTTCCCAAACCAAGACAGGGCAGAATCTCTGTGAAGTTAATCTACCATATCTACAAACGTCTTAGCAGATGACATGGAATATTCCTTTGGTTTTTTGTTTTGTTTTTTATTCCTACAGCAGAGCAGCAAAAATGATCTGTTGAATAAAGATAACAGAATTGTTATTAGTGATAATGTCAGTGATGTCAGATTCACCAGACAGCCTGTACGAATGACTGCAACAGCATTCAAGGAACTGATTCTGAAGTTTCCTCTGTTCCTACAGACTCCATGAAGTTAGATTAGTTTAGATTAATTGGTTCAAAATGCTGCTGCCAGATTTTTGACATAAAGCACAAAGTTTGACCACATTGCACCCATTTGGCATCTCTTAAATAAATGGTAAATGGACTGCATTTATATAGCGCTTTTCCATCTGCATCAGACACTCAAAGCACTTTACAAATAATGCCTCACATTCACCCGATGTGAGAGTGCTGCCATACAAGGTGCTCACTACACACTGGAAGCAACAGGGGATTAAAGACCTTGCCCAAGGGCCCTTAGTGATTTTCCAGTGAGGCTGGGATTTGAACCGAGGATCTTCTGAGCTCAAGCCCAATGCCTTAACCACTAGACCAGTGGTGTCCAAACTATTCCAGAAAGGGCCGAGAGGATGCAAGTTTCTTTGCAGCCACTGACTCCAGCAGGTGATTTCACTGATGAATTCATCCCACCTGCTCAAAGGGACGTTAATCAGTGAAATCACCTGCTGAAGTCAGTGGCTGCAAAGAAAACCTGCACCCTCTCCGCCCTTTCTGGAATAGTTTGGACACCACCGCACTTGACCATCACCTCCCTAGACCATCACCTCTACCTCTTCACTGGCTTCCTGTGCCTGTGAGATCAGATTTCAAGGTTCTGCTACTAGTCTATAAAATCGTTCATGGTTTGGCACCTCCCTACCAAGCTGACCTAATTAAACCCTATGTACCGGCCCAGGCGTTACGTTCTCAGGGTGCAGGACTACTTTGTGTCCCTAGGGTGAATAAAAAGTCTGCAGGTCACAGATCTTTCTCTCATCATGCCCCTGTTCTGTGGAATGATCTCCCTGCATCAATAAAACAGTCCGATTCTGTAGACTTTCAAGTCCAGACTTAAGACTCACATATTTTCCCTTTTGTATGGCTAGCATACTGGCATAGTATGTTATTATGCTTTTTATGTTTTTAATTCATTTTATTAGGAATTGTTTTTGTAATTTGTGTCATATTTGTGTCTGCAGCATGGCCCAAGCAGAGGGTCACCCCTTTGAGTCTGGTCTGCTTGAGGTTTCTTCCTCAGAGGGAGTTTATCCTTACCACTGTCGCTTGTGTGCTTGCTCTGGAGGTTGATAAGGTTAGACCTTACTTGTGTGAAGTGCCTTGAGGCAACTAAAATGAAAAAAATTGAAAATGAAATTAGATAGAACTTTATTGATCCCTTTATCAGGCTGGTTGGTCAGAAACTGTTGGACACAAATGCATGGCTCGAACAGACAGCTATGGTTGTAAAAAGGCTTTACTTGGGTGGGTAGCAGAGGTTGGTACACAAGTAGGAAGTCTAGAAAAAGCAGCAGTACAAAAATATTCAGGCTTAGGTGTGGTCGATCAAACAGGCAGGAGGTCATAAACAAAACAAGGCAGGCCGGACTATTGAATGCAAGGAAGAGAGCTGGAAAGAGGCACAAGGCACATCAATCTGGTGAGGAACTACTGCAACCAGTGAGCTTATATAGCACTAGGTAATGAGCTGCAAATCAGAAACAGGTACATGTGCGTGAAAAACACCAGAATGAGGGTATGGCCAGAGAGAGGGAAACACCCACCACCAAGAACCCAGGGACAGACAAGAGAGATAGAGACAGACAGACCCAGCAGAAAAACCTGACAATAGAATAAACACACGAAAACCAAAGAAAATAACAAAACAGACCAAAACAAAATAAAACAGACAATGAACAAAATCTCAAACCCTGACACCCGTGGGAAGACTCACTCAGGGAAATTGAAGTTCCAGCAGCATTGTATAGCAGCACACAGAGCAAGAAGCACACAGATTATCAAAAGTGAAAGAAAAAAGAAAAACAGTTTGTAAATATAAATATAAATACCAGACACACTAATCAATCATCAATCATCAATTTTTTTTATATAGCGCCAAATCACAACAAACAGTTGCCCCAAGGCGCTTTATATGTAAGGCAAGGCCATACAATAATTATGTAAAACCCCAACGGTCAAAACGACCCCCTGTGAGCAAGCACTTGGCTACAGTGGGAAGGAAAACTCCCTTTTAAACAGGAAGAAACCTCCAGCAGAACCAGGCTCAGGGAGGGGCAGTCTTCTGCTGGGACTGGTTGGGGCTGAGGGAGAGAACCAGGAAAAAGACATGCTGTGGAGGGGAGCAGAGATCGATCACTAATGATTAAATGCAGAGTGGTGCATACAGAGCAAAAGAGAAAGAAACAGTGCATCATGGGAACCCCCCAGCAGTCTACGTCTATAGCAGCATAACTAAGGGATGGTTCAGGGTCCACCTGATCCAGCCCTAACTAGTAAGCTTTAGCAAAAAGGAAAGTTTTAAGCCTAATCTTAAAAGTAGAGAGGGTGTCTGTCTCCCTGATCTGAATTGGGAGCTGGTTCCACAGGAGAGGAGCCTGAAAGTGAAGGCTCTGCCTCCCATTCTACTCTTACAAACCCTAGGAACTACAAGTAAGCCTGCAGTCTGAGAGCGAAGCGCTCTATTGGGTGATATGGTACTACGAGGTCCCTAAGCATAAGATGGGACCTGATTATTCAAAACCTTATAAGTAGAAGAAGAATTTTAAATTCTATTCTAGAATTAACAGGAAGCCAATGAGAGAGGCCAATATGGGTGAGATATGCTCTCTCCTTCTAGTCCCGTCAGTACTCTAGCTGCAGCATTTTGAATTAACTGAAGGCTTTTTAGGGAACTTTTAGGACAACCTGATAATAATGAATTACAATAGTCCAGCCTAGAGGAAATAAATGCATGAATTAGTTTTTCAGCATCACTCTGAGACAAGACTTTCTGATTTTAGAGATATGCGTAAATGCAAAAAGCAGTCCTACATATTTGTTTAATATGCGCTTTGAATGACATATCCTGATCAAAAATGACTCCAAGATTTCTCACAGTATTACTAGAGGTCAGGGTAATGCCATCCAGAGTAAGGATCTGGTTAGACACCATGTTTCTAAGATTTGTGGGGCCAAGTACAATAACTTCAGTTTTATCTGAGTTTAAAAGCAGGAAATTAGAGGTCATCCATGTCTTTATGTCTGTAAGACAATCCTGCAGTTAGCTAATTGGTGTGTGTCCTCTGGCTTCATGGATAGATAAAGCTGGGTATCATCTGCGTAACAATGAAAATTTAAGCAATACCGTCTAATAATACTGCCTAAGGGAAGCATATATAAAGTGAATAAAATTGGTCCTAGCACAGAACCTTGTGGAACTCCCATAATTAACTTTAGTCTGTGAAGAAGATTCCCCATTTACATGAACAAATTGTAATCTATTAGACAAATATGATTCAAACCACCACAGCGCAGTGCCTTAATACCTATGGCATGCTCTAATCTCTGTAATAAAATTTTATGGTCAACAGTATCAAAGCAGCACTGAGGTCTAACAGAACAAGCACAGAGATGAGTCCACTGTCCGAGGCCATAAGAAGATCATTTGTACCTTCACTAATGCTGTTTCTGTACTATGATGAATTCTAAAACCTGACTGAAACTCTTCAAATAGACCATTCCTCTGCAGATGATCAGTTAGCTGTTTTACAACTACCCTTTCAAGAATTTTTGAGAGAAAGGAAGGTTGGAGATTGGCCTATAATTAGCTAAGATAGCTGGGTCAAGTGATGGCTTTTTAAGTAATGGTTTAATTACTGCCACCTTAAAAGCCTGTGGTACATAGCCAACTAACAAAGATAGATTGATCATATTTAAGATCGAAGCATTAATAATGGTAGGGCTTCCTTGAGCAGCCTGGTAGGAATGGGGTCTAATAAACATGTTGATGGTTTGGATGAAGTAACTAATGAAAATAACTCAGACAGAACAATCGGAGAGAAAGAGTCTAACCAAATACCGGCATCACTGAAAGCAGCCACAGATAACGATACGTCTTTGGGATGGTTATGAGTAATTTTTTCTCTAATAGTTAAAAATTTTGTAGCAAAGAAAGTCATGAAGTCATTACTAGTTAAAGTTAATGGAATACTCAGCTCAATAGAGCTCTGACTCTTTGTCAGCCTGGCTACAGTGCTGAAAAGAAACCTGGGGTTGTTCTTATTTTCTTCAATTAGTGATGAGTAGAAAGATGTCCTAGCTTTACAGAGGGCTTTTTTATAGAGCAACAGACTCTTTTCCAGGCTAAGTGAAGATCTTCTAAATTAGTGAGACGCCATTTCCTCTCCAACTTACGGGTTATCTGCTTTAAGCTACGAGTTTGTGAGTTATACCACGGAGTCAGACACTTCTGATTTAAAGCTCTCTTTTTCAGAGGAGCTACAGCATCCAAAGTTGTCTTCAATGAGGATGTAAAACTATTGACGAGATACTCTATCTCCCTTACAGAGTTTAGGTAGCTACTCTGCACTGTGTTGTTATATGGCATTAGAGAACATAAAGAAGGAATCATATCCTTAACCTAGTTACAGCACTTTCTGAAAGACTTCTAGTGTAATGAAACTTATTCCCTACTGCTGGGTAGTCCATCAGAGTAAATGTAAATGTTATTAAGAAATGATCAGACAGAAGGGAGTTTTCAGGAATACTGTTAAGTCTTCTATTTCCATACCATAAGTCAGAACAAGATCTAAGATATGATTAAAGTGGTGGGTGGACTCATTTACTTTTTGAGCAAAGCCAATAGAGTCTAATAATAGATTAAATGCAGTGTTGAGGCTGTCATTCTCAGCATCTGTGTGGATGTTAAAATCGCCCACTATAATTATCTTATCTGAGCTAAGCACTAAGTCAGACAAAGGTCTGAAAATTCACAGAGAAACTCACAGTAACGACCAGGTGGACGATACATAATAACAAATAAAACTGGTTTTTGGGACTTCCAATTTGGATGGACAAGACTAAGAGACAAGCTTTCAAATGAATTAAAGCTCTGTCTGGGTTTTTGATTAATTAATAAGCTGGGAATGGAAGATTGCTGCTAATCCTCCGCCCCGGCCCGTGCTACGAGCATTCTGACAGTTAGTGTGACTCGGGGGTGTTGACTCATTTAAACTAACATATTCATCCTGCTGTAACCAGGTTTCTGTTAGGCAGAATAAATCAATATGTTGATCAATTATTATATCATTTACTAACAGGGACTTAGAAGAGAGAGACCTAATGTTTATAGACCACATTTAACTGTTTTAGTCTGTGGTGCAGTTGAAGGTGCTATATTATTTTTTCTTTTTGAATTTTTATGCTTAAATAGATTTTTGCTGGTTATTGGTGGTCTGGGAGCAGGCACCGTCTCTACGGGGATGGGTAATGAGGGGATGGCAGGGGGAGAGAAGCTGCAGAGAGGTGTGTAAGACTACAACTCTGCTTCCTGGTCCCAACCCTGGATAGTCACGGTTTGGAGGATTTAAGAAAATTGGCCAGATTTCTAGAAATGAGAGCTGCTCCATCCAAAGTGGGATGGATGCCGTCTCTCCTAACAAGACCAGGTTTTCCCAGAAGCTTTGCCAATTATCTATGAAGCCCACCTCATTTTTTGGACACCACTCAGACAGCCAGCAATTCAAGGACAACATGCGGCTAAACATGTCACTCCCGGTCCGATTGGGGAGGGGCCCAGAGAAAACTACAGAGTCCGACATTGTTTTTGCAAAGTTACACACCGATTTAATGTTAATTTTAGTGACCTCCGATTGGCGTAACCGGGTGTCATTACTGCCGACGTGAATTACAATCTTACCAAATTTACGCTTAGCCTTAGCCAGCAGTTTCAAATTTCCTTCAATGTCGCCTGCTCTGGCCCCCGGAAGACAACTGACTATGGTTGCTGGTGTTGCTAACTTCACATTTCTCAAAACAGAGTCGCCAATAACCAGAGTTTCATCCTCGGCGGGTGTGTCGTCGAGTGGGGAAAAACGGTTAGAAATGTGAACGGGTTGGCGGTGTACACGGGGCTTCTGTTTAGGGCTACGCTTCCTCCTCACAGTCACCCAGTCAGCCTGCTTTCCCGGCTGCTCGGGAATCTGCCAGGGGGGAACTAACGGCGGCTAAGCTACCTTGGTCCGCACCGGACTACAGGGGCCTGGCTAACTGTAGAATTTTCCACGGTGCGGAGCCGAGTCTCCAATTCGCCCAGCCTGGCCTCCAAAGCTACGAATAAGCTACACTTATTACAAGTACCGTTACTGCTAAAGGAGGCCGAGGAATAACTAAACATTTCACACCCAGAGCAGAAAAGTGCGGGAGAGACAGGAGAAGCCGCCATGCTAAATCGGCTAAGAGCTAGTAGCTATGCTAAGCTAGCGGATTCCTAAAAACACGCAAAGTGAATAATGTGTAAATAATTTAGAGGTGATTCAGCAGAAGGAGTGCTTTAGTTAAGGCACGTAAAGATTACACTGGGAAACAAATCGTAATCTAGATAACTAGATCAATCTAACTGCGCAGATTAAACAGCTAACAGATACAGAAAAACACCGCTGTGCTCCGGAACAGGAAGTGATACAATACCGCAGTGAGAGCCAACCACCAGTGACATTACATTATAATCAATACTGGTTTACTGGCTGCTAATGTTCCCGACCTCTGTCTTCCTGTTACTCCTCCTCCTGAGTGAGGAGTTGTACAGTCTGATGGTCTGAGGGACAAAGGAGTTTTTCAGTCTGTTGGTCCTGCACTTGGGAAGGAGCAGTCTGTGGCTGAAGAGGCTCCTCTGGTTGCTGATGACGGTGTGCAGAAGGTGAGTGGCATCATCCATAATGTCCAGCAGTTTGTCCAGTGTTCTCTGACACGTCACCAGAGAGTCCAGGTTCATGCCAACCACAGAGCCAGCCCGCCTGATCAGATTGTCCAGCCTGAATGTGTCCTTTATCGATGTGGTGCCCCCTGCAGCACACCATGGTGTAAAAGAGGACACTGGCTATAGAACATCTACAGGAGTTTCCTGCAGATGTTAAATGATCACAACCTCCTCAGAAAGTACAGCCTGCTCTGTCCCTTCCTGTACAGGTGGTTGGTGTGGGTTGTCCAGTGCAGTTTGCTGTCCAGCCACAGCCCGAGGTACTTGTAGGAATCTGCAGCCTCGACCTCAGCTCCTTCAATCAGAACTGGTCGCGGACTTGGTCTGGACTTCCCAAAGTTGATGACCAGATCATTTGTCTTAGGTAGCTGGAGATCCAAGTGACCAGGTCCACTCGCATCCTGTTCAGTTTGGCCTGGAGCACAAGTGGCTGGATGGTGTTGAAGGCACTCCAGAAGTCCAGGAAGAGAATCCTTACTTTATGTTATGCAGTTGCGAGGGGACTCGGTTTATCAGGTAGAGGATGGTATTCTCCACACCAACACCTGCCTGAAATGCAAACTGCAGACAGGCTTGTGTGTGCTGCACCTGTGGTTTGAGGAAGTTGCGGAACAGCCGCTCCAACATCTTCATTAAGTGTGAAGTGAGTGCCACTGGTCAGAAGTCATTCAGCTCACTGGGTTGGTTCTTCTTAGGAACTAGAACAATGCATGAAGTCCAGAGGGTGAGCACTCTCCCGAGCTCCAGGCTAAGGTTGAAGATACATTGTAGCAGTTCTCCCCGCTCAGTCACGCAGGTCTTCAGTAGTTGGGGACGCACCTTGTCTGGGCCTGCCGCTTTCCTGGGATGAAGCTTCCTCAGCTGTCCTCTTACCTGGTCCACAGTGACGTATGGAGGAGGGTGTGTTGAGGTGTGGGAGGAGGAGGGGGCTGCTGCTGTGCTGTCTGGGGGTGAGGTGTGCTGAGTGAAGAAGGAGAGATGTCTGCAGTGAGGGAGAGGGTAGGGGGTGCATGTGAACCAGTTGAAGAAGTTGTTAAGTTTGTTCGCCCTCTCTGTTGTCAGCCCCTGTGTCTCTGGTCTTTGTTTTATGGTCTGTGAGGGTGTCACACCTTCCCAGATCTCCTTCGTGTTATTTTGTTTCAGCTTCTGCTCCATCTTTCTCTGGTAGCTGCTCTTTGCTTCCCTTATGCAGAGTTTCACTTCCCGCTGTGCTGCCTTCATTGCCTCCATGTCTCTGCTTCTGAAGGCCGCCTCCTTCCTGTTGAGGACAGCTTTGACTTCCTGCGCTACCATGTTTGTTGTTAGGGTAACAGTTAGGGATGAGCGAGTGCGCCACTATCTGTATCCGTAGCTGTACTTGTAGTGTGCGGGGCCAAAACTGAAAGTGGGCGTGGTTTAACCCAAAATGGCTGGGGCTTAAATCAGTACATTATTTTAAGTCTGAAATTGATATGGACAATAGTAAAGGAATTATTTTACAGAACACATTTTTTTTTAATAAATTCAGAACATGAATATTCTTAAGTGTATGAATGAATAACAGAACAGCCTCAGAATTGACATTCAATGTCGTAGGAAATTATGAACTACTAAGTATGAATGAACAAGAGTCAACACAACTTTCTTTTTTAAAAATTTTATGATCAAACTGTGATTTCTTTCAGTTATTGATTTATTTTTACTACTTAACATTCTTGGCATCTTTTTCCACACAAAGATAAACAATATTGATTAAGGTATGTGTGTGTCTGTGTGTGCATGACTCTGTGTGTGTGAGACTGAGTGACTGTGTGAGAGGGAGGGAGAGAGAGGTTGTTCGACTGACCAATTGATTTTTATGAACTGCAGTGAGAAAGTGTCAGATACTGCATGCAGCCATATTCAATAAAAATATTAATATAGGCTACTTTGTGTGTTCAGCTATATGTGTGTATGTGTGTAAGTGGTCTTTATTTTTTAATGATCTGTGTGAACTTGGTGATTCATGCAAACATCCAGTGATGGCAAACAGGGAAATAATATGTCAGTCTTGTTCACTGTATTCTTCTCAAAAGCTCCACATTCAGTATGAGCAGTTTTCCAACTGAATTTCTATAACAAACAAAATGAAGAATAAACAAATGGTTAAAAATAAATAAATAAAAAACCAGACCGGAGTGGAGGCGTGACACGACACCAGCCGTTTTCAGCTGTCATGTCAAAAGCACCACGTAAGATACAAAACAAGTTCACCAAGTAACTTAAAAGAGGCGAGCTGAAGAAAACTTACGGAATACTGAGAGAGAAATGTGAGGCAGCCAAGCACAGAGAGATCCTGTCTGTCTGTGTGTGAGAGAAGCTGCAGTGAGATGTGTCTGTGTCAGGAGGGGCGAGCGCTGTGTGTGACTGGCCAATCACAGAGCGTGAAGACAGTCAGTTAGCCAATGAGAATTTTCCTTCAGCACAAGTACAGATATTGATGAGTTTTATTCAGATCATGCTCGTCAACAATGCATTATCTGTACCGGATACTCATCTGAAATGAGTATCCGGCTCAACCCTAGTAACAGTGGACACTATTGGTTGGGCAGGCCACGTCTGCACAGAAGTTAAGATAATCTGTTAGTGTGTCAGCCCCTCTATGTCTTCAACGGGTGGTTTGATCAGCTCATCCCAGGCTGTGGTGTTGTAGCAGCATCTTGGGGCCCTTCCACTTCAGGGACCACCTCCTGACAGAGTGAGTGGTTACCAGCTGCCTTTGGACCATAGGAGTATACTATGGCTGTACGTGGGTCAGATTGTGGTCAGACTTCCCTAGATGAGGGAGGGGTGTGACTCTGTGTGCATACCTCACATTAGCATGCAGTAAGTCAAGTTCATCAGGTTTGACAAATGGATTTAGGAAGTAAGAGATTGTGAGTAGCTGATCTGAAACAACAAAATCACTGGATTAAATTCTTCAGAAAGCCAACAGAAAATAGTACACTGAGTGGCAAAAAAAAGTCAGTACTGACCATGTTGGACCGACAACCAAGGAGATATTAAACAGGGTATTGTTAAAGAACATGCTTTGTAAATTCTATTTGAATTAAATTTTACATCAACCTGCTCAAAATTTAAATAGACTGCTAAATTAAACCCTAATTTTTAAATAGAGTGCTTGCACCCTGTTTGAAGAACTCTGCAACTCATTCATCTACTACACGATTGGATACTGATGAGTTGAAACACACTGTGATTTCCCTTTCTTGAAGTCTTGACGGTGATTGTAAGAGTGGCAAAGCAATCTGTGTTCTCTGAGCATTTTCTGTAATCAGCTGACTCAAACCTTGATCATGTGTTGTTCTGAGAATGATAACACTTGTGCACGTTAATCTTGCCCTTTGTCAATTTACCAGAGAGAAATCTCCATGAGGTTTTCTCTTTTCTTCTAAACCAGTTCTCCATGTCTCAGCTGACTCTTGATTTTTAATTGACATTGCATATATGCTAATGCTGGCATGCCTTCTTTGATTGTAAGGTGATATACACATTGGATGACTCTGGTTTACAAGGACCTTATTGGGCTGGTTCCATCCTATTTATCCAGTTTACTTCAGAGATCTAAAAGCTGTTATGCTTTGCACTCGAATGATATGCTGTGCTTTTATGTACCTCATGTTCACACTGAAAAGGGAAAGAAAGCTTTACGTTTTTCTGCTCCCTTTGATTGGAATGTCCTCCAAACTGAACTGAATCTGTCTGGGTTGATCACTTTGATCGTCTTACATTGTATCATAAGAGAACGCTAATGCCATTCTTTTCCACAGTGCCTGTTTTACTTAATTCTAGTTTGTTTTAACCTAGGCATCCTTACAATGACAAAGCTAACTGTTTTTTTTTTTGTTTGTTTGTTTGTTTTGTTTTGTTTTTGTATAGTGCTTATATATTAGTTGTTTTAACATTCTCTTGATGATGTTACCCTGTATATTATGACATGTGCTGCTGCCTTTCTTGGCCATGTCACCCTTGTAAAAGAGGTTTCATTCTCAATGGGTTTTCTATCTGGTTAAATAAAAAAGAGGGAGATTATGAACATCTCAGGCAGTGAAGAATGATCATGCTGATTATGGTAGCTGCAGTCATTAATAAATTAAGGTGAAACATCATAGATTAAGTATCAGATTCCACCAAAACTTGGGAGACATCCAACCTTGAGAATTCTAAGAAAAATCATTACATCCCACCAGTGATGCCGGTAACGCGTTACTAAGTAACGCGTTACTCTAATCTAACCACTTTTTTTTGTAACGAGTAATCTAACGCGTTAATCTTTCCAAATCAGTAATCAGATTAAAGTTACTTCTCCAAGTCACTGTGCGTTACTATTATTTTTGCATTGTGGGTCGACAGCAGCATTAAACTTTGTCCGTGGGCAGGAGGTCGGGGTTTGACTGAACTACACACTTTAAGCGAGCTGTGAACTCGTCCTCACCTCTTAAAGCGCGGTGAAAACAGCACACCCGAACTGAGCTTTACAAAGTCATTTTTCTGCTTTATTTTTCTCCTTTATTTATAATTCTGAGCTGAGTCGCTCCGTATCGTCTCGTTAAAAACAGCTGATCCTCCGCGACGCGTCAACAACTAACACTATTTTCCACTCAAATGCACCTAAACACTCTTTTTGAGGACCACATGATGTGAAAACACAATAAAACTTTCTTACCTGTAAATCTGGTCATGTTTTCTGCATAAATAAATGTTATCCATTCTTTGTGCTCAAACGCCAAAGCAGGGGCGAATCCAGATGGAATGGGGGCGTGGGGCAGGGATGTGCCCCCCTCACAACACCCCTAGATTAAAGGTCCAGTTTTGAAGCCGTTTTTTTTTACTACAACTACTAATACTGCTTAAAATAATAATAATTTTGACAAGTAAAATGTTTATAGAGAATTTAAATGTTAGAAAAATGTTAGAATTTAATAGTTACATTTATAAACAATGTAGGTTAGAAATTGCAAGTTTTACTGTTACAGTGCTGTCAACAGTTAAATATGAGGTCAAGAAAGATTATTTTACTTTTTATAAAACAAGTATTGAATGAATATGAAAATGAATATGATCGGCCTGATAAACAGTGCCATCATACAAATCAATGCATATGTTACATAAATAACACTTTCCTGATTATACTACATAATAATCAATACAAATCCCGCTTTTGCGGGATTGCTGGTCTATCGAGCACGATCCGTGGCCACAGCACTGACTGCAGAGAAAGCGCTGCTCGCCTTTTTCTCCAGAGCCTGGAGCCAGAGCAGCGCTGAGCTTAACTTTATGTGGTGTGATCGTTTTAGACAATGAAATTGATAATTACAACTGTAGTGTTGTCATTCCCTTCGCCCGTGCTGCAATCAGGTTGTGTCGTCTCCATTCGTTTGTCACAATAAATTAATAAAGAAATACATTTTAAGAATAAAGAAATCTGAAAAATTAGGCGTGTCTTATTAATTGAGCGAGCAAATATCCACATGTCAAGAATTATTGACATGTGAAAAGAGAATACAGCGGTCTTTCATTATAACGCAGTTCACCTTTCGCAGCCTCGCCGTTTCACGGAGTTTTTAGTCAAATTTTGCATGGTTTTTTTTACAGTGTTCTGTGTTCTGCATCTCTGTTTATAAGAATCTTCTCGCCCAGAAGAAAAAAGAGCGCCAACAACTACTAATGACTGTGTTTGTCACTCGGAAACAGACACCTGCAGCCAGGTGTGAGTGGAAAAAGGTGCGGCGTCAGGACGCAGAGGCGCGATCTGTGAAATACTGGTCAGTCACTATTAATAATTTCTTATGTGTCTGACCTCGTAGGTTGATCGTTAAAATTACATTTGTTAGTTCTAAAAGCCATCATAATTATTTATAGGAAAACGTTCTATTTTTATTTCTCAAACAAATGTTTGGGCCTGAAAACAGGTTGGTCTTATTTTTCTACTAAGGTTTGAACTTTGAGAGTGTTTACACACGAGAGAAAAGTGAGAAATGTTCATGCCTGATTGAGAAAAGTGTATAAAGTGGTTTTACAGGGTTTTTACAGCTTTAAAACGTCTATAATAATTGTAAAAAAAATAACACTGACTACGTCACAGACTTCGCTTTTTGCGGACTATTTTTAGGATGTAACTCCCGCAATAAATGAGGACCACTGTAACACTTTTTTGATTATACTACAAAACAATTGATACGATGGCACGCCTCGTGATTGGTGGAGTTATTTTTCTTTGCCGTCTACCTGGCTTCCATGTCGTAAAATGAGGGTGTGTCTGAAGCAGAGTCTGAATATTTATGGGCGTGTTTATTATAATTACATTTGTTTTCACCCGCTGCATTTACAGTGTTGGGGAAAGTAACTTTGGAAAGTTACTTCATTAGTTAATCTATACAGTTATATTTTACAGTTACTTCTTACATTTACTTCATTAGCAGCTGTGGACACCTTGTCGGCAGCTGCTGAATGTAATTAATAAAGTTACTCATAATCTAATTTGGTTATTTTTAAGATTTAGTACTCAGAAAAGTAACTATTAGTTACTTTGCTGGTTAGTTACTTTTCTGATTGCTCATTCTTACGAGTAACCAAGTTAGATTACTCGTTACCTTATTAGTTACATTACTTATTAGTTGCAAGTTTTCTGCAGATTCTAATAAAGTAATTGCATAAAGCTGCTAATGAAGTAACTGCATAAAGCACCTGTATAAAGCAACTAAAAAAGCAACTAAAAAAGTAACTTGTCAAAGTTACTTTCCACAACACTGTGCATTTATCAAGGTCTCGTCAGGTGTACGCCGGAACTGGGCAGGTGCGCACTGCTTGATACATGTCACGGCAACTTTGGTGTACTTCAAATTTACACCGTAAATTTACGCCACAAGTGCGCAACTTTGATACATGAGGCCCATTGTGCCTAAAACTCTCGTGAATATATTCTCTAGGTTTATAGACATTGTTATTGTGTTTTATGTCAAAACATACATACTTGATACTTTATCCAAGATAGGCACTGTTGACATTTTCCCTAGGTGTTAGAAATTTAGCCAAGAAATGTTTGGAAGCTCGCTCATGGTACACTGAGTCCCAAACAGGATGTGCCAAATTTTGAGTCCACAGTGAAGCAGGAAATGTCAAATGCTGAACACTTCTAGATGGACACTTCCTGGATTTCTTATTGATACATGGGAAACAAGGTACCAGTAGATTCAGTAGATTCTCACAAATCCAACAAGACCAAACATTCATGATATGCACACTCTTAAGGCTATGAAACTGGGCTATTAGTAAAAAAGTAGAAAAGGGGGTGTTCACAATAATAGTAGCATCTGCTGTTGACACTACAAACTCAAAACTATTATGTTCAAACTGCTTTTTTAGCAATCCTGTGAATCACTAAACTAGTATTTAGTTGTATAACCACAGTTTTTCATGATTTCTTCACATCTGCGAGGCATTAATTTTGTTGGTTTGGAACCAAGATTTTGCCAGTTTACTAGTGTGCTTGGGGTCATTGTCTTGTTGAAACACCCATTTCAAGGGCATGTCCTCTTCAGCATAAGGCAATATCACCTCTTCAAGTATTTTGACATATCCAAACTGATCCATGATACCTGGTATGCGATATATAGGCCCAACACCATAGTAGGAGAAACATGCCCATATCATGATGCTTGCACCACCATGCTTCACTGTCTTCATTGTGAACTGTGGCTTGAATTCAGAGTTTGGAGGTCGTCTCACAAACTGTCTGAGGCCCTTGGACCTAAAAAGAACAATTTTACTCTCATCAGTCCACAAAATATTCCTCCATTTCTCTTTAGGCCAGTTGATGTGTTCTTTGGCAAATTGTAACCTCTTCTGCACGTCTTTTATTTAACAGAGGGAGTTTGTGGGGGATTCTTGCAAATAAATTAGCTTCACACAGGCGTCTTCTAACTGTCACAGCACTTACAGGTAACTCCAGACTGTCTTTGATCGTCCTGGAGCTGATCAATGGGTGAGCCTTTGCCATTCTGATTATTCTTCTATCCATTTTTATGTTTGTTTTCCGTTTTCTTCCTCGTGTCTGTTTTTTTTTGTGTCCATTTTAAAGCATTGGAGATCATTGTAGATGAACAGCCTACACTCTAAAAACAGATTGGTTAAAAACACCAAACAAAATGGTTAATTTTAACCAATTTGGTTGGTAGTTATGTGTCTGACTGATTTTTTGGTTAAAACAACCAATTTATTATGGTAGTGTTTTCAACCAATCTATGTTGGTGATAGGGCCAACCAATACCAGTTGGTTAATTAGACCAAGATATTGGTTAATTTGTCTAGAGCAACCAATGTAAATTGGCTAGATTGGAACCATTTAAATTGGTTAATTATGACTACTTTAATTGGTTAAAATTTGACCATTAAGATTGGTTTATACTGCTTGGATTGGAACCATTTAAATTGGTTAATTATGACTACTTTAATTGGTTAAAATTGGACCATTAAGATTGGTTTATACTGCTTTGAATTTCATACTACTATCTAGTTCAAATAATGTAACCAATGTTATACCTCCAATGCTGTTTATTTTCTTCAGCCTGCAATACAACAATGGTACACAATTTTGTAAAACAATAGTGCGTATACACAAGCATAATATAAGTTTCCACACAAATGTGAATTCATCAGACAAGTCCATATTTCTTCAGTATCTGAATATGAGATAGTCCAATACCACAATATAAACCTACCGAACATAGTGACAAGTTAATGCAAACATGCTGCATGTATTTAACTTTTGGAGGACAATATGCTGTGGCAATAAGTAACTAATTACCAAACAGCCCAACACTGAATTAAATCTCTTAACATTGAAGAAGTACCTAAGTTCTAGAATACTGTATGCTGCGACAATAACAATGAAAAAAGTCCAAAACCACAATGCATGTGGAGTCACTATAATTCTTTGATAAGTCCCAGGAGTTCTTTGACCCTTGGTGTCAAAACATCGTAGGGTGTGGTGATGCCATACACACCCTTTTGTAGGAATGTCCAGACATCAGCTGCCTCTGCTGGGTATTCCGCGTTAAAAACAAAGAATACCTTAAAGCAGATGTCAACTGCTTTGATAAGGGAGTCCAGGTGGTAGATTACTTCATCATAGAGCAGATAATAGTCCTTGGCTGCCATCACTGTGTCCCCAACAGCAACTACCTGGGGCTGGCGGGTGACCCCTCGCTTTTCACACTCTTCCACCCGTTTCCTTTGATAGCCAATGAGGTCTGTCCCCAGCTGGAAAGAGAAAAGAAGCAAACACTATTTATTGTATTTCCAAGGGGTAAAGACAATGATTGAAGCATGTCATTTGTAATCTTCACGTATGTATCAAGACACCAATAACACCATACAGTGGGTTTGCATAATTATTCATACAAATCTGAACCTTTTGCTATGACCACAAACATTAATATATTTAATTGGAATTTTGTGTGAAAGACCAACACAAAGTGGCACACAATCATGAAGGGAATGAAATGTATACATGATATTAAATATTTTTCAGAAATAAAAAACAGAAAAGGGTGGTGTGCAGTGTCAGTCAATGCATTGCGGAACTGTCTTTTGGAGTATGTCTCTACCTGTTTTTCCTCATCTAGAAAATTACACTTTTGCCAATTCTTTTGCACACCCAGCTTGTTAGTTTTTTTCCTTTGTAAAAAAAAGGTGTTAAATCATGTATAAATTTCATTCCGCTTCACAATTGTGTTGCTCTTACACAAAAAATGTCCGATATATTTATGTTTGTGGTCGTAGTATGGCAAAATGTCTATTCAAGGTTCAAGGTGTATAATTACCTATGCAAGCCACTGTACACCCAGTTAATCTTGCATATGCACACCTTCTGTATGTCAATGAATGCCCTGCATCCCTCTGCAATGCTGGGTCTCCACTTTTTCTTCCTAGACTTCTGTGTGGACACTGGTCGCGGGGGCAGCAAGGCTGGCAGCAGTACCAATACTGTTGTTGCAATTTCTTCTGCAAAAAAAAAGAAAAGAAAAGAAAAGAAAAAAAAAGCAGTTATAAACATGGCAGCTACTGATAATCTTACTCAAAAGATTGTATACCAGCATTCCCAATACAACACTATCCTGTATCCTTCTGGTTTGATGTAGTTCTCTTAAATTATGCTAGTCCACGTACTCACCCTGAGATGGCGAATAGTCCTTTACATCCACGTCCAGCTCGACACCTGGAGTCAGATTGGGATTGTACAGCTCTGCTAGCAGCTGTATGGCAGAGCTGCTCTTGCAGTCCATCTTCAGCTGTTGTAGCAGCCTTGGTGCATGTCTCTCCCACTTAGCTGTAAAGTGGCCAGCCTCATCACTGAACAGTGATTGAAAGTCTTCATCAATCTGTTAAGAATAAATGGAAAAAAAAATTGCACCAAAGTTTTGTAAAATACTCAGCAACATGTAAAGCTTCACTGTGATTAGCTGTCTAAAAAAGGGACATAAATCAGAAATAAATATATGAGGTCTGTTAGAAAAGTAACTGACCTTTTCATTTTATGCAAAAAATACATGGATTTGATTCATATGTTTTTACGTCAGCCAAGCTTGAACCTTCGTGCGCATGCATGAGTTTTTTCACGCCTGTCAGTTGCGTCATTCGCCTGTGAGCAGGCTTTGAATGAGCACTGGTCCACCCCTCTCGTCATTGTTTCATTGCGAGGAAATGGCGGAATGATTTGGGCTTTGTTCCATCAGAATTTTTTCAGAAACTGTTAGAGACAGGCAGCTGGAAACCATTCGGAAAATTCAGATGGCTTTCTGTAAAAATTTTACGGGCTTCACAGAGATTAAGGAGTGTTACTACAGCTTTAAGGACGGCCCAGCGCAGCGCACGGTGCCTATCTCGGCTTTCAGTGGCTTACCAGTCGAATGAGTATAAGAGAAATTGTGAAGAGCTGGGCATGTCTCAACTTGTCCTCTGACACTCCAAAACGGAGGTGTTCTTCATCTCGCTCCATCAGCGAATCCATCGTGATGCGCAAAGCCTCCGCGCGGCTTTCAATGACAAAATCTCTTGTTAAAAGTGAAATCTGCCGGAAAATGGCTGGATGTCCAGCTCTTGTGATAACCAGAGAAACTGCACACGATGGTCCCGGATCCATACAGCCATCCTTTTAGAAATGAAATGGTAGTTTCAGCCTGTCAATCGCGGCTTGGAGCACGGCGCGCCCTCAGCCGCTGTGGGCCGTCCTTAAAGCGGTAGTAACACTCCTTAATCTCTGTGAAGGCCATAAAATTTTCACCAAAAGCCATATGAGTTTATCGAATGGTTTCCACCTGGCTTTCTCACACGGTTCCTGAAAAAATTTTAATGCAACAAAACGGCAGTCATTCTCCTGACAATGAAAAAAACGACGAGAGGGGTGGATCAGTGCTCACTCAAAGCCTGCCCACAGGCCAATGACGCAACTGACAGGCGTGAAAAAACTCACGCATGCGCACGAAGGTTCAAGCTTAGCTGACGTAAAAACATATGAATCAAATCCATATTTTTTTTGCATAAAATAAAAAGGTCCGTTACTTTTCTAACAGACCTCGTACGTATTGAAAAATGATCTTTACAAAGGGGAACACACTAACTGCTCACCCATATGTAAGCACCTGGATTCACATATCTTGGATAGGCTGTCAAAATCTGATGAATGGATGGCTGCTCATCTCCATGTATCCAGTGCATCCTGGCTTGTCTGGTGTCTGCCATGTACGTCCTCACCAGGTGCCGTGGCTCTGCACTGTGCTTCAGCCAGTTTCACTTTTCTGTGATTGTAGCTTCCAAAACGTCTGGTGCTGCAATGTCAAAATTATATTTAGGACTGACCCAAAATATTTGAAGGTTCGATCGATGTCACGGGATTTGATTTTGAAAAAAAGAATTCAAAGCCCCCACCCCACATACAGTCTGTTCCTGTACTTTGTTCTGCCAAAGATAAGTAACTGTCATTTCCTAGCTGCAATATGACAAGGGACATTTGAGGAACATGTATCAGATGCTCTTACCCATGGCAGTGATTCCTCGACCTGAAGGCGAAGTGGGAGTGTTCCCTGATGCATTAACAGCTCTCCCTCCTTTCTGTTTGCTGAGTTTTCGCTGGAGGTTCAGGAAACATTCTTGTATATAGCCAGTTGATGGGATTTTTCCTTTTCCAGGAGAGAAGAAATGGTCCTGAAGACAAAAAGAGAAAAAACGTTTCAAAATTAGCAAAGTTAATTATTTATATGTTTGACAGCGCAACAGTTGCCTACAATATGGAAGAGAGCTACTGCACAGAAAAGCCATAGTAAAAGAAGAGTGTAATGGCTACTTCCCTCAAAATATCTACCCCCGGGGAAAACTCACTTATACGAGTATTTAATAGAACCCTGAATAGTGACCACAAGTCTGTATTTAGAACTAATTACACCAATCAACTGTCCAAACTTACATAACCACTGCTGGAGTCAATCCTCAGCTCAGGAAAATCATGAATAATGGACTCTGCTAGCATTTGTTTCTCCTCTCTCCTTGGACTACAATGCAACAATGACCAGTGTTATGAAAATCTTTAGACTTTTCTTGTGCCAAGAATGATTAATTTTGAAATAATAGAAATAACTCACTAGGCTGTGCCACACTTGGTAATTAGAAGACTGCAAGAAATCTGCACCAATTTGATTCGTGAACTCCTTGAGAGTGCCTTCTTCTCCTCGTATTCCTTGATAACAGCACTGTCACCCCCATTTGCATGGTCCTTCAGAGCCTTCCTGATGTCCTGCAGCATAAACACATCAAAATAAGTAATTTTGATTAGAAACATTAAATGACTATTAAAAGGATCGATTAATACTCACATAGTAAGACTGTCTAGCTGTCTTGGGCCGTGGTGGTTCCAGACCTTCAAGAGAGTCTTGACTTGTGCTCTCAATTTCACCATCAGGATTGCCACTTGCACTTGAGCCACTTGTAGAAGAGCTGGTTTCTCCATGCGTGCTGCTAGCTGTCAGCATAGAGTCTTGGCATCCTTGTTGGGATTTCTTAAGTACATCATGTCCATGATTATAATTGTACATTTAAGGCCATTCATGTAGTTGTACATCATACGGCAAATTATCATTTCAATTGAAACAGAGGGTTATAAGTCCAATAATATAGTGGCTTCATGCTTCAGCATACGTTTAGAATACAATATTATCAGACAGCTAAACATGCAGGTAGTGACCTAGTGAATGTTAACATGCTGTACTAAATACCATTACATCCTAAGTGATCACTTTTGATATATTTAATCTGCGCCATGGGTTGTTTTTTAATCATTGTGTTTTGACAGAGATCTGCCATGTCATTTTGATGAGAGCCAGATGTAAAGAAGTCAAAGAGACAGGTTGATAGACAGATGGTTGTAATAATATGTATACTAGGGATGCAACAATATTCAATATTTTACCGAACCGTTCAATACACCCTGTTCAATTCAATACCCAAAAGCCAGCAACAATACTTCAACACATAAAGTTTTAATTTAATAAAAAACTTTTAAATGAAGATTTTTTTTATATTGCCTATATTGTAAGATGAGGATTCCTTTTCATGAAACATTGTGTATGTTTTTATAGGATGAAATTAAGATTTGTGTATTTTCAATAGTTTATGGTTTGACTTTTTTTTAAATTTATTCTTGCACTCTTACACTGCAAAAAATGACTCACTCGACAGGTTAAAATGACGCAAATTCTGAATATTTGACTTAATTGGAGTACTTTCGACTTGCCAAGTAGAGAAATCTGCCAATGGAACAAGTACTTTTAATAGTAATACATTTTATTTATAATAAAATGTATTATTATTATTATTATTAAAAGTACTTGTATTTTTGCACTTAAATTAATAAAAAAGAAAAACTTAAAATAGATCATAAACCATTAAGACTTTTTTTCAACACTACTTTATGTGCAAAAATACTCGCTCCGCTGGAAGACTTTTCTCCTTGGCACGTCAAATTTAGTCTCAAATGAAGGTAAAATGTTCTTATTTTGAGTTATTTTAACTTGTCAAGAAGTCATTTATTTGCAGTGGATACTTAAAATTAAAATATTGAAACTACCTTTACCGTGACACAAAAACCGTGAGAAAATTATACCGTTGCATCCCTAATGTATACCATGCCAATACCTCATCGGACTGCCAGATGAACTACAGAGCAAATGGACTACAGAGCAAATGGGTTACAACTATGCACAATTCCTGGCCAAAAAAAAAAAAAAAAAAAAAATCAGTACCATGGCTTGTGTTTCATCACAACATAATAGCCAGTATCTCCACCATGAGTGCCATAGGTATTAAAGGCACTGCGCTGCGGTGGTTTGAATCATATTTGTCTAATAGATTACAATTTGTTCATGTAAATGGGGAATCTTCTTCACAGACTAAAGTTAATTATGGAGTTCCACAAGGTTCTGTGCTAGGACCAATTTTATTCACTTTATACATGCTTCCCTTAGGCAGTATTAGTGATGCTGAAAAACTAATTCATGCATTTATTTCCTCTAGGCTGGACTATTGTAATTCATTATTATCAGGTTGTCCTAAAAGTTCCCTAAAAAGCCTTCAGTTAATTCAAAATGCTGCAGCTAGAGTACTGACGGGGACTAGAAGGAGAGAGCATATCTCACCCATATTGGCCTCTCTTCAATGGCTTCCTGTTAATTCTAGAATAGAATTTAAAATTCTTCTTCTTACTTATAAGGTTTTGAATAATCAGGTCCCATCTTATCTTAGGGACCTCGTAGTACCATATCACCCCAATAGAGCGCTTCGCTCTCAGACTGCAGGCTTACTTGTAGTTCCTAGGGTTTGTAAGAGTAGAATGGGAGGCAGAGCCTTCAGCTTTCAGGCTCCTCTCCTGTGGAACCAGCTCCCAATTCAGATCAGGGAGATAGACACCCTCTCTACTTTTAAGATTAGGCTTAAAACTTTCCTTTTTGCTAAAGCTTATAGTTAGGGCTGGATCAGGTGACCCTGAACCATCCCTTAGTTATGCTGCTATAGACGTAGACTGCTGGGGGGTTCCCATGATGCACTGTTTCTTTCTCTTTTTGCTCTGTATGCACCACTCTGCATTTAATCATTAGTGATCGATCTCTGCTCCCCTCCACAGCATGTCTTTTTCCTGGTTCTCTCCCTCAGCCCCAACCAGTCCCAGCAGAAGACTGCCCCTCCCTGAGCCTGGTTCTGCTGGAGGTTTCTTCCTGTTAAAAGGGAGTTTTTCCTTCCCACTGTAGCCAAGTGCTTGCTCACAGGGGGTCGTTTTTGACATAATTATTGTATGGCCTTGCCTTACAATATAAAGCGCCTTGGGGCAACTGTTTGTTGTGATTTGGCGCTATATAAAAAAAAATTGATTGATTGATTGATTGATGAGTGGAAACAATAGTCGAGGATGCTCTTTGGTGTAGCAGCTCGCAAAATGTCTGGGTCCATCTTTTCTACAAGGTAGGCCTGTCTGTGCCGATCAAAATATTGTGTTTGCCACAGTACAACAATGAAATGAACAAGACCACTGAGGACAAAGATATGACGAATCTTCCCAAAAAGAGGGGACCCAGATTCAGTGTCGACATCCATCACAAGTCCCATCCCTGGACGATACGTGATTCCATTGTATTTCACCCAGACTGCATTGAAAATATCTTCATACAGACCATACTGAAGCAATTGTGCAATGATGGAACTGCTTTCAACACTGGCCAGTACTGTGACACTACCACTGCCTATCTCTAATGCTCCAGAATCAAGGTGAACCTTGGAGAAGAAGCGATAACACTGAGCCAACTGGTGTCTCATAGCCATTGTCTTGCAAATGTTTTTAAAATTGCAGACAATATGAGAGAGCCGCCTAAAGAAGTTGTGCTTTGCCTCAAATCGCATAGCCCAGAATCTGACAAGAGGCCCCACAAGCCGAATGCACCGTGGGTAGTGTGTCATGTAGTGCTGCTTCGGTCGCACCCTGGCATTCGGAAACAACTCCTTGAACAGCTCCAAATGGTCTGCAATCTGGTGCTGCAGAAAGTATGTAGCTTCAGTGGTAGTAGTAAGTGCGAATATCACTGCCATGATCTCGCAAAGACTGATTAACAGCTCCCAGTGATCATCTTCTTCTGGGATCTTGTCTCCCAGCATCAGAGGAATAAATCGCATCAGGCACCACATCTCACTTGCATTTTGCTTCACTGTCCCATCACGACTAAAAATAGAAGTCTTGGAGATTTCCGCTGGCTTACTCCCAGAGTCAGAACAGCCGTAATTGAAGGATCGGATCCTTTCATTCAGTACATCAAGGCTCACGTACTCTTTGTCCACAATGAGTGCTTTCAAGATATGTTTCAGCTCATATGGACAAATTCCTTCAAGAAAGTCATGCATTACATCTGGGGAGTAATTTTCGGTGACATGAAAATACTCATTCAGTCTTGATGGCCCAGTGACCCCTGTTTCAGACACCTTTGCTGGGTCAGCGGCCACATCCAGGATGTGCTGATTGTGAGAGTCTTTTTCCCGCAACAGTTCTTTCTTTTCAATAAATGCGGTTTGCATGGTCTCTTTGTCTATAATGCAAAACCTACATGGATGATTGGCTGAAAAGCTTTCAGCAAAGCCAAAAAGCCCATGCATGCCCAAATTGTCACCAGAGACTTGGCCAAGGGCTACTTTGACATGCACCTCTGTGTCATTAATACAAATATCCATTCCTTCCTTGTACAAGTGCTTTAGCTCATCTACTATGCTCTCAAGGATTTTTGAAAAGCCATACTTTTTCCTGTCTGAAACAAAATAGATCTGCAGCAGGTGACAATTAGCCAAAAGGGAGTTGTATGCAGCTGGCATCTCTTTGACAATGTAGTAGAAGAAGCCAAGCTTGTGGACCCCTGCATGAGTGCCAAGTGGATTTGTTGTCTCCATATCATCATTGTACAGACCCAATGTAATACAGTTGGGCTGAGAAAGTACAGCATTGTTCTTGTAGTACAGACCATCATGAAAATCTCTAAGGATTCCATCATCCATTGACTTCTTTTTCTGAAGAGCTTCCCATACACCAGGTAGCTCCAGGAAGTTTTTCAGGACGCGCTGAAAAGGAATATATGACATTGTGTCATATCTCACCACCTGAATTGTATCCCCAGATATTCTGTTTTTCTGTTCAACTCTGTGGCCAAGAACTTTCTCTTGTGGCATTATGAGTGACCCATCTCTCATAAAATATTTGTTCTCCATATACTGAGATGAAATACCATGGAAGGGGTCAGTATGAAGCACAAACTCATCTCTGACATCATCTAAAGTATTATTCAGTTTTTCTGGATTTTCTGCCACACTTTTGAGTTTTGTAAGGGTGAACTTGTGCAAGTGTTGTACAATATCTTTCACCATGTTTGTGGAACTTTCCACAACCATATCTGCATTCAGCATAGTCATAGACCCACTTGCTCTCATTTGGGCTATAAATACAGCTGCTGGTTTACAAACCCCATGCTCATCATGAACTGACCACTCTGGTACATCTTGAATTTCTTCAGCATATTCAACTTCATTACATGTGTCCATATCTTCATTATCTGACTCCTCATGGTCATATACTGTATTATAGACACTAGTGCTCGGCTCACTTTCAGTTTCATTACATTCTGGGTGAGCATTTATTAAATGTTTGCGGTATGAACTATATCTGTGGAATGTGCGCATGCATGCATCTTGGGAACACATATATACCTCACTGTCACTTTGAACATTGTGCAATGTTCGCAGATGCCACCTCAAATGTGAAATATGAGATATTTCCGCTTTGCACTTAAAACAGATGTAACCCATGTTTTTTACATCACTATACAAAGTTCATGTCACACCTCCAGCAAGTCTTTACGTTTTCGGATGAACTTGGCCCGTGGACCCACTTTACGAAAGATGTCCTTCACCAGATCATCAGTGAGGCTTAGAAAGCTCTCCTTGTCAATTTCTTCCTCTGAAAATGAACAAAAATCATATGAATATTTATTTCCATACAAACCTTATACATGCCGGGTGTTGGTATTAAACATACTGTATTTAATTGTTTATGATTCTAGCATCACTCACTCACCAAACTAGAACTAAACAAATTTACTATGTTGACGTAGTGCGCCCTCTATATACGAGAGTGACACACATGTACATGACCCACACGACATGTATCACCTTATCATGCTTACCATTATTCATTTACTCACCATTATCTAGAATTAAACACATCATTCATTCTGGACATGTGCACAGCACTTCTCTTATACAAGACGAAACCAACTTCAAGTGGGTCTGTTGATCTGCATTCTGCAGTACATTGGGCATAACCTGGCAGCTTTTTAATTTTGTCTGCAAAGGTTTCCTCCACCTTAAAATTAGGTACAAGGACCTCTAGAATATCTCGGCTTCCACTTGATTCTGAACTGCAATCAGTTTCATTAATTTCTGGGAGAACTGGTGAACTCTGGCTTGTTTGCTCTGAATCCACTTTACTAATGGGAATGTCACTTTCATCCACTGAATTGTTGCTTAAACTGCTTAGTAATGCAGCAGTTTCCTTGTTCAAATGCAATTGAGCTTGAATTATTTTCTTGATCTTCTCCTTTTTCAGCTTCTTCCTTGTTTGTCTCCTTTTTTTGATACTTGTTTGAGTCCTTTTGTGGCCTTGCTTTCCCATGCCTCTTTCACAGCATATCTGCAAAGAGTAACCATAGGATACTGGCATAACCCATTTTGTTTTTGAAGGGACTGGCTTAAGAATTGATGACCAGCATTCTTTATTTGTCAAGAAGTAGTACATTCTCACACATACAAATAAGACTGAACCAAAGACTTGTGTTTATTTCAGTATTAACTTAAATCTTTTAAACTATGACCAACAGCATCACGTGTACCTGGACTTGCACATAATGCTTGAAATGCAACACAATGCATCCAAGTCGTCACACATTACTGTGGTCCTGAACCTACGGACCAAGGCCATACTGCATGCGAAGCAACAAACTGTTTTTTTGAGTACTGGAATTAGAGGATTAAATCTATTTTTGTGAGACACGCTTGCAGCCCAATACTGAGAACGCAGAAAAGCGCGTGCATCACAACTCGGCGGTGTGGCCCCAGTCTAAGAGTGCGATAAGACTACTTGTGTTTACTTTAATACAGTTAATATAATGGTCCATTGCAACATGAATATTTCAAATTGCTGACCAGCAACACATGTGTACCTGGACTCGCACATAATGCATGACTATGCAACACAGTGCATCCAAGTCGTCACACACGTCACTGATGGCTTAATTTGTATATACAATATTTCTATTTAATGTAAGAGTAAAATGTAACAGCATGGGATAACAAACCATAAATGCATATACTAACCTGCATCAAAGGTTATTCTTATTCATATCATTGGACAAAGTGGTACATATAATGCATTGATCTATATTTATATGAAAATATGCACATCATGTCATTGACCCAGGTCGGGCACTGTCAAGGTTAGCACAGGGCCGGGTCACTGCCATATTGTTATCCATGGTGTTGCTTGCTTGTGAAAAAAATGTGGAAGTAGACTGTACACGTAACAAATATTTAGGTACGATTGCAGCTCGCTGCACTGACGCAGAGCGAGAGGCGAAAAACAGGCAGTGCAGTGACTGAGTGCTGCTCAGACTCACATAAACAAGAGGCTTTAGTGAAGGGCAGTGTGTCGCCAAGAGCCTGCAGAATGTAGGAAGGAAAGCGGGCTGATACTAGCGCCAAATGTGGGAAGTAGTCAATCAGCCCCATATCAGCTCATTTAGACCGCTTGATGAGCGAACGTACAGTATACAGTATTAACAATGACCTATACTTCCTCATGCCAGAAATCTAGCATGGTGCCCATGCATTACATTGCATTTACTGAAAATGCTTTAGTGAAGTCGTGACTACTTTCTGTGCAATTAATCAGAAAATCAATGCTGTGAACCAACATGTCAAATTATGTGCTTGATCTAAGACATTAGCCTATAGTATTTTCACCGAAGGGCTAGCCGCTAGCATGTAGTATTCAAGCGGTTAATCAACTAGCATTGGCAAATTCAGACAATTTGCAGTTTTTTTTTCCAAAAACGGTGACCACATAGACCAGCGTAAAAATACTACAACATATAGACTGACCATTCAAAGTTGTGTCCAAGACCAGCGTTGTCATTCTGAGCCGCTAACGCGCTCACAACATTGACCGCCCGTACCTTCTTCCTGTTCCCGCCTTCCGCCTCTTGTCTCTTTCCTTTGCTTTTCTGACAAGAGCACTGAACAGCGCCAAATTCTGGTGGTGGCCAAACCCAGTACTTACCCTTGAACATTTCCACGTAGTCCTCGATACCCCACTCTGTAAGCTTGTTGGTGACATAATCGTCCATGGTGGTTGCTGAAAAAACACCACCTTAGCAGAAAGACGGCGTTGGAAATTTGAGCAGGAGACGACTTCTGAGCAAGGTCATGGGAAGCGAGGTCCTGAGGGAGCGGCACTGCCTACTGGTGGATTGTTTGTGTATTGCAGTGTATTGCATTCATTAAAAGACAATCCATGCAAACGGATTGTATTTCTATTGTATTTTCCATTTGGACTTATATAAAAATTGAAGTACTACTTAATACTAGTATATCATTAATTCGTTAATATATCTATTTATGTATTCACCAGAGTTACTTAAGGCTAACCTGGGTTTATATCTTGGTCCAGTATTCTTACTGATCCATAGGCAAAAAAAAAAATGACGATTTATATGTTGTAGCATACATATTGCTGTTCTTTTACTTGTCCTGCACAGCCAAACAGTCTGGCAACTGAAGTGTATTCTACCATTTTTATTGGTTGTTTGGCTAACCAATAAAATTGGTAGCCCCAAAACCAACTGATTGGTCAGTTTCTGACCAATATATTGATCAATCTAGCCAAAATTGGCTCAACCAACTAGATTGGTAGTTTTTTTAACCAATCCATTTTTAGAGTGTATAATGTTTTGCACCTGCATATAAGTTTTCCCCTCTCCAATCAACTTTTTAATCAAACTTCGCTGTTCTTCTGAACAATGTCTTGAACGTCCCATTTTCCTCAGGCTTTCAAAGAGAAAAGCATGTTCAACAGGTGCTGGCTTCATCCTTAAATATGGGACACCTGATTCACACCTGTTTGTTCCACAAAATTGACAAACTCACTGACTGAATGCTACACTACTATTATTGTGAACACCCCCTTTTCTACTTTTTTTTTTACTAATAGCCCAATTTCATAGCCTTAAGAGTGTGCATATCATGAATGCTTGGTCTTGTTGGATTTGTGAGAATCTATTGAATCTACTGGTACCTTGTTTCCCATGTAAGAATAAGGAATATACTCAAAACCTGGATTAATCTTTTTAGTCACATAGCACTACTATTATTCTGAACACTACTGTACATTAAAAAAAAAAAAAAAAAAAAACAAAACAAAAAAAACTTAAAGTGGCAGGGTTAAGAGGGGCGTAGTTGGGGGGTCTGGTGGGCGAAACCCCTAGGAGGTGAAGATATTTAGCTACGCTAATGCGCTCCAGAAACATTTACTGAAAAAAAGACATGGTGAGAAGCTGAAGAGCTTTGCTCGTTCATCTCCATGACATATACATATTATTAATAATAAAACAAGAAAAAATGTGTGAACAACCATTCACAGACTTACAGAATGATGTCCAGGAGGTGTGTCTCTCAACTTCCGCTGTCCTCACAAACAATGAAAATAAAAATAATAAACTGGGATCACCTTGCCCACATTCTCCACTCAGGTATTGCCCACTGCCCCTGCGTGTACAAGGGACCGAATGCCCCCCCCACCCAAAAAAATTGTCTTCACTGTGCAAGCGCCATTTGGTACCACAGCAGCTCAGCAGACTCAGTCTCTACACCCCAAGCAATGAAAGGGAATTATATAAATATTAACCATCAGATCACAAGGTAAAATCTCTTTAATCATTCTAAACTCAGTTTTAAGCAGAAACGAGGCCATTTTAAATAGAAACAAGGTGATAATCGGTTAGTCACTACTGACGCTTTGAAATGACGGAGGAGCAGCACCAGCAGCTTTTGCTGCTGCTGCGCTGTGATTGCTTCCGCCATCTTTTATTAGGAAATAATGCTGAATTCATGTGGAAATGATTGTTGTATAAAAGCTTCAGATATCTATCACGGAGATAGATGATGACTGGAGTGCAGTTTTAAGCAGAAACGAGGTGATACCATGGCTGACGCACAGAAATGACACACACTGAAGGCAGGGTGGGCCAATTTTTAGGGGGCACCATTCGGTTGGTGACACTGGTAGCATTAGGCTTATTAACACTGTGGCCCTCAGAAAATAAAAAACATAAAATGAGAAAAACCTAATAAATCTGGCACGTGCAGCTTCACTGTGGGCAGATGGGATACATCCAGTCCCTGATGCCTTTGTACAACCGGGCCACGCATAAAACAGTTCCATCGGATGGCGCGGCTCCTCCATAGCTGAACAGGATGCATGGGCACCGTGATCCTTTGGACGTGCTCTAACAAATTAAAAAATAATGAAGCCAGAGCGCTGACATCGTCCTCATACCCCACACAGCCAATGCCCAGCAAGCTGTCCATGCATGGATGGGGGTCATCAATGGCCCAGCAGCATTAATATTTCTACTGCAGTCCTCAGAAAAATAATTCAGTAAATAAATAACAAGATGAATACACAATGAATCGGGTTTGTGCATCTCGTCCACTGCAGGATAAGGAGCATCCAGCTAAATGACATGTGGGTGGGTGCTGGCCTGGCTGCAGAGCTGGGTGGCTGCAGGCAGCTGGACTTGCTCTGCCACTTCCACAAGTGCTGTTCCTCTCCAATCATAAAAAAGGAAAACTGTGTGTCAACCCCTGACAGGTTGTCTCACATGCTGCACACATTCTGAGTCGTGGGGACTACGTGGTAAGGGGTAACAGGCGAACAGCTGTGAATGTCCCAATGAACTGCATGGATTTTCTTGTGGATGCCATTCACAGGCTGTCGCAGCCCAGTGGGATACTCACATCAGGGCCCGGTCACACCGGGGGCTACGATCACATTGTCACAAGTGTATTCTGGACATGTTCAACATATGCTCAGGGACTCCTGAGACACTAAAAATGTGGCGTCTGGTTTTAATGAAGCACACAAAATGGTATGCAAACATATGCACCACATGTGCACGTCAGCGGCACATCCGTTTTGGTATGTGGCATTGAGGTGAGGTCAGCTATGTGTGTGAGGAGAAAGAAAAGGAGCTGTTCAAGGTGCTGACCTCAGCGCCTGCTGTCTCCCAAATAGAACACATCAATGATACGGATACACACCCAACAGCACCACAAGCAAGGAGGAGAAAAAGAGGCACAGAGAAGACGTCAGAATGCACAGAACAGCCCAAAGGTTTTTGTGGGAGAGGAAAAAGACAGTGTTATAACTTTGTGCTGTATAGACAACAATGGTGCCACCATGTGCAGATGTTGTGCCGCAGGGCCATTGCAACCAACACAATAGTGTCTTGTTGTAACTGCAACTTTACTTTTTGCTGAAAAATCTGCAATTGTATTCTTGAGGAGGATGTGACTCTCAAATCATATTTCTGTGTGACTGGAGCTTTAGGAAGAAGCTTGATCACAACAGCCTTGAAGCTGGCAGGAACACTTCAGTAGTGAATGATACGTAGATGGACAATATTTAGAAAAGTGTGGCCCAGCATTAACCAGAAACATTTCACACACTTGATAGCAATGGAATCAGAAAACAAGTAGTACATGGAACACCAGTCTTTCCATCTCTGACTTGAAATAGTTTTTGTCTGGTTTTGAGACACCACCTGGAAATACTGATGGATTTGTGTGGCTCAGTATCAGTGGGCATTTTCTTTTGAACGTCTTTCATTTTATTAGTTAAAAGAAATAATCTATGAAATGTTCAGGCAAAATACAGAGAGCAAAAACATGAAGCAAGATCTCAGATGTTTCATTTATTTATTTGAGACACCTATGAAGTGAAACCACAATGAGACTTATTTCTGTATTTTTTAATCCTGCCTTTTAATGGACCCACAACATTCCAGTGGAGATAGCGATACCGCCGGGCAGCCTGTGGTTTGTTTTCAGGCCTCGCAGGTGTAGGGAGAGGAAGCAGAAACGCTGGCTTCAGGTGGGCTTGCTAGAGCCCAGCTAAGGAACCAAACGCACAGACCTCTGCTACCATCTGTCTTCCTCACTAACACCAGATCTCTTGCAAACAAGATGGATGATGTGAGTGTTGTCTGCTGATTGTTAGCAAATCCTGGCTGCACCCGCATAGCCTTGATGCCACAGTGAAACTAGCAGGTCATACCATTCACCACTACGACCGGACCGAGTCCTCTGGTAAGAGCAGAGGTAGGTAAGAGCTATTGCTGCCCCCAGAGGAAAACATGAAGAGTTCGGGCAGTATGGTATCTCCTCCTCTGATATCTCCACCTTCAGTTTGTTTGCAAAACTCAGTAAGTCCATCACTTTAAAGTATGCTAAGTCATTTTCAGTCAGTGTTGCGGCTTTGCACAGTGAATTATCATGCCTGCATGCAACACGAGGTATCAGTCCTTGTCCAATGTGCCGTGCTGCTTCCGCTGCGGCACGGGCATATTGGCATGGCTTACGTCATTTACGCTTCCCAGTTGTTGAAGCCAAAACTGGTTTATCAGTGTCATCGAATGTTTCCATGATTAACACAAGGAAATTGGCAAAATCTGAAAGTTAACAGAAAATTCAGAACATCAGAGAAGCTCTCGTGGGCACCGCAAGCTTTGCGTCACGTGACCGAGATACATGCCAGTGAGTGGTGCACTGTTCACCACGTGGTTTTACACACAAACTGGGATGGCACTTATGAGGTTCTGCATATAAACCGCATCTTGACTTGCATTTATCATAGGATTCACTGGGTTTTGCAGCAACATTTATTTTGTCATCAGATACTAGCCTTGGTAAGCTTTCACTCACAGTGGTTATCTCATTTTTCGTGGGTGTGGCATTTACGGGGTTTTGCGCCTGAACTCTTCACTTTGTGGTGGATAAAAAGTTGCAGTGACATATATAAGACTATGGTGGTAACATTAGTATGTGATTGACGTGTTTTATAAATTTGTGGCACAAATTTATAAAACTCATGTTCTTTGCCATCACTCCCACAGGGACTGTCCATGGTGCTGAAATGCAGTTTTGTTAAAGAGAAAGGTGGATGTTTGCCACAAAAGTATGGGTAACATTTTAAGGTATTGTCAAAATAGTGACATGACACTGTCATAGCTGTTACATGACGCAGTCATGAATATGTCAAAAACAGTATGTCAATGTCACAAATGTTTATGACTACTGTCATTAAGTGTCATTCAGTTTATGTAATGACAAGTTGACATACAACTGAAGACCAAAACAGCCAAAGACAACTTCTGGTTATGTCGCTTTGATTAATATCAAGTTGTCATATCCATTACATAAATTTAAACAATGGTTTGATTTAAATAAGTTATTGCTCCATTTTGGTAAAACTAAGTGTATCATCTTTGGGAATAAGTCCAGGAACTTAAGCAAAAATACATTATTACATGATATTACAAATGATCTTCTTATGGCCTCAGACAGTGGACTCATCTCTGTGCTTGTCCTGTTAGACCTCAATGCTAATTCATGCATTTATTTCTTCTAGGCTGGACTACTGTAATTCATTATTATCAGGTTGTCCTAAAGGTTCCCTGAAAAGCCTTCAGTTAATTCAAAATGCTGCAGCTAGAGTTCTCACAGGGACTAGAAGGGGAGAGCATATTTCACCCATACTGGCCTCTCTTCATTGGCTCCCTGTTAATTCCAGAATAGAATTTAAAATTCTTCTTCTTACTTATAAGGTTTTGAATAACCAGGTCCCATCTTATCTTAGGGACCTCATAGTACCATATCACCCCAATAGAGCGCTTCGCTCTCAGACTGCAGGCTTACTTGTCGTTCCTAGGGTTTGAAAGAGTAGAATGGGAGGCAGAGCCTTCAGCTTTCAGGCTCCTCTCCTGTGGAACCAGCTCCCAAGTCAGATTAGGGAGACAGACACCCTCTCTATTTTTAAGATTAAGCTTAAAACTTTCCTTTTTGAAAAAGCTTATAGTTAGGGCTGGATCAGGTGACCCTGAACCATCCCTTAGTTATGCTGCTATAGACTTAAGCCCAGGTTACACATAGACGGTTTTGTCCGTGGGTAGTACGTAGACCGAAGTTCGTTGTAGTTCCGGCTGTTTTGGCGGTGGAAAGGGCGGAGCATTTCGCCGGCGTTTTGAGCGCCGTACTAACCGCAAATATGCGGATAAAACGCCGCTAAATCCACGGAATAAAGCGGAGTTTTGACGCCGTAGCATCGGGCACACATCAGGCAACGGGGATTAATACTCAGTTCTATCCTTTACAATCGCAGGTTAAGATGCGGGTGAGAACGGCGGTGTTCTGCTGCCGCCGATAATGCCCTGTGTACCACTGGATTTATCCAGGCAAATCCTGCGTTACTCCAGGAACTTTTGCTTATAGGCACCGCCCCCAGAGTATAATAGGCTGAAACAGCTGTCAGTGCAGGGGGAGGGAGTGACAGGGAGCTCATCTCTCAGCCTTTTCTTTTCTCTCCTTTTCCTCTCCTCAATGTGTTGCTCGTTTCCACCACAGGGCTACCCTCTGCTTCTGAACCAGACTTCTTGGTAAGTCCTTGCCACTGCCAATTTTATTTTAGGAGGTATACTGGAGCTTCTCTGCAAAAATATCTGGAGCTGGCCGTGAGTGAGAGACCTGCATGCAGTGCGCTAGTGTTTTTATACTGACAGCCACCTATCGGCCATTTGGAACGCCGTTAACCGGGAGGTGGCATTTAGAACAGCGTACTGTCCGCTAGCGCCGCCGTTTTGTCTGCCTCTGTCGCTGGTTAAAATGCCTTTGAGGATGCCGATATGGGCTCTATCACCGTTTTACATGCCGTTGGTTAGGGATACAACGCCGGCCGCCAATTACGGCGGTGTAAACTGTGGCACTACAGGAAGGGGCGGGATGACACGGCGATTAAAAAGTATCAAACGTCGTTCTACGCGTTGTCTCCGTCATCAGGCCACTTCTACAGGAACGCTCCCGGAATTATTCGACATGTTGAATAATTTTTTCGACGATTCCCAATGAAGCCGGACCCAAACCACGCCCCCGTGCGCCGGTGTCAACTACGGCGTTTGATCCCTAAAACAGCCCGGAGGGGGCTTCCGGGAGAGTTTACCGTCTATGTGTAAACGGGGCTTTAGACTGCTGGGGGGTTTCCCATGATGCACCCAGTGTTTCTTTTTATTCACCTCTTTTTGCTCTGTATGCACCACTCTGCTTTTAATCATTGGTGATTGATCTCTGCTCTCTTCCACAGCATGTCTTTTTCCTGATTCTCTCCCCTCAGCCCCAACGAGTCCCAGCAGAAGACTGCCCCTCCCTGAGCCTGGTTCTGCTGGAGGTTTCTTCCTGTTAAAAGGGAGTTTTTCCTTCCCACTGTTGCCAAGTGCTTGCTCATAGGGGGTCGTTTTGACCGTTGGGGTTTTTCTGTAATTATTCTATGGCTTTTGCCTTACAATATAAAGTGCCTTGGGGCAACTGTTTGTTGTGATTTGGCGCTATATAAATGAAATTGATTTGATTTGATTTGATTTGAAATTGAAATTGTAACAGATACAAAATTTCTTGGTGTTCATATTGACAATAGATTAAGCTGGAAAACACATATTAACTATGTTACATCTAAAATGTCAAAAGCCATTGCAATTCTGCATAAAGCCCAGGACTTCCTCACCCGACATGCATTAACCCCTTTATATCATGCATTACTTGTTCCATATATGACATATTGTGTGGATGTTTGGGGAAATACATACTGAAGTAATACTAAACCAGTTTTTCTGTTGCAAAAGAAAGCTATAAGAATTATCAGTAATACACCTAGATAATGATTTGTTTCACAGTGTTATCTTCACGTGCCTTAACTAAAGCACTCCCTCTGCTGAATCACCTCTAAATTATTTACACGTTATTCACTTTGCGTGTTTTTAGGAATCTGCTAGCTTAGCGCAGCTACTAGATCTTAGCCGGTTTAGCATGGTGGCTTCTCCTGTCTCTCCCGCACTTTTCTGCTCTGCGTGTGAAATGTTTAGTTATTCCTCGGCCTCCTTTAGCAGTAATGGTACTTGTAATAAGTGTAGCTTATTCGTAGCTTTGGAGGCCAGGCTGGGCGAATTGGAGACTCGGCTGCGCACCGTGGAAAATTCTACAGCTAGCCAGGCCCCCGCCAACCCGTTCACATTTCTAACCGTTTTTCCCCACTTGGCGACACACCCGCCTAGGAACAAACTCTGGTTATTGGCGACTCTGTTTTGAGAAATGTGAAGTTAGCGACACCAGCAACCATAGACAATTGTCTTCCGGGGGCCAGAGCAGGTGACATTGAAGGAAATTTGAAACTGCTGGCTAAGGCTAAGCGTAAATTTGGTAAGATTGTAATTCACGTCGGCAGTAATGACACCCGGTTATGCCAATCGGAGGTCACTAAAATTAACATTGAATCGGTGTGTAACTTTGCAAAAATAATGTCAGACTCTGTAGTTTTCTCTGGGCCCCTCCCCAATCGGACCGGGAGTGACATGTTTAGCCGCATGTTCTCCTTGAATTGCTGGCTGTCTGAGTGGTGTCCAAAAAATGAGGTGGGCTTCATAGATAATTGGCAAAGCTTCTGGGGAAAGCCTGGTCTTGTTAGGAGAGAAGGCATCCATCCCACTTTGGATGGAGCAGTTCTCATTTCTAGAAATCTGGCCAATTTTCTTAAATCCTCCAAACCGTGACTATCCAGGGTTGGGACCAGGATGCAGAGTTGTAGTCTTACACACCTCTCTGCAGCTTCTCTCACCCTGCCTTCTCCTCATTACCCCATCCCCGTAGAGACGGTGCCTGCTCCCAGACTACCAATAACCAGCAAAAATCTATTTAAGCATAAAAATTCAAAAAGAAAAAATAATATAGCACCTTCAACTGCACCACAGACTAAAACAGTTAAATGTGGTCTATTAAACATTAGGTCTCTCTCTTCTAAGTCCCTGTTGGTAAATGATATAATAATTGATCAACATATTGATTTATTCTGCCTTACAGAAACCTGGTTACAGCAGGATGAATATGTTAGTTTAAATGAGTCATCACCCCCGAGTCACACTAACTGTCAGAATGCTCGTAGCACGGGCCGAGGCGGAGGATTAGCAGCAATCTTCCATTCCAGCTTATTAATTAATCAAAAACCCAGACAGAGCTTTAATTCATTTGAAAGCTTGACTCTTAGTCTTGTCCATCCAAATTGGAAGTCCCCAAAACCAGTTTTATTTGTTATTATCTATCGTCCACCTGGTCGTTACTGTGAGTTTCTCTGTGAGTTTTCAGACCTTTTGTCTGACTTAGTGCTTAGCTCAGATAAGATAATTATAGTGGGCAATTTTAACATCCACACAGATGCTGAGAATGATAGCCTCAACACTGCATTTAATCTATTATTAGACTCTATTGGCTTTGCTCAAAATGTAAATGAGTCCACCCACCACTTTAATCATATCTTAGATCTTGTTCTGACTTATGGTATGGAAATAGAAGACTTAACAGTATTCCCTGAAAACTCCCTTCTGTCTGATCATTTCTTAATAACATTTATATTTACTCTGATGGACTACCCAGCAGTGGGGAATAAGTTTCATTACACTAGAAGTCTTTCAGAAAGCGCTGTAACTAGGTTTAAGGATATGATTCCTTCTTTATGTTCTCTAATGCCATATACCAACACAGTGCAGAGTAGCTACCTAAACTCTGTAAGTGAGATAGAGTATCTCGTCAATAGTTTTACATCCTCATTGAAGACAACTTTGGATGCTGTAGCTCCTCTGAAAAAGACAGCTTTAAATCAGAAGTGCCTGACTCCGTGGTATAACTCACAAACTTGTAGCTTAAAGCAGATAACCCGTAAGTTGGAGAGGAAATGGCGTCTCACTAATTTAGAAGATCTTCACTTAGCCTGGAAAAAGAGTCTGTTGCTCTATAAAAAAGCCTTCCGTAAAGCTAGGACATCTTTCTACTCATCACTAATTGAAGAAAATAAGAACAACCCCAGGTTTCTTTTCAGCACTGTAGCCAGGCTGACAAAGAGTCAGAGCTCTGTTGAGCTGAGTATTCCATTAACTTTAACTAGTAATGACTTCATGTCTTTCTTTGCTAACAAAATTTTAACTATTAGAGAAAAAAATTACTCATAACCATCCCAAAGACGTATCGTTATCTTTGGCTGCTTTCAGTGATGCCGGTATTTGGTTAGACTCTTTCTCTCCAATTGTTCTGTCTGAGTTATTTTCATTAGTTACTTCATCCAAACCATCAACATGTTTATTAGACCCCATTCCTACCAGGCTGCTCAAGGAAGCCCTACCATTATTTAATGCTTCGATCTTAAATATGATCAATCTATCTTTGTTAGTTGGCTATGTACCACAGGCTTTTAAGGTGGCAGTAATTAAACCATTACTTAAAAAGCCATCACTTGACCCAGCTATTTTAGCTAATTATAGGCCAATCTCCAACCTTCCTTTTCTCTCAAAAATTCTTGAAAGGGTAGTTGTAAAACAGCTAACTGATCATCTGCAGAGGAATGGTCTATTTGAAGAGTTTCAGTCAGGTTTTAGAATTCATCATAGTACAGAAACAGCATTAGTGAAGGTTACAAATGATCTTCTTATGGCCTCGGACAGTGAACTCATCTCTGTGCTTGTTCTGTTAGACCTCAGTGCTGCTTTTGATACTGCTGACCATAAAATTTTATTACAGAGGTTAGAGCATGCCATAGGTATTAAAGGCACTGCGCTGCGGTGGTTTGAATCATATTTATCTAATAGATTACAATTTGTTCATGTAAATGGGGAATCTTCTTCACAGACTAAGGTTAATTATGGAGTTCCACAAGGTTCTGTGCTAGGACCAATTTTATTCACTTTATACATGCTTCCCTTAGGCAGTATTATTAGATGGCATTGCTTAAATTTTCATTGTTATGCAGATGATACCCAGCTTTATCTATCCATGAAGCCAGAGGACACACACCAATTAGCTAAACTGCAGGATTGTCTTACAGACATAAAGACATGGATGACCTCTAATTTCCTGCTTTTAAACTCAGATAAAACTGAAGTTATTGTACTTGGCCCCACAAATCTTAGAAACATGGTGTCTAACCAGATCCTTACTCTGGATGGCATTACCCTGACCTCTAGTAATACTGTGAGAAATCTTGGAGTCATTTTTGATCAGGATATGTCATTCAAAGCGCATATTAAACAAATATGTAAGACTGCTTTTTTGCATTTACGCAATATCTCTAAAATTAGAAAGGTCTTGTCTCAGAGTGATGCTGAAAAACTAATTCAAGCATTTATTTCCTCTAGGCTGGACTATTGTAATTCATTATTATCAGGTTGTCCTAAAAGTTCCCTAAAAAGCCTTCAGTTAATTCAAAATGCTGCAGCTAGAGTACTAACGGGGACTAGAAGGAGAGAGCATATCTCACCCATATTGGCCTCTCTTCATTGGCTTCCTGATAATTCTAGAATAGAATTTAAAATTATTCTTCTTACTTATAAGGTTTTGAATAATCAGGTCCCATCTTATCTTAGGGACCTCGTAGTACCATATCACCCCAATAGAGCGCTTCGCTCTCAGACTGGAGGCTTACTTGTAGTTCCTAGGGTTTGTATGAGTAGAATGGGAGGCAGAGCCTTCAGCTTTCAGGCTCTTCTCACGTGGAACCAGCTCCCAATTCAGATCAGGGAGACAGACACCCTCTCTACTTTTAAGATTAGGCTTAAAACTTTCCTTTTTGCTAAAGCTTATAGTTAGGGCTGGATCAGGTGACCCTGAACCATCCCTTAGTTATGCTGCTATAGACGTAGACTGCTGGGGGGTTCCCATGATGCACTGTTTCTTTCTCTTTTTGCTCTGTATGCACTACTCTGCATTTAATCATTAGTGATCGATCTCTGCTCCCCTCCACAGCATGTCTTTTTCCTGTTTCTCTCCCTCAGCCCCAACCAGTCCCAGCAGAAGACTGCCCCTCCCTGAGCCTGGTTCTGCTGGAGGTTTCTTCCTGTTAAAAGGGAGTTTTTCCTTCCCACTGTAGCCAAGTGCTTGCTCACAGGGGGTCGTTTTGACCGTTGGGGTTTTACATAATTATTGTATGGCCTTGCCTTACAATATAAAGCGCCTTGGGGCAACTGTTTGTTGTGATTTGGCGCTATATAAAAAAAAATTGATTGATTGAATTGATTGATTGATCTCTGCTCCCCTCCACAGCATGTCTTTTTCCTGGTTCTCTCCCTCAGCCCCAACCAGTCCCAGCAGAAGACTGCCCCTCCCTGAGCCTGGTTCTGCTGGAGGTTTCTTCCTGTTAAAAGGGAGTTTTTCCTTCCCAGTGTCGCCAAGTGCTTGCTCACAGGGGGTCGTTTTGACCATTGGGGTTTTTACATAATTATTGTATGGCCTTGCCTTACAATATAAAGCGCCTTGGGGCAACTGTTTGTTGTGATTTGGCGCTATATAAATAAAATTGATTAATTGATTGATAAACCATATCGTGAGCCAACAAATCTGTTATTTGCTTGTTTGTAAATTTTAAAATTCTGGGACTTGGTTGATTATATTACAATACAGATTATGTATAAAGTCAAAAATAAGCTTTTGCTTCTACATGTCCAGGATCTGTGTAAAATGAGGAATTCCAGCTACAGTTTGAGAGGAACATTATTATTTGAGAAATTGAAGATCCGTACTACTGTTAAAAATCATTGTGTTTCTGTCAGGGGTGTTAATATTTGGAATAACTGTCCTGATAATATTAAAATACTTGGTACATTGGTTGGTTTTTAAAAGGCTTTACAAAAAGAACATATTTACCCATTATAGTTTGAAGGATTAGGTTTACCTTTTTTGTCATTGTTCACTATTACTTGTTTGGTTGTGTTTTGAAATTTCAGTGATTTATTAAGTTAAATTGTTCATGCACTTTCTTTCTTTTTTTGTATAGTTGTCATGAGTATATATATTATATATGTATACATTCTTTATTTTTAATGGTATAATTATATTTTTAATGGTGCTTATAAGCCTTGCTTGTGCCTTCACCCTTTCAGCCACACAGGTTCTTTGTACATTGTTCCTTTCATGTTTTGTTATTGCCTTTGTTGTTGCTCATCTGTGTGCCAGATAAATAAATGCATTCATTCAAATTCATTCATTCATTCATTCAAGACAACCTTAAAAAATATCAACTTGTCATTACAAAAACCGAGTGACACTTTATGAGAGCAGTCAAAAACATTTATGGCATTGACATAATGTTTATTTCAACTTAGTTATTTCAACTTTCAATTGAGTTAATGCCACATAATTTTCTAGTTAAGTTGAAATAACTTTAGTTAAGTTGAAGTAACAATAATAAAAAAATCTTGATTTTTTTTTTAATTGATTTTTATTTTTATGGATTTTTAAACAATAAGGAATGAAAAAGCAGATAACAAGACAACCCACAGCCCGAGCCAAAATGTTGTTCCATCATTTGGGGGAAGATGGCTATGTTTTGTTCATGCTGAATGAGGATTTGGCAAGCTTTTATTGTGGGACAGAGTACATGGTGTTTGCATAACCAAGCTTGGACTGGATCCCGCTGGCGAGCCACACACTGGAGCTTCACCACTAAAGAACTGTTTCTGCAAGGTCTTGCGTACCAGCAATCTACGAGCCAACAGGACCACATCATCTGCAAAAATCAGTGATGAGACCCTGAGCCCACCAAACTGAAGAGACTGGTCTGTTTGAGGTTTCTTCCTCGGTATCAGGGAGTTTTTCCTTAACACTGACGCCTGCTTGCTCTAGGGAGTTGGTAAGTTAGACCGTGTTCTGTGAAGCACCTTGAGGCAGCTTTGTTTTGATTTTGTAACCTATATATTAAAAAAATTTAATTAAATTGAAGAACCCCCTCCCCCGCCAAATCTGACGCAATATCCCATCCATGAATATCACAGACAGGACTGGTGACAAGGTGCAGCCCAGACAGACGCCAACCCCTACCAGAAGCAAGTCTGATTTACTATATATTATTTTTTTACCTCTTATTTTCAACTATAAAGACATCAGCAGTTTGACATTCTTTCAGTCTGTGGTCTGATTTATTACGACCGCCAAGGGCATAAAAAAAAAATAAAATAAATAAATAAATAAAATAATTGGTGTTTATTTATTATGTCCGCCAAGGACATAATAAAATCATCTGCACTTATGTATTACGTCCACCAAGGATGTAAAAAATTAATTGGCATTTATTTATTTGTCTGTCTGACTGTGTGACTTTTAGCACCATTACCTCAAAGCTACTGCACAGATTTTGATGAAAGTTTCACCACAGATAGAAATTAGGCCAAGGAAGATTCCATTGAATTTGGGAGCTGATCCTGATCCAGACCTGGATTCTCGATCATGTTTCACTTTATATACGCATTG